>NC_057806.1:355099707-355770839 GCF_018294505.1 Triticum aestivum
AATCAAGGTTCCTCTTCAGATTAGGTTTTTTACTTTGTGTGGGAGTGAGGAATCTATTGACCGTACTAGCACAAGTTAATTTTACTCCTCCCTATTTAGAAGTACTCCTGAATGATAGATATAACTACTCCTGAATGACCAATACTACTAGAGGAGTACTCCTTAACTGAAAAGATTTAAGTTAATTAAAGGAAAAGGCTTCAGTTTATTTTTATTAACAAAAAATGTTTTAGTTAATTTGAGTTAACACAAAAGGTTTCAATTAATTACTACTAGAGGAGTAAATTAAAAGGTTTAAGTTAATTAAAGGAAAAGTTTTGAATTTATTTTAATTAATAGGAAAATGTTTCAGTCAAAGTTACAGTTGAAGCAGATAAGAGAATGCTCCTATTGTACTGAAAAAGAAGAGAGGGAGAGAGGACACTACTGCACTTGCTACAGAGTCTGTAGGGGGGACTACTCAAGCAGTGCAAGCAAGCAAAATTGCAAGCTACTGCTGCTGCAAGCAAATTCTGTTAAAGCTTCCTTGGTTAACATTCTGGTTTTGTTAGATAGTGGCTACACTAATCTAGAGTGATACAATTTTCCTTCCCCTGTATTTCCTGTGGCTCTATTGTGTAATAATTGTTCTGTCATGAAAATAGAGTTTTGTCTCTCATGTTGTGAATTTCCTCTTTTCCTCCAATTTTGCTTCACAATAGTATCTCTGCGGCTGTTGTTGATTATCTTTCAAGTTTATCTTTGTACTAGTATTTGAGCTCTTTCCATCATCTACTGTCAAGTGGAACTCTTTTTACAGTTAAAATGACCATGATTTACTATGTCCAGTAGTTGGGTTTTTAAGTCTGTTTATAGCTCTAGTACACTTCTCTTACACTTACTGAGGACTTGTATTTCTGCTTTTTAGGTCGGCGTAAATTTGGTAGTCTCTGAGTTCTGTTAATCCTATGATCTGTCGCTCTGTCAGCCTTTGTAATTTGCACCTATATTATGTAACACTGCTTGATGATGTTAAACTGTAACTCCCTTTCCTTAGAACTGTAATTACTGTAGCAACAAATCCATTTTCATCTATATGTATAGCACACACAAGGAAATGACTGTTCTGTGTTTTTTGTGTTTGTTTTTTACAGTCCTCTAGTAACTGAGCTAGTGTTGTGTTGTTGTTCCTATACTGTAATTGTTTCAGCGCACACTACC
Organism: Triticum aestivum; assembly: GCF_018294505.1. Lineage (NCBI taxonomy): Eukaryota > Viridiplantae > Streptophyta > Magnoliopsida > Poales > Poaceae > Triticum > Triticum aestivum. Next base: position 355,100,908 of record NC_057806.1, read on the forward strand.
ATGACTTAATGTTTACAATAGCTGTTTTCTTTGTATCCAATAGTCAGCGTATATTTTTCTTCAGAGGTAACTGGTCAAATGTTCAGTGTGTATGTCTGAACTTGAATGTTGCAATGTTGTTTTCTTCAGAGGCTACTGTCAAAAACTTGAGCTATTGTCTTGCAAAGATGATGATCATCTTGCTAGTTTGCTGGGTTTTGTCTCCGACCATTGTGTCGTGATGAATTTGCAGGTACCCCAAGAGGCCCTTGAGTTTGCCGGAATGTCGATTAACTTCCGTTCTGGCAAATTTGGGTACTCCATATGTCCTATTTTCAGCAAAGGTCATGCTAAAATTTGCCGTGAATTTTAGCATGACTTTGCTAAAAATAGGACATATGGGGTACTTGCAACTAATGCATGGGCCGGGGTATCTTAGTACTTAGTTAAGTAGGATCAACTGCCCCACCATTCTTGCTACATTAAACCATAGGTGGCAATAGAGCCAAGTGATTAGGCCCAACTTAGAATTCTCCTTAGCATCGATAAACCCTAGATGATAAACCCAACATAGGTGGCAATAGAGCCAAGAGATTAGTGCCAAGTGATTAGGCCCAACCTCGGGTGCCTCGGCATCGATAAACCCTAAATGATGAAAACTTAACTTGGCTTCTATAGGGTGCCTCGGTGTCGATGAGAACCTAAATGATGTACGCTTAGGCTTTTAGGGTGCCTTGGCGTCGACAAACCCTAAATGATAAAAACATAGTGTGGGAGTCCTGGATTAGGGGGTCTCTAGATAGCCGGACTATCTCCATTGGCCGGACTGTTAGACTATGAAGATACAAGATTGAATACTTTGTCTCGTGTCTGGATGGGACTCTACTTGGCGTGGAAGGCAAGCTAGGCAATACGTATATGGATATCTCCTCCTTTGTAACCGACCTTGTGTAACCCTAACCCTCTCCGGTGTCTATATAAACCGAAGGGTTTTAGTCCGTAGGACAACAATCACAACATACAATCATACCGTAGGCTAGCTTCTAGGGTTTAGCCTCTCTGATCTCGTGGTAGATCTACTCTTGTAACACCCATATCATCAATATTAATCAAGCAGGACATAGGGTTTTACCTCCATCAAGAGGGCCCGAACCTGGGTAAAACTTCGTGTCCCTTGCCTCCTATTACCATCCGGCCTAGACGCACAGTTCGGGACCCCCTACCCGAGATCTGCCGGTTTTGACACCAACATTGGTGCTTTCATTGAGAGTTCCTCTGTGTCGTCGCCGTTAGGCTTGATGGATCCTACTATCATCGATAGCGATGCGGTCCAGGGTGAGACTTTTCTCCCCGGACAAATCTTCGTATTCGGCGGCTTTGCACTGCGGGCCAACTCGCTTGGCTATCTGGAGCAGATTGAAAGCTACGCCCCTGGCCATCAGGTCGGATTTGGAAGTTTGAATTACACGGCCAATATCCGTGGGGACTTGATCTTCGACGGATTCGAGCCACAGCCGGGCGCGCCGCACTGTCGCGATGGGTATGACCTAGCTCTGCCACCGGACGGTACCCCAGAGGCAGCACCCGCATCAGCTCCGACCCTTAGCCCGGAGCCAACTGCACCAATCGAGGACGGGTGGCTAGACACCGCCTCAGGGGCTGCAGTTTCGACAGCGATCGAGCCGAACACCAGCATAATCCTCTGCGCAGCCCGTGACTCCAAGGTGCTGGACTCTCTTCCGGACCCCGAACCATCCGCGCCCCTGCCAATCGAATTCGATTGGGCGCCGATCATGGAATTCACCGCCGTGGATATCTTTCAGCACTCGCCCTTTGGCGACATTCTGAATTCACTAAGGTCTCTCTCTTTGTCAGGAGAGCCCTGGCCGGATTATGGCCAACAGGATTGGGATGCGGACGACGAAGAAATTCGATGCCCACCCACCACCCACTTTGTAGCCACTGTCGATGATTTAACCGACATGCTCGACTTCGACTCCGAAGACATCGACGGTATGGACGACGATGTAGGAGACGATCATGAACCAACACCTATAGGGCACTGGAAAGCCACCTCGTCGTATGACATATACATGGTGGATACACCCAATGAAGGCAACGACGACGAGATAGCGGAGGACGACCCCTCCAAGAAGCAACCCAAGCGCCGACGTTAGTGGCGCCGCTCTAAGTCCCGCGAAAGCAAAAGTGGTGATACCGGCACAGGAGATAATAACACTCCGGATAGCGCCGAAGACAACAAACAACCCCCTCCAGCAAGATTGAGAGCAGGAGGACAAAGGAGCCAGCTCTCCTGAGAGAGCGGCTGGCGGAGAGGAGGAGGATGACAATTACATCCCCCCCTCCGAAGACGAGGCAAGCCTCGGCGACGATGAATTCGCCGTACCAGAGGATCCCGTCGAACAAGAGCGCTTCAAGCGCAGGCTTATGGCCACGACAAATAGCCTGAAGAAAAAGCAGCAGCAGCTTCAAGCTGATCAAGATCTGCTAGCTGACAAATGGACTGGAGTCCTCGCGGCCGAGCAATATAAACTCGAGCGTCCCTCCAAGAGTTATCGAAGGCGCAGGTTACTTCCCCGACTGGAGGAAGAAGCGTATGAAACGGCTGATCGACCACCTCATGGCCGCGATAGAGAGGCATTCCAGCCAAAAGCTCAACCTCCACCCCAACGTCATTCAAATAAAAGGGCATGGGAAGATACGCCAGACCTGCGAGACATATTGGAGGACAAAGCAAAGCATTCAAGATCGATCTATGGATCACGAGGGCGCACCACTCTACGAGACGATAAATGTCACGCCGGATACAGTAAAAGCAAATCCGACCGGGCTGAACACAGCGGGCAGGACCCATTCGAGCTGCGTCGCGACATAGCCCAATACAGAGGCACTGCACACCCCTTATGCTTCACATACAAAGTAATGGAACATCAATTCCCAGAAGGTTTCAAACCTGTAAACATTGAATCATACGATGACACTACAGACCCCGCGGTATGGATTGAGGACTTCCTCCTCCACATCCACATGGCCCGCGGTGATGACTTACATGCCATCAAGTACCTCCCACTAAAACTCAAAGGACCAGCGCGACATTGGCTTAATAGCTTGCCAGCGGACTCCATTAGCTATTGGGAAGATCTGGAAGCCGCATTCCTCAACAACTTTTAGGGCACTTATGTGCGACCACCATACGCTGATGACTTGAGCCACATAATTCAGCAGCCAGAAGAGTTGGCTAGGCAATTCTGGACTCGGTTCCTTACAAAGAAAAATCAACTCATCGACTGTCCGGATGCGGAGGCCTTAGCGGCTTTCAAGCACAACATCCGAGACGAGTGGCTAGCCTGGCACCTTGGTCAAGAAAAGCCGAAATCTATGGCAACCCTCACGACACTCATGACCCGCTTTTGTGCGGGAGAAGACAGCTGGTTGGCTCGCAGTAATAACATATCAAAGAACCATGGTACCTCAGATACCAAGGACGGCAATAGCAGGTCACGTCGCAACAAGCATAAGCGCCGCATTAACGACGAAAGTACTGAGGATACGACAGTCAATGCCGGATTCAAAGGCTCTAAACCCGGTCAGCGGAAAAAGCCATTCAAACAAAGTACGCCGGGTCTGTCCAGCTTGGACCGTATACTCGATCGCTCGTGTCAAATACACGGCACCCCAGACAAGCCAGCCAATCACACCAACAGGGATTGTTGGGTGTTCAAGCAGGCTGGCAAGTTAATTGCCGAAAACAAGGACAAGGGGCCGCATAGAGATGACGAGGAAGAACCCCGGCAACCGCACACTAGAGGACAGAAGAGGTTTCCCCCGCAAGTGCGGATGGTAAACATGATATACGCAACCCACATCCCCAAGAGGGAGTGGAAGCGTGCGCTCAGGGACGTATATGCGTTGGAGCCAGTCGCCCCAAAGTTCAACCCTTGGTCCTCCTGTCCGATCACCTTCGATCGCAGGGACCACCCCACTAGTATCCGTCACGGCGGATTCACCGCATTGGTCCTAGACCCAATCATCGACGGATTTCACCTCACTCGAGTCCTTATGGATGGCGGCGGCAGCCTGAACCTGCTTTATCAGGACACAATGTGCAAAATGGGTATAGACCCCTCAAGGATCAAACCCACAAAGACGACCTTTAAGGGCGTCATTCCAGGCGTAGAGGCCCACTGCACATGCTCAATTACACTGGAAGTGGTCTTCGGATCCCCGGATAACTTCCGAAGCGAAGAGTTAATCTTCGACATAGTTCCATTCCGCAGTGTTATCATGTGCTGCTCGGACGAACCGCATTCGCTAGATTCAATGCTGTACCACATTATGCATACCTCAAGCTCAAGATGCCAGGACCTCACGGAGTTATTACAGTCAATGGAAACACAGAGCGCTCTCTCCGAATAGAGGAGCACACCGCGGCCCTCACAGCAGAAGCGCAAAGCAGCCTCTCAAGGCAATCTACCAGTTCGGCGTTTCAAAGCCCGGACACCTTCAAGCGCGCTCGGGGCAATCGACAAACAGACCACCTGGCGCGATCTGAGCTCGTGTAGCAATACGGCGGCCACCCCAATCCCAGCTGAACGGCGTTGTTCGTGCCGCGCGTACATAATTACGCATTAAAAATACCATGGGCACAGGTGGGGAGGGGGGCACAACTATGGCACGCCCCAAAACGCGGCCTAAACCGCACCAGGGGCTTCCCGTTTGGTTATTTTTCTTTTTCCTTCAGGACTTCAATCTCTGGAAACACTGTCTGGCAGCTCTATTGCCGAACACATGATACAGCAACCAAGGAGGCCGACAACTACGGAATTCCCAGGTGGATTACAGATTTCATATAATTCCTCAGCTCGCCCTTGGAAGGGACATAGGCCTGCTCTTTTGCTTATTACACTATCTGTATCACTCTGCTTTAATGCATTTTTTAATATACAATACATGACATTACGAATATTATCGCATTTTTTTTATATATATACATATCTATGTGTTCATTAATAATGCCTAGCAACCATACACTCTGGTACGGCCAATGCACTAGGGGCTTACGTACCCACAATATGGTGTGAAAAGTCCGAACACTTTCACAAGTGCGGCACCCCGAACTTATAGCATTATATGCATCAGCCCCGAATCATGTCTTTGGTCAAATGTTGGGTTTGCCCGGCTCCTATGTTTTGGTACCTTACGTTCCGCTCTATCGGCTAAGGTAGCGCTAGGAGAACTACTGCGATTGTGCCCCGGTTCTGCCGGGCCGAGCACCTCAGTAGAGAAAGCTAAAACTGACTATCATGATAAGGTGAGAGACTGGTCGCTGTTCGGCGAGGTTTTTCGAGTCCCTAAAGACTTATGCCGCTTAGGGCGAGGGGCCGGCTCCGTCCGGCTTACACGCGTGTATCGCGCCCCGAATTCGGCCTTCCGAATACCAGGGGCTTTGCCGAAATTTAAAATTATAGAATTCTATGGCTAAGTGAGAGTGATAAAGCATTATTAGTCTGGTTGCCTTGTTCGTTGTGCTGAGCACCTCCCTCGAAGGACCCAAACATGGGAACAAGAGTGCTCAGGTTTATCCCGAACACCCCGGCACTCGTGGCATGGGGGCAGAAGCCGAGGACTAGCCATCTCTCAGGTTGCATAAACAGCCAAACAGAAGGTAATATTTTAAATTCACACAAGTGTTACATAGCGAATACAATACAAGTTTTCATACATACAGGACAAAACGAGCAAGTCTCATTCAAATATTACATTTTGCGAACACTCATCCGCGATAAGACGGGCGCTCGGCAGAACACCCTCATAGTACATCTCGGGGTGGCGGTGCTCCTTGCCCTCCGGCGGCCCCTCCTTGATCAGCTTCACGGCGTCTAGCTTGACCCACTGCATTTTTACACGGGCGAAGGCCCGGCGTGCACCTTCAATGCAGACGGATCGCTTGACGACCTCCAGCCATGGGCTGGCATCCACAAGCCGCCTCACTAGGCCAAAGAAGCTGTTCGGAAGGGCGTCGCGAGGCCACAACCGGACTATGAAGCCCTTCATGGCCTGATCGGCCGCCTTATGTAGCTCGGCCATCTGCTTCGGCTGGTCGCTCATTGGCACCGGATGTTCGGCCTCAGCATACTGAGACCAGAACAGCTTCTCCGTCGAGCTTCCGTCCTTGGCCTGGTAGAATAGTGCGGCATCGGACACACTGCGGGGCAAATACGCGAATGCTCCTGAAGAGCTCCGGATTCGGGTAAGCAATCGGTAATTCGCCTTTACATGCTTGCTTTGCATATGAAAGCCTTACCCGCCGCTATCTTCTTCATCGTGTCGATCTCCTGAAGGGCCTTCTGGGCCTCGGCCTTGGCACTCTTCGCGCTCTCATGGGCCGCGGCAAGCTCAGACTCTCTCGTCTTCAAGTCAAGCTCCAACGCCTCGTGCTTTGTCACGAGAGCCTGGAGCTCTTGCTTCACCTCGCCCACCCGAGCCTCGTGCCTCTCTCGCTCGGTGCGCTCCTGGGCCACCTTTTCTTCGGCCTAGGACAGCGCTTACTTCAGGGTTGCCACCTCGGTCGTGGCCCCTAGCAAACATACAATGATCCTGTCATTTAGCAATCGCGTCCTTTTTCTCATCTACAGACGGGGTATTACTTACCCTTGTTCTCCTCGAGCTGCCTCTTAGCAAGGCTGAGCTCTTTCTAGGACCCCTCGAGGGCCTCCTTCAGTATGGCGACCTCCGCAGTTAGTGCGGCGGACGCCAGCAGCGAAGCCTGCATATGCATATTGACATACTTATATTAGACTCCTGCGATATTATTTGATCCTCTGTTCGGCTTTTCTTTGTGAACACCGAACAAAGCATTAGGGGCTACTGTCTATGCGGTAATACTTCTACTACATTTTAAAACACTTACCTCGAAGCCTGTTAGAAGGCTAGTACATGCTTCAGTCAATCCGCTCTTGGCGGACTGAACCTTCTAGATCACCGCACTCATGATAGTGCGGTGCTCCTCCTCGATGGAAGCGCTGCGAAGTGCTTACAACATAGTGTCCGGCGCCTCTGGATGGACAGAGGTCACCGGCACAGGCGCCTCACCCTCCTTAGAAGGGGACCGCCTGCCCGAGCTCGGAACCGTTGGAGGGTCCGGCGCGGTGTTCGGCTAAGGGCTGAACTCGGAGCTCTCGGGGACCCCGTCCCCTCGGCTCCCGGAGTCCGAAAGGTCGCCTTGAGGCACCTTGGGACTGTCCCCCCTTGATCCGGTGCCTCTTGAGACAGCACCTCGGCGTCGTTGGCTGGATGAGGGGAGGTGGCGGTCGGGACTGGATCGCTATCCATGTCCGACGAGCCCAGGGAGCCGTCCGAGGATACCTCGATATTAGCTCGGGGCAGCCTGCACAATTGAGTTCGGCGTTAGGGAAAGCAATGCGACTACGGAATCCTATGGGTTACTTTGGTATCCGAATACTTACGATCTCCCCTGGGGCTTGGCCCTGGGCAACCACTCGTCTTCACTTTCGTCGGCGGTGGTGGAGCTGTCCGGATGGAGAGTCCTTCCCTTCTTGGACCCTCCGGCTTCCCCAGTTGGGGCGGCCTTCCTTTTCTTGTCTCCCCCAGCCGGTGGGGGAGCCTCCTCTTCCTCTTCCTCGTCTTTGGGGGAAGAGTGCGCCGCAGAGTCATCGGACGGTGAGTCCAACGACGCCTGGCGTCGGGAACTCTTTCGAGCTCCCTTGGCCTTCTTGGTCTTCTCCGGCACCTTATAAGGGGCCGGAGTCAACATCTTCGCCAGAAGGGCGTCCGTAGGGCCTTCGGGCAAGGGAGCCGGACAATCGCTTTGTCCGGCCATCTTCTGCCAGTCCTGTTAACAGCACAGGAGTTTAGATCCCGCATAGAGTCAATCTATATAGAAAACAAGTATCCTGTGAAAGGTAAAATAGCTTACCGCGCTGGCTTGGCGCTTCGCGCTGAATCCGCGATCCTCAGTAATGGGGGGAGGGACCGCGGCGCCCTTGAACAACACCCTCCAGGCATCTTCATGAGTTGTGTCGCAGAGCCTGTTCAGAGTTCGGTGTTGCGCCGGGTTGAACTCCCACAAGGTGAACTCCCGTTGTTGGCACGGGAGTATCCGGCGGACGAGCATAACCTGGACTATGTTGACGAGCTTGAGCTTCTTGTCCACCATTTTTTGAATACATGACTGGAGTCCGGTCAGCTCTTTTGAATTACCCCAGGACAGGCCCTTCTCTTTTGAGGAGGTGAGCCGCATGGGGATGCCAGATCGGAACTCGGGGGCCGCTACCCATGCAGGGTCGCGCGGCTCGGTGATATAGAACCACCCCGATTGCCACCCCTTTATGGTATCCATGAAGGAGCCCTCGAGCCATGTGATGTTGGGCATCTTGCCCACAATGGCACCTCCGCACTCCGCCTGGCGGTCGCTCACTATCTTCGGCTTGACGTTGAAGGTTTTCAGCCATATGCCGAAGTGGGGCTTGATGCGGAGGAAGGCCTCGCACATGACGATAAACGCCGAGATGTTGAGGATAAAGTTCGGGGCCAGATCATGGAAATCCAGGCCGTAATAAAACATGAGCCCCCGGTTGAAGGGATGGAGAGGGAATCCCAGTCCGCGGAGGAAATGGGTGAGGAATACCACCCTCTCATGGGGCTTGGGGGTGGGGATGAGCTGTCCCTCATCTGGGAGCCGGTGCGCGATGTCGTCGGGCAGGTATTCGACTCTCCTCAGTTTCTTGACGTCTCCCTCCATGACGGAGGAGACCATCCACTTGCCTCCCGCTTCGGACATGGTTGGAGAAGGTTGAGATGGAAGTGAGGACTTGGACGCTAGAGCTCGAGTGTGCGGGAGAGGATGAGCAGAGGAGGAAGAAGGCGTGGATAGAAAGGTGAATCCTTATCCCTTTATATAGGCGGACAAAACTAAGCGTCCCCACTTGCCGGGTAAAACTCGCTTATCCCCCAAGCTCCGCAATTGATGGCGCGGTTGGGTTACCCATGCACGTATTGATGAGAATCCCGTAATAAGGGGACACGATCTCTGCTTTGACAAGACGTGTCAAAAAAACTGCCTCGCGTTATGTGCGAGGCTGGTTAAAAGAAACGGTTCGAATAATCACCGGGCCATGACATAACGTCATGTTGCCAAAACAAGCTAGCGGATTAGATCTGCGAAAACATTATTCTTTCTACGATGAAATGTGGAACTTATTTTGCAGGGTCGAACACTATCCTCGTATTCAAATTCTTCTGTGATGTATTCGGAGAAGGAACCCGCCTTGCAATGCCGAAGACAACTGCGCGCCGGACTCATCGTCATTGAAGCCTGGTTCAGGGGCTACTGTGGGAGTCCTGGATTAGGGGGTCTCCGGATAGCCAGACTATCTCCATTGGCCGGACTGTTAGACTATGAAGATACAAGATTGAAGACTTCGTCTCGTGTCCGGATGGGATTCTACTTGGCGTGGAAGGCAAGCTAGGCAATACGTATATGGATATATCCTCCTTTGTAACCGACCTTGTGTAACCCTAACCCTCTCCGGTCTCTATATAAACCGAAGGGTTTTAGTACGTAGGACAACAATCACAACATACAATCATACCGTAGGCTAGCTTCTAGGGTTTAGCCTCTCTGATCTCGTGGTAGATCTACTCTTGTAACACCCATATCATCAATATTAATCAAGCAAGACGTAGGGTTTTTGAGGGAGTCCTGGATTAGGGGGTGTTCGGGTAGCCGGACTATACCTTCAGCCGGACTCCAGGACTATGAAGATACAAGATTGAAGACTTCGTCCCGTGTCCGGATGGGACTTTCCTTGGCGTGGAAGGCAAGCTTGGCGATACGGATATTCAAGATCTCCTACCATTGTAACCGACTTTGTGTAACCCTAACCCTCTCCAGTGTCTATATAAACTGGAGGGTTTTAGTCCGTAGGACAACTTCATCATACAACAATCATACCATAGGCTAGCTTTTAGGGTTTAGCCTCCTTGATCTCGTGGTATATCTACTCTTGTACTACCCATATCATCAATATTAATCAAGCAGGATGTAGGGTTTTACCTCCATCAAGAGGGCCCGAACCTGGGTAAAACATTGTGTCCCTCGTCTCCTGTTACCATCCGCCTAGACGCACAGTTTGGGACCCCCTACCCGCGATCCGCCGGTTTTGACACCGACATTGGGGCTTTCATTGAGAGTTCCTCTGTGTCGTCGCTTTCAGGCCCGATGGCTCCTTCGATCATCAACAGCAATGCAGTCTAGGGTGAGACTTTCCTCCCCAGACAGATCTTCGTCTTCGGCGGCTTTGCACTGCGGGCCAATTCGCTTGGCCACCTTGAGCAGATCGAAAGCTACGCCCCTGGCCATCAGGTCAGGTTTGGAAGCCTAAACTACACGGCCGACATCCGCGGGGACTTGATCTTCGACGGATTCGAGCCACAGCCAAGCGCGCCGCACTGTCTCGATGGGCATGATATAGCTCTGCCGCCGAACAGCGCCTTGGAGGCCGCACACGCATCGGTTCCGACCATTGATTCGGAGCATACTACACCGATCGAGGATCAGCGATTGGACGCTGCCTCAGGGGCTGCGATCTCAGAGGCGATCGAGCCAAACTCCAGCCCCGCACTCCGCATGGCCCGTGACTCCGAGGAGCCGGATTCCTTTCCGAACTCCGAGCCCCCCGCGCCCCTGCCGATCGAATCCGATTGGGCGTCGATAATGGAGTTCACCGCCGCACACATCTTTCAGCACTCGCCCTTCGGCGACATCCTGAATTCTCTAAAATCTGTCTCTTTATCAGGAGAGCCCTGGCCGGACTACGGTCAGCAAGGTTGGGATACGGACGATGAAGAAATTCAAAACCCGCCCACCACCCACTTCGTAGCCACTGTCGACGACTTAACCGACATGCTTGACTTCGACTCCGAAGACATCGACGGCATGGACGACGATGCAGGAGACGGACAAGAACCAGCACCTGTAGGGCGCTGGAAGGCCACCTCGTCATATGACATATATATGGTGGACACTCCATAGGATGGAGATGGCGATGGAATAGCAGGGGACGATACTTCTAAGAAACAGCCCAAGTGCCGGCGTCAGCGGCGCCGCTCTAAATCCCGCCAAAGCAAAAACGGTGATTCCGGCACGGGAGATAATACTACTCCGGATAGCGCCGAAGAACACCCCCTCCAGCAAGATTCAGCACAGGAGGACAGAGAAGCCAGCCCTCACGAGAGGGCGGCGGAACAAGAGGTTGAGGATGATAATTATACGCCTCCCTCCGAAGATGAGGCAAGCCTCAATGACGACGAGTTCGTCGTGCCAGAGGATCTCGCCGAACAAGAGCGTTTTAAACGCAGGCTTATGGCCACGACAAGCAGCCTCAAGAAAAAGCAGCAACAACTTAGAGCTGATCAGGATTTGTTAGCTGACAGATGGACTGAAGTCCTTGCGGCCGAAGAGTATGAACTCGAACGCCCCTCCAAGAGTTACCCAAAGCGCAGGCTGCTACCCCGACTAGAGGAGGAAGCACCTACATCACCAGCACATGACATGGCCGACCGGCCACCTCGTGGCCGCGACAGAGAGGCCTCTTGGCCCTCTGCTCAAGCCATGCCCCGACGCCATGTCAAGCATACTAAGGCACGGGGAAATGCGCCCGACCTGCGCGACATACTAGAGGACAAGGCAAGGCAAACAAGATCGATCTACAGATCGCGCAGGCGCCCCACGGCACGTGACGGTGATCGTCACTCCGGATGCAATAAATCCGGCCGGGCCAAACTCAACAGACAAAGCTCCTTCGAGCTGCGTCGTGATATAGCCCAATATAGAGGCTCCGCACACCCACTATGCTTCACATATGAAGTAATGGATCATAAAATCCCTGAGGGCTTCAAACCCATAAACATCGAATCGTACGATGGCACAACAGATCCTGCGGTATGGATCGAGGATTATCTCCTTCATATCCACATGGCCCGCGGTGATGATCTACACGCCATCAAATACCTCCCACTCAAACTTAAGGGGCTGGCCCGACATTGGCTTAACAGCTTGCCAGCAGACTCAATCGGTTCTTGGGAGGACCTGGAAGCCGCATTCCTTGATAACTTCCAGGGCACTTATGTGCGACCACCGGACGCCGATGACCTAAGCCACATAATTCAGCAGCCAAAGGAATCATCCAGGCAATTCTGTACACGGTTCCTAACAAAGAAAAACCAGATAGTCGACTGTCCGGACGCAGAGGCCTTAGCGGCCTTCAAGCATAATATCCGTGACGAGTGGCTTGCCCGGCACCTGGGATAGGAAAAGCCGAAATCTATGGCAGCCCTCACGACACTCATGACCCGCTTTTGCGCGGGAGAAGACAGCTGGCTAGCTCGCAGTAACAATTTAACCAAGAACCCTGGTAATTCGAATACCAAGGACAAGCAACAGGTCGCATCGAAACAAACAAAAGCGCCGCGTTAACAGCGACAGCAACAAGGATACGGCAGTTAATGCCGGATTCCGAGGCTACAAATCCGATCAACGGAAAAAGCCATTCAAAAGAAATACTTAGGGCCTGTCCAGTTTGGACCGAATACTCGACCGCTTGTGCCAGATACATGGCACCCCCGAAAAGCCAGCCAATCACACCAACAGGGACTGTTGGGTGTTTAAGCAGGCAGGCAAGTTAAGAGCCGAAAACAAAGACAAGGGGCTGTATAGCAACGATGAGGAGGAGCCCAGGCTGCCGAACAACAGTGGACAGAAGGGATTTCCCCCGCAAGTGCGGACGGTGAACATGATATACGCAACCCACATCCCCAAGAGGGAGCGGAAGCGTGCATTACGGGACGTATATGCGATAGAGCCAGTCGCCCCAAAGTTCAACCCATGGTCCTCCTGCCCGATCACCTTTGATCGAAGGGACCACCCCACTACCATCCGCCACGGCGGCTTCGCCGCATTGGTTCTAGACCCAATCATTGACGGATTTCATCTCACAAGAGTCCTCATGGACGACGGCAGCAGCCTGAACCTGCTTTACCAGGATACAGTGCGAAAAATGGGCATCGATCCCTCGAGGATCAAGCCCACCAAAACGACCTTTAAAGGCATCATACCAGGTGTAGAAGCCAACTGTACAGGCTCAGTCATATTGGAAGTGGTCTTCGGATCTCCGGATAACTTCCGAAGCGAGGAGTTAATCTTCGACATAGTCCCATTCCGCAGTGGCACGCACTGCTTGGGGGAACCGCATTCGCAAAATTCAACGCGGTACCGCACTATGCATACCTCAAGCTCAAGATGCCAGGCCCTAGAGGAGTAATCACGGTCAATGGGAACACTGAACGCTCCCTTCGAACGGAGGAGCACACGGCAACGCTCGCAGTAGAAGTACAAGGCAGCCTCTCTAGGCAGTTCTCCAGTTCGGCCTTCAAAAAGCCGGACACTGTCAAGCGCGCCCGGAGTACCCTACGACAAGACCGCCTGGCACGTTCTAAGCTAGCGTAGAAATGCGGCCCCAACCCTAGCCCTCGCGATATAGCGAAACCAGTGCTTCGCGTACATAACTACGCTCTTGAAATACCATGGGCACAGGGGAAGGGGCACTATCACACCACGCCTGAAATACGGCTTAAACCGCACCAAGGGCTGCCGGATTCCTTTTTTTCTTTTTTTCTTTTCTCTTACTCTCAGGACTCCATACTTCGGATGACCCGTTCGGCAATTCAACTGCCGCACAGACGATGCAAGATCCAGGAAAGCAGACAAGCCACGCCACATTATGGAACTCCCAGGTGGTCTCTATTGCGAGCAGTATACCTGTTTTTAATACAATTCCGTGGCCTGCCCCTGGCCAGGACATGTTAAATAGTCCAATTTCTTTTGCTTATCGCACTATTTGTATCGTTCTGCTTTCATAGCAGCCTTTCTATAAACAATGCATAGCTTTTTGTCTATTTTTTGCATTATCCTCTTTATATATATATATATATATATATATGTTTATCAATAACATGTTGCATCCGTACACTGTGGTACGGCAAAAATACGCCAGGGGCTTTAGTACCCATCAATATGGCGTGAGAAGTCCGTACACTTTCACAAGTGCGGCACCCCGAACTTATAGCACTATATGCATCGGCTCCGAATCATGATTTGGGTCAATAGTTGGGTTTGCCCGGCTCCTATGTTTTGGTGCCTTATGTTCCGCTATATCGACTAAGGTAGCACTAGGAGAACTACTGTGATTGTGCCCCAGTTGAGCTGGGCTGAGCACCTCAGTAGAGAAAGCTAAAACTGACTGTCATGATGAGGCGAGAGACTGGTCGCTGTTCGAGAGGTTTTTCGAGTCCTTAAAGACTTATGCCGCTTCGAGCTAGGAACCGGCTTTGTCCGGGCAAGGCGTGGATAGCGCCCCGAACTCGGTCTTCCGAATACTAGGGGCTTCGCCGAAATTTAAAATTATAGAGTTCTATGGCTAAGTGAGAGTGTTCAAGCATTATAGTCCAATTGCCTTGTTCGTTGTGCTGAGCGCTTCCCTCGACGGACCCAATCATGGGAAAAAGAGCGCTTAGGTTTATCCCGAACACCCCAGCACTAGTGGCATGGGGGCAGAAGCCGACGACTGGCCATCTCTCAATTTTTTGATAAACAACCACACAGAAAGTAATATTTTAAATTCAAGCATTGCTTAGCGCATATGAACAAGTTTTCAGCGCACAGGATAACACGAGCGAGTTCATTCAAAAATTACATCCTTGGTGCATTCATCCGCCATAAGGCGGGCACCGGCCAGAACATCCTTGTAATAGTTCTCGGGCTTGCGAAGCTCCTTCCCCGGCGGCGGCCCGTCCCTCACAAGCTTCTCACCATCCATCTTACCCCAGTGCACCTTTGCATGGGCAAGGGCCCTACGGGCACCTTCGATGCAGACGGAGCGCTTGATGACCTCGAGCCTTGGACAAGCCTCCACCAGCCGCCGCACTAGTCCGAAGTAGCTCCCAGGCAGGGCCTCTCTAGGCCACAGCCGAACTATGAAGCCCTTCAGGGCCTGTTTGGCCGCCTTGTGGAGCTCGACCAGCTGCTTCAGCTGGTTGCTCAAGGGCACAGGGTGTCCGGCCTCAGCATACTGAGACCAGAACACCTTCTCCGTCGAGCTACCTTCCTCGGCTCGGTAGAATGCGGCGGCATCGGATACGCTACGGGGAAGTTCTGTGAATGCCCCTGGAGAGCTACGGATTCGGGTAAGTAACAAGTTGTTTACTTTTATATGTCTACTTTGTATAGATAATGCCTTACCCGCCGCTATCTTTTTCACTTCATCCAATTCCTGGAGGACCTTCTGGGCTTCGGCCTTGGCAGATTTGGCAGTTTTAAGGGCCGCAGCAAGCTCGGACGCTCGCGTCTTAGAGTCGAGCTCCAAACTCTTATGTTTTTTCATGAGAGCCTGAAGCTCTTGCTGCACCTCGCCGACCTGCGCCTCAAATTTCTCCCGCTCGGTGCGCTCTGTGGCTGCTCTCTTCTTGGCCTCGGACAGCGCCTTCTTGAGGGTCGCCACCTCAGTTGTGGCCCCTACAATAAGCAGTATACTCCTGTCATTTTTTGCAATTGCGTCTTCTTATAGGCATTTCTTTTTCTATAAGGTATCTCTTACCTTCTTTCTCCTCGAGCTGTCGTTTGGCAAGGCCGAGCTCTTGCTCGGTCCGCTCGAGGCCCTGTTTCAGGGCACCCACCTCCGCAGTCAGTGCAGTGGTGGCCAGCAGCGAAGCCTGCATACGTATATTGACTCCTTTTTAGTTAGACTCCTGTGATATTTAATAGATCCTCTATTCGGCTTTTCTTTCCGAACGCCAAACAGAGCATCAGGGGCTACTGTCTATGCGATAATATTTTTACATATTTCTACTTACCTCGAAGCCTGTTAGAAGGCTAGTACAAGCTTCAGTAAGTCCGCTTTTGGCGGACCGAACCTTCTGGACCACCGTACTCATGATGGCACGGTGCTCCTCGTCGATGGAGGCACCCTTAAGCACCTTCAGCAGATTGTCCGGCGCCTCCGGTTGGACGGAGGACACCGGCTCAATAGGCTTGCTCCTCTTGGCAGGAGTTCGCCTGCCGTGGTCCGGAACCATTGATGATTCTGGCGCGGTGTCTGGCTTAAAGCAGGACTTGGAGCCCTGGGGGTCTTGTCCCCTTTACTCCTAGAGTCCGGGAGGTCGCCTCGCGGCTCCTCCTGGACCACCTCCTCTTGCCCCGGAGCTTGTCGCGACGCCACTTCGGCGTCATCCGCAGCACAGGGGGAGGCATCGGGCGGAACTGAATTCACGTTCGATGAATCCAGGGAGCCGCTCGATGACTCGTCGAGCCCATCCTTGGGCGGGCTGCATGATTATATTCGACATTAGGGAAAGCTGTGCAACAAAAGGAATATCATGAGTTACTCTGGTATCCGAACACTTACGATTTCGCCGGACGCTTGGCCCTGTCCGGCCACTCCTCTTTGTCCTCGTCGACGTCGGGGGCATAGTCCGGCGGAGGGGTGTTCCTCTTTTTGGACCCGTCGGCCTCCCCTACTAGGGCGGCCTTCCTCTTCTTTCCTCCCCCCGCTGGAGGGGGAGAGGTTTCTTCTTCCTCCTCCTCGTCTTCACGAGAGGAGTGCGTCTCGGACTCATCGGACGACGAGTCCGACACCACCATATGCCGGGAACTCTTTCGAGTCCCCGTGGCCTTCTTCTTCTTGGCCTTCTTCTCCGGCACCACATTGTGCCGGAACCAGCAGCTTCACTAGGAGAGCAGGGGCTGGGTCTTCGGGCAAGGGAGCCGGATAGTTAATCAGTCCGGACTTCGCCTGCCAATCCTGTCAAAGGTGAGGGAGTTTAGATCCCGCATAGAGTCAAACTATGAAGAAAACTTAACATCCTGTAAAAGGTGAAAATATTTTACCTCGCCAGCAGGATGCTGCGAGCTGAATCCGCGGTCTTCGGAGGCAGATGTGGGAGCCTCGGCGCCTTTGGTTAGCCCCTTCCAGACATCTTCGTACATCGTGTCGAAGAGCCTGCTCAGAGTTCGGTGCTATGCCGGGTTGAACTCCCACAAATTGAAGTCCCGTTCTTGACACGGAAGGATCCGGCGGACGAGCATGACCTGGACTACGTTGACAAGCTTGAGCTGCTTGTTCACCAAGGACTGGATGCATTTTTGCAGTCCGGTCACCTCTTCTTCGTCGCCCCATGACAAGCCCGTCTCCTTCCAGGACGTGAGCCGCGTAGGGGGTCCGGATCGGAATTCAGGGGCTGCGATCCACTTCAGATCGCGTGGCTCGGTGATGTAAAACCACCCTGACTGCCACCCCTTCAAGGTCTCCACAAAGGAGCCCTCGAGCCATAGGACGTTGGCTATTTTGCCCGCCATGGCACCTCCGCACTCCGCCTGGTTGCCGCGCACCACCTTTGGCTTGACATTGAAGGTCTTGAGCCAGAGGCCGAAATGGGGGCGGATGCAGAGGAAAGCCTCGCACACGATGATAAACGCCGAGATATTGAGGATGAAGTTCGGGGCCAGATCGTGGAAATCTAGGCCATAGTAGAACATGAGCCCGCAGACAAATGGGTGGAGAGGAAAACCCAGTCCGCGGAGGAAGTGGGGAAGAAATACTACCCTCTCATGGGGCCTCGGGGTGGGGAGAAGCTGCCCCTCCTCAGGAAGCCGGTGCGCGATGTCTTTGGACAGGTATCCGGCCTTCCTTAGCCTTTTGACATGGCCCTCCATGACGGAGGAGACCATCCACTTGCCTCCCGCTCCGGACATTGTTGGAGAAGGTTGAGGTAGGAAGTGCGGGCTTGGGCGCTGGAGCTCGGGTGCACAGAAGATGGGTAGGCAAAGGAGGAAGAAGGCGTAGGTAAAAAGGTGGATCCTTATCCCCTTATATGAGCGGATGCGACTATGCGTCCCCACCAGCCTAGTAAAACTCACTTGCCTCCCAAGCGCCGTGATAAATGGCACGGTTGGGTTACCCACGTCCGTATTGATGAGAATCCCGTAAATGGGGGACACAATCTCTGCTTTGACAAGACGTGCCAAGGAAACCGCCTCGCAAAACACGCTGAGGTGGAAAAGTGAAAATGATTCGAATAAAGGCTTGGCCGTAGTGTGATGTCGCGTTGCGGAATACGTCAGCAGATTAGATTTGTGTTAATTTTATTCTCTCTGTGGCAATACGTGGAAACTTATTTTGCAGAGCCGGACACTACTCTTGGTGTTCACAAAATTTTATGAAGAATTTGGAGGAGGAACCCGCCTTGCAATGCCGAAGACAATCTACGCGCCAGACTCGTCGTCATTGAAGCCTGGTTCAGGGGCTACTGAGGGAGTCCTGGATTAGGGGGTGTTCGGGTAGCCGGACTATACCTTTAGCCGGACTCCAGGACTATGAAGATACAAGATTGAAGACTTCGTCCCGTGTCCGGACGGGACTTTCCTTAGCGTGGAAGGCAAGCTTGGCGATGCGGATATTCATGATCTCCTACCATTGTAACCGACTTTGTGTAACCCTAACCCTCTCCGGTGTCTATATAAACTGGAGGGTTTTAGTCCGTAGGACAACTTCATCATACAACAATCATACCATAGGCTAGCTTTTAGGGTTTAGCCTCCTTGATCTCGTGGTAGATCTTTTCTTGTACTACCCATATCATCAATATTAATCAAGCAGGACGTAGGGTTTTACCTCCATCAAGAGGGCCCGAACCTGGGTAAAACATTGTGTCCCTCGTCTCCTGTTACCATCCTCCTAGACGCATAGTTCGGGACCCCCTACCCGAGATCCGCCGGTTTTGACACCGACAATTTTACCTCCATCAAGAGGGCCCGAACCTGGGTAAAACTTCATGTCCCTTGCCTCCTGTTACCATCCGGCCTAGACGCACAGTTCGGTACCCCCTACCTGAGATCCGCCGGTTTTGACACCGACACTTAGCTTTTAGGATGCCTCGTGTCGACAAACCCTAAATGATGAGACCATGATCTTGTTCCTTGACAATAACCAACTTTTTGACCAAACTTTTTTCCTATTTAGAGCGAAACATGGCCCACAACGATGAGGCCGACAGTTCGGGTGGCAAGCAATTCTGGGAGGTGTCCCAGGAGTTGGAGGAAGAACCTCACCGCTATGAGGATGCCTCGGAAGACACCGATCCTGAATACACAACCCCTAGTGGCGTCGGGGATGAAACCACTGATGGTGCCGCTAAGGATGCCACCACTAATGATGGCGGCGCACGCACAGATGGCAGCCAACCGAAGAGGCAACGGAAGGACCGGCGCCCGAGCATGCTCGGCACCGTCAGGGAGGAATTTACTGAAGTGAACTCCGACGGGCATCCGACGGCGCCCAAACAAGTAATCAAGGGGTACTCGGTTCAGCTCGGGTGCATTCTCGGGAGCACCGTCTCGATCAACACCGAGAACCTAAGGCATAAGGACCGAGGGAATTTGCGCAGCCTCCTCTTCACGAAGCTGCATGAATGATACAAGTTCCCCGCTGAGTTTGCAAACACACGCCTCTCAGGGAATAAAGTGAACAGTGCCGCCCTCACGAGGATGAGCACGGCCCTGTCTACTTCGAGAAGCACGGTGAAGGCATTGATTGAAAAAGGTGATAGTTATGAGAAGATCAAGGCGAAATATCCTTTGATGAGCGAAGATGACTACAAGGAGTTCAAGATCAAGTGTGAGAGCCCCGCAACCACCGAATCAAGTCAGTGGGGGAAAGAAATGCGGCAGTTGAACTTAGGGGTCCACCAACTCGGTCCCGGCGGTTATAGAGTGGCGGAGCCTATATGGGACAAGGAGGACGCGGAGCGTGCCAAGCAAGGCCTACCGCCCCGCTTCGAGAAATACAGTGACAAGCAGACCAAGAACTTTCTCAGGGCCCGGTACAAGGAGAACCCGGTAACAAAGGAGCTTACCACGGATCCGAAGACCAGGGAGCTTGAGCTTGTTCTGGTAAGGAATACACCCCCGCGTAATTAGCTCCATATGGTTGCATTCTAATTAATCCCCAATATTTCTAAATGGTTCACATTCCTTCCGCAGGACAAAGAAAGCAGTAGCGCGGGGTCGTCCCAGAGCTCCCCTTTTGACACCCCTTTGAATAGGGCGTTGAACATAATGAAAAACAAGGATAAGCTCAGTAAGCCGACATCAGCTGGTCGTGTGGCCGGCAAAGGCTTGTCCACAAAATGGTCGTCATACTATACCGCTGGTGGGCGAAAGGAGAAAAAGACCAGCTCGGAAAGCCAGTCGCGCGAGGTTGAAGCACTCAAGGCACAAGTGGCGCGGATTCCGGTGCTTGTCCAAGAGCAAGTGGAACAACAACTGGGAACGAAGCTCAACGCCATGGTGCCTACGTTGATTCATGGGCTGATGACGTGGATTGCGGGCGGCCAACAGGGGCCTCCCCCGGTTCCCAGCTTCACGGCCAGCAACTCGCACAACGCGCAGGCGGCGCCATTAGTGTCTCCGGCAGAGGCGGTATTTGTGTCTCCGGCGCCGGCACGGGCATTGGAGCTTAATGCACATGGGTGTACGCTGGCCGGCACCTCGCCAGCAAGTGGCCCCTCCGTCAGTTGCACGCCCGCCGTTGGCAGTGCCTCGACATTAGCCGAGCTCGATGGCATCACGGTAACTAAGCCTCTCGGCCGATGACTTCATCTCCTTGCCTTTGACTGGGCATCCCTGACGCCCTACATGTTTTCGTAGGGCGCCGCCGACGTTCCTTGCACTCTCCTGCACTTCGTGGGCGGCAAATTGGTTGATGTCGCCAAGGGCAGAATCGTTCAACCAGGCAACCCCGTGTTCCATGGTAATCCGATGCCACCCATAGTGTATAGGGTTGAAGTGGTTCGGGTGCTGCCAAGTTGCGACGAGCTATTACCTCCGATTCGACCCGCTGGGGCCGACAAAGAAGATGAGATGACCCTCAGCGCTTGCGTAAGTTGGCCCCTGCTTTGGCCGAAGAGCCAGATTCGTTTGGGGGCGGGGGACACCACCCCACATACAAGACCGCCAGTCGTGCCTGCGCCAAGCCATGGCAAGAACGCCGCAACGCTACCGGGCCTTCCGGACATCCCTATCGCACAGGATCCGGACATGCATATGGCACAGGATCCAGATGACGACGATGACAACGACGACGGTACATTTACCAACGTCGATAAGTACTTTGCCGAACATGGGTATGGTGACGAGTTCTGCGGGCCTCCTTCTAAAGAACCCAACCAAGACGACCGCGATCTAGCTGGTACGGCGGAGAAACCCAGTTGCAATAGGCGTCGTCTGGCATTCTGTTCTCAGGAGACGCCTCCAGCTGCCGCCTTCACCGAGCCTCAGATAGCTGAGGTGCGAAATATTATCAACCCCAACACGCTCAAGAAGGCGGTCTGTGAGCAGAATTCGGCCCCATTACAATAGATCAAGAAGAAGGGCCGGAAACGAAAGACTAAAAAGGGCGCCGGTGCGAGCCAGCCGGCACCGAGTACGATCCGTGCTCAGGACGGGCCACCTTCACCTAAGGATATCTCGAGGAGGGTGCATGTGGCGGGTAGGGCGATGCTACCGACAAATATGCTTAATGCTGCAACCGGTGCTATGCGGAGTCTGCACGACAGTGTTCTTTCTTTGGAGAAGCGGCGTCTCAGAGAGAATGATGTGGCATACCTGCTTTTCGTGGCCAAGGTGCCAGAGGGCAAGGGCTTTGTGGATGGCGCCATCGGGGGTACGATCGTCCTGCGGTTTGATGACATCTTTGCTATGTTTAACCTTCATCCACTGCACTACACCTTCGTTCGGCTGTTTTCGCTGAGTATGGAGATGCGGATCATTAGAGACAAGACCACGGACATCGTGATAGTCGACCCGTTCTACATGCGTGCCAAGCTCTTGGGCAGTGCTGGGGACCGCCAAGTCGCGAGTTCACACCTCGAAGGCATCATTCTGGCAAACCCAGATAAGGATAACTTCCTCGTGGCTTACTTTCCCGACTAAGCATCCCTTAACCGCCCCGTAACATATGATTTCTTAGATTTCGATCGTTCTTTTTTTCTAACATTTCGTGTTCTGTGCAGTGACACACATTGCACACTCATCCTCTTAAGCCCGAAATATTCCATGGCCACGTATTTCGACCCAAACCGTGACTCCAAGATGGACTACACAAATATCAAGAAAGTTCTTGATGATGTTCTCCCCGGCTATGCCAAATCTGGAGGCACCTTCACCAGGCCAGTTCGTAGGTACGGCAGGCACGTGTTCTCCCACAATACTAAGTTCTGCTGCGTCAAGCAGCCGCCTGGCGGTCAGAAGGATGCCTACTATGCCCTCCATCACATGCGGGTGATCGTATGGGACCATCATCACCTTCTGCTACCAGATAATCTCAAAGATTGGGCCGCGAGCTTGTCGGCAATCCTCGACGCGGACATCAGACAAGAATTCTTTCGCATCCAGTCGGAGTTTGCGGACATCATCCATCAAGATGTCCTTCATACCTCGGGGCAGTTCTACCTCAGATATCAACCGTCCAACAGTGAGACAGAAGGAACGCTACAAATGCAGGCTGACAACGCCCGCGATTTCATGACCATCACGACAGACGGGGGCTTCATCCACGCTCCGGTCCCATGAGTCGAGTCGAAAGTAGTGATGCTATGTGTAGTTCTGAAACATTGATTGGCTCATGTCAGCATTCTGGGAACGGGGGTCCCCAGGCTTGCCTGCCTGCGGCCCGCGGCGTGGCTTAAAAGGGGGCCCAGCGCGGCCCATCTTCACCAACACAAACCCAAGACCCTCACGAGGGGCCAAGCCTCGCGGGGTGGATGATGCGGAGCTTCCTCAGGCGCGGCCTCGTCAGGCTGGCTCACGAGGTGGCAGAGAGATCAAGGCGGGGTACCTCACGAGGTGCCCGTGACGCAAGCCATGACGACCGGGGGCGCCAGGCGGGTGCCAGCCCGCGCAGCGTCCTCCCTTCCTCTTTGGTGCAAAGGGGGCAAGCGCAGCCACGGAGTAACGAGGCATCAGGCAAAGGTTGCCATTTCGGTGCAACAAGACCAAGACCAGGAGGACTACGAGACGGAGGTCACCGTGGAGCCCAAGACGACATCATCACCAGAGCTTTGCGCAGACGAAGACTACTTTTGTCAGGATGGTTGATACTAGCTATCCCCCTTCAAATTAGCCCGCCATTGTTGGCTCCCTTCCCGCTCGATATTTGGGAAGAGGACCAGGGCCTCTATAAATAGGACCATCCACCCACAGAGCAAGAGAGAGACGGAAAGAGAGAGAGAGAGGGAGGCACTGAAAAAGAAAGAGAGAGAAGATCAGAAAGAGAGAGAGAGAGAAAGGTGACTGAGCTCCTCCTAACAGTTCATCACCCCAGCCAAGAACAGACCCTCGCGAGGCTGTTCTTCCTTGTATTGTTCATCATCATCAGCCCAAGAGGCAATCCACCACACCACACACTGGAGTAGGGTATTACACCACAACAGTGGCCCGAACCAGTACAAACCCTGTGTCTCTTGTGTTGTTCTTTCCTTAGTTTAGATCTTGGCGAGGCAGAGGGGTGCAGGAAGGTAGGAGGCGAAATCTCCGCGCGCACCCCAGTGTTCAGACCTCAAGGGTTTGCCGGAACCCGAAATCCGACATTTGGCGCGCCAGGTAGGGGTGCGCTGGGATTCGTCTTCCACCACCCCGTTCTCCTCCGACCGTCATGCCCATGTCTGACGCTCGTCGGGCCCGCGCCGAGCGCCGGGCCGCGCTCGCTGCCCATGTCACCCAGACGGCCCCTGTCGGCGGGCGTCCTCGCCGTTCCCCGTCACCTGCTGTCAACGTTGCCACCGGCCCGGCGGGGGATGAGCAGCAAGCATCGTCCCAGCATCCGTCCGTGTGGCAAGACGGCCGCACCGCAACTCCCTCGCTCACCCCAGCTGGTTCTTCGTCACACGCGCTCCGCGCGCCCATGGAGGCTCGGGCTGCGCTCCTCGCGGCGAATGAGCTCTTGCGCTACCGTCCCGTCGACGACGTCTACAAAGAATGGCTCAACCGCGTCGCCGAGCTCGTCCGCACTGCAGGGGGCTCTCATGCGTCGTCCGTTCCGCTGCACCGCACCCCACCCCGCGCGGGCAGTGAAGCCCCGGCGGCGCCCCGGCCGCCTCCTCCTCAGGAAGGCGCCATGGCTCCAAGGCGCGTGGCCCCTGGGCGGAACCCGCTCCGTCAGGCGCTAGCGCAGCAAGAGCAGAGCTGTCAAGAAGTCCCTCGTCCGCAGGAAGCTGCCCGGGGACTCCCTGCTCCAGCACGTCGCGACCATGCTCCTGCTCCCGCGCGTCAGGACCCCGTGCTGCTCCCAGCTGCAGCGCGTGGGGACATGCAAGACCAAGTTCCCCGTCATCCAAGGCCTCCCGTGGCAACAGCAGGCTGTCGCGCCTTCACCGCCGACCTACGCAACGTCGCGTGGCCCGGCAAGTTCAAGCCAGACCTGCCTCCTCGCTACAACGGCACGGCTGGCCCTGCGGAGTTCCTCTAGCTCTACGAGCTGGGCATCGAAGCTGCCAACGGAGACGAGAAGGTCATGGTGAACTGGTTCCCCATGGCACTCAAGGACGGGGCCCGCACCTGGCTCCTGAACCTGGCTCCAGGCACAATCTCCTCCTGGGATGAGATGCGCACCCGCTTCATCGCCAACTTCCAAGGCACTCGCGACCGGCCACCCGCCGTGAGAGACATGCGCCGCATCAAGCAACAGCCTGGGGAGACCCTGCAGAAGTACATCCAGCGCTTCAACAACGCGCGCCTCAAGATTCCCGAGGTGACTGAGGAGGCCATCATCTCGGCCTTCTCCGATGGCGTGCGCGACGTCAAGATGAAGGAGGAGCTGGCGATGCATGAAGACCTGTGCACTTCCCTGGAGCTATTCAACTTGGCAACCAAGTGTGCCAGGGCCGAGGAAGGGCGTCTCTCCCTCCTCGAGCTGCCTGCCACAGACCCAGAAGAGAAGAAGCCCAAGGCCAAGGACGTGAAGTGCAAGGGGGCTGCCGTGCTCGCGGCAGAACCAGACACCAAGCGGGGCAGAGATCAGCCCGAACCTTCGAAGGGCAGCCGGTACTGTGTGTACCACGACCTCCACACCCACAACACCAACGAATGTCAAGAGCTCCGAGCCGTGCGAGAAGGAAGGATCGGCCGTTGCCCTGAACATAGTGACCGGGGCTACGGTCGAGGAGGAGGAAGGAACGCAAGACGCTGGGAAGACCGTGGCCCGCGCCAAGGGTGGCGCGATCAACCTCGCGAGGATCGCTGGCAAGACCCGCCTCATGAGGGAGGTTGGAGAGATCAGCCTCGCGAGGGAGAATGGAGGGATCAGCCTCGCGAGGATCACCCGCAAGGCAACGCAGGCCTCCCACCGCTGCCGCCGCGACCAAGGAGAAACGAGGACCGCCACCAGGACGAGGGGGCTGGGGGCTTCCAGGAGCCGCGCGCGATCACCTGCATCCTGGGTGGGGCACAAGCCCCAGCCTCTCAGCACATCTTCAAGCAATTCGCCCGCGAAGTGAACGCCGTCCTCCCCAGGCTCGAAGCCACACGCCCTCTCAGGTGGTCGGCGTGCGCCATCACGTTTAGCTCAGCAGATCAGCTCAAGTGTGCGGCTACAGTCGGAGTTCTCCCGATGCTTTGTTCCCCAATCATCAGCAACATGGTGGTCACCAAGACCCTCATCGATGGCGGTGCAGGGCTCAACGTCCTGTCCATGGAAACATTCAACAACCTCCAAGTGCCCTACAACCAGCTTCAGCCAACCAAGCCTTTCTCCGGTGTCACCGACGGCTCCACGGTCCCGATTGGGTAGGTCCGCCTCCCTGTCACCTTCGGGGCACGCGACAACTACCGCACCGAGCTCATCGACTTCGACGTCGCTCACATTCGCCTGCCGTACAACGCCATCCTTGGGTACCCAGCACTGGCCAAGTTCATGGCCATACTCACCACGGCTACAACGTCCTCAAGATGCCAGGAAGCGGCAGAGTCATCACGGTGCCATGTGAAGAGAAGGACGCAGTGTGTTCCCTAGAACGAGCCTTTCAGGCCACGTCACTGGAAGACCCGGATCATGGAAGCAGGAGGCCTCCCGAGACCGCCCCTAAGAAGAAGAAGACATCGTCCGGCCCGACCACTCAGGAGGCAGGCCCCTCTGGGCCCGCGCCTGCCCAGGAGGAACCTCCTTCCATCACATAGGAAAGCATGCCCGGCGCCCTCCTCAGGCAGGGCTCGGGGGCTCTTCCCTGGAGGGCCACCGACCTAGCTAGGGTCGCGAGGGAGGCGCTTGGGCACCACATGGAGGCGTGTTTCGAAGCACGTTTCCCTAAAGAAGGAGCAAGGCAAGGAGATCCAGACCCTCAGGAGTTCGTCAGCAAGGCGATTCAGGAGCTACAGGAGTCAGGAGTCATGAAAGGCGGCCGCCGCCTACCAGCAGTGGCTCCCCATCCAGGCGAGGATGGTGGGCAGCGCGTCTGCATTGACATACCAGGGCTCAACCGAGCCGCCTCTCTGGAGCGCCTCTGGCCCTCGCGAGTGGGGCGCTACGGAGGCCCACCCCACAACTACGTTTGCATGCCTTACGGCTTGCCGAACGCGGCTGACATGTGCCAGCGCCTCATGAGGGGCATCACGGAGGCACGAGAGGCAGGGCGTTCCGCAGCCCTGGCAGGGATGGAGATGGCCCGTGAGGAGCCGCCAGCGCATCCGGAGCCTCCCAAGGCCCATGGGCCTGGGGGCTCGTGAGGATCGGCTTCCGCAGCCCGGCGAGTCTGCTACACCAATGCTCCTTCGTCCTCAACATCATCAGGTGACATCTTTTCGAGTTTTATTTCCAGCTGGGAGCGCCCCCCAGGGCTGCATTATTCCCAGGCCGCGTGGGTGCGTCCCTGCGGCGTGTATCCCCTTTTATTCCATGTTGTTAGCTTACCTTGTTGGGGGCGCCCCCAGGGCTGCATGATCCCCAAGCCGCTCGGGCCAGGCCCAGCGGCATGTATCCCGTTTGCGTTTATTTCCGATTATGCGTTAGACCCACCATGCTTGATTATTTGATGCCGGTCCACGGCACCTCTTCTTCTCCATGCCGACCACTTGCACGTTAAAGGGGGGGTACCTGAGCATCGCGACTCAGGGCTCTTACTGGCTCTCCAGCCCTCACCCTCTGGCCTTGTCCATGGCATCGTGACCTGGCATACCAGCGACGACTGAGACTAGCTCGAGGGCCGGGACCTGAGGACGTAGAGTGCCGACATCTAACCAAATTTGCAAGGACACATCACAAGATAAGGCCCAGTGCCAGGCGCAACCCGCCTAGAGGTAGGGCCCCGTGAGTCCCGTGCTGGCTCACGGGTGCCCAGATACACCTCGCCAGGCCCTACCGTGCTAGCCATGTGCCAGGGCGGGGCTGTACACGCCCCGGGGGCTCTTCCAGGAGGGGAGCCCCCTCCCACGTACCAGTGGAAGCACCATGCTCCGCGCTGGCTGACGACACTGCAGAGGAGCGGCTATGCCTGTACACATACGGTAGCGCTATGCTCCGCGCTGGTGATAAACACCTGAGGGTGGCCCCCGGGCCGCACCAACCTCAGGGAGCCCAGAGCTCAGTGTCTAGCCTCATTGTAATGCCTCCCCTCGGGAGTGCCGCGCGAGGGGGCTGGGCACGGGGGCTGCGCCTGGGTCACACCCAGACGCACGCCGCTCAGCCAGGTCCCCCTGGGCCTGGTTCGTCACGCGTCTCTCCCCGAGCGGAGCTAAGGTACGAAGGCCGTTTGAGCATCAAGGGGGACTCCTGAGCATCGTGACTCAGGAGCCTAACTGGTCACGTAGCCCCTCACTCCATGGCCCCATCCTGGTTTCCGGTCGGGACCAACGCTGGGTGAGGTACGGGCGCGGGCGGGCTCTGCAGACGTAGAACGGTAGATCCACCCGCATCACGCCTCCTTACTTGTTGTTTGCGCGTCAAGGGAGACTCCTGAGCATCGCGACTCAGGAGCCTAACTGGTCACATAGCCCCTCACTCCATGGCCCCGTCCTGGTTTCCGGTCAGGACCAACGCTATGTGAGGTACGCGCGCGGCCGGGCTCTACAGACGTAGAACGGTAGATCCACCCGCATCACACCTCCCTAGTTGCTGTTCGTGCGCCAAGGGGGGCTCTTGAGCATCGCGACTTAGGAGCCTAACTTGTCACGTGGCCCCTCACTCCTTGGCCCCATCCTGGTTTCCGGTCGGGACCAACGCTGGGTGAGGCATGCGCGGGGCCGGGCTCTGCCGGCGTAGAACATAAGCAAGTAGGAAGGAAAGGCACAAATTTCAAGGAATTCAAAAGCAAATATTACAGTCCAGACTGTTATCTCAATGCCAAACGCAAGTTTAAACGCCTCCTCGAGGCATGATACATGTGCAGGAATTAAAGGCAGGACAGGAGCCGCGACGAAGTCACTTGTCGGCGATGGAGCAGCGCGGATTGGGTACGCCTCACGGAGCGGTGGGGTCGGCAGTGCCTTGCTTCGGCTTGGTGCCGAAGGCCCGAAACTTCCCCAATAGGGCCTCTGCGCGACCCTTCACGGCCTCGGCAGCGGCAGCGGCACGCTCGCCGCTCACTGGCTCCAGCAGGCTCTCGAAGTCGACACCGGGATCGCGAAGGTAGATGTGGGTGAGGACCCGCGTCATTGCTGCAGAAGACAGGACACGCGCCTCGGCCTCGGCCGCGGGGCCAAGGCCAAGGGAGACATCTTCAAGAGCGTGAACCAGGAAGGGAAGTAGCTTGGCGGGGCCGTCCTCGGTGCCAGCCAGTGGGCTCTCCAGGATGTTGTCGTAAAGCATCCTCAATGAGGAGCGAGCCCTCGCCTCCATCTCCGTGAAGGCCACACGGTCCTCGGCAAGAACCAGGGCCTCATCGTCCAGCTTGGCCTTCCTCGCCCCCAACTCCTGCTCCAGCGCGCCTAGGCGGTCGCGGCGTTTCTTGAGCTTGATCTCCCTCTCCTTGAGAGCCGCCTCGCGAGCCTTCACGCCTCCTTCCTACTCTTGGCGAAGGCGGACCTCGTTCGCGAGCTGGTCCCGCAGACCTTGCAGTTCGCCCTCCAGCGCCTTGCAACGACCACGGACGTCGACCACCTCCCCCAGGGCTGCATCATGAGCAGCCTTCGCCTCAAGGACGGCCTGCTCCTCTTTGTCGCACGCCGTCGAGGCCTGGACCAGCGCCGCCCAAATTTAAGCGTCGGAGCGAACCCATCCTGAAGCCAGCTCCAAGCGCCCGGCCACCAAGCGAGGGTCGGCGCCAAGAAGATCCTGACGCAGTCGGTCCAGCTCAGCAACAGCACAATCCAGAACGGCAGAACGAGTCGGAGAGACAGCATCCGGTGGAGTAGGAGGAGAAGATGGCAGCGCGGCCACAACATCCTGAGGCGGAGTCTGCCGCGCCCCAACAGCCGAAGTGGCGGCAGCAGGCAAGAGCACCTCGGGAGCCACTTGGGCTGTGGGGGCTGAGCTCGCCCCAGCCGGCTCAGCCAGGCCTCGCGAGGACGCCCGGGGAGGAGAAGCGTGTGCGTCGCGGTCACCCTCCTTCGCAGGCAGAAGCGCTACCATAGATGGAACCTCGGGAGCCCCCTTCGGCTTCTTTGCGGCGGGCGCCAGCCTATCCAAGAGATGCGGACGTCAAGCTTCAGAAGCAGAGCAAGAGATAAAGACAAGAATCGAACGCTTACGGGTCGTCGCCAGTGAGCTCAAGCGGCCTCCGGCCAAATTTGAAGCCTGAAAGCCGGCTGGAAGGGTCAACCTCGGGAAGCTTGGAGGCGGAAGGCGCATCCATGGTCTGCCCCGGGGCCGGGGCAGACCCGCGGGAGATCAGCCTAGCCCTGTCCTTCTTAGGGATTGGGGGTGAGCTCCCGCCGTCCTGCTCGTCGTTGTCCTCGTCGTCGTCTTCATCGTCATCCTCGTCGCCATCGCTTGGAGAGAGGCGGAGAACGCGGGACCGGCGCCGGGGGAGGGGAGCCCTCGACTCTCCGTCAGTCGCCTCGGAGTCAGGCCCTTTTCCCCGCTCCCCTCCTTCCTCCTCTTCGCTAGAGTCGTCGGAGGGCACGTCCACCGGTTCCTCGGGAGTTTCCACGGGCACGGGCCCATCCCCGTTGAAGACGGGCATGGACTCCACTACCTGCTCCCAGTCGTCGTGGAGGAACAAGGGCATAGGAGCGCCCGCCAACCTCGCCACATCGCCCCCGACCAGAGATTGGAGGACAGCAGCCAGATCTCCGTCGGCTAAGGCCGCGGGGCTCGGACGGGGCCTTCACATCGGAAGTGAGTACTGCCGAAGTGGGGCCAGCTGGTGCTCCAGGAATTCCCTAAGCAGCAACGCGCCGGTCAGCTTTGCGTCGCCATGTTGGCCGGCCTCAGATCCGCGTCCATCTTCTCCAACATCAGCTTCGCGCGGGGGTCCGTGAGCTTCGCTCGACCCCAATCGCTGGAGCTCGTGGGTTGCTCCGTGGGCAAGATCAGCCGAGGGTGGATGCGCCCAGCATCCACCAAGACCCACTTGTTCCTGAAGCCCTCAATCCTTTTCCCGGGGTTCGAAATGGCAATGGGGCCACCGTACGTGACGAAGCTCGCGCACGCGGAAGCAGTACCACGAGAGGTCCGGAGGTAGAAGTAGTGGCGCAGCAAGGCCATTGAAGGCTGCACCCCTACGTGAGCCTCGCAGTAATAGGCGAAGATCGCCAGGAGAAGGACGGAGTTGGGGTGGAGATGCAAGGCTTGTAGCTTATAGTGGCGGAGGACAGAGAAGAAGAACTCGGAGAAGGGAGGCACCAAGCCAGCAGCAATGGCACTTACGAAGAGCGGATAGAAGGTGATCCCTTGACCCTCAGGGGTGGCGGAGCCAGCTTTGAACACCTTCGCCCCGTTGACGCCCCGCGCCGTCGCCATCCGGCGCAACCGGGCGAGGCTCGCCTCCGACACATTCGGCGGATCCAGGGCAGACGAGTACCAAGCTACGGCCGGGGGCTGACAAGGCACCATGGCTTCCTAGGTCACACGGCCGGAGTGGATCTGGAAATTTTGGAGGAAGGAAGGAGAGGCGCAAGAAAGGGGATCTGAGCAGCAACCAGGGAAAGCAAGAAGCAAAGCCTAGGTGGATGCCGCTCCTTTATCAACTCGCGCGGTTGCAAGGGCGCCCACATCCAACCAACCGCCACGCGGTGCCCAAGGCCGCAGGTTGTTAGGGCCCGCGGCGCTTCGCTCTTACCCTTCCGCCTCCCTGCACGGCCAAGTCCGGGCGCGCCTTGGGCCCGGGGGCTACTATCGGTGTTCTGGGAACGGGGGTCCCCAGACTTGCCTGCTTGCGGCCCGCGGCGTGGCTCAAAAGGGGGCCCAGCACGGCCCATCTTCACCAACACAAACCCAAGACCCTCACGAGGGACAAGCCTCGCGGGGCGGACGACGCGGAGCTTCCTCAGGCGCGGCCTCGTCAGGCTGGCTCACGAGGAGGCGGAGAGATCAAGGCGGGGTACCTCACAAGGTGCCCGTGACGCAATCCATGACGATCGGGGGCGCCAGGCGGGTGCCAGCCCGCACAACGTCCTCCCTTCCTCTTTGGTGCAAAGGGGGCAAGCGCAGCCGCGAAGTACCGAGGCATCAGGCAAAGGTTGCCATTTCGGTGCAACGAGACCAAGACCAGGAGGACTACGAGAAGGAGGTCACTGTGGATCCCAAGACGGCGTCATCACCAGAGCTTTGCGCAGGCGAAGACTACTTTTGTCAGGATGGTTGATACTAGTTGTCCCCCTTCAAATTAGCCCGCCATTGTTGGCTCCCTTCCCGCTCGATATTTGGGAAGAGGACCAGGGCCTCTATAAATAGGACCAGCCACCCACAGAGCAAGAGAGAGACGGAAAGAGAGAGAGAGAGAGGGAGGCATAGAAAAAGATAGAGAGAGAGAAGATCAGAAAGAGAGAGAGACAAAGGTGACTGAGCTCCTCCTAACAGTTCATCACCCCAGCGAAGAACAGACCCTCGCGAGGCTGTTCTTCCTTGTATTGTTCGTCATCATCAGCCCAAGAGGCAATCCACCACACCACACACTGGAGTAGGGTATTACACCACAACGGTGGCCCGAACCAGTATAAACCCTGTGTCTCTTGTGTTTTTCTTTCCTTAGTTTAGATCCTGGCGAGGCGAAGGGGTGCAGGAAGGTAGGAGGCGAAATCTCCGCGCGCACCCCAGTGTTCGAACCTCAAGGGTTTGCCGGAACCCGAAATCCGACAGCTCATGTTGTAATTAAACTTTAATGAATTGTATGTCTCTTTGGTTTGGACAGTCGTTCAACTTAGATGTAATCGATGCTATTTATTAGTAGGACCATGAATCGTGCTATTAATGTCTTGCTTTTCTCTTCCGATCCTTTTGTTGCATACTTATATATTGCTTATGTATTGTCTGTTGTTTGGCTTGTGCATAGAGATGCCGTCGTATGTCGTGTACAAGGGTAAGGTTCCCGAAGTCTACGACGACTGGGAGGAGTGTCGGAGACAGGTTCACCGTTTCAGCGGTAACAGCTACAAAGGGTACACCACTAGGGTGGAGGTGGAATCTAGATACGCCCGCTATCTGGTGGGAGAGGGAGGGAGCGTTGGAGGAACCGGATGAAGACCAGTTTCATCGCGATGATGCTCATTGTGATGACCGCAGCTCTCTTCTATGTGATGGTAGTTTAGATGATCGATATCGACTTGTAATGTGAAGACAAACTCGATACTCGCGGTCTCGAGACTTGTAATGTTCTACCTTTGTTCGGTCTTTTGAATTCGGAGACTAATATGATGAATTGTATTCGGAGACTAATCTTCTATTGTATTCGATGAATCTGCTGTTGCTGTGTGGTGCTGTCTATATTCTGTCCAATAATATATTTTGTAACCTGTGCAAAAATCAGAAAAGTAAAAAAAATAAAACCTAATATTCATACTAATGGCGCATCACTTCAAAGTGCGCCATTAGTATGCCAAACGATACTAATGGCACATCACTACACAGTGCGCCATAAGTATGCCAAAGGATACTAATGGCGCATCACCCCATAGTGTGACATTAGTATGCCAAAGCACATGGGTAAATATGGCCCCCTGGGAGGCATCCTAATGGCGCATGTTGGTCTATACTAATGGTGCGCGGCGTGGTGCACCATTAGTATACCAGATACTAATGGCGCACCAGTGGTGCGCCATTAGTATATAATACTAGTGGCATGGTACTAGTGGCGCACCAGTAGTGCGCCATTAGTAGGCAAAACTGGTGCGCCACTAGTATGCCTTTTCCTAGTAGTGTATGAGTACTTATTTCGCTGCTAGTTATTCGTGACTTAGGAATTTCCTCACCAAGAAATTCCTCAGTGATGAATTTGTAAAAATAGCCTATTCACCCACCCCCCTTCTAGTCGATATAACGCACTTTCAACTACATTATTGTTTGTCCTCAGTGGGAGAAGGAATCAAAGAAGAAGAAACACAAGGATGACAGTTATGATGACTCGAAGAAGAAGAAGAAATCTTCAAAGTCCTCATTGTCAAAATCTTCAAAGTCTTGATCTCACAAGAAGAGCAGCTCCAAAAGGGCTCGGGCGTTCATTGTCAAGGAAATGGACTCTGAAGCCGAATCTGAGGAAAATGAGGAAGAGGAGGCATCTAAGGAGTCAGACTTTGGTGTGGCTAGCCTAGCTCTCGCTACTGCTTTCGTCAGCAAGTCCATCTTCAACTCTGAGGAAAATGACTTCCCAACGCTGCTGATGATGTCGATGATGACTATGCTCCCACCTATTGCTTCATGGCAAAAGGTGCCAAGCTACTCAAATATCCCTGCTCTGAATCAAGTGAGGTGAATTTGATGAAAACCTCAAGCCTAGCTATTCTAAACTTGCTAAGATGCTGTGAAACAACAACAGGCTTTTGAAAAGGTTCAAAATATGTTAGACAAAAGCGATGACCTATTGGGTGAAGAAATGGATCGAACTCAAACTCCGACTGATAATCTTCAGAGACTTCAGTCTAAGTTTGATAACCTTCAGAGTTATCATAAAAATATCTTAGCTGATCATGAGAGACTTTCTTATGAATTTCTTTAAAGAAAGCAAGATCTTGAGAAGCTAAGGGTCAGTTCTGAAGATCTTCAGAAGGAGCGTGATTCATTATTTGCTCAACAGATCAGTTCTGCTTAGGACGAATTCATTCCACCATGTTTGAAATGCATTGAATGTGAATCTGCTAATTCTTCACCTGAAAGTTCAAATGCTTCTATTGCTGCAAATTCTTTAACTGTCTTTGTGGTGACAAATTCCTCATCTAAGGATACCACAAGTATCATTAACAATGCAGGGTTGAAGGAACTATTTGTGACAGGCATGTACAAAAGCCTCAAATGGCATTAAGCTCTTTTTGGTGTGCTTAAAAAGCAGATCCTCAACAGGAACCCGAGGAAAGAGGGTATTGCCTTTGATAGTAAAATCAATGCTGATGGGACCTACTGGAAACCTGAGCAGTATCCCAAAACCTCATGGGTTGCTACAAAGGGACCTCCCGTAGATCCATCCACTTTATCTGGTTTTACTTGTGAATCTTCATATTCTCCGGATGAGTCATTTGACTTCAACAATAAACTGTTCAAAAATCAGAATGGTGAAGTATTTGCTAGATATGATGGAACTAACTGCAGGAATGGTCCCCCAATGAAGAAAACCTAGGTTCCCAAAAGGTGCCTTGAAAGTCTTTAGGTGAATGTCATCATGACACCACCTGTGAAGAAAAGGAACCCTGGTTTGAATTCTTCATATGGATCCAAGTCCTCATATGGACCAAATTCCTCACGTGGATCAAATTCCTCATATGGATCCAAATCCTCATATGAACATCATCGTGATAACACTTCTGTTTCGCAGGGAAAGCCTAAGGGCTATGAATATGTGCATCATTCTTCAAATAATTATGTTCATAAGTCCTCGAAGAATTTCTCTGCCTATTCATATGCTTACTCTAACCCCTCTTCTATGAAACAAAGTGGACTGGCTTCTATGCCACCTTTCTCTTATGGAGCTTGCAGAATGATGAACTCTTTGCCACCCCTCCAGATGTGGATGGTGAAAAAAAGAACTAATCTCTTATGCGGGGTTAGGTTTCTAGACGAACATGAACGTCTGATGAATTTGAGACCTAAATTTGCTTGAAAGGGTGCAAGCTAATCTATGAAGAAATGAATATTCATTTCTCACGTCCTTATACTGCTATATCTGTTGTACTGCTTGATGAAATTCAAACAGATGAATTCTGAAGTCATGTTCTTCACTGATGAAGTATATGAGTTCGTAAGTTGCACTAATTCATCTGCAGGACGATCAACCCAAAGCTACTGAGTGGGTCCTCGACAGTGGATGTACAAATCACATGACCGGTGACAAGAACTTATTGATGGACACTGATTTATCTCCATCGCATCTAAATCATATCACCTACGCAGACAAAGGCAAAATCAAGGTATTGGGTCTAGGTAGGGTTGCAATCTCAAATGATCGACACATGGACAAAGTCTGCATGCTTGTCGAGTCCTTACGATTCAACCTCATGTCTGTCTCAATGCTTTGTGATCTTGATATGGTCATTATGTTTGGAAAATATCATTGTGTTGTGATCATGGAATCTGACCACTCCAAAGTATTTGAAGGCTTTGGGAAAGGATACTTGTATGTTGTTGATTTCTCTAGAGTAGCCTGCCACATGTCTACTTGCAAAAGCTTCAGAAGGCTGGTTATGGCATCGACGACTAGGTCATGCTGGCATGAGGAACTTACACACACTCGCGAAGAAGAAGCACGTCATTGGCATAGAGGGTGTCAAATTCCTCAAGGACCATTTGTGTAGAGCTGGTGAGGTTGGAAAGATGACCAAGTCCAAGAATCCCTTGAAGACTATCATGACTACAACTCATCCATTTGAATTGCTTCACATGGATCTCTTCCGCCCTACTCACTATGCCACATTCACAAATGCAACATCTCTATATGGCTTTCTTATTGTTGATGACTATTCTCGTTACACATGGGTGCATATCATCACTTACAAAACTGAAGTGCAGGAAGTCTTCAAACGATTATCCTTGAGGGCTTCGACAAACTTTGGTGTGAAGATCAAGCACATTTGGAGTGACAATGGGACTGAGTTCAAGAATACTGCTCTTAATGACTATCTTGATGAACTTGGTATTACTCACAAGTTATCTGCTCCTTATACTCCTTAGCAGAATGGCGTCGTGGAACGCAAGAATAGGACTCCCATTGAGATGGCTCGCACTATGCTTTATGAATACAAGACGCCTCCTCGCTTCTGGCCTGAGGCAATTGCTACTACGTGCCACATCATCAACAGGGTATATCTTCACAAATTCTTCAAAAAGACCTCATACGAACTCCTCACTGACAAGAAACCCAATGTGAGTTATTTCTAAGTCTTCGGTGCTAAATGCTGGATTAGAGATCCTCATCACAATTCCAAATTTGCACCGAAGCACATGAAGGTTTTATGCTCGGTTACTGAAAGGACTCACACACCTACAGATTCTTCAACATTGTTCATCACAAGGTTGTTGAAACTGTAGATGTGCGGTTCGATGAAACTAACGGCTCGCAAAGAGGGCACCTACCTCCTGTGCTAGATGAAATGTCACATGAGGAATCCATTAAGTTCAAGGCTACTGAGCATGTCATTCCTACCAAGGAATCTCCTGAAGAAGTCATTCCAGAACTTGAAGAAAATTATGCTTGTGCACCTGAGGATAATGGCTCTAAAGAAAATACTGAGCCCATGTCGTCAACCCTAATTCTTATCATGTCGGGCTGCTCCCTAGGCTATAAATAGCCACGCCCTACAACCACTAGTTGGTTGGCTGCTCCGAGAGAAACCGACACTTGTCATTGAGAGCATCCCATCCTCCAAGGACTTTGAGCGAAAATCATCAAGTGAGAAAACCCAAACCCAAACACCTACAAACCCAAAGTGATTGAGCATCACCGAAGAGATTGTTCCTTTATGGAACCGATGCTTGTTACCTTTGAGGACTGTGCATCCTCCAGATGGTAAGGCGTCATGGTCTAGAGTATACAAGAAGAAATTGTGGATCGCCGAGTGACCGAGGTTGTGAAGGTTTGGAAGTCACCTGAATACTTACCACGAGTGATTGGGTGAGGTCTGTGTGATCTTAGCTCAAGGAGAATACAGTGAGGACAATGTGTTCAGGACCGTGTGTCCTTATGTTTAAATACCTAGCCGCTCCAACCAGACGTACCACTATCACAGTAGTTGGAACTGGTCTACCAAATCATCGTCTTCACCAAGCTACTGGTTCTATTTCCTCAATCCTTTCATTTCCTCATTCATGTGTTGATGTATTTGATCGTTACTGTCTGAAGACTTTGACTGAAGACTTTCTCAATTTCCTCAACCCTAATTATTCCGTCACTTTGTCTTTAGCCTGCTTATCCTGTTTACACGCTACTTGTGCTCTATGCTTGTTTCATTTCATCATGATGACTATACTACTGCTCTGCTATGCATGCACCTAAGTACTTATTCTGATGCAAGTAGTTCGTGACTTAGGAAATTCCTCACCTTGAATTTCCTCAGTGATGAATTTATAAAAATCGCCTATTCACCCCCTCTAATCGATATAACGCACTTTCAATTGGTATCAGAGCAAGGTACTCCCTTGTTCTATGTGATTTTGGTTTAACCACATGGAGTTTTAGTTATGTTGACCGCAGGAATGAAGAAAGTGTCATGCCCCATCTTTGACGGTCATGATTATCTCAAGTGGAAGGGCATAATGAGGAAGCGCCTCATGGCAATGAACAACAAACTATGGACCGTCACTGAGATTGGCCTTACCGATCTATGCAAGATGGCGGATGCTGATGATATTCGCAAGTACACTCGACTTGACATCATGGCGAAGGACATTATCCATTCTTGCCTATCCAGAAATTAGTCCAGGCTCATTATGCATCTCTGCAATGCGAAGCTTATGTGGGACCGAATCTCTGACGTGTATGAAGGTCACCGAACTTGTCATGGTCCCTGGTTTGAGGATTTCAAGGATGCACTCAAAACAATGACTTTCGAACCTGCACCATCATCTTCTGCATAGTGCTTCATGGAAAGAGGTGCCAAGGTGTCGTGGAAACGTCACGACAGATGTCCTAGTGTGAGGACTTAGTCGTGAGGCCATCGCGTTGAGGTTAGCTTAAAGGGGTTAAACAGGACAAAGGACACGGGAGTTTATACTGGTTCGGCCCCTTACGATGAAGGTAAAAGCCTAGTCCCGTTTGTAGTTGGTATTGTGATACGTCTCCAACGTATCTATAATTTTTATTGTTCCATGCTATATTATATTCTGTTTTGGATGTTTAATGGGCTTTATTATGCACTTTTATATTATTTTTGGGACTAACCTATTAACCGGAGGCCCAACCCAAATTGTTGTTTTTTGGCTATTTCAGTGTTTCGAAGGAAAAGGATATCAAACGGAGTCCAAACGGAATGAAACCTTCGGGAACGTGATTTTTGGAACAAACGTGATCCCGAGGACTTGGAGTCTACGTAAAGCAATCAACGAGGATGGCACGAGGCAGGGGGCGCGCCCACCTCCCCCAGGTGCGCCCTCCACCCTCGTGGGCCCCTTGTTGCTCCACCGACGTACTTCTTCCTCCTATATATACCAATATACCCTGGAAACATCAGATACGGAGCCAAACCCTATTTCCACCACCGCAACCTTTCTGTACCCGTGAGATCCCATCTTGGGGCCTTTTCCGGTGCTCCACCGGAGGGGGCATTGATCACGGAGGGCTTCTACATCAACACCATAGCCTCTCCGATGATGTGTGAGTAGTTTACCTCAGACCTTTGGGTCCATGGATTCTTCTCTCTCTTTGGATCTCAATACAAAGTTCTCCTCGGTCTTCTTGGAGATCTATTCGATGTAATCTTCTTTTGCGGTGTGTTTGTCGAGATCCGATGAATTGTGGGTTTATGATCAAGTTTATCTATGAACAATATTTGAATCTCCTCTGAATTCTTTTATGTATTATTGGTTATCTTTGCAAGTCTCTTCAAATTATCAGTTTGGTTTGGCCTACTAGATTGATCTTTCTTGCAATGGGAGAAGTGCTTAGCTTTGGGTTCAATCTTGGTGTCCTTTCCCAGTGATAGCAGGGGCAGCAAGGAACGTATTGTATTATTGCCATCGAGGATAAAAAGATGGGGTTTATATCATATTGCATGAGTTTATCCCTCTACATCATGTCATCTTACTTAAAGCATTACTCTGTTCTTATGAACTTAATACTCTAGATGCATGCTGGATAGCGGTCGATGTGTGGAGTAATAGTAGTAGTTGCAGAATCGTTTTGGTCTACTTGTCACGGACGTGATGCCTATATACATGATCATACCTAGATATTCTCATAACTATGCTCAATTCTATCAATTGCTCGATAGAAATTCGTTTACCCACCGTAATACTTATGCTCTTGAGAGAAGCCACTAGTGAAACCTATGCCCCCCTGGTCTATCTTCCATCATATTAATATTCCAACACTTAGTTGTTTCTATTTCCGTTTATTTTACTTTGCATCTTTATTTCTCTTTATCATAAAAATACCAAAAATATTATCTTATTATATCTATCAGATCTCACTCTCGTAAGTGACCGTGAAGGGATTGACAACCCCTTTATCACGTTGGTTGCGAGGTTCTTTTTTGTTTGTGCAGGTACTAGGTGACTTGTGTGCTATCTCCTACTGGATTGATACATTGGTTATCAAAACTGAGGGAAATACTTATGCTACTGTGTTGCATCACCCTTTCCTCTTCAAGGGAAAACCAACGCAAGCTCAAGAGGTATCAAGAAGGATTTCTGGCGCCATTGCCAGGGAGATTCGTGCCAAGTCAAGTCAAGATTTGACTCCCAGCAACGAGCCATTTCTGGCGTCGTTGCCGGGGAGTCTACGCACAAGTCAAGACATACCAAGTAGCCATCACAAACTCTTATCCCTCGCATTACATTATTTGCCATTTGCCTCTCGTTTTCCTCACCCACACTTCACCCTTGCCGTTTTATTCGCCCTCTCTTTTTCCGTTTGCCTTTTTTGCTTGCTTCTTGTTTGCTCGTGTGTTGGATTGCTTGCTTGTCATGATGGCTCAGTACAATACTAAACTATGTGACTTTTCCAATACCAACAACAATGATTTTCTTAGCACTCCTATTGCTCCTCTCACCGATGCTGAATCTTGTGAAATTAATGATGCTTTGTTGAATCTTGTCATGAAAGATCAATTTGCCGGCCTTCCTAGTGAAGATGCCG
This sequence comes from Triticum aestivum, assembly GCF_018294505.1. Classification (NCBI taxonomy): domain Eukaryota; kingdom Viridiplantae; phylum Streptophyta; class Magnoliopsida; order Poales; family Poaceae; genus Triticum; species Triticum aestivum. The sequence goes on from NC_057806.1 coordinate 355,141,396, forward strand.
CTACCCATCTAAATAGCTTTGTCGATTTGTGTGATATGCAAAAGAAGAAATATGTGGACAATGATATTGTTAAATTGAAGCTATTTCCTTTTCCCCTTAGAGATCGTGCTAAAGCTTGGTTTTCGTCTTTGCCTAAAAATAGTATTGATTCATGGAATAGGTGCAAAGATGCTTTTACCTCTAAGTATTTTCCTCCCGCTAAGATCATCTCTCTTAGAAATGATATTATGAATTTTAAGCAACTTGATCATGAACATGTTGCACAAGCTTGGGAGAGGATGAAATTAATGATACGTAATTGCCCTACACATGGTTTGAATCTTTGGATGATTATACAACAAATTTATGCCGGATTGAATTTTGCTTCTAGAAATCTTTTAGATTCGGATGCAGGCGGCACATTTATGGAAATCACTTTAGGAGAAGATACTAAACTCCTAGACAATATCGTGGTTAATTATTCTCAATGGCACACCGAAAGATCTACTAGTAAAAAAGTGTATGCGATAGAAGAAATTAATGTTTTGAGTGGAAAGATGGATGAACTTATGATTTTTTTTGCTAATAAGAGTGTTTCCTCTGATCCTAATGATATGCCTTTGTCTACCTTGATTGAGAATAATAATGAATCTATGGATGTGAATTTTGTTGGTAGGAATAATTTTGGTAACAACGCGTATAGAGGAAACTTTAATCCTAGGCCGTTCCCTAGTAATTCCTCTAATAATTATGGTATTTACTACAACAATTCTTATGGAAATTTTAATAATATGCCCTCTGAATTTGAGACTAGTTTTAAGGAGTTTATGAATTCGCAAAAGAATTTCAATGCTTTGCTTGAAGAAAAATTGCTTAAGGTTTATGAATTGGCTAGGAACGTTGATACAATTTCTCTTGATGTTGATTCTTTGAAACTTAGATCTATTCCACCTAAGCATGATATCAATGAGTATCTCAAAGCCATGAGAATTTCCATTGATGAGTGCAAATAAAGAACCGCTAGGATGCGTGCTAAGAAAGATTGCTTTGTGAAAGCGTGTTCTTCTAGTTTCTATGAAAATAAAGATGAAGATCTAAAAGTTATTGATGTGTATCCTATTAAATCTTTGTTTTGCAGTATGAATCTTGATAATGATGGGACTGAAGATGAGCCACCTTTACCTAGAAGGCGTTCTAAAAATTCGGAGTTTTTAGATCTTGATGCAAAAATTGGTAAAAGTGGGATTGAAGAGGTCAAAACTTTAGATATCAATGAACCCACTATTTTTGGATTTCAAGGAATTTAATTATGATAATTTCTCTTTGATAGATTGTATTTCCTTGTTGCAATCCGTGCTAATTCTCCTCATGCTTATAGTCAAAATAAAGCTTTCACTAAACATATCGTTGATGCTTTGATGCAATCATATGAAGAAAAACTTGAGTTGGAAGTTTCTATCCCTAGAAAACTTTATGATGAGTGGCAACCTACTATTAAAATTAAAATTAAAGATCATGAATGCTATGCTTTGTGTGATTTGGGTGCTAGTGTTTCCACGATTCCGAAAACTTTATGTGATTTGCTGGGATTCCGTGAATTTGATAATTGTTCTTTAAACTTGCACCTTGCAGATTCCACTATTAAGAAACCTATGGGAAGAATTAATGATGTTCTTATTGTTGCAAATAGGAACTATGTGCCCGTAGATTTCATTGTTCCTGACATACATTGCAATCCTTCATGTCCTATTATTCTTGGTAGATCTTTCCTTAGAACGATTGGTGCAATTATTGATATGAAGGAAGGGAATATTAGATTCCAATTTCCATTAAGGAAAGGCATGGAACACTTCCCTAGAAAAAAATAAAATTACCTTATGAATCTATTATGAGATCCACTTATGGATTTCCTACCAAAGATGGCAATACCTAGATCTATCCTTGCTTTTATGCCTAGCTAAGGGCGTTAAACGATAGCACTTGTTGGGAGGCAACCCAATTTTTTTTATTCCTTGATTTTTGCTTCTGTTTAGTAATAAATAATATATCTAGCCTCTGTTTTGGTTGTGTTTTTTGTGTTTAATTAGTGTTTGTGCCAAGTAGAACCGTTGGGAAGACTTGGGGAAAGTCTTTTTGATCTTGCCGTAAAAAACAGAAACTTTATCGCTCATGAGAATTGCTGCCATTTTTATTTGTAAAGTTCTATTTAGTTAATTATTTTTGCAGATGATTAATAGATAAATTCCTCACGTCTGGAAAGTTATTTTATAATGTTTGGGGTTCCAGAAGTTTGCGTTAATTACAGATTACTACAGACCGTTCTGTTTTTGACAGATTCTGTTTTTCGTGTGTTGTTTGCTTATTTTGATGAATCTATGGCTAATAAAAGAGTTTATAAACCATAGAGAAGTTGGAATACAGTAGGTTTAACACCAATATAAATAAAGAATGAGTTAAATACAATACCTTGAAGTGGTGTTTTGTTTTCTTTCGCTAACGGGGCTCATGAGATTTTCTGTTGAGTTTTGTGTTATGAAGTTTTCAAGTTTTGGGTAAAGATTTGATGGATTATGGAACAAGGAGTGGCAAGATCCTAAGCTTGGGGATTCCCATGGCACCCCAAGGTGAAATACAAGGATACCAAAAAGCCTAAGCTTGGGGATGCCCCGGAAGGCATCCCCTCTTTCGTCTTCGTCCATCGGTAACTTTACTTGGAGCTATATTTTTATTCACCACATGATATGTGTTTTGCTTGGAGCGTCTTGTATGATTTGAGTCTTTGATTTTTTAGTTTACCACATTCATACTTGCTGTACACACCTTTTGAGAGAGACACACATGATTCGGAATTTATTAGAATACTCTATGTGCTTCACTTATATCTTTTGAGCTATATAGTTTTTGCTTTAGTGCTTCACTTATATATTTTAGAGCGCGGTGGTGGAATTGTTTTATAGAAACTATTGTTCTCTCATGCTTCACTTATATTATTTTGAGAGTCCTACAAAACAGCATGGTAATTTGCTTTAATCATAAAAATTAGTCCTAACGTGATAGGTATCCAAGATTAGTAAAAAATAATCTTATGAGTGTGTTGAATATATACTATGAGAAGTTTGATGCTTGATAATTGTTTTGAGATATGAAGATGGTGATATTAGAGTCATGCTAGTTGAGTGGTTATGAATTTGAGAAATACTTGTGTTAAAGTTTGTGATTCCCGTAGCATGCACGTATGGTGAACTGTTATGTGATGAAGTCGGAGCATGATTTATTTATTGACTGTCTTCCTTATGAGTGGCGGTCAGGGATGAGCGATGGTCTTTTCCTACCAATCTATCCCCCTAGGAGCATGCGCATAATATTTTGCTCTGATAACTTGTAGATTTTTGCAACATGTATATGAGTTCGTTATGACTAATGTTGAGTCCATGGATTATACACACTCTCATCCTTCCACCATTGCTAGCCTCTCTAATATCGCGCACTTTTCGCCGGTATCATACACCCACCATATACTTTCCTCAAAACAGCCACCATACCTACCTACCATGGCATTTCCATAGCCATTCCGAGATATATTGCCATGCAACTTACCACCGTTTCGTTTACCATGACATGCTTCATCACTGTCATAATTGCTTTGCGAGATCATGTAGTTGACATCGTATTTGTGGCAAAGCCACCGTTCATAATATTTATACATGTCACTCTTGATTCATTGCATATCCCGGTACACCGCCGGAGGCATTCACATAGAGTCATATTTTGTTCTAAGTATCGAGTTATAATTCTTGAGTTGTAAGAAAATAAAAGTGTGATGATCATCATTAGAGCATTGTCCCATGTGAGGAAAGGATGATGGAGACTATGATTCCCCCACAAGTCAGGATGAGACTCCCGACGAAAATTAAAGAAAGAAAAGAGGCCAAAAGCAAAAAAAAGAGAGAAGGCCCAAATAAAAAATGAGAGAAAAAGAGAGAAGGGACAATGCTACTATCCTTTTTCCACACTTGTGCTTCAAAGTAGCACCATGATCTTCATGATCGAGAGTCTCCTATGATATCACTTTCATATGCTAGTGGGAATTTTTCATTATAGAACATGGCTTGTATATTCCAATGATGGGCTTCCTCAAAATGCCCTAGGTCTTCATGACCAAGCGAGTTGAATGCACACCCACTTAGTTTCTTTTGTTGACCTTTCATATACTTATAGCTCTAGTGCATCCGTTGCATGGCAATCCCTACTCACTCACATTGATATCTATTGATGGGCATCTCCATAGCCCGTTGATACGCCTAGTTGATGTGATACTATCTTCTCCTTTTTTGTCTTCTCCACAACCACCATTCTATTCCTCATATAGTGCTATGTCCACGGCTCACGCTCATGTATTGCGTGAAGATTGAAAAAGTTTGAGAACATCAAAAGTATGAAACAATTTCTTGGCTTGTCATCGGTGTTGTGCATGATTTAAATATTTTGTGTGATAAGATAGAGCATAGCCGGACTATATGATTTTGTAGGGATAACTTTCCTTGGCCATGTTATTTTGAGAAGACATAATTGCTTAGTTTGTATGCTTGAAGTATTATTATTTTTATGTCAATATTAAACTTTTGTCTTGAATCTTTCGGATCTGAATATTCATACCACAAATAAGAGAATTACATTGAAAATTATGCTGAGTAGCATTCCACATCAAAAATTCTGTTTTTATCATTTACCTACTCGAGGACGAGCGGGAATTAAGCTTGGGGATGCTTGATACGTCTCCAACGTATCTATAATTTTTGATTGTTCCATGCTATATTATATTCTGTTTTGGATGTTTAATGCGCTTTATTATACACTTTTACATTATTTTGGGACTAACCTATTAACCGGAGGCCCAACTAAAATTGCTGTTTTTTGCCTATTTCAGTGTTTCGAAGGAAAAGGATATCAAACTAAGTCCAAACGGAATGAAACCTTCGGGAACGTGATTTTCAGAACAAATGTGATCCAGAGGACTTGGACTCTACGTAAAGCAATCAACGAGGAAGGCACGAGGTAGGGGGCGCGCCCACCTCCCCCAGGCGCACCCTCCAGCCTCGTGGGCCCCTTGTTGGTCCACCGACGTACTTCTTCCTCCTATATATACCCATATACCCTGGAAACATCATATACGGAGCCAAAACCCTATTTCCACCGCCGCAACCTTCTGTACCCGAGAGATCCCATCTTGGGGCCTTTTCCGGCACTCCACCGGAGGGGGCATTGATCATGGAGGGCTTCTACATCAACACCATAGCCTCTCTGATGATGTGTGAGTAGTTTACCTCAGACCTTTGGGTCCATAGTTATTAGCTAGATGGCTTCTTCTCTCTCTTTGTATCTCAATACAAGTTCTCCTCGATCTTCTTGGAGATCTATTCGATGTAATCTTCTTTTGCGGTGTGTTTGTCGAGATCCGATGAATTGTGGAGTAATAGTAGTAGATGCAGAATCGTTACGGTCTACTTGTCACGGATGTGATGCCTATATACATGATCATACCTAGATATTCTCATAACTATGCTCAATTCTATCAATTGCTCGACAGTAATTCGTTTACCCACCGTAATACTTATGCTCTTGAGAGAAGCCACTAGTGAAACCTATGGTCCCCGGGTCTATCTTCCATCATATTAATCTTCCAACACTTAGCTATTTCTATTACCGTTTATTTTACTTTGCATCTTTATTTCTTTTTCTCATAAAAATACCAAAAATATTATCTTATCATATCTATCAGATCTCACTCTTGTAAGTGACCGTGAAGGGATTGACAACCCCTTTATCGCGTTGGTTGCGAGGTTCTTATTTGTTTGTGTAGGTGCGTGGGACTCGAGCGTGATCTCCTACTGGATTGATACCTTGGTTCTCGAAAACTGAGGGAAATACTTACACTACTTTACTACATCACCCTTTCCTCTTCAAGGGAAAACCAACGCAGTGCTCAAGAGGTAGCATATTGCTAGGGCTTCGATGAACGGGGATCGAATATGCTTGACCCGGCTCTCGATCTCTTATTTCTTGTCCCTAAACCGTCACTGGGTCGTCCCTTTATATACATAGGTTGATGCCCGGCGGTTTACAGAGTCTCGGCCGGCTCATAAGCGTGTCCGGCTCGGTTTCTACCTTTTCTTATCTTACAACACAAGTTATACATCTTATGGCGGTTTATACCTATGGATCATAATCCGCCTTTGGGCCTTGGGCCCTCTTCTTAGCTCTCCTTCGCAAAGCACCGTACTCCTTGTCCTCGTGGGCTATGACAGGAACAACTCACTATGAGTATAATCCGGCCCGTCCTGGGCGGTTTATACTCAATAGTTATATCCCCAACATTAGGCCCCAAATTGATTTGAACATGTTCATGTCAATCTTCAGCACTTAGAAAAATTCCTTCTCCAATATCTTCACAAAAATCTTGTAAACTGTCGTGACGTCATCTTCCAGACCATGATAACCCGCCATGACGTCATCCCCTATTAACTTTACACAGAACCCAAATCTTTTAATGCATCTCCTTTAATGAACCTCCAAACATCGAGGCGTCTGTATATGTACAGATCTGTTTTTTGACCTCCTCGGTTCTTGCGCGTGCCACTTATCCATTCACCTTATAAATAGGGTTGGGGGTCATTTTACTTTTTCCCCTCGTGCCTCTTCGTCCCATCGTCTTCCTCGCGTCGCACCAGTGCTTCGACTCTGCCGCTGCCGTCAGACTTCGCCTTTGCTTCGACCTTAGCCGCTGCATCACCCTGAACGCACCAGAAACTCGCAGCGCCTCTCCGTCGTTCCCTCAGCACCAGTAAGCTTTCCTTTCCTCCATCGTAGATCTGCCTTTAGGTTTTGAGCGTTCATTGGTGTTCGTCAGTGTTCATCACTGCACGGTGGCTATTTGATTCAAACCTCGATATTCAACCTGTATAGTGATGGCCATAATCCTTCTTTTTTCATCAATGCATCTCGTTTAAGTAGAGACTCCAATCTGAACCTTTATGGACTGCTTCGGTAACCATATTTAGGTCTGAATAAAGTTTCATTTTCTGACCCGTGATAGATCCAAAATTATAGTGCCAACTTGTGAAACTTGTTTTTCCATCACTTAGTTATTTCAGATCTGTACCTTCAATATCAACATAGGCGGTTTAACTTTAGAAAATGATAACCCGCCAGATACCATTAGTCCCTTCTTTAAACCGCCAATCGCTTATGATTGTACTTCTGACAACACAAATACCTGGTTTAATAATTTTGCATGCTTTAACACTTTCCATCTCTTAACCTGCAATGCTTTATGCTTGTCAACCATGAATCTTAAAGCGGCACAAACCTTCCTTCAGGTTGTCAAAGAAATGACCAAGTCTTTTTATGCCTGCAACTGGGTTCCATCTTGGATTACGGAAGAAGATATGAATGGATGTGTTGCAACTGGCGCTTTACCCAAACAGAGTGAAATCCATTAGAGAGCTCCCGGTCCAGAAAATCCTCCTGAGCCCAAAGATGGTGAAATAGTTGTGTTTGTTGATCATCTGAGACACGGTTTTAAACCTCCTGGATCAAAAAAATTCGTGATCTACTTGCTAGCTTCCAACTCCACCCGCAAGATATTGGACCTAACTCTGTGTCCAATATTTGTAATTTTCAAGTGTTTTGCGAGGCTTATCTCTAAGAAGAACCGACCATTGAACTGTTCAGAGACTTCTTCTATTTAAACCGCCATACTGAATTTACAGATGGACCCAATACTGAACTTGGCGGTGTTTCAATTCAGAAAAGGAAATATGTCAGCTTCCCTCGCGCCAAGCATCACAGTCACCCCAAGGATTGGAACCAGACTTGGTTCTATTGCAAAGATACGTCCCCAAACGACGAGAATCCTCTACCGGGTTATCGTGCTCACTGTCTTACCAATACACATCCATTTCCCCAAAGGCTGACTGCAAAAGAATGAGTCAAATATGCACCACAGCTTGCAAAGCTCAGAGCCTTTGTGGCTAATGGTTTAACAGGCCTGGACTTTGTTCGTTGCTGGATATCTTGGGGCATTTTGCCTTTAAGCCGTCGCCCCGGTTTAATGTGCGAGTACACATGGGATTTAAAAGACCCTCAACAGCACACTGAAATTCAGTTAACTGACGCTGAAATAACTGAAGCTGTCAAAAAGATACTGGATGAACCTGTGGCTGTCTGCCGTAAAATAGGGCTTAGTCCCTTCTGTGTTTCAAATAAACCGCCAGCTGTAAGAATTGCATAACCCCTTTTTTAACCTAATACTCTTAACCCCTCCTTATAACCTTTGTCAATATTATAACATGGTGATGACCCATTCTGGAAGAAGAAAGCTTAGGATAAACCGGCCAAGACACCTCGCCCCAAGACAAAGGTCATCAAACGGCCTGCCAAGAAGAAAACTGTCGAGTCCACTGAGTTGAATATCGACGAGGATCTTGATAACCTGGAATCAGAGGTAGAACTTGACTCTCTTGGTTCCTTTTTCATACACCTCATTGACAATGACCATTATCAGGATGACCCTGAGGCTAGCCGGGCTGATGATGTAGAGGTAATTATTCTTTCCTCCGGTTCAGATCCTCTGCCAACACAGAAAACCCGTCAAGCAAACCAGAAAGTAAAATTTTCACACCCTCTAGCTTATCTGGATCCAAACTTTCTTTTGAAGAAAAAGCAACATGAAGCTCGTCGCACAACCCGGCATAGTGGCCAGGTGGTTACTTCGTCCGGTTTACCGAACACGCCGGTTCGTAAATGCCGCCTAGAGGTTTCACCTACTCCTGACACGTCTTATCCCAAGGCAGGTTATTTTCGGCAACCTCTTAATCCATCTGACTCAAACTATCAAGGAACATCTCATTCATCGTCTGGCGAGTTAACAAGGACACAACTTCCACCTCTTAAATATGTTCCTGGGTGAGCATATTAAAACTAACTCTTTACACCTTGTGCCTACTTAATATGCTAACTTTTAGTTCCATTCATTTCATAGCCAAGGCCAAACCCAGCAAAAGGGCCAAATTGAATAAACCGGCTGATGAAGATACAACAGCTGACCCGGAAAAGACTCCAAAACCATCTGAACAAAATACTGATGCTGTCCTTGATGATCCGCCAGCACAAGACCATGACACCTTTGTTGAGCAAGTGGAAATTGATCCGATGACCCATGATGACAACCCGCCAAGTCCAACCAAAGCTGCTGATGATAAAACGGATGATGTTGTCATTACTGGCGTTAGCTATACAGCCCCCGGCAACCCCACTACTCTGTCAAAACATAGCGCCAAAGAGGAATTTTCTGCCATAGACAAGGGCAAGTGGAAAGTGGACCTGGAAAGCTATGCCCATCTCAGCGCCCAAGATATCCACTTCGGGTTTTTAAACCAGCTGTATACCAGCCGTGATTATGAAGCCAAATTATTGAATATGATGAAGGAGCGATATGAGGTAAACACTCCTGATTTCTGCATCGTTACTCTTCTCTTATAACCAGTTTAGGCTACCAGCTCCAGTAGTCCCCAAGGGCCGGTTTATAGTACTGATATAAGCCGGGACTTTGTAGAAAATACTTCAACCTTCCCTGTGTACCCCCTAAGGACCAGTTTATCTTTTCAAGATGAACCGGGGCTTATTTATCAAACTCAACATTCATGTACAAATCTGTGTAAACCGATGAACCACCAAGTTGATTGATTGCAGCAAAATCCATAGTCTTTAACTTGAGCAAATATGCATTAGTCCCCAAGTGCCAAGTATATGACTTGTCATGTGCTTGGGACTTTGTAATATTTTTAGAGAAGAAACAATAGCCATTAGCCCCCAAGTGCCAAGTGTATGACTTGTCATGTGCTTGGGACTTCAAATGTAAACTGCCAACTTAAAAATTGCATACCTCTTGTAGGCTGAGCTTAGCAAAAAGGAATCCCAAGTCACCGACCTTCAAGAGAATATCAAAACTCAACAAGCCGAGACTTCCAAGGCCAAAGAAGAGCTGACCAATGCTTTAGCAGCTATGGAAAAGCTAAAAGAGAACTTTAAGTGTGAGCGGGCGGGCTGGGATACAGAGAAAGCCACTCTGCTGAAGATGGCTGAGGATGCTGAAGCGGCCCTTAATCCGGTCGTGGAGGAATTAACTGGCTTAAAGCGGCAAATAACTTCCATGACTACTGCTGTCTTTGGTGAGTAATCATCTTCACAAACCGTAAACATGTATTATCAAATAGACTACGGGTTTACCAATTTTGTCAATGCAGGGAGTCGTGTGGCTCATCTAGGCTTAGACATGTGTCAAAGTCTAAAGGCTGCCTATACCTTTATAGAACAACTATATACCGGCATACAACGGGTCATCTGCACAGCTTCTCATAATAAACCGCCCCCAACTTTGATCAAAGATACATTGGTAAGGTTAGCTGTGATGCCTGCCCGGATTGATGAACTAAAGAAATCGGCTGCCAGGGCGGGTGCTCTTACCGCGTTGACGCGAGCCAAAGCCTAGATCTCTGATCTTGATTCGGCCGATCTTGGAAAGGGCTATCCTAGCATAAAAGAGAACGGATTAGACTTTGATAATGATGACCACATAGATTTGACAAGGGAGATGCGTCCACTGGCTAGCAAATTGGCTGAAGAAACTGATATGTCACATTATCAGGCTATTTATGATGACAACAACAAGAAGGTTAATCCGCCAAGTTGCAACGCTCCGAATCTTATTCCACCGATCCGTAAGCATACTTATGCTCTTGATGTTGACCCTTCCTCACTTATAAGTGATGAAGCTATATTCAGAGCCTTAACTAGGATCGATTGGTCAACTAATGACTTCTGGGTAGAGCAGAGGAGGGTGAACTGGCCCAGGATGACCCACAACCTTCAAGCCAGCTTGATCAAGATTCATAAACCGGCAACCACTTTAGCTTCTTCTCTCTACAAGATTTGTTTGAAACATTTGTTCTTATGGGCATCGAACCGCCTTGTAATAGGCTAAGATAAACGCTTGGTCTGCTATGCCATCATGCATATTTCTTTTGCATGACACTGTTAATCCGCCATGTTTAATATATGCTATGCCTACTTATGATACTTTTGCACCATGGAATCTGCTCCCGCAATTAATAAAAAATGTCCTAGAGGTGTTCTCCTAGGCGGGTTATCTTGCCCAACAACATAGCCTATAACCATGGCTAGGCATAAAAATAGCCATATATAATGCAAGACATACAATACCTGTGATATTTTATCACCCTGCTGGTTTAGCAAGCCGGTATAATAAGGGTGATAACCCATCACTTGAATACTGGTAATCATCATCTGTCGGCCGGTTTATGAACGGGCCCAGGCCAGATCAATAAACACCGGATAGTAGTTTCTGCTTGCTGGCGACTTATAGTCAAAGGCCAGGCAAAGATAAATAATACTCATAAAGCATTATAAACCGAATAAATCAAGAAAAAATTCAAATAGTCACAATTGTGGTGTTGCACTGGTCTAGAGGGTTTAAGCTATGGTTCGGATATGACCAAAGCCCCCAAATGATTTCCCTGGTGGCCTTATGCCTATCAAGAGGTGTAGCTATGGTTTGAATACGACCAAGCCCCCAAGTGATTTCCCTGGTGGCCTTATGCCCATCAAGAGGTGTAGCTATGGTTCGAATATGACCAAGCCCCCAAGTGATTTCCCTAGTGGCCTTACGCCTATCAAGAGGTGTAGTTATGGTTCGAATAGGACCAAGCCCCCAAGTGATTTCCCTGGTGGCCTTATGCCAATCAAGAGGTGTAGCTATTGTTTGAATACGACCAAGCCCCCAAGTGATTATGTGGGTTGTGCCCAAGGGGTACCTATGTTTGAGCAGTGTTGTGCAACAAACTCTCTTTGGTCCCTTTAATCCGGCATTAAGCCTCTAATAGACCAGAGCTATGCTCATATGAAGTTATAATATTGGCTTGATAGTCGGATTACCAAGGTAACCAGAGCTGTGCTCTTATAATATGGGCTTGATAGCCGGATTACTGAAGTAACCAAAGCTGTGCTCTTATGATATGGGCTTGATAGCCGGATTACCGAAGTAACCAGAGCTGTGCTCTTATGATATGGGCTTGATAGCCGGATTACCGAAGTAACCAGAGCTGTGCTCTTATGATATGGGCTTGATAGCCGATTACAGAAGTAACCAGAGTTGTGCTCTTATGATATGGGCTTGATAGCCGGATCAAAAACTCGTTTAAAAGAACGACAGAGGCCCCGCTTTAGCAAGGATGCCGGTTTATTATATCAATCATAATATATACATTGTCTAAATATGTACATAAGGAGAGCCTGTGGCTCAAGTGTAGTATGGCCTAAGCTGAGCGATATTCCAGGGCCGACGGGTCTCCTCCTCCGACGTGCGTGAGTCCTTGTGGTCTGGAACATCGATAAGGTAATATGACCCGTTGTTTAAATTCTTGCTGGCCACAAAGGGTCCTTCCCAAGGTGGGGATAACTTGTGCATATCGGTCTGATCCTGGATGAGCCGGAGCACCAGATCGCCTTCTTGAAAAGTTCTAGTTTTAACCCGGCGGCTATGGTAACGGCGCAGATCTTGCTGGTGAATCGCCGAACGAGCTACTGCGATGTCACGCTCTTCATCTAACAGGTCAAGTGCTTCCTGACGTGCTTTTTCATTGTCAGCTTCAACATAAGCCGCCATGCGGGGCGAGTCATGATGGATGTCACTAGGGAGAACTGCCTCTGCTCCATAAACCATGAAAAAGGCGTATAACCCGTAGACCTATTGGGGTGGTATTAATGCTCCATAACACGGAAGGTAACTCCTCGACCCAACAACCTGGCGTCCTCTGCAAGGGAACCATAAGCCGGGGTTTGATACCTCTCAAAATCTCTTGATTGTCTCTCTCAGCTTGACCATTATACTGGGGGTGAGCCACTGAGGATACATCAAGCCGGATATGCTCACGTTGACAAAAATCTTCCATAGCTCCATTGGAAAGGTTAGTGTCATTGTCAGTTATAATGCTATGTGGAAAGCCAAAGCGGAAAATCACCTTCTTCATGAATTGAACCGCCGTTGCTGCATCAAACTTACTCACTGGCTCTGCCTCTACCCATTTAGTAAATTTGTCAACTACCACCAAGAGGTGGGTCTTCTTATCCTTGGATCTTTTAAAGGGCCCAACCATATCAAGTCCCCAGACTGCAAACAGCCAAGTAATGGGAATCATCCTTAACTCCTGAGCCGGAACATGAGCTCGACGTGCAAATTTCTGATAACCGTCACACCTCCTGACCAAGTCCTCAGCATCAGCATGAGCCGTCAGCCAATAAAAACCGTGACGAAAAGCTTTGGACACCAGAGATTTTGAACCGGCATGATGACCACAGTCCCCTTCATGGATCTCATGTAGGATCTCACAACCTTCTTCAGGAGACACGCAACGCTGAGACGCCCCTGTGACACTGCAATGATGCAATTCTCCATTGACAATAGTCATTGACTTGGACCGCCGGATTATTTGCCTGGCCAAAACTTCATCCTCGGGTAACTCGCCCCGAGTCATATAAGCCAAATAGGGAACTGCCCAATCCGAGATAACATGAAGAGCTGCTACCAACTGAGCCTCCGTGTCAGGGATAGCCAAATCCTCCTCTGTGGGTAACTTGACCGACGGGTTATGAAGGACATCAAGAAAAACATTGGGCGGCACCGGTTTACGTTGAGAACCCAACTGGCTTAAAGCGTCTGCCGCTTCATTCTTTCTCTGGTCCACATGCTCAACCTGATAACCCTTGAAGTGACCAGCAAAAACATCCACCTTTCGTCGATAAGCCACCATGAGTGGGTCTTTGGAGTCTCAAGTACCTGATACCTATTGAACTACCAAATCCGAGTCACCAAAACACCTAACCCGACTTAAGTTCATCTCCTTAGCCACTCGAAGACCGTGGAGTAAGGCCTCATATTTTGCTGCATTATTAGTGCAAGCAAACATTAAGCGGACAACAGAACAAAATTTATCGCCTCGAGGGGAAGCTAGCACAACTCCATCCCTCGAGCCCTCCAATTGCCTGGACCCATCAAAGTGAATAGTCCAATATGTGTTATCCGATTTTCCACCAGTGTCTGCAACTCTGTCCAGTCATTGATGAAATCCACAAGTGCCTGGGACTTGATTGTCGTACGAGGCATATATTTTAACCTGTGAGGTCCAAGCTCAATGGCCCACTTGGCAACCCGGCCAGTTGCTTCCCAGTTTTGGATTATATCTCCCAAAGGAGCAGAACTGACCACAATGATGGGATGGCCCTGGAAATAATGTTTAAGCTTCCGGCTTGCATAAAAACTCCGTACACCAGCTTCTGCCAATGTGGGTATCTCTGCTTCGACTCAATGAGAACCTCACTGATGTAATAAACCGGCCGTTGACCCGGGAACTCCTTGCCTGCCTCCTTTCGCTCTACCACAATAGCCACACTGACAGCCCTGGCATTGGCAGCTACATATAGCAACAATGGCTCCTTATCAATAGAAGCAGCAAGGACAGGTGGCTCGGCTAACTGCTTTTTCAAGTCCTCAAACGCCGCATCAGCAGCGTCACTCCAGACAAAATTGTCTGTCTTTTTCATCATCTGATATAGAGGGATAGCTTTCTCCCCCAACCGACTGATAAACCGACTCAATGTTGCAATACGACCCACCAGACGTTGAACATCATTGATACACGCCGGTTTAGCCAGAGAAGTAATTTCTTTGATCTTTTCCGGGTTAGCCTCAATGCCCCTGTTAGACACCAAAAAACCCAAGAGCTTGCCTGCCGGTACGCCAAAGGCACATTTGGCTGAATTAAGCATCATCTTATAAATTCGGAGATTATCAAAAGTTTCCTTCAAATCATCTATCAATGTCTCCTCTTTCCTGGACTTCACAACAATATCATCCACATAAGCATGACCATTGCGCTCGTTCTGAGTATGAAGACAATTCTGCACACATCACTAATAAGTCGCCTGGGCACTCTGGAGCCCAAAAGGCGTAGACACATAGCAGAAGGCTCCAAAGGGAGTTATAAAAGCTGTCTTCTCCTGGTGAGGGAGTCCTGGATTAGGGGGTGTTCGGGTAGCCGGACTATACCTTTAGCCGGACTCCTAGACTATGAAGATACAAGATTGAAGACTTCGTCCGGTGTCCGGATGGGACTTTCCTTGGCGTGGAAGGCAAGCTTGGCGATGCGGATATTCAAGATCTCCTACCATTGTAACCGACTCCATGTAACCCTAACCCTATCCGGTGTCTATATAAACCGGAGGGTTGTAGCCCGTAGGCAATCAACTCCATATACAACAATCAGACCATAGGCTAGCTTCTAGGGTTTAGCCTCCTTGATCTCGTGGTAGATATACTCTTGTACTACCCATATCATCAATATTAATCAAGCAGGAGTTGGGTATTACCTCCATCGAGAGGGCCCGAACCTGGGTAAAAAACATCGTGTCCCTTGTCTCCTGTTACCATCCGGCCTTGACGCACAGTTCGGAACCCCCTACCCGAGATCCACCGGTTTTGACACCGACATTGGTGCTTTCATTGAGAGTTCCTCTGTGTCATCGCCTTTAGGCCCGATGTCAAAACCAATCATCTTCGATCAGCTAGATTATTCTAGGAATATCAAGAATGTAGGCTGGACTGCCTTGATACTCGATCCAATAATTGGCGGACTCCAGTTTTCAAATGTCCTTATGGACGGCGGCAGGGACTAAACCTGATATATCAGGATACAATCCAGCACATGGGGATAAACCCAGCAAGAATCCGCCGCAGCAAAACCTCCTTTCAAGGGGTAACACCTGGTCCGGACACCCATTGTATGGGTTTTCTCCGGCTCGAAGTTATACTCGGCTCTGCTGATAACTTCCGCCGCGAAAAGCTGACCTTCCATATCGTCCCGTTCTCAAGTCGCTATCAAGCACTACTGGGACGCGAAGCTTTCGCCCGCTTTAACGCAATACCGCATTATGCATCTCTCACGCTTAAGATGCCCGGTCCACGAGGCATCATCTCTTTGAAGGGGAAGCACTAAAGTGCCCCTCCCCAAGCGGGGACTGTGCGGCCGCTTTGACAGCCCCACAGTAAAATGGCCTCACCGGCCAAAAAACTTCGAAATAGGTCATTAAAGACCACGAACGCGGATAGACGAGTTCGGTACAAAATCATCATTGATACAGGCTTACTGGCCATATACCCCCGCACTAGGGGCTCCATGCATATACAATAAGAGACAATAAAGCTCAATTTTTATATATTTTACTTTACACTTTGTTTATTTTAAACTTTTGTTCGGCACGACCCGTTTTCAACTCAGTTCCTCTCTTTTACAGATGAACGTCGTGCGGCGCCCGTCCAGGATACGGCACAACGGAGACACAGGCGCAGACGTGCAGTAGGGACCCATCCTAAAGGATTCTTTTTAGATTAAGACCCTGCGTAAACCTTTTTTACTGTCTCTTGTTGCTACACATCCCCTGGTTTTTTCTGATATAACCAAGGAGGAGGCTGGCGTCTTGGCATGTGGCCACGTCAGAAATTTTTGCACGTACCTGGACACTAGGGGCTTTTTTAATAAAGAGTGTTGTTTCGCCCGCACTCATAAAGACCGAACACCTTAGGGAGTGTTCGGCGTCGCGAGTTTTGGCATTATATGCATCAGCTCCGAATCATGTCTTTGGTCAAATGTTGGGTTTCCCGGCTCCTGAGTTCGGCTACCTTACGTTCCGCTCTATCAGCTAAGGTAGCACCAGGAGAACTACTGCGATTGTGCCCCCGGTTCGGCCGGGCGAGCACCTCAGTAGAGAAAGCCGAAAACTGACTGTCATGATGTAGCGTGAGACTGGTCAGCCACTCGATGACCTATCGGAATCTATCGGATTCCTCCGCTTTAACGAAGGGCTGCTTCCCGGTCAGGCACATACGCGCCCCGAATTCGGACGAGCGCAGTTGCCACCAAGGAGCTACCTAAAGAGTCTCATTGTCAAACTCCTATGGCTAAGTGAAAGTGTTAAAGCATTATAGTCCGCTTGCCTGGCCCGCTGCGCTATCACCTCCTTTGTAGGACCAAGATGTTGGGTTAAGTGTGAAAATGCGTCTTCTGCGAGCACCCCCGCACTATGTGCGTGGGGGCTGAAGCCAACGACTGCCATCTTTCAGATTCTATATATATATCTTAAAACGGCCGCACAGGAGGTGTTCCCAATACTTGGAGGCACAAGTATAAAAAAGGCCACTACAGTTTATCAAAATATTACTTTATAAATACATATGCTATCATAACATAGCATATTTCGGGCACTGCGTCTCTATTACACGAGCGCCTTCAAGAACTTCTTGAAAATAGTGCTCGGAGGGCACTCGGCTTTTGTCCGAATCTCGGGATGCAACAATGGTGGTCTCCATCTCTGCCCAGTATGTCTTAACACGGGCAAGAGCCATCCTAGCGCCCTCTATGCATGCTGACCTCTTCATTGCATTTATACGCGGCACCGCGTCAAGGAATTGCTGCACCAAGCTGAAATAACTCTTCGGCTCCGATCTCCCCGGCCACAGGTGACCCATGACGTACTTCATGGCGAGTCCAGACAACCTATTCAGTTCGGCCCATTGAGCCAAACGATCATCCACTGCCAGTGGACGCTCTGGATTGTGAAACTGCGACCAGAAAAGCTTTTCCACTTCGCGATCTTTCTGATCTCGAAAGTGTTCGGTCGCATCAGCAGCACTCGCTGCCAAGTCTAGATAGGTATCCTCCACACTCCACATCCGGTCCAACGGAGCAAACTTCGGATCACAAAATTTCCTTCGCAGCATAAAGGGCTTTCCAGCCGCAATCTGTTCGGCCTGACGCAGCTCCTCCTTCGCAGCTCTCATCGCAGAGCGAGCGTCCTTGGCATCGGCAACGGCCTTCTCTAAGTCCGTCTGTCTCGCCCGGTCTTCTTTCTCAAGAAGTTTGCAACGGTTTGCAATGCTCTTTAACTTCTCGGCCATCTCGGCCATCTCTTCTTTGCGTTGGCAGTGAGCAGCCTGTTCGGCTCTCAGCTCTTCAAGGGCCTTCTCGGCAGCCGCATCGCTTTTTCTGGCTTGCTCCTTAGCTCGGGCAAGTTCTGCCCTAAGATTCTCCACGGCGGCCGTACCATCTGCGTCAAGCACACACATTGTAAGACACTGGCATGAAGCTCCTCTTACCTGATGCCGCCCGAAGAATTACATACCTTGAGCCTCATCAAGCCGCTTGTTGACAAGCGCAATGTCGACATCTGCCACGCCCAGTTGCCGCTTTAGTTCGGCCACATCATCAGTCTGGCTTGATTCTGGACACCTCGCCACCTACATTCAAAGGCGACGTCTTAGACCTGGGATTATGATGCTCTACGTGCCGTCATTTCTTGACAACGCGCAGAGTCTCAGGGGCTACTATCTACACAGGGCGCATCTTACTTATGCGCAACTGACAAAAGTGTACACTATCTAACGTACCTCAAAACCCGTCAGTAAACTTTTGACGGCCTCATGTAATCCCTTTTCTGCGGATGAAATCCTTTCAATCACCATGCCCATCAATGCACGATGCTCCTCTGAGATAGAAGCTCGCCCCAGCAGAATCTTTAGCTCCTCCGGCCGAGCACCAGACGGTGCCGGACTTGTCCTATGGCCTCTTTCGAAGGCCGGACGCGGAGAGCCTTGGGGGGCCACATAGCTATCTTCCGCCCCTGCCGGATTCAGAGAAACCCTCCGCGACGACACCTCAGGGTCGCCCGCCTCGCTAGGCGGTACGGCAGGGGGAGGCGTCCCGCTCTCCATCATCTCCGGAAGAAGATCCCCCGAAGACGAGCTCTGCTGAGAAGGGCTGAGGTCCGAGCTACAAGGTAAAATTTCGGTTAATCTTCTCAGATATAAATCAAGGATTTCTTTCATCCCTCAAAAGGAAAACCTCTCTCTACTTACGGCTCGCTGGAGGGCTGATCCCTTTGAGGGCGTAGTTCGGCCGAGGAACTCCCCGGCGTCGGACCCTCTGACGAGGATTTTCTCCCCCGCTTCGGGGCCATGGTCTCCGGGTCGTCAGAGGCGGCCCTCTTCTTCCCCTTGGGAGAGGAATTGTCGGTTCCTCCCTTCGGAGCAGCCTCCTTCGAGGAGGCCATAGTTCCCTTGTCCTTCCCCTTACTTCCCTCCAAAGGCATTATCTTCAACATCCTGACAAGCACGGGATCCGGCCTGGTTTCGGGAAGGGGAGCCGGACACCTGATCAGCTTTGCCTTCGCTATCCACTCCTGTTTAAAAGGACAGCTCTTTTAGGGGCAAGTTTATGACGATTATATGGATAGTAGGTCCGGGCACAAGGTTACTTACTTCGGTATCCGGGCGATTGCAGCTTAGGCCTGCGTCCTCGGTCAAATCCGGACACATCATTTGTGATCCGAAGAACAGTTTATACATCTCCACGGGCGTTGCGCCCATAAAATGATGGAGAGCTCGTGGTCCCTCCGGATTAAACTCCCACAGACGAAGGGAGCGACGTTTGCCGGGCAGTGTTCGGCGAATCAGCATGACCTGCGTCACCTTGACCAGGTTGAGGTCTCTTTCTAAGAGATCCCTGATGCGGCCCTGCAACAAGGGCACGTCTTTGGATAACCCCCAATCTAATCCTTTGTTGACCCATGACGCTAGCCGTGATGGGGGACCCGAGCGAAAGGCAGGAGGCGCCGCCCACTTGGCGCTCCTGGGAGCGGTGATATAGAACCATTCTCGTTGCCACAAGCCGAGCTCCTCTTGAAAGGAGCCCTCGGGCCATGGAGCATCAGCATTCTTACTTATGACAGCGCCTCCGCACTCTGCGTGCCGTCCCTCGATCATCTTCGGCTCCACTCCAAAAGTCTTGAGCCATAATCCGAAGTGAGGAGTAACACGGAGGAACGCTTCGCACACAACGATGAATGAGGAAATGTGGAGGATGGACTCCGGAGCTAAGTCATGAAATTCCAGCCCGTAATAAAACAGCAGCCCCCTCACGAAGGGATCCATCGGGAAGCCTAACCCCCGAAGGAAGTGAGACATGAACACTACGCTCTCACCGGGCTGGGGACTGGGAATAGCCTGCCTTTGAGCAGGCAACCTATGCAAAATTTCGACGGTCAAGAACTTAGCCTCTCTCAACTTTAGCACGTCCTCCTCCGTGACGGAGGAGGGCATCCATCGGCCTTGAAGGTCGGAACCGGACATTGTCGAAGGTCCGAAGTGCCTGGAATCTGGAGCCTAGGGTGTTGGAACTCGAGGCGACGGGCGAACTCGTTTGAGATTGGAAAAAGGAGTAAGGCCTTGGTCTCTTTATAAGAGGTTGAATACCAGGAGCCCTCCCCGTAACCGTTTGGGACTCGCCTTTAATCGAGAAAACATGCTAACGGGCACGATTGGGTTACCACGTCCGTATTGATGAGAATCCCGTAAAAGGGGGGCACACGATCTCTGCTTTGACAAGACGTGCCAAGGAAACCGCCTCGCAAAACATGCTGAGGTGGAAAAGTGAAAACGATTCGAGTAAAGGACTTGGCTGTAGTGTGATGACGCACTGCGGAATACGTCAGCAGATTTGATTTGTGTTAATATTATTCTCTCTATGGCAATATGTGGAAGCTTATTTTGCAGAGCCGGACACTACTCTTGGTGTTTACAATCTTCTATGAAGGACTTGGAGGAGGAACCCGCCTTGCAATGCCGAAGACAATTTGAGCGCCGGACTCGTCGTCATTGAAGCCTGGTTCAGGGGCTACTGAGGGAGTCCTGGATTAGGGGGTGTTCGGGTAGCCGGACTATACCTTCAACCGGACTCCTGGACTATGAAGATACAAGATTGAAGACTTCGTCCCGTGTCCGGATGGGACTTTCCTTGGCGTGGAAGGCAAGCTTGGCGATGCGGATATTCAAGATCTCCTACCATTGTAACCGATTCCATGTAACCCTAACCCTATCCGGTGTCTATATAAGCCGGAGGGTTGTAGCCCGTAGGCAATCAACTCCATATACAACAATCAGACCATAGGCTAGCTTCTAGGGTTTAGCCTCCTTGATCTCGTGGTAGATCTACTCTTGTACTACCCATATCATCAATATTAATCAAGCAGGAGTAGGGTATTACCTCCATCGAGAGGGCCCGAACCTGGGTAAAAAACATCGTGTCCCTTGTCTCCTGTTACCATCCGGCCTTGACACACAGTTTGGGACCCCCTACCCGAGATCCGCCGGTTTTGACACCGACACCTGGTCCTTAACTGCCATCTTGATCTGATGATAACCAGAATAAGCATCTAGAAAAATCAAACGCTCACAACCCGCCGTAGCATCGATAATCTAATCAATACGAGGGAGGGCGAAAGGATCAGCTGGACAAGCCTTGTTTAAATCTGTGTAGTCCACACACATGCGCCAAGTGCCATTCTTCTTAAGTACCAGCACCGGGTTAGCCAACCACTTAGGATGAAATACTTCAACGATAAACCCGGCTGCCAGGAGCCGGGCTACCTCCTCACCAATAGCCTTACGCCTTTCTTAGTTGAAGCGGCGGAGAAACTGCTTGACCGGTTTAAACTTAGGATCAATATTAAGAGTGTGCTCAGCGAGTTCCCTCGGTACACCTGGCATGTCAGAAGGTTTCCATGCAAAGATGTCCCGGTTCTCATGGATGAACTCGATGAGCGCACTTTCCTATTTTGGATCCAGATTAGCACTGATGCTAAACTGCTTGGATGAATCCCCAGGAACAAAATCAATTAACTTGGTTTCCTCAGTCGATTTGAACTTCAAGGCCGGATCATGCTCTGTAGTTGACTCTTTCAAAGAAGTCATATCCGCCGGACCAACATTGTCCTTATAAAATTTCAACTCTTTTGTTGCACAAACCGACTCAGCATATGTCGCATCACCTTCTTCACATTCCAAAGCTATCTTTCGTCTCCCATGTACCGTGATGGTCCCCTTATGACCTGGCATCTTGAGCTGCAGATAAACATAACAGGGTCTTGCCATAAACTTAGCATAAGCCGGTCATCCAAACAGGGCATGATAAGGGCTCTTGATTTTCACCACCTCAAAGGTCAACGTCTCTGACCTAGAATCATGATCATCTCCAAAAGCAACTTCCAGGGCTATGTTACCAACTGGATACGCCGATTTACCAAGCACCACTCCATGGAAAACAGTGTTTGATGGTTTAAGATTTTTATCCGTCAAACCCATACAACGGAAGGTGTCATGGTAAAGGATATTAATGCTGCTCCCTCCGTCAATGAGCACCTTGGTGAACTTATACCCTCCAACCTGAGGCGCAACCACTAATGCCAGATGACCTGGATTATGAACCCGGGGCGGATGATCCTCTCGACTCCACACAATGGGCTGCTCAGACCAGCGCAAGTAACGGGGCACTGCTAGTTCAACAGAGTTTACTGCCCTTTTATGAAGCTTCTGATCCTGCTTACACAAACTCGTGGTGAAGATGTGATACTGCCCACTATTCAACTGTTTCGGGTTACTCTGGTATCCAAACTGCTGCTGCTGATTCCCCTGACTAGACTGTTGATGGTAACTGCCATGATTACCTTGATTGCCTGGATGACCTTGGTGACCTTGATGACCTTCATGACCCTGGAACTCAGAGCCTGCACCGCCACCTCCATAACCCGGACCCTGTGAACCGGATCCTGAACCGCCTCCCAGTCCATGGTTTCTTTGAAAAAGATTTGAATTCTTGAACTCCCTCGGGATGTAACAATCTTTCTAAAGGTGAGTAGACGGTCTTTGATGTGTACCATGCTTTGGGCAGGGCTGATTCAATGTCTGCTCAAGATTAATGCCTGATCCTCCGGTCCGCGGGGGTGGTCTGCCCTTATGTCCCTGGACATTATTCTATGCATTGGTATTTGCCACAAAGTCCAGGTTGCTATCAGCCTTGCGCTTACCATTACCTCCCTGATTCGCCGTTGGGTTATGCTGCTGCCCTTTGGTGCTGCTGCTCTTCTTTCCCTTTCCCGGTTTGTCATCATCAGACTCAGGATCTTTGGTACTATCAGAGTTAGCGTACTTAACTAGAGCAGCCATAAGTGTCCCCATGTGATTGCAGTTACGTTTAAGCCGCCCTAATTTCTACTTGAGGGGCGTAAAACAGCAATTTTTCTCTAACGTCAAGACTGCTGAATCGACATTGATTCGGTCTGACGAGTGCAGTATCGTTGAAACCTGACGCACCCAATGGGTTGTTGATTCTCCTTCTTCCTAGACACAGGAGACCAAATCCACAATTGACATGGGCTGCTTACATGTGTCCTTGAAATTCTGGATAAACCGGGCTTTTAACTCGGCCCATGACCCAACGGAGTTAGCCGGTAATCCCTTCAACCAAGTACGAGACGTTCCTTCTAACATCATGGTAAAATACTTAGCACATGCAGCCTCATCAACATCCAACAGTTCCATCGTCATCTCATAACTCTCAATCCATGATTCAGGAGGTAAATCGGCCATGTAGTTGGGTACCTTATGGGTTCCTTTGAAATCCTTGGGCAACCGTACGTTACGCAAAGTTGGGGTCAAACACGGAACACCCAAAGACCTGAAAGTTACTCCTGTCTCGACCGAAGCCGTCAGATGAACCGTAGAAGGCTGACGGGCCGCGTACTACGCCACTAACTCGGCCTCTCGACGTGCTCTCCCTTGGTCCACCATGATCTGAGCACCGGCTCCACCGCCTGTTGGGTTATTGCCATGAGGCGGATTACGATTCCGCACACTGGTGGACACGGCTGGCTCATCAATATGTCTGTTGTAACTCCGGCTCAGATGGGGGGTGGAATGAATCCTCTCACGGCTATATGAATAAGCCTGCTGCTGAGCCAAGGCTGTCTGAAGGAGCTCTCTAGCCCGTCGCGTCTCAACCGCTACTGGGGACTCACCTTTGACCGCGAGAGCCACCAAACATGAAGCAGCCACGACCATGTTATCCAAGGGGTTAGAGTAATGACCCGGCGGTGTCGGCCCATGATGCGGCGTCGGTGCATGCTGCGGCGGGTTATCACCCCGACGCGGTGGATCCATCGTGCGCGGTTGAACCGGCACCCCTGTTCCTGGTGCTTCAGTCCGGTTTATCACTGGCTGGTTACTGGTCCCTGCTCCAGGCGTGTTGAAGAGGTTTCTCGGCTCGTAAACCAAAGATAAGCGGGTCTGATGCCTTCTCCTCATGACATCATTTGACGCGTTCTGATCTAGCATAAGCCGGAAGGATTCCGATTGAACCCGCTACGCCTGAGCCTCCAACTCGGCCCGCATCGTGGCCATCCTTACATCCTCGGTTGCTAGTTCTTCCTTGGCTTGAGTTATCTGGTCTCTCACCTTGGCAATTTCTGCATTATGCTCATCCCGGCTTGCCGCACTAACCTTGGTCGCCATCGGTGTTGCTAAAGCATAAAGTAAACCGGACAAAACCTGAGCAGACGGGCGCGCAGGGCCTCCTGCCCCGGCTGTTGTTGCTGCTGTTAACCTGGATATTAACGCCGCTGCAGTTGAAGAATTCTGCCCTGGCTGTGTACCGGCCATAAAGATTGCAACCCGGTTCAGCGGCTCCTGGGGATCCGAAATACTGTTGCCTTCGGAATAGCCCCCAAGCTTGCCGTCTTGCGGTTGGTACAATGACTCGGTCTCTCCAGTAGATGACCCGCCATCGGAGTAAACGACGGTTTCATCATCAGATACCGATCTTTCCTCAGATTCTGCCCCGTGGATGACTCCCACGAAGGAACGCTTCATGGCAGGCTGAACCCGGGCGGGTCTCGCACGCTGAGCCGTCTCGATGATGTTGGTGCAGATGTCCAGCTCAGGGCCCGGTTCGCCGATCTTGCTGATGAAGACGTCAATTCCACCGAAGGGGACCCGGTACCCGTACTCAATGGAGCCGGCCTCGGGGCCCTAGCCTGTGTCGTCGATGTAGAGCTTGCCGCGGCGACTCTTGGTCATCCGGCCCACGGCGTATCCCTTGAGCCCTTCGAAGCCGCCCTTCAAGAACTCGAAACCATCGTGCGATAGCCCCACGGTGGGCGCCAACTGTCGTGGAAACGTCACGATAGATGTCCTAGTGTGAGGACTTAGTCGTGAGGCCATCGCATTGAGGTTAGCTTAAAGGGGTTAAACAGGACAAAGGACACGGGAGTTTATACTGGTTCGTCCCCTTATGATGAAGGTAAAAGCCTAGTCCGGTTTGTAGTTAGTATTGCTCGGGCTTTGATGAACGGGGAGAGAATATGCTTGACCCGGCTCTTGATCTCTTGTTTCTTGTCCCTAAACCGTCGCTGGGTCGTCCCTTTATATACACAGGTTGACGCCCGGCAGTTTACAGAGTCCCGGCCGGCTCATAAGCGTGTCCGGCTCGGTTTCTACCTTTTCTTATCTTACAACACAAGTTATACATCTTATGGCGGTTTATACCTATGGATCATAATCTGCCTTTGGGCCTTGAGCCCTCTTGGTAGCTCTCCTTCGTAAAGCACCGTACTCCTTGTCCTCGTGGGCTATGACAGGAACAACTCACTATGAGTATAATCCGGCCCCTCCTGGGCGGTTTATACTCAATAGTTATATCCCCAACATAAGGTAACCGAATGTTCCTCATCTGAGTCTAGTGATGATGAATCTGATGATGATTTTGGACCCAACTATACCAAGCTTGCTTCTATTGCCACTAAGCAACAAAAAGCTTTGGAAAAGGTTCAAAATATGCTAGACAAAAGCGATGACCTGTTGGGTGAAGAAATGGGTCGAACTCAAACTCTGACTGATAATCTTCAGAGACTTTAGTCTAAGTTTGATAACCTTCAGAGTCATCATAACACTCTCTTAGCCGATCATGAGAAACTTTCTTATGAATTTCTTCAAAGAAAGCAAGATCTTGAGAAGCTAAGGGTGAGCTATGAAGATCTTCAGAAGCAACCTGATTCATTGCTTGCTCAACAGATCAGTTCTGCTCAAGATGAATTCATTCCACCATGTTTGAAATGCATTGAACGTGAATATGCTAATTCTTCACCTGAAAGTTCAAATGCTTCTATTGCTGCAAATTCTTCAACTGTCTCTGTGGTCACAAATTCCTCATCTGATGATACCACAAGTATCACTGACAATGCAGGGCTGGAGGAATTGTATGTGATAGGCATGTGCAAAAGCCTCAAAGGGCATCAGGCTCTTTGTGATGTGCTTAAAAAGCAGATCCTCAACAGTAACCATAGGAAAGAGGGGTATTGCCTTTGAGAGAAAACTCAATGCTGATGGGACCTACTGAAACCTGAGTAGTATCTCAAAACATCATGGATTGCTACGAAAGGACCTCCCATAGATGCATCCACTTTATCTGGCTTTACATGTGAATCTTTATATTATTCTGATGATTCATTTGAATCCAACTATAAACTATTCAAAAATCAGAATGGTGAAGTATTTTCTAGATATATTGGAACTAACTGCAGGAATGGCCCCCTATGAAGAAAATCTGGGTTCCCAAAAGGTGACTTGAAAGTCTTCAGGTGAATGTCATCATGACACCACCTGTGAAGAATAGGAACCCCAGATCAAATTCTTCATATGGACCAAAGTCTTCATATGGATCCAAGTCCTCATATAGACCAAATTCCTCACATAGATGAAAATCCTCATATGAACATCATCGTGCTAACACTTCTGTTTCAGAGGGAAAGCCTAAGGGTTATGAATATGTGCATTATTCTTCAAATCATTATGTTCATAAGTCCTCGAAGAATTTCTCTGCTTATTCATATGCTTACTCTAACCCCTCTTCTGTGAAACGAAGTGGACTAACTTCTATGCCACCTTTATCCTATGGAGCTCGCAAAATGATGAACTCTTTGCCACCCCTCCAGATGTGGGTGGTGAAGAAAAGGATCTAATCTCTTATGCAGGGTCAGGTCTCCAGACGAACTTGAACGTCTGGAGAATTTGCTAGAGACCTGAATATGCTTGAACGGATGCAAGCTAATCATGAAGAAATGAATATTCATTTCTCATGTCCTTATACTGCTATATTTGTTGTACTGCTTGATGAAATTCAAACAGATGAATTCTGATGTCATGTTGTTCACTGATGAAGTATATGAGTTCGTAAGTTGCACTAATTCATTTGCAGGACGATCAACCCAAAGCTACTGAGTGGGTCCTCGACAGTGGATGTACAAATTACATGACCGGTGATAAGAACTTATTGATGGACACTGATTTATCTCCATTGCATCTAAATCATATCACCTACGCAGACAAAGGCAAAAGCAAGGTATTGGGTCTAGGTAGGGTTACAATCTCAAATGATCGACACATGGACAAAGTCATGCTTGTCGAGTCCTTAGGATTCAACCTCATGTTTGTCTCAATGCTTTGTGATCTTGATATGGTTGTTGTCTTTGGAAAATATCGTTGTGTTGTGATCATGGAATCTGACCACTCCAAAGTCTTTGAAGGCTTTAGGAAAGGAGACTTGTATATTGTTGATTTCTCTACAGTATCCTGCCACATGTCTACTTGCAAAAGCTTCAGAAGGCTGGTTATGGCATCGACGACTAGGTCATGCTGGCATGAGGAACTTACACACACTCGCGAAGAAGATGCACGTCATTGGCATAGAGGGTGTCAAATTGCTCAAGGACCATCTGTGTGGAGCTGGTGAGGCTGGAAAGATGACCAAGTCCAAGAATCCCTTGAAGACTATCATGACTACCACTTGTCCATTTGAATTGCTTCACATGGATCTCTTTGGCCCTACTCACTATGCCACATTCACAAATGTAGCATCTCTATATGGCTTTGTTATTGTTGATGACAATTCTCGTTACACATGGGTGCATATCATCACTTACAAAAATGAAGTGCAGGAAGTCTTCAAACTATTTTCCTTGAGGGCTTCGACAAACTTCGGTGTGAAGATCAAGAAAATTTAGAGTGACAATGGGACCGAGTTCAGGAATACTGATCTTGATGACTATCTTGATGAACTTGGTATTACTCACAAGTTATCTGCTCCTTATACTCCTCGATAGAATGGCGTCGTGGAGCGCAAGAAGAGGACTCTCATTGAGATGGATCGCACTGTGCTTGATGAATACAAGATGCCTCCTCGCTTCTGGCCTGAGGCAATTGATACTGCGTGCCACATCATCAACAGGGTATATCTTCACAAATTCTTCAAAAAGACCTCATGTGAACTCCTCACTGAGAAGAAACCAAATGTGAGTTATTTCTAAGTCTTTGGTGCTAAATGTGGATTAGAGACCCTCATCACAATTCCAAATTTGCACCAAAAGCAGATGAAGGTTTTATGCTTGGTTACTGAAAGGACTCGCACACCTACAGAGTCTTCAACACTGTTCATCACAAGGTTGTTGAAACTGTAGATGTGTGGTTCGATGAAACTAACGGCTCGCAAATAGGGCACCTACCTCCTGTGCTAGATGAAATGTCACATGAGGAATCCATTAAGTTCAAGGCTACTAAGGATGTCATTCCTACCGAGGAATCTGCTAATGAAGTCATTCCAGAACATGAAGAAAATCATGTTGCTGCACCTGAGGATAATGGCTCTGAAGAAAATACTGAGCCCAATGAATGTCGTCAACCCTAATTCTTATCATGTCGGGCTGCTCCCTAGGCTATAAATAGCCACGCCCTACAACCACTAGTTGGTTGGCTGTTCCGAGAGAAACTAACAGTTTTCATTGAGAGCATCCCATCCTCCAAGGACTTTGAGCGAAAATCATCAAGTGAGGAAAACCCAAACCTAAACACCTACAAACCCAAAGTGATTGAGCATCATTGAAGAGATTGTTCATGTGTGGAACCGACGGGGTCCTGTTCATCCACCCCCAACTGGCTTGATCGGGGTCCTGTTCATCCAATGGCCAATGACCTCTACTACCATGGGGTTCTGTTCATCCAATCCCCACCGAGAACTGTTCAGCCAACCCCCAACAATGCTAATTGTTCATAGAGATGCAGCAGGTTCGATCAACTTCAGTTAGCAGCAATAGCGAAGGAATCACTCAATCGGGTTCGGTTAACAGCCAGGGATCGGTCGATCGCTCGGGTTCAGTAATGCGTAGCCAGTGCAATCGCTCAGGTTCAGTAGGCGAACGCCTCGCTCGGGTTCTGTTAGAGCCCAACGCCTCGCACCCACGCATGTATGTGTACGAGAGAAACGCGCAATCCCTCCGTGCATCGCTTGGCCCTGACCACCCACCGTAACCAGGAACTCCCCAATATTTTCCTCGCCCTCGCTTCTACCATGGTTTTTTCTGTCATGGACGGCCCAAAGAATGTCATGCAGCTGCGTCTTGAGCCTGCCCAGGACGAAAAGCCCATTTTCTGTCATTATTTTTTGTCATAGAAGTAGGAGCCCACCACATCTATGATACCAAGTTTTGTCACAGTTATCGTCATAGAAGTGTCATAAGCATGACAGAAAAAAATTCATTCGGCCCAAAATGTCATGGATGTGTCTTTTTTTGTAGTGCTATGACTGTTGTCAATGGCAAGTTACACCGATGCAGTGTCACAAGTGTGTTCCAGCGTTGTGCTTCTCCCAAAGAGGGCCGTCAGATCTTGCGTGAGATTCACGAAGGTGATTGTGGTCATCACGCCGGCTCAAAATCTTTGGTGGCCAAAGCTTTTCGTCATGGGTTCTATTGGTTGACGGCTCATGCTGATGCAGATGATATCCCAGTAAATGTGATGGTTGTCAAAACTTTTCTCGACGGGCTCATGTACCGGCTCAAGAGTTGAGGATGATTCCAATTACGTGGCCAATTGCCGTCTGAGTGTAGCGACCCGACCTCAGACGGTCAAGCCTCTGTGTTACTGTGCCATCCCTGGATCAGTATGCTGGCACACACAGTACATCAATGTATATATCAAAGTGCAATCACATGTATAAATAACGTAAAATGATATATACCTCATAATACTCAGCGGAAACAATCAAACGGGTGTGGAGTCCCATCAACGCCATCGGCAGGTTGAGTGTAGACCGTAACCCTGTATCGTAATTCTTACTCGTCGAGGAAATATCTGCAACATGATACGTTGCAGCCGTGTAGGTCAGTACATTGAATGTACCGGCAAGATCACAATAAAAAGAACAGATGATAAAACTATACTATATGCATTATGGCTTTGTGGCTCTGTATCTGAATTTTGTTTGCGTAAAAGCTGGTTTTATTTTACCTACATCAAAGGCAAAAGTGAAGTCTGTACTATGGAGTTTTCTATCATGACATGGTTCCGCCAACCGATGTCTCATAGCCCAAAATCATCATAGGTTGCCCACAATTAAGTTATCAGTCCAGTGTTGAGAGTTCTGAGATTGATCCAAGTCCAGAGGCTCAAATTGTCCGTAACCGGGGACACAGCTAATCGATTAGGTTTAAACCCTCTGCAGAGGTTTGTACACTTTACCCACAAGATTCGATCCCTCTTTTTACGTTCTCGCACTTCAGGGCGTTTGAGAACAAGACGACCGAAACATGGTCTTCCGAAGAGTTCCTCTGACCACTGTCCGGTACTCATCCCATCCTACCGTAGTTCTACATCTGCTAGTACCGTCCCAGCCAGAGTCACCACTAAGGTCAACCAAGCCAGAGCCCATAATGACTTGCGGTTGCACAGGTAAGCTTCCGGGCATGAAGTATTCTTCCGTCTCTTTGAGTCTGGGTGAAGCTTTCCGCAAGATGTCATGGCGCTTCTCCATGCATCCCGGCCAACCACTGGTTTCTCCAGGGTGCCCGTCAACCATCCTTCACCCAGTAGTGTGTATTGAATTCTTGTCTCGAGTCTTGAAGTCTTGAGGCCTTGAAGATGCAGTCCTTGCAGATGCTATCATGGAGCTGTCGTCATTGACGTAGAGTCCTCCTTCTTCACACCACTCTCGTGCACTCATACCAACCCCGTCTACTATAGCGTAGCATTAAAGTAAATGACGTCCCGGGCTTGGTAACAGGGTGATGGGTTCCTACCTCATGCATACTAATCAACTACAAGAATTCAATATCACTACTGAAGGGTGGTTGCAAAGATGCCACTAAATGCAATAAAACATAGGTATGAAAGCATGGTCAAAGTGAACTTGCCTGGTTGACGATCTTCGAAAAAAAACTAGGGTTTCGTAGTAGCAATCTTCGCACTCCGGAAATTCTACCGAGGCAAACAATAACTATAATAAGCACATAGCAATAGGATCACATAACACAACATAACAAAGTAACATAACACAACAAACAACCAAAACTCAAATCCAAAAGAAAAACTCAAATAAAGGCCACTCAAAGTTTTCCCTACTTCAAACAATAACAAAAATAGTTTTATATAATAAAAATTTCTTAATATAACCTAATCATGGTTTTAGGTTAACTTAACAGAAAAGGTTTCACTAAGCAACTAGGAGCAAAAAGAATTAATTAAAAAGCTATTATAAAACTCATTTTAGGCCTAATCCAATTTCTATTAAGAAAAAAATAATTTAAAACTTTTATTAGTTATAAATAAAAGTTCATCTACTAGAATGACAGAAACTAACCTAGAATAACTAATCACAAGTTAAAAATAAATTAATTTACTAATTAATTAATTAGGAAAACAAGAACTAGTTAATTAATTAGGATTAATAGGATTCTGTCTAAAACTAATTATTTATTAATCCTAAAATACCCAAGTTAATTTCTAGGGTTTGGCAATGTCAAAATAAAGTGATGACAAAAAGAATCATGCAAAAATAATTTTTTTGTTAACTAAAGTTATAGCAGATTTACTATTCTGACTAAAATAAAGTAATTTTAATTATTTTTGACATAGCTAAATATATATTTTACAGAAACTACATAAAATTTGCAATCCAACAAAAAAAGAATCACTCAAAAATATTAAACAGAATAAAAGATATACATTTTTGAAAACAGAAACTATTCGGCTAAAACAGAAAATCAAAATAAAAAGAAAAAAGGCCTAATGGGCCTATACTGTGCCCTGTGCGTTAGATAGCCTAAACGGGCCCTAGGTTTAAACTAAACGAACCGGGCCTAAAATAAAAACCTAAACAAAAAAAAACTAAACCGATCGGAACCGGCCGGTTTTCTCAATAAAACCTAACCCTTCGGGGTTCTAATCCTAGCCCTAGATCTAGGATCGGACGGTGGGGGGTGATGCCGGTGACTTACCGGACTCCGGCGACGGCGGCGGCGGCGGCGAAAGTGCGTCGGGGCGTCTGGGCGTCGGGGAGCTCCGGCGACTCGTCGGGAAGATGCGCACGAGGTCGGGGAGGGGTTCGGTGGTGTTGGGGGGGTCGGGGTGGACCAGGGGGTCGACGGCGGCAACAATGGCGGCGGGGAGGGCTCGGGTCTCCGGCGACGTCGAGCGGGAGAAAGAGGGGGTGCGGCGAGCTCTCGGGGGGGGGGGGGGAATGGGGTGCGGGGGCTCGGCTCTTTATAGCCAGGGCCTCGGCTTCGCTTCGGAAGGGCATCGGGGGCGGTCGGGGGATCCCGGATCCTTCGGGATCCGGTCGATCTCCGGCGAGGTCGGTGGCATGGGCGAGGGGGGAAGGAGAGGGGTGGGGCCCACGGGTCAGCGAGAGGGAGAGAGGGGCGAGGGGGTCGGGTGGCCGATGCCAACGGGTTTCGGCGAGCGGGCGAGGGGGAAAGGCGAGCTGGGCTGGCTCGGCTGGCGCTGGGCTGGCCAGTTGGGCCGGCTCGGCTGGGCCTGGCGCGGGGCTGAGGAGGGGCGGCGCGGGCTGGGCCTGGGGTGGCCTGGCTGTGCCCCTGGGGGTTTTCTTTTATTTATTTATTTTTTATAAAAAACTAAAACAAAAATAACACCAAATCTATAAATATTTTATATAGGGTATATATATACCCAAATGATCGGGGGAATATTCCCTTTCATTTGAACATTTTTCCAAAGGCAAAATCCAAACTTCATAAAAATCTATTTTTTTCAAATTCAAATAAATTTCAGATTTGAATCCAAATCTTTTGGCATTGTTTCCTCTGATATTTTTGGAGTGTCATGTTCGCTCCTCTCATACTTTTGATCAAGTATTTATCAGGCATAGTTTTTGAAATGTTTCCCACATGCCAAAGTTTGAAATTCAAATTCAAAACTCAAAATTTGAAAGAGGGTTTCAAAGCACTTTCAAATGATTTTCAACTTGATTCATTATAACTTCCAACTCCTATTTCACATAATTGAAGAAGTCATCTTATCTTCCCTCATGAATATCATTGAGTTGCATAAAGCTTTGAATTTGAAATCTTCCCAAATGAAATTCAAATCTTTTTCCAAAACCCTATTCATTTAAAAATGAAGGAAGTCATGTCATCCTCACTCTAGGCTTTGGTGTTGGTATGAATTTGAATCCATTGGGATCAAAAGGCAAAAGGGGAAAGTTTGGGGAAAGTCATTTCATTCCCTCTCATTCAACTTTCAAAAGTTTCAAATTTCACTTAGTTCCACTCAATCCATCAAACCAACAATCAGACAATCAAGCATAGTTATTTATTTAATATAACATTCCAAAATTTAGAATTTTGGGATGTTACACTGAGGGCTTGATATGGTTGGGCCTTTCAAAAGGTCATCGGATAAAAAGACTCATCTTTTGGTGGCAGTAGACAAATTCACCAAGTGGGTAGAGGCAGAGCCGGTCAGCAAGTGTGATGCAGCTATAGCCATTCAGTTTGTTAAAAAGTTGATCTTCTGCTTTGGCTATCCTCATAGTATAATTACCGATAATGGTACTAACTTGTCTAAGGGTGCTATGAAGGAGTTCTATCAAAAATAATATATTCGTCTTGATGTTTCTTATGTGGCTCATCCACAGTCTAATGGTCAAGCTAAGAGG
Source organism: Triticum aestivum (assembly GCF_018294505.1). NCBI lineage: Eukaryota > Viridiplantae > Streptophyta > Magnoliopsida > Poales > Poaceae > Triticum > Triticum aestivum. The sequence goes on from NC_057806.1 coordinate 355,175,391, forward strand.
GCTAACCAGGAAATCTTGAGAGGTATCAAGCCCCGGCTTATGGTTCCTTTGCAGCGAACACCGGGTTGTTGGGTTGAGGAATTACCTTCAGTAATCTAGAGCATTAATACCACCCCCAATAGGCTATACGCCTTTCTTCATGGTTTACAGGGCAGAGGCCATTCTTCCCAGTGATATATGTCATGACTCACCTCGTGTGGCAGCTTATGTTGAAGCTGATAATGAGGTAGCACGTCAAAACGCACTCGATGCTTTGTATGAGGAGCGTGATCTTGCGGTGGCTCGTTCTGCAATATATCAACAAGACCTGTGTCGCTATCATAGCCATAGAGTTAAAACTCAGGCGTTTCAAGAAGGCGACTTGGAGCTATGGTTGATCCAGGATCAAACGGATATGCACAAGTTATCCCCACCTTGAGAAGGGCCCTTTGTGGTCAGCAAAAATCTGAATAACAGGCCATATTACCTCATTGATATACGTGAACACAAGGACTTAAGCAAGTCAGAGGAGGAGACCCGCCGGCCCTGGAATATTGCTCATCTTCGGCCTTATTACACCTGAGCCACCGGCTCTCGTCATTGTACATAGATTTGTCAGTGTATATATTTTATGATCAATATAATGAAGTTGGCATCCCTGATAATTCAGGGCATCTGTCGTTACATTTCTATGTATCTGAGTCTTTATTATTTGTTCATAAGGTCACTTGGGGGCTTCCAACCCACCAGGTTTAGCTTCCATACCCTCTTGACTAGGCGTGGACGCCGAATTCTGAGTTATCCTGCCTATTTTCAACTTGCTACTCTGCCAGGTGACCCACCGAACTCTTAATAATCAATCTTTTTCAAGACCCTGAACTCATTAAGGTAAAAGCGATGGCTTGTGTCAGTGTCAAAACTGGCGGATCTCGGGTAGGGGGCCCCAAACTGTGCGTCTAAGGTTGATGGTAACAGGAGACAGGGGACACGAAGTTTTACCCAGGTTCGGGCCCTCTTGATGGAGGTAATACCCTACGTCCTCCTTGATTGATATTGATGAATACAAGTATTACAAGAGTTGATCTACCACGAGATCGTAATGGCTAAACCCTAGAAGTCTAGCCCGTATGACTAAGGTATTGAGTATATCCTTTCCGGACTACACCCTCCGGTTTATATAGACACTGGGGGCATCTAGGGTTACATAGAGTTGGTTACATAAGAGGGAATCTTCATAGTTGTTCGCCAAGCTTGCCTTCCACGTCAAGGAGAGTCTCATCCGGACACAGGTACAGTCTTCGGTCTTCATATATTCACAGCCCATCAGTCCGGCCCATAGATAATAGGCCGGACGCCTGAGGACCCCTTAGTCCAGGACTCCCTCAATAGCCCGTGAACCTGGCTTCAATGACAAGGTATCCGGCGCGTAGTGCTGTCTTCGGCATTGCAAGGTGGGTTCCTCCTTCCGAACTCCCGAATAGTCTCCAGACGAATTGATTGTGTCCGGACCTGTAACACACACCGTACACAACTGCAGAGAGAATATAATAACACACAAGTCCAATCTGCTGACAACTTTAGTAATGCAATGTCACGCCTGTCCGGTCATAATTTCGAACCATTTTTCGCCCCATGTTTCGAGACGCGGTTGTCATTGGCACGATTTGTCAAAGCAGAGATCGTGTCCCCTTATTACGGGATTCTCATCAATACTGGCGTGGGTAACCCAACCGCACCGTTTACACAGCCCTTGGGAGTAGGCGAATGGGTGGGCATTCGATATTCACCGCCCTTATAAGGAGATAAGATTCCCCATTCTTCTCCCACACTTTCTTCCTGCCTCTCTGCTCTTGAGCTCCAATGCCCGAGCTCTCATTTCCCTGTCTCGAGAAAGCACTCAATCATGTCCGGATCTGGAGGTCAAGGCAAATGGATGGCCTCCTCAGTTAAGGAGGAGGACATCGCCGAGCTTCGGGCGGCCAGGTACCTGGTGAAGGAAATCGCCCACCGTCTTCCAGCCCGGGGACAAATCATCCCCACACCGAAGCCCAACGAGAGGGTAGTGTTCATCCCTCATTTCCTCCGTGGGCTAGGGTTTCCACTCCACCCCTTCGTCCGTGGGATAATGTTCTACTATGGGATAGACTTCCACGATCTATCCCCAACCTCCTTCCTCAATATCTCGGGTTCATCGTAGTGTACGAGGCCTTCCTCCACATCCACCCCCACTTCATGTTGTGGCTCAAAACCTTCAACGTGAAGCCCAAGGTGGTGGGCGAACAGCACGCAGAGTGCGGGGGCGCCATGGTAAGCAAGCTCACCAATGTCTCCTGGCCAAAAGGCACATTCATGGAATCTGTCAAGGAATGCCAAAAGCCATGGTTCTACATCACCAAACCCCGCAATGCCAACTGGGCTGCGGTTGCCGAATTCAATTTCGGCGCCCCCGTGCGGCTCACCTCCTGGATCGAGAAGATCCCAAACCGGTGTTCGCCGGACAAGCTGATTGCACTTCAAACGCGTATCCAAAGTATGATCCATAAGGACATCAAGCTTGTCGACATAATCCAAGTGATGTTGGTGCACCGAATCCTTCCCTGCCAGAGCCGAAGCCGTCCTCTATGGGATTTCAACCCAAAGAAACACCATACCCTGGTGAGGCTTTTTGAAACAACTCACGAAGATGCCTGGAAGTTTCTTTTCAAGGGCAACGAGATACCGCCGGCCACTGGCTTGGACCGGGGTCATGACATAAATCACCCTCCCAACGAGGTATGTTGTTTTCAACACATCCCTTACTTGCTTGTTTCAAGGATGATATCTAAGCTTCCATTACCATTGCTTTTTCAGTACTGGTTGAAGAAGGCGAAGCAGATCCGGTGTCCGGCTCCCTTGCTCGAGGAGCCAGTCATCCCGCGCTTAGCAAAGATGCTGGAGCCGACACCTTATAAGGCACCAGAGAAGAAGGCCACGGGGAAGGCCAAGGGGGCCCGGAGCGGCCTCCGCCGCAAGGGTACCTCGGACGCGACGTCCGAAGACAAGGCCCATTCCCCTGCCACCGAAGACAACACGGATGAGGAGGAGGAGGAGAGCGACTCTCCCCCTAATGGGAGAGGAAGAAGAGGGCGACCTCCGCAACTCTGGAGGCAGAGGCGCCCAAAAGGGGGGAAGGGCTCCCTCGTGGATAACTCCGCATGGGACTTCAAGGACAGTCTGGAGAGACGCCCCCGCGCTAAGTCTCGGGCCGCATCGTAAGTACTAAAACCTTATCTGCCCATGAAGTTTCCCCTCTTTATTGTCCTGAGATGATTGATTATGTTATTGTAGTCCAGCCCACAACAGCCCTCCGGGATCCTCGTCAGGAGGCACGCTGGATTCCATGGTGATGGCCAGCGACTCCCCGCTAGTCGCACACTCCCCCAAGAACAAGGATGATGAGGAGGTGCTGTCCCGAAGGACTGTTCCCGGCGAGGGAGAGGCTTAGAAGGCGCCCGAAAGCGTAACCCCTGTCGCCGGACACCAAGGGGAACCAATCCCCCCTGGAGACTGGCAGGGAGGGCCGTATACAATTCGGCCCTCAACCGGACTCAATTCCGGAGATCGAGGCGACTCCGGAATCCAACATGCACCCTCCTTCAAAAGAAGGGGGATGCCTGTTCCGCCGGTGGCCCTGTCCAACCAGGGGCACCGGACAATCTGTTGGGAGCGCTACGAGGCGCTTCCATTATGGATGAGCATCGTGTCCTTATGGGCACGGTGATTGAAAAAGTTTAGTCCACCAAGAGCGGACTAACCGATGCCTGCAGCAACCTGCTGACAGGTTTTGAGGTAAGTGACACCAACAGGAGAGAATCCCAATGTAGACAGTAGCCCCTGAGACACTGTTTGATGTTCGAAAAGAAAAAAACCAGACAGAGGATCAATCTCTGATGTCGGGAAACTAACTAATTTTTTCTTAACTACAGGCGTTGTTGCTGGCCGTGGCCTCGCTTACTGCCGAAGTCCCCGGACTGAAGCAGAAACTGGCGGAGGCCGAGGGAGAGCTGAGCCAAGTGAAGCGGCAACTCGAGAAGGAGCAAGGTAAGCAATAATCTGTTATATATTCGAAAAGAAGAAAATGATATGCGATGACCAAAATGACATGATTTGTATAGAAGCGACGACCGAGGTCGAGGCCCTGAGAAAGGCCCTGGCCGAAGCTGAGGGGAAGGCTGTCCAATAGCAAGCCGCCCGTAAGAAGCTCAAGGCCCGGGTCGGCGAGGTCCAGCAGGAGCTCCAGGACATGGTGAAGAAGTGTGAATCCTTGGAGCACAAGGCGTCGACTCGAGAGGCCGAACTTACCAAAGCTCGTCAAAGCATGGAGGCCACACGGAATGAGGCCCGGGACGCTCTCCAGGAGATCCAGGAGGCGAAGAAGACCTCAGCGGGTAAGGCGTTTAACATGCAAAGCAAGTATGCAGAGAGGAAGTACCTTTTAGTAACCCAGATTCGGAGTTACCCAGGGGCTTTTGTGAATCTGCCGCGTAGTGTATCTAATGCTGCGAAGTTCTTTCGAGCCAGGGAAGGGGATTCTCCAGAGAAGCGGTTCTGGTCGTAGTATGCTGTGCCAAAATATCCGGTGGCCGATCAATTGAAACAATTGGTCGAGCTGCACAGGATGGCCGAACTGGCCATGAAGGATTTAATAATCCGACTATGGCCAACCGAAGCTATACCTAGCAGTTATTTTGGCCTCGTGAAGCGGGTGGTGGAGGCTTGTCCGCGGCTAGACATCGTCAAGCGATCAGTCTACGTTGAGGGTGCCCACATGGCCTTCGCTCGTTGCAAGATGTGGTGGGCGAAGATGGATATCGTCGAGGTGGCCCGGGGGCCACCGGAGGGCAAGGAGCACCGCACACCCGAGTGATATTTTGCGGATGTCCTGGAGGGGTCTCGACTTGTAGCAACACAGTGCGGGAAGGATGTTACTCTCGAATAAATACTTTCATATTTTGCCTTGTATGATGAAAACAAATCCGCTTTGTAATATAATTTTATTATGTTTTAATTGTATCCTCTTGTGCAGCCGTGTTGTATGAAATCTGAGGGTTGGCCAGTCGTCGGCTTCTACCCTCATGTAGGTAGTACGGAGGTGTTCGGGATGGTATCTAAACAATTTTGATCCAATTATATGGTCCTTGAAGGAGTTGTTTAGCGCAACGAACCAGGCAACCAAACTATATGGCTTGAACACCCTCACTTAGCCATAGGAGTTTTATAATAAAACATAGGCGCAGCCCCTGGTATATGAACCAGGGTGCTGTCAGCGTGTGATCGGGAAGTACCGATCCTTCGTGAAATGCGGAAAAACCTCCAACGATCTGAGACCTCCGAACCGCTGATCGGCTCTCGCTGCATCATGACAGTCAGTTTTCGGCTTCCTCTACTGAGGTGCTCATCCGGTTTAGACTAGGGCACAATCGCAGTAGTTGTCCCTTTATTACCCTAGCCGATGTAGCGGAACGTAGGATAGCAAGCACAGGAGTGGGGCAACCCAACTATTGACCAAAGACATGATTCGGAGCCAATGCATATAATGCCAAATTCGGGGTGCCGAACTATACTTACAAGAAGTGTTCAGACTTTTGTTGCCGTAATGTGGGGTGCTATAAAGCCCCTGGCAAACATCAAAACGTACCAAAGTGTACGGGTGCTACCCGATGGGGTTATCCATAGGGAAACTGAAAAAAATAAAGAAAAGAGAGAAAGAAAACAGAAAAGATGTAAAGGTAAAAAGCTAGGGTCCTACAGCTCCAGCTACAAATTGTTTTCACTGTAATGTAATTAGTACGCCAAGGCGCATTGATACAAGTAGTGCAATAAGCAACAAGCTAATTAACATGTCGAAACCAGGGAAGAGCCGCATGTGGGTCCTGGAAGACAGGTAGAGTTATCGTTAACGGAATCACCTAAAAAGTCCCCATATGTCTGCGCTCCTCGCCATCTTGGTGTGTTTATCCTTCAAGAGGACCAATAACCAGACCACCCGATGGGGTCTGTGGGATTAAAACCTGAAATAAAACAAGCAAAAGTGAAAGTATGTGTGTATCCGATGTCGATTGAGCCGTGCCGTGGATCACAAGCTAGTTATGCCTCCGTTGATGACCATGGAATTTTGAGTGTGTAGTTATGTATGCGCGGCACGCAGGACACCGCTTGATCGGGATTGAAATGGAGGCCGGATTGCTAGTCGAGCTCCTGATGAGCCGAGCTCTCCTGCTGCAGAGTAGTCCGGACCCTCTTAAGGGTGTCCGAGGGCTCGGCAGCCGAATGAAGGTTCTGCTTGAGAAGGCCGCTTTGTACTTCTGCTGCTAGGGCAGTTGTGTGCTCTTCTATATGGGGAGAGCGTTCTGTATTGCCATTCACTGTTATGACGCCGCGTGGGCCGAGCATCTTGAGCTTGAGATAAGCATAGTGTGGCACTGCGTTGAATCGAGCAAACGTAGTTCGTCCGAGCAGTGTGTGATAGTCGCTGCAGAATGGGACAATATCAAAGACTAACTCCTCGCTTCGGAAGTTGTCCAGAGATCCGAAGACAACCTCTAGTGTGGTTGAGCCCGTACAACGGGCCTCTATGCCAAGAATGACTACTTTAAAGGTGGTCTTTGTAGGCTTAATCCTTGACGGGTTAATGCCCATTTTTCGCACTGTATCCTGATAGAGCGGATTGAGGCTGCTACCGCCATCCATAAGGACACCATTCAGGTGGAACCCATCAATTATTGGGTCTAAGACCAGTGTGGCTGAGCCTCCATGACGGATACTGGTCGAGTGATCCCGGCGATCAAAAGTGATCGGGCATGACGACCATGGGTTGAATTTTGGGGCGACTAGCTCTATCGCGTAGACGTCCCTGAGCGCGCGCTTGCGCTCCCTCTTGGGGATGTGGGTAGCATATATCATGTTCACCGTTTTGACCTGAGGGGGAAACTTCTTCTATCCCCCTGTGTTTGGTTGCCGTGGCTCTTCATCATCGTCCTCGCTTTGCGATCCCTTTTCCCTATTCTCGGCGCTTAATTTGCCGGCCTGTTTGAAAACCCAGCACTCTCTATTTGTATGATTAGGAGGCTTGTCGGGGGTACCGTGGATCTGGCATGGACGATCAAGTATGCGGTCCAAGATGGATGGGCCCGAATTGTTCCTTTGGAACGGCTTCTTTCACTGGCCGGACTTAGAGCCACTGAATCCGGCATTGACTGTCATATCCTCGGTGTTGTCACTGTTGTTTCGGTGCTTGTATCTATTGCATAGAGACTTGTCTTTGTTTCTTTTAACTTCAGGGGTGCCGGCGTCGCTTGCATTGTTTTTGCTTTGGGCCAAGCAACTGTCCTCGCCCGCACAAAAGCGGGTCATGAGTGCCGTGAGGGCTGCCATGGATTTTGGCTTTTCTTGGCCGAGGTGGCGGCAATCCATTCTTCGCAGATACTATGCTTGAAAGCTGCTAGAGCTTCGACGTCCGGACAGTTGACAATTTGGTTCTATTTAGTTAAGAACCTTGTCCAGAATTTCCTGGTGGGCTCTTCGGGCTGTTGAACTATATGGCTTAAGTCATCAGCGTCCGGAGGTCGAACGTATGTACCTTGGAAGATATCGAGGAAAGCCTCTTCTAAGTCCTCCCAGCTGCCAACGGAATTTTCAGGTAGACTGTTTAGCCAATGTCGGGCTGGCCCTTTGAGATTTAAAGGGAGGTATTTTACGGCAAGGAGGTCATCTCCGTGGGCCATATGGATGTGGAGAATGAAGTCCTCGATCCATACCACGAGGTCCATGGTTCCATCATGTGATTCTATGTTCACGGGCTTGAATCCTTCTGGGAATTCGTGATCCAGGACCTCATCAGTGAAGCAATTAGGATGTGCGGGGCCTCTGTATCGGGTCGTATCGTGGCGTGGCTCTCATAGAGTCCGTCTGTGGTGTTCAGCCCGCCCATGACTGGGTTTGTCACGTCTGGATAGGTGGCCATTGTCGCGTGTCGAGGCGCGTCCTCACGATTCATAGATTGATCTGGTGTGTGATAACCCACAAGTATAGGGGATCGCAACAGTTTTCGATAAGTAAGAGTGTCGAACCCAACGAGGAGCTAAAGGTAGAACAAATATTCCCTCAAGTTCTATCGACCACCGATACAACTCTACGCACGCTTGACCTTCGCTTTACCTAGAACAAGTATGAAACTAGAAGTACTGTGTAGGTGTTGTTGGATAGGTTTGCAAGGTAATAAAGAGCATGTAAATAAAAAGTAGGGGTTGTTTCTAGGAAATCGATAACTACACCCGTAATCGTTATTGCAATTTTATTTGAGGGAGAGGCATAAGCTAACATACTTTCTCTACTTGGATCATATGCACTTATGATTGGAACTCTAGCAAGCATCCGCAACTACTAAATATCATTAAGGTAAAACCCAACCATAGCATTAAAGTATCATGTCCTCTTTATCCCATACGCAAACAACCTACTTACTCAGGTCTGTGCTTCTGTCACTCATGCCACCCACCATAAGCAAATCATGAACATATTGCAAACCATACAATGGGAATCCCTCACACTTGCGCGACACGGAGAGCACCATAGGACAGCACCAATAATAAAACATGCAACCCAAAGCAATCATAATCATCAAATAACCCATAGAACAAAACGGATCTACTCAAACATCATAGGATAGCCATACATCATTGGGAAATAATATATAGCGTTGAGCACCATGTTTAAGTAGAGATTATAGCGGGTAAAAGAGGGGTTACACCGCTGCATAGAGGGGGGAAGAGTTGGTGATGATGGCGGTGAAGTTGTTGATGAAGATTGCGGTGATGATGATGGCCCCCGGTGGCACTCCGGCGCCACCGGAAGCGAGGGGGAGAGAGCCCCCCTCCTTCTTCTTCTTTCTTGACCTCCTCCCTATATGGGAGAAGGGTTTCCCCTCTGGTCCTTTGTCTCCATGGCATGGGAGGGGCGAGAGCCCCTCCGAGATTGGATCTGTCTCTCTGTCTCTCTCAGTTTCTGTGTTCTCAGGTTCTTCGCTTTCACCGTTTCTTATTTTCCCGGAGATCCGTAACTCCGATTGGGCTGAAACTTTAACACGATCTCCATCTGGATATTAGCTTTCTTGCGGTGAAAGAAGGGCACCAACCGCCTTACGAGGTGGCCACGAGGGTCAGGGGCACGCCTGCCCCCTGGGGCGCGCCCCCTGCCTCATGGCCCCCTCGGGCATCGTCTCACGTGGATTTTTCTTCCCAAAAATCACATATATTCCAAAAAAAACTCCGTCCGTTTTTATCCTGTTTGGACTCCATTTGATATGGATATTCTATGAAACAAAAAACATGCAACAAACAAGAACTGGCACTGGGCACTAGATCAATATGTTAGTCCCAAAAATAGTATGAAAAGTTGCCAAAAGTATATAAAAGTTGTAGAATATTGGCATGGAACAATCAAAAATTATAGATATGACGGAGACGTATCAGCATCCCCAAGCTTAATTCCTGCTCGTCCTCAAGTAGGTAAATGATAAAAAAGATAATTTTTGATGTGGAATGCTACCTAGCATAATCGTGATCACATATCTAATCATGGCATGAATATTAAGATACGAGTGATTCAAAGCAATAGTCTATCATTTGACATAAAAACAATAATACTTCAAGCCTACTAATAAAGAAATCATGTCTTTTCAAAATAACACGGCCAAAGAAAGTTATCCCTACAAAATCATACAGTCTGGCTATGCTCCATCTTCACCACACAAAATATTCACATCATGCACAACCCTGATGACAAGCCAAGCAATTGTTTCATACTTTTGACATTCTCAAACCTTTTCAACTTTCACGCAATACATGAGCGTGAGCCATGGACATAGCACTATAGGTGGAATAGAATGGTGGTTGTGGAGATGACAAAAAGGAGAAGATAGTCTCACATAAACTAGGCGTATCAACGGGCTATGGAGATGCCCATCAATAGATATCAATGTGAGTGAGTAGGGATTGCCATGCAATGGATGCACTACAAGCTATAAGTGTATGAAATCTCAAACTGGAAACTAAGTGGGTGTGCATCCAACTTGCTTGCTCATGAAGACCTCGGGCATTTGAGGAAGTCCATCATGGGAATCTACAAGCCAAGTTCTATAATGAAAATTCCCACTAGTATATGAAAGTCATAACTCAAGAGACTCTCTATATGAAGAACATGGTGCTACTCTGAAGCACAAGTGTGGTAAAAGGATAGTAACATTGCCCCTTCTCTCTTTTTCTCTCATTTTTTTGTTTTTTTGGTGGGCTTCTTTGGCCTCTTTTTTTTATTTGGGCTTATTTGGCCTCATTTATTTATTTTTAAAGTCCGGAGTCTCATCCCGACTTGTGGGGGAATCATAGTCTCCATCATCCTTTCCTCACTAGGACAATGCTCTAATAATGATGATCATCACACTTTTATTTACTTACAACTCAATATTACAACTCGATATCTAGAACAAAGATATGACTCTATATGAATGCCTCCGGCCGTGTACCGGGATGTGCAATGATCTAGCGTAGCAATGACATCAAAAAACGGACAAGCCATGGAAACGTCATTCTAGCTATCTTACGATCATGCAAAGCAATATGACAATGAATGCTCAAGTCATGTATATGATGATGATAGAAGTTGCATGGCAATATATCTCGGAATGGCTATGGAAATGCCATGATAGGTAGGTATGGTGGCTGTTTTGAGGAAGGTATATGGTGGGTTTAAGGTACCGGCGAAAGTTGCGATGTACTAGAGAGGCTAGCAATGATGGAAGGGTGAGAGTGCGTACAATCCATAGACTCAACATTAGTCATAAAGAACTCACATACTTATTGCAAAAATCTATTAGTCATAGAAACAAAGTACTACGCGCATGCTCCTAGGGGGATAGATTGGTAGGAAAAGACCATCGCTCATCCCCGACCGCCACTCATAAGGAAGACAATCAATAAATAAATCATGCTCCCACTTCATCACATAACGGTTCACCATACGTGCATGCTACGTGAATCACAAACCTCAATACAAGTATTTCTACTAATCCACAACTACCCACTAGCATGACTCTAATATCACCATCTTTATATCGCAAAACTATTGCAAGGAATCAAACATATCATATTCAGTGATCTACAAGTTTTATGTAGGATTTTATGACTAACCATGTGAATGACCAATTCCTGTCATCTCTCTAAATAGATATAAGTGAAGCAAGAGAGTTTAATTCTTTCTACAAAAGATATGTCCATGCTCTAACAAATATAAGTGAAGCAAAAGAGCATTCTACAAATGGCGGTTTTCATTGTAAAGAGAAACAGGCAATTCAAACTTCAAATGATATAAGTAAAGCACATGAAGCATTCTATAAAGCCATACTCAAAAGATATAAGTGAAGTGCATAGCAAATTCTATAAATCAACCAAGGACTACCTCATACCAGCATGGTGCATAAAAGAAAAATGAAAACTAAATGCAAAAGACGCTCCAAGATTGCACATATCGCATGAACGAAACGAATCCGAAAACATACCGATACTTGTTGAAGAAAGAGGGGATACCTTCCGGGGCATCCCCAAGCTTAGATGCTTGAGTCTCCTTGAATATTTACTTGGGGTGCCTCGGGCATCCCCAAGATTGAGCTCTTGCCTCTCTTCCTTCTTCTCACATCGAGACCTTCTCGATCATCGAACACTTCATCCACACAAAACTTCAACAGTAAACTTGATAAGATCCGTTAGTATAATAAAGCAAATCACTACTCTAAGTACTGTTGCAAACCAATTCATATTTTTTTTGGCATTGTAGCTACTGTAATTTACTTTTTCATGGCTTAATCCACTGATATAAATCGATAGTTTCATCAAAACAAGCAAACTATGTATCAAAAACAGAATCTGTCTAAAACAGAACAGTCTGTAATAATATGAACATTCACCATACCTCTGGTGCTTGAAAAAATCTGAAAAAAATAGGAAAAATAAACAATTTGTAAAGAAAGACAGTGTAAAAAGAATCAGAACCATTTGACATTCCAGTAAAAAATTTAAAATCGCGCGCTACAGCCAAAGTTTCTGTCCTGCACCGTACAAACCAACAAGCAAAGTAAACATCCTAAAGGCAAACCTTGGCACATTATTTTTATAATAAAATCGAATTGTACAATGGGATAATTATTTTTGTTGAAAAGTTTCTGTAATCAAGATTCACAAAGTTTCCGTGAGCATGAACAAAGTTCAAGGCTAGCTCCCACTTCAACAATGCTTGTCTTTCTCACTTTCGCTTTTCTTTTTGAAAAAGATTTAGGTTCCCCTCTTTATTTATTTTTGTTTTTAAACTTTATAAAAGCACTCAACAGAAATAAATGACTCTCTAAAACTTCTAGGTTGTCTCCCTGGCAGCGCTTTCTTTAAAGCCATTAAGCTAGGCATATAGTGCTCAAGTAGTGAATCCACCCGGATCCCAAGGTATATCAAAGCCAATTTTAATTAACAATGATTTGTAAATATCATGTAACAACAAAGTCTAACTCTCTTCCTATGCATCTTCATGTCATAAAAGAACAATTCATGCACACATAGTAAAGGCCAATGCATAATATAAACAGTTTCTTGCAATTTTATCATATTGGAAACATATCGAGGTGGAGATATAGTTCCTCTCTCATAATAATTGCAAGTAGGAGCAGCAAGCACATGCATATTATATCTATCAAAATCATCATGTGTAGTAGTAAAAGGCAACCCATCAATATAATCCTTAATAAGCACAAACTTCTCCGATATAGTGTAGTTTGGAGAATTCAAAAAGATAATAGGACTATCATGAGTGGGTGCAATAGCAACAATTTCATGGTTAACATAAGGAACTATAGCAAGTTCATCTCCATAAGCATAATTCATATTGGCATCTTGGCCACAAGCATAGCAAGCATCATCAAAAAGGGATATTTCAAAAGAATCAACGGGATCATAGCAATTATCATAGCATTCATCCTTCGGTAAGCACGAAGGGAAATTAAACAATGTATGAGTTGAAGAGTTACTCTCATTAGAAGGTGGGCACGGGTGATCAATCCACTCTTCCTCCTTTTGTTCTTCGCTCTCCTCCTCATCTTTTTCATCCAATGAGCTCACAGTTTCATCAATTTCTGCTTCCATAGATTCCTGCAAAATATTAGTCTCTTCTAGGACAGCGGAGACTTTCTCAATAAACGCATCAATATCGGAATTGTATTCATAATTGGCATAGCAATATTTAAGGATAGCTAAATTTTCATGTCTATAAACAGCATCATGAAGATTTTCAAACTCTTTGAACGTAGATTCAATTTCATAAGCACCCATAAAAGCAACAAATTCTTCTATTTGTTCCACATCATAGTAATCATATATACCTCTAGCATAAGAAGCCATGGTTTCATTATCATTAAATTCGCATGAAAACAGAAGGTGTGGAGCCTTCATCCTAGAGAAACAAGTATAATCATATCTCAAGCATAGTTGCCTAGCATACCACTACAACACATAAATTTGATCCCATAATAGTTTCCTTTTTGAGTTAAGCGATAATCCCTAAAGTATTCACATTGATCCAACGTGTCTCCCATTACCAAATTGAATGGGGTTTTCTCTGGATTATCAAAGTAGTACATAATGTCTGTCACATAACGAGCATCGAGAGTTTTAGGAGGTTCCTCATCTCCATGAGCAGCAAGTAAACCTAATTTTTTTTGGTATTTCGTGTTCCATATCCATAATGAAAGATAAAGAACAACTAAGAACAGAAAATAAAAATTACTTAGTGATAAAGCAAACAAGCACACACGAGAATATTCACCCCACGCTATTGCTCCCAGCAACGGCGCCAGAAAAAGGTCTCGATAACCCACAAGTATAGGGGATTGCAACAGTTTTCGATAAGTAAGTGTGTCGAACCCAACGAGGAGATAAAGGTAGAACAAATATTCCCTCAAGTTCTATCGACCACCGATACAACTCTACACACGCTTGACCTTCGCTTTACCTAGAACAAGTATGAAACTAGAAGTACTTTGTAGGTGTTGTTGGATAGGTTTGCAAGGTAATAAAGAGCATGTAAATAAAAAGTAGGGGCTGTTTAGATAAAGACACAACTAAGTTAGTTTTAGTAAAGAGCTTTTTGTTACGAGAAAGTTATTTGTCCCTAGGCAATCGATAACTAGACCGGTAATCATTATTGCAATTTTATTTGAGGGAGAGGCGTAAGCTAACATACTTTCTCTCCTTGGATCATATGCACTTATGATTGGAACTCTAGCAAGCATCCGCAACTACTAAAGATCATTAAGGTAAAACCCAACAATAGCATTAAAGTATCAAGTCCTCTTTATCCCATACGCAAACAACCTACTTACTCGGGTATGTGCTTCTGTCACTCACGCCACCCAACATAAGCAAATCATGAACTTATTGCAAACCCTACAGCGGGAATCCCTCACGCTTGCACGACACGGAGAGCACCATAGGACAACACCAATAATAAAACATGCAACTCAAAGCAATCATGATCATCAAATAACCCATAGAACAAAACGGGTCTACTCAAACATCATAGGATAGCCATACATCATTGGGAAATAATATATAGCGTTGAGCACCATGTTTAAGTAGAGATTACAACAGGTAAAAGAGGGGCTACACCGCTGCATAGAGGGGGGGAGTTGGTGATGATGGCGGTGAAGTTGTTGGTGAAGATTGCGGTGATGTTGATGGCCCCAGGTGGCACTCCGGCGCCATCGGAAGCGACGGGGAGAGAGCCCCCCTCCTTCTTCTTCTTCTTCCTTAACCTCCTCCCTAGATGGGAGAAGGGTTTCCCCTCTCGTCCTTGGTCTCCATGGCATGGGAGGGGCGAGAGCCCCTCCGAGATTGGATCTGTCTCTCTGTCTCTCCCTGTTTCTGCGTTCTTAGATTCTTCCCTTTCACCGTTTCTTATATCCCCGGAGATCCGTAACTCTGATTGGGCTGAAATTTTAACACGGTCTCTATCCGGATATTATCTTTCTTGCGGCGAAATAAGGGCACCAACCGCCTTACGGGGTGCCCACGAGGGTCAGGGGCACGCCCCCCTGCCTCATGGCCCCCTCGGGCATCGTCTCGCGTGGATTTTTCTTGCCAAAAATCACATATATTCCAAAAAAATCTCCGTCCGTTTTTATCCCGTTTGGACCCCGTTTGATATGGATATTCTACAAAACAAAAAACATGCAACAAACAGGAACTGGCACTGGGCACTGGATCAATATGTTAGTCCCAAAAATAGTATAAAAAGTTGCCAAAAGTATATAAAAGTTGTAGAATATTGGCATGGAACAATCAAAAATTATAGATATGACGGAGACGTATCAGTGTGTCCTACTTTATTGTTCAGTGTCTGCCGGAGGTCATATGTATGGCCCTGGGCTGATTTACCTCTACCTGAGTGATGAGGCGGGACGGGCTGGTGTTCGGCATGAGTTGTCGTTTTGTCCCGATCATGTGTGGTTAGTCGGCCGTATTGTGCAATGGTGGTATGTACTCCGGTGCCTCCTCGTCGAACTGAGGTAGCAATTTGCGCTTTGGGTAGCTTTTGGTTGGCCGCTTGAGGCCGTACTCTTCGGCTGCTAGGACATCAGTCCATTTATCATTGAGCAGATCTTGGTCGGCTTGAAGCTGTTGCTGCTTCTTTTTCAGGCTCCTTACTGTGGCTATTAGCTGGCGCTTGAAGCGCTCCTACTCAAGAGGTTCCTCGGGCATGATGAAATCTTTGGTGCCGAGGCTCACCTCATCTTCAGAGAGCGGGAGGTAATTGTCGTCCTCCGAATCTTCGTGTGTGGCCTGTTTAATAGGGCTAACCTGCTCATCTTCCCGTTCATCTTGTTCGTTTGCTTTATCGACGGGGTCTTCGTTGTCTTCGGCACCTTCCGGAGAGTCATCTTCTCCTGTGCCGGTGTTGTTGTCTTTACTGCGGCGTGATTTAGAGTGGCGCCGCTGATGACGGTGCTTTGACTGTATTTCGGAAGGTTTATCCTCAACTGGGTCTTCCTTATCGTCGTTGATGTTCTCCTTTGGTGCATCCACTATGTATACGTCGTACAAGGAAGTGGCCGTCCAGCGTCTGGTGAACGCCGGGTTCTGGGCCTCTTCTTCTCCGGCATCATCGTCCATACCGTCGATGTCCTCGGAGTCATAATCAAGTTCGTCGGTCAAATCCTCGATCGTGGCTATAAAGTGGGTGGCGGGTGGGAAGTAAAATTCTCCATCGTCAGCCCCTAGTTCGAGTCGGATATAGTTCGGCTGAGAGTCCTCCACCAAGGACAGGTTTTTAATGAGTTTAGCACATCACCCAAAGGTGAGTGCTGGAAGATGTCTGCGACGCTGAATATGAAGATCGATAAATGATCAAGCTCGGCGTCCATGGGCTCGCGTGATTCAGAACCTACGGTCGGAGACGAGTCCGGCGTTCCGGTGGCATATGCATCATGTGAGACCAGGTCCATGTGCGGCTCCAACACCGTGGAGTCTGCAGCCTTCGAGGTGGGGTTAATCCTCCCGTCTTTGGATGGCGCGGCCTGCTCCGGCTCTAGGGCCAGAGCGGTTACAGGAGCGATCTCCTGGATGCGGCTCGATGACAGATTTAGGTCATGATCATCGGGGTGACTGGGAGCGGCCACCGCGGTATCGAATCCGGCGAAGATCAAGTCTCCACGGATGTCTGCGACGTAGTTCAAGCTCCCGAATCTGGCCTGATGGCCAGGGGCGTAGCTTTCGATATGCTCCAGATGGCCAAACGAGTTGGCCCGCAGTGCGAAACCGCCGAATACAAAGATCTGTCCGGGGAGGAAAGTTTCTCCGTAGACAGCGTCATCATGGACGATTGAAGGGGCCATCAGACCTTTCAGCGACAGCACAGAGGAACTCTCAATGAAAGCACCAATGTTGGTGTCAAAACCGGCGGATCATGGGTAGGGGGTCCCGAACTGTGCGTCTAAGGTTGATGGTAACAGGAGATAGGGGACACGAAGTTTTACCCAGGTTCGGGCCCTCTTGATGGAGGTAATACCCTACATCCTCCTTGATTGATATTGATGAATATGGGTACTACAAGAGTTGAACTACCACGAGATCGTAATGGCTAAACCCTAGAAGTCTAGCCCATATGACTAAGGTATTGAGTATATCCTTTCCGGACTACACCCTCCAGTTTATATAGACACTGGGGGATCTAGGGTTACATAGAGTCAGTTACATAAGAGGGAATCTTCATAGTTGTTCGCCAAGCTTGCCTTCCACATCAAGGAGAGTCTCATCCGGACACAAGTATAGTCTTCGGTCTTCATATCTTCACATCCCATCAGTCCGGCCCATAGATAACAGGTCGGACGCCCGAGGACCCCTTAGTCCAGGACTCCCTCAGCTTGTGTCACGTGAGAGCTGGATTACAGTGAGCTAGGATTAACTGAAAGGTTGCTCGGCCATTGAAAGCACATGGCTTTGCTAGCCAATTTGTCTGGTGTAAGGGCATATTTATCCCTTAGTAGTTTGGTGATTGATGACAATGCTTTTACGGACTAATCGTGTGCACTGAGCATTTCAAATATATCATGTCTACGCACAAGACAATTTGGTGCCCCTCGAAGACTATTGAAGACAGCATTTCTCTATGTTTCTTTTTGGTGGATTTGAGTCATAGGAAAGCCGTACTCTTAAGAGGGGGTTCGCGTTGAAAAGGTTTGGGTGGAATCAACACATACACGCCTGTTCCTTTTGCACCACCTTTCCTTTGGCTCTTTGGAGCATCCTCCGTTTCTCCGTATCTCTACAAAAGGAAGGACTTCTAGTGTTTCTGAACTGGGGCATGCGGTAGTACTGCTCCTCAAAGCGGTAGTACCATAGGACCTGCGGTAGTACCAGCCTTGGGTGCGGTAGTACCGGACTTGGGCGCGGTAGTACCACAGGTGCTCATGGTAGTACCGCTTCTCAGACGCGGTAGTACCGTGGCCTCGAGCCAGGCTCAGCAGCACGAGCGGAAGTAGGGGCGGATGTAATTTTTTACATCCGCGCCCTACGCGGTAGTACCACTCCTGGCTTGCGGTAGTACTGTGTCGGATTTCGGCATAGATCGAAACTCAGCCGAAGTTGCCACGGATGTATTTTTATATGTTTGTGCCTTCCCAATCTAGACTATCCCTGCCTTGTGGTAGTACCGCAAGGGGGAGCGGTAGTACCACGCCAGCGGTTCTACCACCCTCTGCTTCAACGCATCAGGGCTGGTTTAGCTACTGCTACGCTAGCGGTAGTACCGCAGTGCCATGCGGTAGTACTGCGGGCCCTGGCGGTAGTATCGCGTCTCTGGTGCGGTAGTACCGTGTGTCGCAGGCTGAGTTAGTGGATAACGATTGGATTTGTTCTTCCACTATATAAGGGGAGTCTTCTTCTCCGAGTCGACTACCTCTTCCACCCCTAAGCTCCATTGTTGCTCTAAGCTCCATTTTTGCCCGATCTCTCTCCCTAACCAATCAAACTTGTTGATTTCCTATGGATTGGTTGAGAAGGCCCCGATCTACACATCCACCAAGAGAAATTTGATTCCCCCATTAATCCCTTGCGGATCTTGTTACTCTTGGGTGTTTGAGCACTCTATACGGTTGAGGTCACCGCGGAGCCATATTCCATCGTGGTGTAGCTTCGTGGTGTTGTTGGGAGCCTCCAATTAAGTTGTGGAGATTGCCCCAACCTTGTTTGTAAAGGTCCGGTCGCCGCCTCCAAGGGCACCAATAGTGGAATCACGGCATAGCGCATTGTGTGAGGGCGTGAGGAGAACACGGTGGCCCTAGTGGCTTCTTGGGGAGCACTGTGCCTCCACACCGCTCCAACGGAGACGTACTTCCCCTCAAAAGGAAGGAACTTCGGTAACACATCCTCGTCTCCACCGGCTCCACTCTTGGTTATCTCGTACCTTTACTTGTGCAAACTTATTTGTGTTATCTCCCTTGCTTGCTTGTGTGCTTATTGTTGTTGCATCATATAGGTTGCTCACATAGTTGCATGTCTAGACAACCTACTTTGATGCAAATTTTAATTTCATAAAGAAAGGTTAAAAATTGTGGAATCACGGCATCTCGCATTGTGTGAGGGCGTGAGGAGAATTCGGTGGCCCTAGTGGCTTCTTGGGGAGCATTGTGCCTCCACACCGCTCCAACAGAGACGTACTTCCTCTCAAAGGGAAGGAACTTTGGTAACACATCCTCGTCTTCACCGGCTCGACTCTTGGTTATTTCACCCCTTTACTCGTGCAAGCTTATCTTGTGTTACATCCCTTGCTTACTTGTGTACTTATTGTTGTTGCATCATATAGGTTGCTCACCTAGTTGCATATCTAGACAACCTACTTTGATGCAAAGTTTAAATTGATAAAGAAAAGCTAAAAATTGTAAGTTGCCTATTCACCCCCCCCCTCTAGTCAACTATATCGATCCTTTCAATTGGTATCAGAGCCTCATCTCTTTATTAAGGACTTTGCTGTCCGAAGAGTATGGTTGATGCCTTAAACGGTGAGAAGGAGCACCCCGGTGTGATTCAGTCCTCGTCTACGGCCGATGGGGGAACCCCGGTCTCACGTGAGGAGTTCAATGTGTCTTTGGACACATTGAAAACCTCCATGACAGCCGAGGTCAAAGGCATGCTCAAGAACTTTCTTGATGGTCTCAAATTATCCACCGCATCGTTGGAAGTGGTTGATCCCACTAACATGGTGACGGGTGCTAACTCCGACAAGGGGGAAGCTACTAGTGAGAAAGATCCTTCTTCTAGTGGTAGAATTGGTAGTGGCATCTTTGCCCATGTGGAACCTCCACTTACCTATGGAGGACCAATTCCCTCCACTCATTTAAATCATGTCGGTTCTCCTCCTAAGATTGTGAAAAATGAGGATTTTGACGCTTGGGTCTGTCTCTTTAAACATCATTTAAATCATGTTAATAGTAAACTTTGGAGAATCATTGAGCAAGGTTTCTATCCATATGACTCAAGCAACTTCATCCCTCGAGAAGCCGCGGATCATCAATTCAACGAGAATGCTCTCTTCATCATCCAAGATGCAATCCCTCCCGAAGATATTGCGCATCTCCGACTATTCACCATGGCAAAGGAAGCATGGCACCATGTTGTTTCCCTTTACAAGGGAAGCGCAAGCATTCAACACTCCAACTATGAAGTAGTGCAAGATGAAGCCGATGAATTTGCCATGAACGAAGGTGAAGAACCTCGTGAGCTCTACCGGAGACTAACCACACTCGTGGTCTCACTCCGAGATCATGGGAGCAAGGATACAAATGACAATTGGATCAAGCGGAAGTTTCTCAAAGCCATGATGCCTTACCATAAGGCCATGTCCTCCGTCATCTGTCAAAGTCCAGAATTCCACACCTTGTCCTCAAGTGAAGTGTTGGATGAGTTTGTGGCAATGAGTATCTTGGACAAGACCACCGACAATGCGGTGTTGCGTTCTCAAAGAGCAAAGAAGCCCAACCTTGCCTTGAAAGCCAAGGCTAGTGCAGAAGAAGAGGAGGAAGAGGAAGAAGAGGAGAGAAACCCCGAGGATACAAAATATGATTATCATAAGCACATGGCTCTCGCTTCAAGACAATTTTGGAGCAAGAAGAACTCAAGGCCCAACTTCAACAAGAGCAACTCAAGTGGCGCCAAGGGCAAGCAACATGTGAGGACTTGCTATAATTGTGGCAATGTGAGCCAGTTTGTTGCGGAGTGTCCCTATGAGAAGAGGGAAGACAATAGTGGCAAGCTCATCCGGAAGGACAAGGCCAAGTCTTTCCCCAACAAGAACAACTTCACCAAGAAGACTCCTCCCAAGGGATTAGTGGCACAAGAAGAGTACAATGAGGATGATGATGATGAAAATGGTGAGCCGGTTGCCATGGCCTTCATGGCCATTGTGACAACTCCACATGTGTCCCTCTTCGACTCACCCAATGAGAACATCACCGCCAAGTGCATCATGGCTAAAGCCACCAACAAGGTAACCCCCAACATCAAAACTACCATCATTACTCATCCTTCTTTGACTGATTGCATTGATTAAAGTGGGGGGGTCTAACATGGAGGAAAATGAATTTGAGTCCTTTATGAGTAAGCTCAAGGGTAAATCCAGGAAGCACTTCGTTGCTCTCTTGGAACAACTTGGTGAAGCCAATGACATGATCGAGGCTCACGAAGACACCATCTCTAAGATGGAGGGGCATAGTCGTGAATATGCCGATGAGATATCGGATCTCTCTAATGCTCTTGAGGAAGAGCGAGGTCATCGTTTGTCTCTTGAGGAGTCACACAACGATGACCATGCTAAATTGAAGAAAGATCTTGATCATGCTCTTGTTACATATCATGTGCTAAATTCTGAGAAAGCCAAACTTAGGGTTGATCTTGCTAGACTCAAGGAGGAGTTTGATATACTTGACAAGGCTCACAAGGCCTTGAAGGGTACTCATGCTAGTCTTAAAGAGTCTCATGATCAACTCCAAGTGAAGCTAACCAAGGAGAAAGCCACTTTTACTCATATGGTTTTATTTGATAATGCAAATACTACTAACCCATGGTGTGAGCATCTGCATCTTGTTGAGGAGAATGCAAAGTTGAAGGAGCAACTTGAGAAAGGCCTTGTGTCGTGCATACAAGGTGAGAAGAACCTCAACGACCTTTTGAGCAATCAAAAGGAAGTTGTGGCCAAGGAAGGGATTGGGTTTGCACCCAAGTCCAAGAACAAGAAGAAGAATGACAAGGCAAAACGGCATCCTCCTCTCATGCAAACTTTTGTCAAAGAGGGAGAGGGTGCCTCTAAGCAGAAGAAGAACAATGTGAAGGGTGGTGGTGTCAATAAGAGCAATGCCACCCCTTACAACAAAGTCGGCAACTTTAACCCTTCCTATGTGTTATGACGTGCTAGTGATGGGCATGTTTATGCCAATTTGTTGGTTCTCCTTATGAGTATATTGAATGGTCTATTTGGGTTCCTAAGACCCTTGTCACTAAAATCAAATGACCCATTACAAAATGGGTACCTAAACCAAGCATTGATCTCTTGTAGGTGTTTGCTTCCAGTGGGGGATCATGGTTGCTCGATAGTGGAGCCACTAATCATATGACCAGAAGCAACGACTTGGTGGTGGACATGCACAAGATTCCGTCTATGTCCACCAATGTCGAGTGGGGTGATGCCTCATCCTCTAAGGTATTGGGGCTTGGCAAGGTTGTCATTTATCATGATCTCACAATCGAGAAGGTCATGCTTGTTGAGTCCCTTGCATACAATTTACTTTCCGTTTGTCAACTTGCAATCATGGGCTTTGCCACTTTCTTTGATATTGGTAGTGTGGCCCTCTTGTGGAGCAAGACTCTTAAAGTAGCCTTTGTTGGGCATGTCGAGAATGGTCTCTATGTGATTAACTTTTCGGAGTGACCCACTAAGACCGCGACATGCCTAATGGCTAAAGTTGACGTGGGATGGCTTTGGCATCGCCGTTTAGTCCATGTCAATATGAGATATTTGCAAAGTCTTTTCAAGGGGGACCATGTCCGTGGACTAACAAATGTTAGTTTTGCCAAAGATCGTGCTTGCAGTTCTTGCATTGAAGGAAAGCTACATGAGAAGGCTCACCCTCCCACGACTATCATTTACTCAAAGAGGCCTTTGGAGATCCTTCACTTGGATCTCTTTGGGCATCCATCCTTTGATAGTCTTGGGGGTAGAAAGTATTGCTTGGTGATTGTGGATGACTATTCAAGACACACTTGGGTGTACTTCTTCAAGAGGAAGAGTGAGACCCAACAAACCGTCATTGACTTTGCAAATGAAGCTCAATGCCAACACAATGCAAAGATCTTGACAATAAGAAGTGACAACGGCACCGAGTTCAAGAACTACACCTTGCATGAGTTTCTTAGTGACAAGGGGATCAAGCATCAATATTCCTCACCTTACACTCCTCAACAAAATGGTGTAGCAGAGAGGAAGAACCGGACGTTGATGGATGCTGCAAGGACCATGATGGCGGAGTTCAAGTCTCCATACAACTTTTGGGCAGAAGCCATCAACACCGCGTGTCATGCATCCAATCGGCTCTATCTCCGCAAAAGGCTTGAACAAGACTCCATATGAGATACTCACCGGCAACAAGCCCAACCTCATATACTTTCGGGTGTTCGGGTGTAAGTGTTTCATTCTCACGAAAGGTGTTCGTTTGTCTAAATTTGAGGCTAGAGCTCAAGAGGGCATATTTGTTGGTTATGCTACAAACCCTCATGCTTATCGTGTCCTCAATAAGTCCACGGGACTTATTGAGGAGACGTTTAATGTGGAGTTTGATGAGAATAATGGCTCCCAAGTGGAACAAAGTGGCACTTGTGATGTAGGTGATGAAATTCCTCCCCAAGCTATAAGAAGAACGGGTGTTGGTTTTATCCTACCCATTGAGGAACCCCTTGTGGCCGAAGGAGAAGGACAATGTTCCACTCAAGTGGAACCATCACCAACCCAAGGCCCACACGCTTCCAAAGAACAAAGTGAAGGCCCTCAACCTCATGAACAAGACCAAGGGCAAGATCAACCTCAAGATGG
Organism: Triticum aestivum; assembly: GCF_018294505.1. NCBI lineage: Eukaryota > Viridiplantae > Streptophyta > Magnoliopsida > Poales > Poaceae > Triticum > Triticum aestivum. The sequence continues at coordinate 355,199,076 of NC_057806.1, forward strand.
TGTTGAACCACCAAGTGATGCCCGAGGTCAAGTTTTCTCCTTCGAGCAAGTTCAAGATCAAGAGCAAGCTCAAGATCAAGAACAAGCTCCAGACGACACTCAAGATGATCAAGTAACCGCTCCTCAACTCACTCCTGAGGAGGAATTGGAGCATCGTGCCGCCAAGATTGCATCCAAGCTATCTACCAAGGGCCATCTCATGACAAATGTGCTTGGAAGCATTCGAAAGGGGGTAAGCACCCATAGACAACTGGCAAGCTATTGTGAACATCATGCGTTTGTCTCTTGTGTTGAACCCTAAAAGGTCTATGAGGTGCTCGAAGATCCGAATTGGCTTAATGCCATGCATGAAGAACTCAACAACTTCAAGCACAACAAGGTGTGGAGATTGGTGCCAAGGCCAACAGGGAACCATAATGTCATTGGAACCAAGTGGATATTCAAGAACAAGCAAGATGCTCATGGAATTATTGTCTGCAACAAGGCTCGCTTGGTAGCACAAGGCTACTCCCAAGTCGAGGGTATCGACTACGGTGAAACCTTTGCTCCTGTTGCTCACCTTGAATCTATTCATTTGATGATTGCTTATGCTTCTCATCATAACTTCAAGTTGCAACAAATGGATGTGAAGAGTGCTTTTCTTAACGGTCCGATTAATGAGTTGGTGTATGTCAAACAACCCCCCGGGTTCGAGGATCCCTATTTCCCCGATCATGTGTACCAACTCGATAAGGCACTCTACGGCCTTAAACAAGCCCCACATGCATGGTATGACCACCTTAACAAGTTGTTGCAAGATCGTGGGTTTGAAATTGGGAAAATCGACCCCACTCTTTTTACTAAGAAAGTCAAAGGGGAGTTGTTTGTGTGCCAACTATATGTTGATGACATTATCTTTGGTTCTCCTAACAAAGCTTTCAATGAGGAATTTGCCGTTCTCATGACCTCAAAGTTCAAGATGTCCATGATGGGAGAGTTGAAGTTCTTTCTCAGTTTTGAACTCAAGCAACAAAGAGAAGGAACCTTCATGAACCAAGCCAAATACACTCAAGACATGCTCAAGAGATTCAAGCTAAGTGATGTCAAGCCGGCTTCCACTCCAATGCCCGTCAAATGCCAACTTGACATAGATCCCGATGGTAAAGCAGTGGATCAAAAGGTATATTGATGTCTACTACACAACCTTCTTCTTGTAGACGTTGTTGGGCCTCCAAGTGCAGAGGTTTGTAGGACAGTAGCAAATTTCCCTCAAGTGGATGACCTAAGGTTTATCAATCCGTAGGAGGCATAGGATGAAGATGGTCTCTCTCAAGAAACCCTGCAACCAAATAACAAAGAGTCTCTTGTGTCCCCAACACACCCAATACAATGGTAAATTGTATAGGTGCACTAGTTCGGCGAAGAGATGGTGATACAAGTGGTATATGGATAGTAGATAATGGTTTTTGTAATCTGAAAATATAAAAACAACAAGGTAACAAATGATAAAAGTGAGCGTAAACGATATTGCAATGCGTTGAAACATGGCCTAGGGTTCATACTTTCGCTAGTGCAAGTTCCCTCAACAATAATAACATAATTGGATCACATAACTATCCCTCAACATGCAACAAAGAGTCACTCCAAAGTCACTAATAGCGGAGAACGAACGAAGAGATTATGGTAGGGTACAAAACCACCTCAAAGTTATTCTTTCCGATCAATCCGTTGGGCTATTCCTATAAGTGTCACAAACAGCCCTAGAGTTCGTACTAGAATAACACCTTAAGACACAAATCAACCAAAACCCTAATGTCACCTAGATACTCCAATGTCGCCTCAAGTATCCGTGGGTATGATTAAACGATATGCATCACACAATCTCAGATTCATCTATTCAACCAACACATAGGACCTCAAAGAGTGCCCCAAAGTTTCTACCGGAGAATCACGATGAAAACGTGTGCCAACCCCTATGCATAGGTTCATGGGCGGAATCCGCAAGTTGATCACCAAAACATACATCAAGCGAATCACGTGGTATCCCATCGTCACCACAGATACGCACAGCAAGACATACATCAAGTGTTCTCAAATATTTAAAGACTCAATCTGATAAGATAACTTCAAAGGGAAAACTCAATCCATTACAAGAGAGTAGAGGGGGAGAAACATCATAAGATCCAACTATAATAGCAAAGCTCGCGATACATCAAGATCGTATCACCTCAAGAACACGGCAGAGAGAGATCAAACACATAGCTACTGGTACGTACCCTCAGCCCCAAGGGAGAACTACTCCCTCCTCGTCATAGAGAGCACCGGGACGATGAAGATGGCCACCGGAGAGGGATTCCCCCTCCGGCAGGGTACCGGAACGGGTCTAGACTGGTTTTCGGTGGCTACGGAGGCTTCTGGCGGCGGAACTCCCGATCTATTGTGCTCCTCGATAGTTTTAGGGTACGTGGGTATATATGGGTGAAAGAGATACGTCAAGGGAGCCATGAGGGGCCCACGAGGGTGGAGGGTGCGCCCCCTGCCTCGTGGCTCCCTTGTTCCTTTCCTGACATGCACTCCAAGTTTTTCCGGTAGCTTTCCTTCCAAAAATAACTTCTCTAGTTGGTTTCATTCCATTTCGACTCCGTTTGATATTCCTTTTCTTCGAAACATTGAAATAGGCAAAAAAAACAGCAATTCTGGGTTGGGCCTCCGGTTAATAGGTTAGTCCCAAAAATAATATAAAAGTGGATAATAAAGCCCAATATTGTCTAAAATACTAGATAATATAGCATGGAGCAATCAAAAATTATAGATACGTTGGAGACGTATCAAGCATCCCCAAGCTTAATTCCTGCTCGTCCTCGAGTAGGTAAATGATAAAAACAGAATTTTTGATGCGGAGTGCTACTTGGCATAATTTCAATGTAATTCTTCTTAATTGTGGTATGAATATTCAGATCCATGACAAAAGTTCATATTGACATAAAAATAAAAATACTTCAAGCATACTAACTAAGCAATTATGTCTTCTCAAAATAACATGGCCAAAGAAAGTTATCCCTACAAAATCATATAGTCTGGCTATGCTCCATCTTCACCACACAAAATATTTAAATCATGCACAACCCCGATGACAAGCCAAGCAATTGTTTCATACTTTTGATGTTCTCAAACTTTTTCAATCTTCACGCAATACATGAGAGTGAGCCATGGACATAGCACTATAGGTGGAATAGAATGGTGGTTGTGGAGAAGACAAAAAAGAGAAGATAGTCTCACATCAACTAGGCGTATCAACGGGCAATGGAGATGCCCATCAATAGATATCAATGTGAGAGAGTAGGGATTGCCATGCAACGGATGCACTAGAGCTATAAGTATATGAAAGCTCAAAAAGGAAACTAAGTGGGTGTGCATCCAACTTGCTTGCTCATGAATGATAACCCACAAGTATAGGGGATCACAACGGTTTTCGAGGGTAGAGTATTCAACCCAAATTTATTGATTCGACACAAGGGGAGCCAAAGAATATTCTCAAGTATTAACAGCTGAGTTGTCAATTCAACCACACCTGGAAACTTAATATCTGCAGCAAAGTGTTTAGTAGCAAAGTAATATGATAGTAGTGGTAACGGTAGAAAAAGGTAACAGTAGTAAAAGTAATGTTTTTGGTATTTTGTAGTGATGATAGAAATAGCAACGGAAAAGTAAATAAGCGAAGAACAATATATGGAAAGCTCGTAGGCAATGGATCGATGATGGAGAATTATGCCGGATGCGGTTCATCATGTAACAGTCATAACCTAGGGTGACACAGAACTAGCTCCAGTTCATTGATATAATGTAGGCATGTATTCCGAATATAGTCATATATGCTTATGGAAAAGAACTTGCATGACATCTTTTGTCCTACCCTCCCGTGGCAGCGGGGTCCTTACGGAAACTAAGGGATATTAAGGTCTCCTTTTAGTAGAGAACCGGAACAAAGCATTAACACATAGTGAATACATGAAGTCCTCAAACTACGGTCATCACCGGTAAGTATCCCGATTATTGTCACTTCGGGATTAACGGATCATAACACATAATAGGTGACTATAGACTTGCAAGATAGGATCAAGAACACTCATATATTGATGAAAACATAATAGGTTCAGATCTGAAATCATGGCACTCGGGCCCTAGTAACAAGCATTAAGCATAGCAAAGTCATAGCAACATCAATCTCAGAACATAGTGGACACTAGGGATCAAACCCTAACAAAACTAACTCGATTACATGATAGATCCCATCCAACCCATCACCGTCCAGCAAGCCTACGATGGAATTACTCACGCACGGCGGTGAGCATCATGAAATTGGTGATGGAGGATGGTTGGTGATGACGATGGCGATGGATTCCCCTCTCCGGAGCCCCGAACGGACTCCAGATCAGCCCTCCCGAGAGGTTTTAGGGCTTGGCGGCGGCTCCGTATCATAAAATACGATGATTTCTTCTCTCTGATTTTTTTCTCATCGAAACTCAATATATGGAGGTGGAGTTGGAGTCGGAGATGCAACAGGGGGCCCACGAGGTAGGGGGCGCGCCCTAGGGGGACAGGCGCGCCCCCCACCCTCGTGGAGAGACGGTGGGCCCCTTGCCTTCATCTTTGGCAGGTATTTTTCCTATTTTCTAAAAAGTGTCTCCGTGAAGTTTCAGGTCATTCCGAGAACGTTTGCTCCTGCACATAAATAACACCATGGTAATTCTGCTGAAAACAGTGTCAGTCCGGGTTAGTTCCATTCAAATCATGCAAGTTAGAGTACAAAACAAGGGCAAAAGTGTTTGGAAAAGTAGATACGTTGGACACGTATCAACTCCCCCAAGCTTAAACCTTTGCTTGTCCTCAAGCAATTCAGTTGACAAACTGAAAGTGATAAAGAAAAACTTTTACAAACTCTGTTTGCTCTTGTTGTTGTAAATATGTAAAGCTAGCATTCAAGTTTTCAGCAAAGATTATAACTAACCACATTCGCAATAACGCATAGGTCTCAAGTTTACTCATATCAATGGTATAATCAACTAGCGAGCCATAATAATAAAACTCGGATGACAACACTTTCTCAAAACAATGACAATATGATATAACAGGATGGTATCTCGCTAGCCCTTTCTCAGACCGCAAAACATAAATGCAGAGCACCTTTAAAGACCAAGGACTGACTAGACATTGTAATTCATGGTAAAAGAGATCCAGTCAAGTCATACTCAATGTAACTAACAGTAATGAATGCAAATGACAGCGGTGCTCTCCAACTGGTGCTTTTTAATAAGAGGATGATGACTCAGCATAAAAGTAAATAGATAGGCCCTTTGCAGAGGGAAGCAGGGATTTGTAGAGGTGCCAGAGCTTGGTTTTGAAACAGAGGTGAATAATATTTTGAGCGGTATACTTTCATTGTCAACATAACGACCAAGAGATGGCGATATCTTCCATGCTACGCACATTATAGGCGGTTCCCAAACAGAATGGTAAAGTTTATACTCCCCCTTCCACCACAAGCATCAATCCATGGCTTGCTCAAAACAATGAGTGCCTCCAACTAACAAGAGTCCCAGGGGGAGTTTTGTTTGCAATTATTTTGATTTAGTTTGCATAAAGCATGGGACTGGGCATCCCGATGACCAGCCATTTATCTCGTGAGTGAGGAGCGGAGTCCACTCCTCTTGAGAATAACCCGCCTAACATGGAAGATACAGACAGCCCTAGTTGATACATGAGCTATTCGAGCATACAAAACAGGATATTTATTTGAAGGTTTAGAGTTTGGCACATACAAATTTACTTGGAACGGCAGGTAGATACCGTATATATGTAGGTATAGTGGACTCATGTGGAATAACTTGGGAGTTTAAGGAGTTTGGATGCACAAGCAGTATTCCCGCTTAGTACAGGTGAAGGCTAGCAAAAGACTGGGAAGCGACCAGCTAGAGAACGACAACAGTCATGAACATGCATTAAAATTAATCAACACTGAATGTAAGCATGAGTAGGATATAATCCACCATGAACATAAATATCGTGAAGGCTATGTTGATTTTGTTTCAATTACATGCATGAACATGTGCCAAGTCAGGTCGCTTAAATCATTCAGAGGAGGATACCACCCTATCATACCACATCATAACCATTTTAATAGCATGTTGGCACGCAAGGTAAACCATTATAACTCATAGCTAATCAAGCAGGCGTAAGAAACTATGATCTCTAGTTGTCATTTCAAACATGTTTATTCATAATAGGCTGAATTAGGAATGATGAACTAATCATATTTACAAAAACAAAAGAGGTCGAGTTCATACCAGTGTCGGTGTACAAATCTAGGGGCACATTTTTGTACCCCTTTACCTGTGCACGGGCAGTCAGAGCCGCGCCCGTGACCACATCAAGCTGAGCAAGGGATGTAAGCCAAGGTAAGACCGAAGCCCAAGATGAAGCGAAGCAATGACAAGGACCAAGACCACAAAGATCAGAAGGGCAAAGAAGGTTTCCCCGGCAAGACCCTTGCCGGGGCAGCTCGCCCACGCCAGCTGAGCGAGCCACCCTCGAGCCCACCAACACTCGACAAATGCATTGGACAGGGCTCGGGAGGCACCTCTGTGGTGGCATGCAGATCTTTGTGAAAACAAAGAATAGTCAAGGTCGAATGAGAATAGGAAGGCAGCCATCCTCACCGAAGAAACCCACATGACCCCCGGCAAGATCCTTGCTGGGGACGCTTGCGCGCCACGGCAAGACCCTTGCCGGGCCGCCCGGCAAGGCCCTCGCCAAGCGCATCAGCAGGGCCACCGTCAGGCCCGCACCAGCCAAGTCTCCGCCGCCGTTTGCATGTAGCTGCCGACCCAACCAGCTGGGCAGGCACCTGCAGGGCGACATGCAGCCCTTCGTGGAGGCTCAACCACCGCGCCACCTCAGCTGCCTGCCTACCTACATGGCACCGCATGCATCACTGGCTAGGGCGTGTGTCGAAGCTTGGAGGAGCGGCGACGGACGGGACGGGCCTCGCCCCCGTCCCCGATAAAGTGGAGGGATACCTAAGCCTCGCATTTAATGCGCTTCGTCCTGTAATACCAGGATAACCTCGCAACACTGTTGCCTTTTCACCTCCTGTGTGCCACTGTGGCAACCCCTTTCTCTATAAAAGGAGGCCTAAGGCGACGAGGAGAGGGATTCGGCTTTTTGGAGCTCGTTGCACCCCGTAGCTAGTTCAAGAACTCAGAATACATCCACAAAGCAGGACTAGGGTTTTACGCATCCTCGCGGCCCGAACCTGGGTAAACGAACCGCGTGCTCTCTGTTAGACCCACTCTTCTCTCAACCCCGCGCCCCGCAACCGCAGTAGGGATTCTTGTGATCCCATAGGTGTCGTTTCCCACCGACATCTTTGGCGCGCCAGGTAGGGGGCGCACAATTGTGAGAATCGGTTTTAGCAGTTAAGTGAGCGTTTCTTCATGGTGATGGCTCTAAGAGAAGTAGGAGAAGGGGTCGAAAGATCGACACCGGCGCGACCACAAGCAGAAGCTAAGTCAGACCGAATGCTGACTACTTTCTTTCCTTTTTATACAAGGTTATTTCCCTCGGAGATGCCGTGCCTTTGTATGGAAAACCTGCACGCCAGGGGGCTCTCCCGCTATCGACAATGCCCTTGCCCTGTTTCGAGTCTGGTCAACAGCTCAAGCGGCTGCGTCGAGTGCGGCAGGGTTAGCCTTCCGCGATTGACAATGCTCTCGATTCTGACTCGAGTCAAGCTCGACAGTTCGAGCGTCCGCGTTAAGAACGGTGAGGTGGCTCGTCCGGCAGCACGCATACCCGACAGGCTCTTGGGGATCCGTCCCCAAGACGCCACCTTGGGCTTCCGCGCCAGCGAGCCTGCCCAGTTGGCGTAGGGTGCGTATACAAAGGGAAATCGAACAGGGAAATAACATGCATAGTACTGAAAGTGCTGCAGAGTTATGTTACATCAAATTGTTGCCGCGGTTGTAACTAGAGATAGAAATTGTCTTGGTTGTGAACCTGCAGCGGCAATGAGGAACAGGATGCCTAATCCCGACGCTGGCCCTCCACCCTCAGAATTTCGCCGACACGGCTGATGATGGGCTTGATGCGCTCCCTGAGCGGCGCGAGGTTGACACCCTCCGGCAAGTTCTCCAGCCCGGCGTCGAAGTCGAGGTCGGGGTAACAGTACGCCATCTTGGTGAGAACCTTGGTCATGGCGCCCTCACAAAGCATCCGGGACTCCTCGGCCAGTGAGGCCGCCCGGTTGGCGTGGAGCTGCTCCAGAGCATGGACGACCTTCTCAAAGAACAAGGTCAGGGTGCAATGGGCGCTCACGCTCCGCTCCGGGCCATACCTCACGTCCGGCATCCCCATGGTGGCAAGCTGCGCGGCAGCCTGATTGGCGACAGCGGCGAGGCGTTCGAGCCGATGGTTCTCGCCCACCACATGATCGGCGAAGTTGAGGCCTTCGTTCTGCCGCAACTACTTCTCGCCCTCCAGCGCCTTGGCCAGGTTTCCCTCTCGAGTCTTGGCCTCCTCCAGCGCCTCCTCGAGACCCTTCAACTTCAGCTTGAGATCCCCGATGGAGTTGTTGGCCTCGGCAAGCTCCCCAACCTTGCCGATGACCGCGCCATGTGCCTCCGTCAGAGCACCGTTAAGTGCCTGCTTCTCCCGGGACAGCTTTAACGCCTGCTCCGTCAGCCTGTGGCGCTCCTCCACCAGCTCCTTCACCTTGCCGGCGTGAACCTGGGCCTGGGCATTGAGTGCCTCCTTGTGCCTCTGCTCTAGCTCACTGGTCCGCTGCAGGACAAGCTTCTCCACCTCGGCATCTTTGCCACGAAGTGTGGCGGCGAGCTTCTCCTCGCGTGCGGCAAGATCCTCCTCCTAGGAGTTCAGCGCGGCCTCGCGCTGGGTCCGAATGGCCTCGGCCGAGTTCTTCGCCGCCTCCTGAGATTTCTCGACGTCGGCAAGCTTCATGGTAAGCCCCATGTCGCACCTGGCCTGCTCGTCCTGGGCCGCCTTGAGCTTCTCGTGGGCCTCGCGGAACCAATCCTGCACTTCGGCGATGCGCTCCTGTAGGTCCGCCTCCGCCTTCTCCACCACCGCCATCCTAGACTCAACCTTGTCCAGGCGGGCGCGGTGGAGCGCCTGGAGCTTCCAGAACCTGACGCCCATGGCGTGGAGGAGCCGCCCTTCCTGCGAACCGCCGTCGCCAATGATTGGCTCGTCAATGACTTCGAGCCCGGCGGCGGCAAGCACCTCATCGTCGAACACCTCTCCGTCAACAGGCGTCCTGGTGCTCGACGCGCCCGGAAGGTGGACGAACAAGTCGTCGCTCACCCTCGGGTACTTGCCGGAGCCGGAAGCAGCAGAGGAGGAAGGCCGGTCACCAGCCTCCTCCTCCGTCTCCCCAACAAGCCCCTTGCCGGACTCTTCAGCGGCAGCCTTGTTGGCCTCCCCGGAAGGCCCCTCGGCGGCCTCCTCGACAGCATCCTTGGCGGCCTCCTCTGCGGAGACCTTCTCGGCGTCCGCCTCGGTGGCCTTGGCGACACCCTCGGCGATGGCGTCCATGTCCTCTGGGTCCACCAAGGAGGAATCTGGGCGCCGAAGACAGGGGTGAGGCAAAGCCAAGACCAAGAACCGGAAAGAAGAAGAAGCAAGGACGAAACGGCGAATGACTTACCGGTGCCGACACCCGGCTGGGAAATGGAAGTCCCCTCTCTGGCAACATTTGGCATTGAGGCAAAGCCACCGGCGCCCAAGTTCTCTTCCTCCTCCTCCATGTGTGTGGGCTCGGTGATTGGCGCCCTTGTCGGGAACGTCCCTCGGGGCGGCGTGGTCGATGGGGGCAGCATGTTGGGAGTAGCCCCCTGTGGCTTCTCCTGCTCCTGCACACCTGGCAAGGTCAGCACCAAACTGCCGTGCCCCTGACATGTGTCGAAGAGAAAAGAATGATGAACTTACGCTGGGGGCTTTGCCGGGGGCTGCTGTCCAGGCTGCTCAATACCACCAAGGGCGCCCTCGAAGTACCAGCCGGGGGCTGGCCACCCGCGGAGGCCTTGGCCCTTTTTGCTCTCTGGGCCAGCGTCTCCGCGTCCCTGCAAAGTGACGACAAGTCAAGATCAGTAACATGGGTTGGGGAGACAGAGATAATGGGGAGGAACCGGATGCTTACTCATCGTCCTCCTCCTCCTCTGTTGTCTTCCTCTTCCTCCTCGGATTGAGGGATCCATAATCAAAGGTGATCCCCACACCGATATTCGCCGGAGGAGGGGAGGGAGGCGGTGTCTGGGCATGCTTGGATGAAGAAGGAGCGGTTGTCTTCTTCTTCACCGTGACCTTCGCTGGCTCCTTCGCCGGCGCGGCCCTCGTGTGGGGCCGGGACCCCTCCAAGGTCAGCTGCGGCTGCGAAGCCCTGCGGGGCCAGACCAGCTCACCAGGACTGGCCCGCCACAAGACTCGCCCCCTCCCCGTAGGTGGCGTCGGGTCAGCGGTCTCGGCCTCCTCCGACGATGACTCGCCAGTCACATCCTCAACCAGAGGAGCCTCGGTGCCGGCGATGCTGGCTCCCCCGGCGGCCGCCGCCCACCGGGTGAGCCCCTCCTCTTCCGCAGCCATCGCGGCCTCGTCCTCCACACCGCCGGCGCTGCCGTCCTCCCTGCCAAGCTGTGCCTCCCTCGCCCTAGTGGCGATGTAGTCCAGCTCCGCCTGGGTGGTGTCCATGACAAGAAGTTGCTCGGCGTCGGCATCGACGTACCCCTCGTGCAGGGTATCAAAGAACTGCTGCACTTCGACATCCTCCGGCTCCTTCCAGCTCGGGTCGGGGCCATGCGTGTTGCAGTCCGGCATCATGGCAATGATCTCGGACCGACTCGAATTGTTGCACAATGGGACCACCCCCGTTGGCAGCTTAAACAACGGCCCCTTGAGGACCTTGCCGGCCTTTGCGGCGGCCCTCACAACCATGTCGGTCCGCTCAACCTTGCCGTTGCGGCCCACGTCAAGCTGGAAGAGCCGTTGGCACAAATGGGCGTGCGCCATCACCGTAAAGTTGTGGTCAAGGACGGGGCAGAGTCGCATGATATCAGCGGGGTTCGTGAAGAGCCAGGCTGGCCTCCCCTTGTTATGCAACGGAACAGTCCGGCGGTGGATGAAATCCACCCCGATCATTTCAAGGGTGAGCCTGGCCTGGGTAAGCCGGAGAATCCTGGTGGTGGCAACCGTGAGCTTCCCGTCGGCAGCATCAACGTCGCTCCAATTGCTGCCGTGAACCGGCGGCACCCGGCGAACTTTGCAGAACGCCGGCGGGTCCTTCTCTTCAATCCAGCACCACCGGCCCCGCCATTCCTCCCACCTCTCCTTCATGGCGCCATCCGGGTACGCCCCTTTGGATCTTGGGATCCAAGTGACGCAACCAGAGACGGCACCCCCCGGCTGGATCCGAGGTAAGAAATAGTGGCGGAAGAGCATTGTGCTGGGGTGTACTCTGGCATAGCCTTCGCAAAGGTGCGCAAAAAGGGCCATGCATGCCACAGCATTCAGAGTAAAATCCAAGAGACGGAAGCCGAGGGTGTGCATGATGTCGCTGAAGAAATCAAAGAAGGGAGTGCAGAGCCCGCAAGAAAGGTAATCAACGAAGAAGGGGTACCGATTTCGGGCAGGGTCGGCGCAGGCGGCAGGGATGACGCGCGTGGCCGAGTGCCCCGAATCCCCCCCCCCCCCCCCCGTCTTCACTCCCCACAGGGGCCTGAAGAAGTCCCAAAGCTCTGATGCGTCGACCGTCGAGGGGAAGAAGAAGGTGGACTGCGTCCGTTGCCCCGACAGCGCGCTCTCCAGCGGCTCCACAGCCCCAGCATCCTTGGCCACCCCCTTGCCCCTGGTGGATTTTGGCGCCATGGTGGCTGAAGGAGGAGGGAGGAGCGGAGGGCGGCAGAAGCACAACGGCGGCGAGCGGAGGCGAAGCTTGGAGAAGAAGAGGGAGACAGGTGGAGGTTTCCGAGATTGGGGTCGCGCGAAGGGTAAAAGGAATAGTGCGCCCGCGGTTATCCCTTTTTATGGGGAAGCCGCGGGTCGCGCCGCCCATTTACTGCGATGTGACGCATGCGTGTGGAAACCGCCCCATGCATGCCGCCCACGTCACGCACACCCTTCCACCCCGCGCCGCACGCGCGGGTCGTGGGAAGCATAGCGCGCGAAAAATCTTACCATGGTAAAAACCGCCCCGCCTGCCCGCGCACCGTCTTCAGCCTGACCCAACAACGTGTCGTGCTTTTGTGTGGCCCAGGCCCGGGGGCTCCTGTCGGTGTACAAAACTTGGGGCACCTTTTTGTACCCCTTTACCTATGCACAGGCAGTCAGAGCCGCGCCCGTGACCACACCAAGCAGAGCAAGGGAGGAAAGCCAAGGTAAGACCGAAGCCCAAGACGAAGCAAAGCAACGACAAGGACCAAGACCACAAAGATCAGATAGGCAAAGCAGGTTTCCCCGGCAAGGACCCTTGCCGGGGGCAGCCTCAGTGGCCCCGGCAAGACCCTTGCCGGGGCAGCTCGCCCACGCCAGCCAAGCAAGCCACCCTCGAGCCCACCAACACTCGACAAATGCATTGGACAGGGCTCGGGAGGCACCTCTGTGGTGGCATGCAGATCTTTGTGAAAACAAAGAATAGTCAAGGTCGAATGAGGGTAGGAAGGCAGCCATCCTCACCGAAGAAACCCACAAGACCCCCAGCAAGATCCTTACCAGGGACGCCTGCGCGCCATGGCAAGACCCTTGCCGGGCCGCCCGGCAAGGCCCTCGCCAAGCGCATCAGCAGGGCCACCGTCGGGCCTGCACCAGCCAAGTATCCGCCGCCATTAGCATGCAGCTGCCAACCCAACCAGCTGGGTAGGCACCTGTGTGGAGACATGCAGCCCTTCGTGGAGGCTCCACCACCGCGCCACCTCAGCTGCCTGCCTACCTACATGGCACCGCATGCATCGCTGGCCAGGGTGTGTGTCGAAGATTGGAGGAGCGACGACGGATGGGACGGGCCTCGCCCCCGTCCCCGATAAAGTGGAGGGACACCTAAGCCTTGCATTTAATGCGCTTCGTCCTGTAATACCAGGATAACCTCGCAACACCGTTGCCTTTCCACCTCATGTGTGCCACTATGGCAACCCATTTCTCTATAAAAGGAGGCCCAAGGCGACGAGGAGAGGGATTCGGCTTTTTGGAGCTCGTTGCACCCCGTAGCTAGTTCAAGAACTTAGAATACATCCACCAAAGTAGGACTAGGGTTTTACGCATCCTCGCAGCCCGAACCTGGGTAAACGAAACACGTGCTCTCTGTTAGACCCGCTCTTCTCTCAACCCCGCGCCCCGCAACCGCAGTAGGGATTCTTGTGATCCCATAGGTGTCGTTTCCAACCGACAACCAACTTTTCTCATCTCAGTCAGTCCATCATATATCATCATAATTGCCCTTCACTTGCACGACCGAACGATGTGAATAATAATAATAGTGCACGCGCATTGGACTAAGCTGGAATCTGCAGGCATTCGATAAACAGGAGAAGACAAGGCAATATGGGCTCTTTTGTCAGATCAACAATAATGCATATAAGAGCAAATTCAACAATTTAATTATGGTCTTCTCCTATCGACCCCCAAAGAAAAGAAAAGAGATAAAACTATTTACACGGGAAAGCTCCCAACAAGCAAAAGAAGAACAGGAAATATTTTTGGGTTTTCTTTTTAATTACTACTACAAGCATGGAAATTAAACTGATTAACAGCTGCAACTAATTTTTTTGGTTTCTCTTAAGGTTTATTAAACACACAAGAAGAAACCATAAAAAAGAAAATAAACTAGCATGGATGATACAATGAAAAAGTATGAGCACCGACATCTAGCAATGAGTGTGTGAGCATAAATGTAGTGTCGGTGAGAAATACGTACTCCCCCAAGCTTAGGCTTTTGGCCTAAGTTGGTCTATGGCCATGGCTGGGCTGGCGGATATCCATAATAGTAGCTGGGGTCGTACTGTGATGCAGCAGTTATCGCCTGCTGAGCTGCAGCGTGGCGACGAGCGGCCTCCTCTCTCCTCTCGTACTCATCTGCCTCCTCTCTGGTAATAGTATATCCTCCTCTTGCCTGATAATCAAAGAAAGCAGGAGCAGGGAGAGTAATACAGACAGCATGGCGTCTGTCAAAGATTAGTCGATACTGGAGAGGTGATTCGCTCCTCTCGACAAACTGGTGGTGAACCATAGCATTAAAATCTAGATAGGCAGGAGGTAATTCAATATCATCTTCATGTACATATATACCAAGAAAATGAGCTACGCGGGTTGCATAAATTCCACCAAAGAAATCTCCATTAAATCTATTATGATACAACCTACGTGTAACAATGGCTCCCAAATTATAAGATTGGTCTCCTGACACAACACTCCTAAGAATACTGAGATCGGGGGCACACATGTGACATGCCTCATCTTTACCATTAATGCATCTACCTATGAAGAGAGCAAAATAATGTATAGCAGGAAAGGGGAATGCTCCCTATGGTAGCTTGTGTAATATCTCTAGATTCTCCTACAGTTATGCTAGCAAGAAAATCTCTAAATTCAGATTTGTGAGGATCCCTTATACTGCCCCATTGTGGAAGTTTGCATGCAGTGGTAAAATCCTCTAAGTCCATGGTATAAGATTTATCATAAAGATCAAACAGGACAGTTGGAGAATTACGTGAAGTTGAAAATTCAAACCTCCTCACAAAGGAACTAGTGAGATTATGATACTGACTGCACCTCTCTTCCTCGAAGCTCACGAGATCAGCGTTGCGCAAATATGCATTGAATTCTTCTTTTATTCCCGATCGATCCATAAAATTTTCAGAAGGCCACTCACAAGGACGCACTGGAGCGTCTCTTGGTGGCTCTTCGTCAGCATCACGCATTGCAAGCCTGGGTCCTTGCTTCCTTGAAGAACCACCTTGGAACATTTTCCTAAGCATTTTTCTTCCTTTGAAAAATTCTGAAAATTTTTAGTAACTTCAAAATAAAAGTAAACCAAACTCAATAATATTGATAGTAACTACTCCTACAAGTGCCTAGGGCCTATGTCATGCATCAAAACTACTTTTGACCATATAAATTTGGCATGCAAGCTCAAGAACAGGGTCACCTAAGCAGAAAAAATTTGCAATGAATAAAGCACTAGAACAAAAACTAATTGGACCAATGGAGGAGTCACATACCAAGGAACAATCTCCCCAAGCAGTTTTGTGAGAGGTGCTTTGAGCAAGGAGACCGAAAATGGCAGCAAGATGAGCTAGAACTCGTGCTTGAGCTGGTTATTCTTGTTTGTGGGAGGAAGATGAAGTCTGTGGGTGCAGGAATAAGTGGAGGAGGGCCACCATGGGCCCACGAGGCAGGGGGCGCGCCCTCCACCCTCGTGGCAAGGTGGTTGGCCCCCCTGGTGTGCTCTCTGTTCCATAAATCCTCAAATATTCTAAAAAATCATATTTAATTTTCAGGGCATTTGGAGAACTTTTATTTTCGAGGTATTTTTATATTGCACGGATAACCAGATAACAGACAGACAAATAATATTTTTTATTTAATATAAATAACAGAAAGTAAAAGTGGGGTACAGAAAGTTGTGCCTTCTAGTTTCATCCATCTCATGATAATCAAAAGGAATCCACTAACAAGGTTGATCAAGTCTTGTTAACGAACTCATTCCGAATAACATGGAACCGGAGAAATTTCGACTAACACTATGTTACCTCAACGGGGATATGCACATCCCCAATAATAAGAATATCATATTTCTTCTTGACAGTAGGATGAGGAAATTCAAAACCTCCAAATATAATCGATGTAATTTTCCCAATAGAGTTGATACTATGAACTTGAGGTTGTTTCCTCGGAAAGTGTTCCGTATGCTCATTACCATTAACATGAAAAGTGGCATTGCCTTTAGTGCAATCAATAACAGCCCCTGCAGTATTCAAAAAGGGTCTTCGAAGAATAATAGACATACTATAATCCTTAGGAATATCAAGAATAACAAAGTCTATTAAAATAGTAATGTTTGCAACTACAATAGGCACATCCTCACAAATACCGACAGGTATAGCAGTTGATTTATCAGCCATTTGCAAAGATATTTCAGTGGGTGTCAACTTATTCAAATCAAGTCTACGATATAAAGAGAGAGGCATAACACTAACACCGGCTCCAAGATCACATAAAGCAGTTTTAACATAGTTTCTTTTAATAGAGCATGGTATAGTGGGCACTCCTGGATCTCCAAGTTTCTTTGGTATTCCACCCTTAAAAGTGTAATTAGCAAGCATGGTGGAAATTTCAGCTTCCGGTATCTTTCTTTTATTTGTAATAATATCTTTCATGTACTTAGCATAAGGATTGGTTTTGAGCATATCAGTTAATCGCATACGCAAAAAGATAGGTCTAATCATTTCAACAAGGCGCTCAAAATCCTCATCATCCTTTTTCTTGGATGGTTTGGGAGGAAAAGGCATGGGTTTCTGAACCCAAGGCTCTCTTTCTTTACCATGTTTCCTAGCAACAAAATCTTTCTTATCATAACGTTGATTCTTTGATTGTGGGTTATCAAGATCAACAGCAGGTTCAATTTCTTTATCATTATCATTACTAGGTTGAGCATCATCATGAACATTATCATTAACATTATCACTAGTTTCAGGTTCATTACCAGGTTGTGTTTCAGCATCAGAAATAGAAATATCATTTGGATTCTCAGGTGTTTCAACAATAGGATCACTAGGAGCATGCAAAGTCCTATCATTTTTCTTTTTCTTCTTTTTAGAAGAACTAGGTGCATCTAAATTATTTCTCTGAGAATCTTGCTCAATTCTCTTAGGATGGCCTTCAGGATACAAAGGTTCCTGAGTCATTCTACCAGTTCTAGTAGTCACTCTAACAGCATAATCATTATCTTTACTATTCAATTCATTGAGCAAATCATTTTGAGCTTTAAGTACTTGTTCTACTTGAGCGGTAACCATAGAAGCATGTTTACTAATAAGTTTAAGTTCACCTTTGACATTAGCCATATAATCACCCAAGTGTCCAAGCATATTTGAATTGTATTTTAATTGTCTACCAAAATAAGCATTAAAATCTTCTTGCTTAGCCATAAATTTATCAAATAAATCTAAGCATGGGCTAGCAATTTTAGTAAATGGGATTACAGCTTTATCATATCTATAGAGAGAATTTACATTTACTACCTATGTCGGGTTATCAAGACCATGAGTTTCTTCAATAGGTAAAGGATTTGGATTATATGTTTCTTCAACAGGCGGTAAATTAAGACCATGTATTTCTTCAATAGGAGGTAAATTCTTAATATCTTCTGCTTTAATACATTTTTCTTTCATAGATTTCTTTGCCTCTTGCATATCTTTAGGACTGAGAAATAGAATACCCCTCTTCTTCGGAGTTGGTTTAGGAATAGGCTCAGGAATTGCCTCCGGAGGTGTCCAATTATTTTCATTTGTCAACATATTATTCAATAGAATTTCAGCTTCATCTGGTGTTCTTTCCCTGAAAACAGAACCAACACAACTATCCAGGTAATCTCTGGAGGCATCCGTTAGTCCATTATAAAAGATATCAAGTATTTCATTTTTCTTAAGAGGATGATCAGGCAAAGCATTAAGTAATTGGAGAAGCCTCCCCCAAGCTTGTGGGAGACTCTCTTCTTCAATTTGCACAAAATTATATATATCCCTTAAAGCAGCTTGTTTCTTATGAGCAGGGAAATATTTAGCAGAGATGTAATAAATCATATCCTAGGGACTACGCACACAACCAGGATCAAGAGAATTAAACCATATCTTAGCATCACCCTTTAATGAGAACGGAATATTTTAAGGATATAAAAGTAGCGAGTTCTCTCATCTTTAGTGAACAGGGTAGCTATATCATTCAATTTAGTAAGATGTGCCACAATAGTTTCGGATTCATAACCATGAAAAGGATCAGATTCAACCAAAGTAATTATACCAGGATTAACAGAGAATTCATAATCCCTATGAGTAACAAAGATAGGTGAAGTAGCAAAAGCAGGGTCAGGTTTCATTCTGGCATTTACAGATTGCTTACTCCATTTAGCTAATAATTTTTTAAGTTCGGTTCTATTTCTGCAAGCTAAAATGGCTAAAGAAGCATCTTGATCAAAAACATAACCCTTAGGAATGGCAAGTGGTTCTTCATCATCACTTTCATCAGTATCATCAGATTCAATATTTTCAATTTCTCTAGCCCTAGCAAGTTGTTCATCAAGAAAAGCACTAAGTGGCATAGTAGTATGAGGCATATAGGTAGTTTCATCATAAGTATCATGCATAGCAGAAGTGGCATCATCAATAACATGCGACATATCAGAACGAATAGCAGAAGCAGGTGTAATTGTCGCAAGCTTACTCAAAACAGAAGGTGAATCAAGTGCAGAGCTAGATGGCAGTTCCTTACCTTCCCTCGTAGTTGAGGGATAGATCTTGGTTTTTGGATCTCTCAAGTTCTTCACAATGATAAGCAGATATATATCCCAAGTGACTCAAAGAATAGAGCTATGCTCCCCGGCAACGGTGCTAGAAAATAGTCTTGATAACTGTCAGGACCCCGACTCAATGCCACATCGATCTAGCATGTAACACCTCATATCACTTTGCGGCCTCACGCACGGTATTCCCACGGGTGTCGCCTTACCTTTGCCCGGGACCGTTTGCGCCTTTTGGCACACGTATATGACAGTGTTGCTAGCATCCATATGATAAGGAGCCCGGGCTGACATGGCTAGTCGTAAACCCAAAGTGGCACAAACTTACAGGGACAGGCATCCATGACCCAGCATCGAACGTGTCGGTCATCAGCGAGTGAATCCAGGCTGTAGCACTAGGCTAGCAGGACTCCGGTGAACCGGGCTGTAGCGGGCTAACAGGACTCCGGTATTCATCGCGTGACATTTCCCCGAAGGGACAAACACAGGAACGAAGAAGGACACATGCCGGCCAGCCTAAGTGTTCCGGAGCAGTAGCAAGCTACCATTGGAAACACTAGGAGACATTTCCCGGTAAGAGAGGCTACTAAGGATAAACAACTAGATAGTCAGATCCCACACATACCAAGCATTTCAATAACATACACACAATATGCTCGATATGTGCAAACACAACATGGCATCACAACATGACTCTATGACTCAAGTAATTTATTCAATAGGCTCCGAGGAGCGAGATATTACAAACATGGGTCTCATGACCCAACAATCAGAGCATACAAGTCAAAGCACATGCGGAAGCTTAACATGTCTGAGTACAGACATCTATAAATGAAAAAGGCTGAGAAGCCTGACTATCTATCAGATCCTGCCGAGGGCACAAGATCGTGGCTGAGGTAACAAGCTAAACGTCGAAGTCCACGTGGAACTACTAGCGAGACCGAAGTCTCTCTGCAAAAACATAACATAGGCAAACGTGAGTACAAATGTACCCAGCAAGACTTACATCAGAGCTAACTACATATGCATCATTATCAACAAAGGGGATGGTGGAGTTTAACTGCAGCAAGCCAGCTTGACTCGGTGGCTATCCTGAACTACGACTGCAAGTAACTCTTTTGAGGTGGCGCACACGAGTCCACATATTCACCAACCAATACACCACTATGGATCCGCTTCCGTCTCCCTACGAAAACGCCATCCATAGCACTCACGCTTATCTTGCGTATTTTAGAGTATCCACTTTCACTTGTCTATGAACTGATATAAGCAACCCAGAAGTCCTTTTCCGCGGACACGGCTATTCGAATAGATGATGTTAACCCTGCAGGGGTGTACTTCTTCACGCACGCTCTCACCACTTACCGCCGTTTACACGACATGTACTCGACAACCTTCAAGCGGAAGCCCAACGTGGGTGTCGGCCACGACCTGCCTAAACACTCAAGTCTCTAGTCCAGGTTTATCGCCTATTCGGGTTCCATCCATGAGGAGATCCGGCCGGAGTTTCGCTCACAGCCCCAAACGATGTGAACAGGGTTCCGTGACACCAAACGGGCGCCCGGTTTACCCGGCCACGTGCCTACCGCATCACAGCCCACCCCTCCGGTCAGCGCTGCGCACGGCCTCCAGCATACTACAAACACCAGAAACTACTTGCAACTCCTGGACAGAGGACAAGGGTGATCAAGAAGCCGAGAGGGTCCATTGGTTTCGGGCCCAATGCGTGGTAGTAGCTGAATCATGGATCACAAACACAGAACTCAGTTCCTGAGGACGGCTGCAATGAGACAACCCACCATGTACTCCTACATGGCCTCTCACCGCTACCTTTACCAAATCGTATTCACACCCTTAGCTCACACACAGTAGGACATGTTCACACACCTCTGATTCATCCCGGATGAATCAGACCTGACTCAACTCTAAGCAGTAGCAGGCGTGACAAACAAGCATGAATGAGTAGGCACAACAGGGCTCAAACAACTCCTACTCATGCTAGTGGGTTTCATCTATTTACTGTGGCAATGACAGGTCATGCAAAGGATAAAGGGGTTCAGCTACCGCAGCAGGTAACAGATGAATCGTTGTTGTCCTAATGCAGTAAAAGAGAGCAGGAGCGAGAGAGTGGGATTGTATCGGAATGAACAAGGGGGTTTTGCTTGCCTGGCACTTCTGAAGATAGCATTGAGTCTTCATCAGTGTCAACGATCGCATCATCGGTATCACGTCTATCGAGAGGGGACAAATACCGGCAACACAGAAGGGAACACAATCAATGCAATGCACAATATGATGCATGATCATGACATGGCAAAATGAATGTGTTTTGGGCTAATGCAACTAGCAACAGATTAAATGAAGTTGGTTTGAATACAAGATTCAAATTCAAACTCCATATGTGATTATTCAAATGCCATTTAATTGATTTGTGCTAAACAGCACCTATAAGTTGTTCTAACATGCATGAAAATGGTACAGATGGATTCCTTGAATTTTTCTGATAATTTTTCATATATAATTTATTAAATTTGGAGTTACGGTTAATTTTCTATGATTTATAGAAGTTTTAGCTATTTTCTGAAATTATTAAATCATTTAAGATTTATTTAAATTCCAGAAAGGAATTATTGCATCATCATGACCTCATAGTGACGTCAGCAGGTCAACGGGCGCCGTCCAGGTCAAACTGACCTGTGGGACCCATATGTCAGCGTCACAGGTTAAACAGGGGGGGTTTAGTTTAGTTTAATTAAAGATTAGGGCACTAGGGCCCACATGTCAGTGTCAGCAGGGGGGTAATTAAATTAAAATAAACTAAACTAATTAACAGGGGGGCTGGCCCCACCTGTCATCGACCCAGGGGGGGTCAAACCCCTGGTCAGCAGGGCCTAACCTGCCGGCGGCTTGACGCCGGCGAGGCCGAGACGGCGGAGGCCTTCGGATTTCTTGCTCCGGCGGCCAAACGGGCGGATGAGGGCGTCTACGTGGAGCTGGGACTCGCCCGCATCCATCTGTGCAAACGGCAGGGGCTGAGGTGGCCCGAGCTCACCGGAGGCAAGCTCGCGGCGGTGGCCGGAGTTCGGGCGAGGTCGGGGTTGGTGTTAGGGGGCACGGGAGGGGAAGCTGGTGTGTGACTTAGGTTCCTGGTGAGGTGTGGAGCACGTTGCCGTGCTCGGTAGCTAGCTCCGGTGGCTCTGGCCTTGTCCGCGTCATCGCCGGCGGTGAGGAGCTCACGGCCCCGGTGAAAAGGGCGGCTAGCGTGCGGGAACGAGCGCGGGGAGGAGGGGAAATGGAAGAGGAGCTCACATAGACCCTGTAGAGGTGGACGGCGAGCTTGAGGGAGGCCGGACGGCGACGAATTTGACGACGGCGATCCTCGGTGGCCGAGGAGGGGAAAAAGCGTCGGGGCGGTGCTTCGGGGATCTTCCGGTCACGTGGCTCGGTGAGGGGGTTGGCGACGAGGTGCAGGAGCTCGGGAGCACGTCGGGGAGGAAAGGGGGTGGCGGTGGCCGCGAGGGAGCTCGTCGGTGGCGGCGGCTCCGTTCGGTCCGGGCGAGAGAGAGGGAGCAGAGGAAAGAGGGGATGCAGCGGGGGAGGAAGAGGAGCGAGGGGACACGAGGCCTCGTCGTGGCGTCGCTAGGGAGGCCGGGGGGGAAGCAGGAGGTGGCCGGGGCGCGTGGCCGCGCGCGCCGGGCGCGTGCCCGTCCTCCTGGCAGGGAGGAAGACGACAGGGGAGGAAGTGGAGATGGGCTGGGCCAGCTGGGCCGCGCTGGAGGAGCTGGGCCAGGTAAGTGGGCTGAGGTGAGAGCCAGGTAGTTCTCTGCTCTGTTTTATTTTTTTTTGTTCTGTTTATTTTTTTATTTAATTTATTTTGCCACTATTTTGAATTTAAAATAATTCAAACAATGCCAAAAACTCCTCTGAATATTTTATATTGCTAGATGGACTTTTCCAAAAGCTTATAAAATATTTCAGGGGTATTTGAAATTATATTCTAATTATATGAATATAATTCAAATTCAAATAGCTAATGAATTAAATCCAAAGTCCCAAAAATAATTCCTTAAAAATGTTCAATATTTTGGTTGGGACCAGAACCCTTACCAAAAATTATCAAACATTTAAGAAGAGCATTTTGGAGCAATGAATGAGATTTCTAGGGTTTTTGCCCCTCTTTTATTTAAGTTTTTGAGGCTTCCAAAATTCCCTCAGTTCAAATTTTCAGAATTTAAACATGATGCACACATGAGCTAGCCTAGAGCACTACCAGCAGCTAGGGATGTGACAATAACCCACAAGTATAGGGGATCGCAACAGTTTTTTAGGGTAGAGTATTCAACCCAAATTTATTGATTCAACACAAGGGGAGCCAAAGAATATTCTCAAGTATTAGCAGCTGAGTTGTCAATTCAAGCACACCTGGAAACTTAATATCTGCAGCAAAGTGTTTAGTAGCAAAGTAATATGATAGTAGTGGTAACGGTAGCAAAAGGTAACAGTAGTAAAAGTAATGGTTTTGGTATTTTGTAGTGATGATAGCAATAGCAACGGAAAAGTAAATAAGCGAAGAACAATATAGGGAAATCTTGCAGGCAATGGATCGGTGATGGAGCATTATGCCGGATGCGGTTCATCATGTAGCAGTCATAACCTAGGGTGAAAGAGAATTAGCTCCAGTTCATTGATATAATGTAGGCATGTATTCCGAATATAGTCATACGTGCTTATGGAAAAGAACTTGCATGACATCTTTTATCCTACCCTCCCGTGGCAGCAGGGTCCTTACGGAAACTAAGAGATATTAAGGTCTCCTTTTAATAGAGAACCGGAACAAAGCATTAACACATAGTGAATACATGAACTCCTCAAACTACGGTCATCACCGGTAAGTATCCCGATTATTGTCACTTCGGGATTAACGGATCATAACACATAATAGGTGACTATAGACTTGCAAGATAGGATCAAGAACACTCATATATTGATGAAAACATAATAGGTTCAGATCTGAAATCATGGCACTCGGGCCCTAGTGAGAAGCATTAAGCATAGCAAAGTCATAGCAACATCAATCTCAGAACATAGTGGACACTAGGGATCAAACCCTAACAAAACTAACTCGATTACATGATAGATCCCATCCAACCCATCACCGTCCAGCAAGCCTACGATGGAATTACTCACGCACGGCGGTGAGCATCATGAAATTGGTGATGGAGGATGGTTGGTGATGACGATGGCGACGGATTCCCCTCTCCGGAGCCCCGAACGGACTCCAGATCAGCTCTCCCGAGAGGTTTTAGGACTTGGCGGCGGCTTCGTATCGTAAAACGCGATGATTTCTTCTCTCTGATTTTTTTCTCATCTAAACTCAATATATGGAGGTGGAGTTGGAGTCGGAGATGCAACAGGGGGCCCACGAGGTAGGGGCGCGCCCCCACCCTCGTGGAGAGACGGTGGGCCCCCTGGCCTTCATCTTTGGCAGTATTTTTCTTATTTTCTGAAAAGTGTCTCCGTGAAGTTTCAGGTCATTCCGAGAACGTTTGCTCCTGCACATAAATAACACCATGGTAATTCTGCTGAAAACAGCGTCAGTCCGGGTTAGTTCCATTCAAATCATGCAAGTTAGAGTCCAAAACAAGGGCAAAAGTGTTTGGAAAAGTAGATACGTTGGAGACGTATCAATGAAGACTTAGGGCATTTTCAGGAAGCCCATCATTGGAATATACAAGCCAAGTTCTATAATGAAAGATTCCCACTAGTAGATGAAAGTGATAACATGAGAGACTCTCTACTATGAAGATCATGGTGCTACTTTGAAGCACAAGTGTGGTAAAAGGATAGTAACATTGTCCCTTCTCTCTTTTTCTCTCATTTTTTTTCTTTTTCTTTTTTTATTTGGGCCTTTTCTCTTTTTATGGCCTCTTTTCTTTTTCTCTTTTTTTTTATTTTTCGTCCGAAGTCTCATCCCGACTTGTCGGGGAATCATAGTCTCCATCATCCTTTCCTCACTGGGATAATGCTCTAATAATGATGATCATCACACTTTTATTTTTCTTACAACTCAACAATTACAACTCGATACTTAGAACAAAATATGACTCTATATGAATGCCTCCGGCGATGTACCGGGATGTGCAATGACTCAAGAGTGACATGTATGGAAGAATTATGAACGGTGGCTTTGCCACAAATACGATGTCAACTACATGATCATGCAAAGCAATATGACAATGATGAAGCGTGGCATACTAACGGAATGGTGGAAAGTTGCATGGCAATATATCTCGGAATGGCTATGGAAATGCCATAATAGGTAGGTATGGTGGCTGTTTTGAGGAAGGTATATGGTGGGTTTATGTTACCAGTGAAAGTTGCGCGGTACTAGAGAGGCTAGCAATGGTGGCAGGGTGAGAGTGTGTATAATCCATGGAATCAACATTAGTCATAAAGAACTCACATACTTATTGCAAAAATCTATTAGTTATCAAAACAAAGTACTATGCGCATGCTCCTAGGGGGATAGATTGGTAGGAAAAGACCATCGCTCGTCCCTGACCGCCACTCATAAGGAGGACAATCAATAAATAAATCATGCTACGACTTCATCACATAACGGTTCACCATACATGCATGCTACGGGAATCACAAACTTCAACACAAGTATTTCTCAAATTCACAACTACTCAACTAGCATGACTCTAATATCACCATCTCCATATCTAAAAACAATCATCAAGCACCAAACTTCTCTTAGTATTCAATACTCTATATGAGAGTTTTTACTATTCTTGGATGCCTAGCATATTAGGATTATTTAAGCAAATTACCATGCTATTTAAAACTCTCAAAATGATATAAGTTAAGCTTGAGAGTTCAACTATTTCTATAATACCACCACCATGCTCTAAAAAGATATAAGTGAAGCACTAAAGCAAACGACAAACTACTCCGAAAGATATAAGTGAAGATCAATGAGTAGTCGAATAATTATGCAACTATGTGAAGACTCTCTAACATTTAAGATTTTCAGATCTTGGTATTTTATTCAAACTGCAAGCAAAACATAATGAAATAAAATGACGCTCCAAGCAAAACACATATCATGTGGCAAATAAAAATGTAGCTCCAAGTAAAGTTACCGGCGAATGAAGACGAAAGAGGGGATGCCTTCCGGGGCATCCCCAAGCTTAGGATTTTGGTTGTCCTTAAATATTACCTTGGGGTGCCTTGGGCATCCCCAAGCTTAGGCTCTTGCCACTCCTTATTCCATAGTCCATCGAATCTTTACCCAAAACTTGAAAACTTTACAACAGAAAACTCGTAACCTCCGTTAGTGTAACATCCCAAATTTTCAATTTGGAATGTTATACATTAGATCATCAATGCATATCATATTTTAATTTCTTTTGGTTTTGGTCCTAGAAATTCTACCCAACTCAAGGACCCACGGAGAGAGTTGGGGATTTCGTTATTTTCATATTTGAGTTTTCTCAAATTTTGAGAATAGGATCATTTGATTTTAATTATTTTATCGTCAGTTATTTCTATTACAAAAATATGAGAGAGTAAATAAAATGACTTTCCCAAAATAAAGAAATATTGAGGATTTAATAATAAAATCAAATAAGTTTTTTATTTCGGAGTTTTTCGTTATTTTATTTGAATTTAGGAAAAATGTGTGTTTTTCAAAATTGCATTTAGGCCCCAAATAAATGTTCACCTTGTGCGGTTTGATTTTAGAAGCCCGGGAAAATTTATTTCGAAATTTTTGGAGTCCTTTTAGTATTTATTTTATTTGATTTTCTGCATGCAATAATTTAAAAAAACGAAACCGACCTACGGGCCGTGTTAGGCCCGGACTCCTACGGGGCCGGCCTTTAAAAGTCGGGGCACCCGACCCCGCAGCCCGCCGCCCCGAACCCTAGCGCAACCGCAGCCGCTGCGTCGCTGCGCCGCCGCCCCGCCGCCGACCGCCGCCGGAGCCCCGCCGCTGCCGCCGGATTCTTGCTGGAGTTGCCGGGTAGTTTTTTTTGTTAGACGCCGGTTTTTTTTCCCAAAAAACCGTTCGGTTTTTCTGACGATTTTGTTCGTTTTTTTAGTTTCGGTTTTTTTAATAGATTGGTTTTTCCGATTTATTTAAATAGCGAGCGTTCGTCCGTTCGTTCGTTCTAGCGAACGTTCGTCGTTTTTCTTTTTTCTCGGATTAAATCCGCGATTTTTCTGATCGCGATTCCTAATTCGATTTTCGTTTTAGTATAACTTTTTGCTCGTTTATCGGAATCAGGCGATTCAAGCGCCTGGAGTTTCGTCTCGAAACCCTCTATCCGTTTAACCAACTCAAACAAGTTTTTGCCACTATAAAAATTTCCCTAGATCCAGAATAGTAAACGAAGCCTGTTTCTTTTGTCGTTTGACTTTCGTTGCTTCGTTTGATTTGATTCTTTTTGCAAACTGGAGTTCTTAAGTTGAACCTTCTGGTTAGATCTCTTATTTGAATTTTACCCGTGCATTAGATGAATACTTATTGTATGCTTATTTGTTTGTCTGTGATAGAATACCCAGAGTGCGCCGTCTGTTACTTCGAATCTCTAGGTTTCGCGGATCATCAGCAAGGCAAGTAACACTTTGTTCATACCTCCTACTACCCAGTTTTATTGCATTAGATCAATCCTCAAACATTGCATGATTAGGATCTAATTAAATTGTGGGATGGGAAGTGGTTGAGGTAGTACCTATTACCTGTTATATTATCAAACCTTTGGGAGTTACTTCTACGTTTGCCATTATGCCATGCTATGCTAGTAGACGTGGATTGGGTGAGTGATATCCATGACAGATGTGAGTTTTTTAATTAATGGTTTATCTAAGGTGGCAACTTAAACACACATCTGGGTGGATTGAGGTACCTGGGTATTCCAGGATTGCCTGTTTTTCTTTATGGACCGCCACCCAGGCCCAAAGGGATCATGAGATTTTTCAAACTAGAAACTTCCGTGTGCAGCCACAAGCTATTATGGGCTCTAGCATAGTTGATTAAGTCGTGCGAACTCTTATAGAGTAGACTAGCAGATGTAGGGGAAAGTAGGTGTAATGGTCTATCCATCATAAGGTGTTAGTGCTTCTGGAAGACTATGTCGCGGTCATCCATCTTCTCAAACACCATGTAGTGCGATAAAACCAAACGGAGGCGATTGAGTATTGTGGGGAAAAGTGCGCAAACCTCTGCAGAGTGTATAAACTAATCATGGTTAGCCGTGTCCCTGGTTATGGACATCTTGAGTATCTAGTACTTGGATTATCATGTGAATCTCAACATGTTACTCTAAAATTTAATTTTGTTGGGTTTTGTTTAATGATGGTGCTTAATTGGGATTGAGAATGTTGTCAACCATTCTCAATGTTTAAAAACTACCATGATAGTTAAATAAAATTTATTCCTTTGCAGTAGGGAAAAATTGGCTTTACGCAAAAACTGTAACCATAGAGCTTTCGACCAGCCAAATATGCATATAGAATAGCTGTTTCATTCCATTACTCTCTATGTGTTACCTTGCCAGCATATTCCATGTGTTGACCCGTTTCGGGCTGCAACATTAATGTTGCAGACTTTTCAGACGATGATTAAGGAGTTTTTAGGTCGTGGTTCTATACTCAGTGATGCCGTTGGAGTTGATGGACTCGCTTATCTTCCAAGCCTTCCGTTGTTATCGTTAGTATATGGCCTTAAGCCATATTTATTGTAGTAAGTTCTCTATTGAAACACTCGATGTAATAAGTGTGTGATTGCTACTCTGTTATAAATCTTTCAAGTACTGTGTGGTGTTAGCATTACTGATCCAGGGATGACACCTGAGCATAGAGATTGGACCGTTTGAGGTCTGGTCGGTACATTTAGTATAAGAAAGTAAATCACCACTTCAAGGTACTGTAATGAACTCATTATTTATTTATATTGGTGGTAAACCTACTGTATTCCAACTTCTCTATGGTTTATAAACTATTTTACTAGCCATAGATTCATCAAAATAAGTAAACAACACATGAAAAACAGAATCTATCAAAAACAGAACAGTCTGTAGTAATCTGAATCAAACGTATACTTCTGTAACTAATAAAATTCTAAAATAAATTTATGGAACTGAGTAATTTATCTATTAATCATCTGCAAAAAGAATTAACTAAATATCACTCTCCAAATAAAAATGGCAGCAATTCTCGTGAGCGCTAAAGTTTTTGTTTTTTACAGCATGATCAACAAGACTTCTCCCAAGTCTTCCCAAAGGTTCTACTTGGCACAAACACTAATTAAAAGCATAAAACCACATCTAAACAGAGTCTAGATGAATTATTTATTACTAAACAGGAACAAAAATCAAGGAACAAGAATAAAATTGGGTTGCCTCCCAACAAGCGCTATCGTTTAACTCCCCTAGCTAGGCATGATGATTTCAATGATGCTCACATAAAGGATAAGAATTGAAACATAAAGAGAGCATCATGAAGAATATGACTAGCACATTTAAGTCTAACATACTTCCTGTGCATAGGGATTTTGTGAGCAAACAACTTGTGGGAACAAGAATCAACTTGCATAGGAAGGTAAAACAAGGATAACTTGCATAGTTCCAGGAAGGACGTTCATGCCAGTCACTGAGCCCATAGAGTTTTCTTTTGATGCACCAACTTGGAGTCTAGGAAAGAGCATGGCAGCTCACATCGCCATGGACGCATTGGAGAGGTCTACCGCAATGATCTCAAAGATACTATCTACCAGATTTGTGGGCACCGAGATGAGCACTGGGAGATGATCAGCATCAGAAAGGATAGATCAATTGCCGCTTTTATCCAGGAGTTAAACCAGCACATTCGACGACAGGAGAACTAGATGTGCACCGACATGATAGACCTGAAGAAAGCAAGGACAAGAATCAAGGAACTGGAGGAAGAACTCAAGGCTACACGTGAATATTATGAAGAAGAAATTGAAGTATTGGTGGAGAAGAAGACGATCTGATCAAGAAGATCGGAATATTTATGGGAGGCCCTACACCAGTAGATGAAGACAAAGAACCCAAGGAGATTCGCCTGGAAGACTACATCATCATCGACGACACCGACTCGGATCCAGATGATAGCGATGATGACTATGTTGATGAAGCCGGAGCAGATATCATGGAGTCTGCAACCGAAGAATATTTCTAGTAGACCACCTCATCAGTAGTAGTCCACCATGTAAATACAGTAGTCCGAACACTTTTACGATAGCTAGATCGATTGTATGCCCTTGTTTGATTAAATGAAGTGAATTGTTTGCTTTTGCCTCATGTGCATATGGGTAGTGTTTTTCTCTTTAGACCCCCTCTATTCTTAAATCTCATCTTTTCTAAACCCTCAGATGCCTCCGAGACGTGACCCCGGATTTACCTTTCCACCGGAGCTCACCCAGTTGATCCAGCAGCAGAACACATTGATGCAGTTGCTAGTCCAGAATCAGAATCAGGGGAACAATAACAACAACCCACCACCTGTTGATCACTTAGCCCGTTTTCTTAGGCTAAATCCGCTAGTGTTTTCCAGTAGCACCGAGCCGATAGTAGCAGATGATTGGCCCCGCAAGACAGCTAGAGAGTTAACCACCGCAGGATGCACAGATGCGGAGAAGGTGAAGTTTGCTGCACATCAGCTTGAAGGACCCGCAGCATCATGGTGGGAGAATTTCACAGCCACTTTCCCTGTCGACACTGTTACATGGGACCAGTTTCAGCAGGCTTTTCGAACTGCCCATGTTTCAGCAGGAGCTATGGCCATGAAGAAGTGTGAGTTTCGCAACTTGCGCCAAGGAGGACGGACAGTTGGCCAGTATGTGGAGGACTTTGGTAAATTAGCACGTTATGCCCCAGATGACGTTGCTACGGATGCAGCAAAGCAGGAGAAGTTTCTGGAAGGACTGAATGATGAGTTGAGCATGTAGTTGATGATAGCAACCTTCAACAACTACCAGGAGTTGGTAGATCGTGCTCTTATGATTGAAGGCAAACAGCAGCAAATTGAGAATCACAAGAGGAAGTATGGACAAGGGAAGTACAATTCAGGAGCTCAGCAGAAGCCACGTTTTACCCCTAGATCGGGAGGACATTTTCAGCATACCCATGGAGGAGGTAGCTCACACAATCACAACGGCACCAAGAATGGTAATGGCAATGGAGGAAGCAACGGCCAGAACCGTACCAACCCATCAAACCCAGCCAAGAAAGACCTGAGCCAAGTCACTTGCTTTAAGTGTTAGAAGACCGGACATTATGCCAATGAATGTCCTGAAGGCCAGAATGGCAATGGAAGCTCTGGGAAGAAGCCGAACCCTTTCAACAGGGGATAGGTGAACCACGTTAACGTGGAGGAGGTTGAAGAGCAGCCGGATGTCGTAATCGGTAAGTTTTTGGTTAAGTCATTTACTGCACTCGTTCTTTTTGACACTGGTGCATCGCATTCATACATATCAAGGGGATTTGCGGATAAGTATAACCTGCCCACTAAGGTTCTTAGAACACCTATGCTAGTAAGCTCACCAGGAGCGGAGTATATGGTCAGTGAAGGATGTTTTCAAGTGCCATTGAGTATAGGTAGGCATGTGTTTCCCTCGGATTTAATCATCTTGGAATCACAAGGATTGGATGTAATTCTGGGTATGGATTGGCTGTCGATATATGGAGGAAACATCGATTGCGCCAGTAAGACAATTTTGCTTACCACCCCAGATGGGAGAAGGATCAAGTATGTAACCCGACATGTGCCAAAAGGGACTCAAGTAAATTGTTTAACAGGAGTTGTGCAGGAGGAAGTACCAGTGGTAAGGGATTTCCCTGAAGTATTTCCAGAAGAGTTGCCAGGCATGCCACCGGATAGAGATATTGAGTTTTTGATTGAGCTATTGCCAGGCACAGGGCCAATATCGAAGAGACCATACAGGATGCCTACAAAGGATTTGGTGGAGATTAAGAAGCAGATTAAAGAGTTACTGGATAAAGGTTACATTCGCCCAAGTTTGTCGCCTTGGGGATCACCAGTACTTCTAGTAGAGAAAAAGGATGGATCGTTAAGGATGGTTGTTGATTATCGTGGGTTGAATGAAGTAACGATCAAGAACAAGTACCCACTACCCATGATCAATGATCTGTTTGATCGATTGCAAGGAGCTAAGGTATTTTCCAAGATCGATCTGCGATCAGGATACCACCAGTTGAAGATTCGAGAACAGGATATACCTAAGACAGCTTTTACCACCAGGTATGGGTTGTACGAGTATACCGTTATGTCATTTGGTCTGACTAACGTACCTGCCTATTTTATGAACATGATGAACAAAGTGTTTATGGAGTTCTTGGATAAGTTCGTTGTGGTGTTCATTGATGATATCCTGGTTTACTCGAAGAATGAAGAGGAGCATAAGGAACATTTGCGATTGGTACTTGAGAAGCTCAGAGAACATCAGTTGTATGCCAAGTTCAGCAAATGTGAGTTTTGGTTGAAGGAAGTAGGATTCCTCGGACACATTATATCCGGAGAAGGTATATCAGTAGATCCCACTAAAGTTGATACCGTGACCAAGTGGGAAGCACCAACCATAGTTGGCGAGATCCGGAGTTTCCTTGGACTTGCAAGATACTATCGGAGATTTATTGAGAATTTCTCAAAGATTGCGAAGCCTATGACTGAGTTGTTGAAGAAGGATACCAAGTTCATATGGACTAAGGAGTGTGAGGTTAGTTTCCAAGAGTTTAAGAAACGTTTGGTTACTTCACCAGTGTTGATTTTGCTAGACCAGACCAAGGATTATGAGGTGTATTGCGACGCTTCACGTAAAGGACTTGGAGCAGTGCTTATGTAGGAAGGGAGAGTTGTTTCATATGCCTCACGACAACTGAAACCGCATGAATTGAATTATGCTATGCATGATGTGGAGTTAGCAGCCGTAGTGCATGCATTGAAAACATGGAGACATTTCCTCATTGGAAATCATTGCGAGGTGTACATGGATCACAAGAGTTTGAAATACATTTTCACGCAGAAGGAGTTAAACCTCAGACAAAGGAGATGGTTGGAGCTCATCAAGGATTATGATATGAGATTGCATTACCATCCCGGAAAGGCTAACGTAGTAGCTGACGCATTAAGCCGTAAGAGCCACGTCAACACCCTAATGACGGGAGAATTACCAAGGGAGTTAGCCAAAAATCTTCATGAGCTATGTTTGGAAATAGTTCTGAGAGGCTATGTAGCAGCATTGGAGATTCAGTCAACTTTGATGGATAGAATCAGAGAAGCTTAGAAGACTGACAAGGAGATTGCCTCTATAAAGGAGAAAATGAGTGAAGGAAAGGCTAAAGTATTTCGTGAGGATGAGCACGACACCCTATGGTTTGAAGACCGTGTTTATGTGCCCAATGACCCGGAGATCAGGAAGTTGATTCTGCAAGAGGCACACGATTCACCATATTCGATTCACCCAGGAAATACCAAGATGTATTTGGATTTGAAGGATATTTTCTGGTGGACCGGAATGAAGAAAGATATTGCGGAGTATGTAGCAGTTTGTGATGTATGTCAGAGAGTAAAGATAGAGCATCAGAAGCCAGCAGGATTGCTACAGCCATTGCCGATACTCGAATGGAAGTGGGATAAGTTAGGCATGGATTTTATCACGGGATTACCCAGGGCTCGTTCAGGCTATGACTCGATTTGGGTTGTAGTTGATCGGTTGACTAAAGTAGCTCATTTCATCCCGGTAAAGACCACTTACACCAGTGCTAAGTTGGCAAAGATATACATGACCAGGATTGTATGCTTACATGGAGTTTCGAGGAGTATAGTATCAGATAAAGGAACCCGGTTTACCTTAAAGTTCTGGAATCAGTTGCACGAAACTTTGGGTACCAGGCTAGAGTTCAGCACAGCTTTTCATCCAAAAACAGATGGACAGACCGAGAGAGTCAATCAGATTTTGGAGGATATGCTGAGAGCTTGTGCGCTAGATTATGGATCTAGTTGGGACGAGAATTTGCCGTATGCAGAGTTCTCTTACAACAATGGCTATCAATCCAGTTTAAAGATGGCCCCTTTCGAAGCCTTGTACGGAAGGAGGTGCAGGACACCATTGTCGTGGGATGAAGTTGGAGACCGCCAGTTGTTTGGACCGGATCTGATTAAGGAGTCTGAACAGAAAGTGAAATTGATTCACGATAGGCTTAAGGTAGCCCAGTCCAGGCAGAAGAGTTATGCAGATTCTAAACGCAAGGAGACAAGTTACGTAGTCGGAGACCGTTTATCTTCGAGTATCCCCACTTCGGGGAATAAAGCGCTTTGGTGTTAAGGGAAAATTAGCGCCACTATTTGTAGGACCATACCGAGTATTGGAATGTATGGGATAAGTGGCCTACAAGTTGGAATTGCCCGAAGGATTGTCAGGAGTTCATGATGTGTTCCATGTTTCTCAGTTGAAGAAGTGCCACGCGTAGATGGCTGACATACCCTTGAGAGACACAGTACCACTGGAAGCAATTCAGTTGGACAGTGATTTGACCTATGAGGAGAAACCAATTAACATTCTAGAGTATGCCAGTTGAGTCTCCCGCAGCAAGGTTATCAAGTTTTGTAAGGTTCAGTGGAGCCACCACACGGAGGATAAGCCACCTGGGAGCGAGAGGAAGATTTGCTCAAGGACCAACCTCACCTATTTTCTAGCCAACCCGAATCTCGAGGGCGAGATTCATCTTAAGGGGGGTAGGTTTGTAACATCCCAAATTTTCAATTTGGAATGTTATACATTAGATCATCAATGCATATCATATTTTAATTGCTTTTGGTTTTGATCCTAGAAATTCTACGCAACTCAAGGACCCACGGAGAGAGTTGGGGATTTCGTTATTTTCATATTTGAGTTTTCTCAAATTTTGAGAATAGGATCATTTGATTTTAATTATTTTATCATCAATTATTTCTATTACAAAAATATGAGATAGGGAATAAAATGACTTTCCCAAAATAAAGAAATATTGAGGATTTAATAATAAAATCAAATAAGTTTTTTATTTTAGAGTTTTTTGTTATTTTATTTGAATTTAGGAAAAATGTGCATTTTTCAGAATTGCATTTAGGCCCCCAAATAAATGTTCACCTTGTGCGGCTTGATTTTAGAAGCCTGGGAAAATTTATTTCGAAATATTTGGAGTCCGTTTAGTATTTCTTTTATTTGATTTTCTGCGCGGAATAATTTAAAAAACGAAACCGACCTACGGGTCGTGTTAGGCCCGGACTCCTCCGGGGCCGGCCTTTAAAAGCCGAGGCACCCAACCCCGTAGCCCGCCGCCCCGAACCCTAGCGCCGCTGCGTCGCTGCACCGCCGCCCCGCCGCAGCGCCACCACCGCGCCGCCGCCCCGTCGCCCCGCCGCCGGAGCCCCACCGCCGCCGCCGGATTCTCGCCGGAGTTGCCGGGTAGTTTTTTTGTTAGACGCCGGGTTTTTTTTCCGAAAAACCGTTCGGTTTTTCCGACAGTTTTGTTTGTTTTTTTAGTTTCTGGTTTTTTTAATAGATCGGTTTTTCCAATTTATTTAAATAGCGAGCGTTCGTCCGTTCGTTCGTTCTAGCGAACGTTCGTCATTTTTCTTTTTTCTCGGATTAAATCCGCAATTTTTCTGATCGTGATTCCTGATCCAATTTTTGTTTTAGTATAACTTTTCGTTCTTTTATCGAAATCAGGCGATTCAAGCCCCTAGAGTTTCGTCTCGAAACCCTCTATCCGTTTAACCAACTCAAACAAGTTTTTGCCACTGTAAAAATTGCCCTAGATCCAGAATAGTAAATGAAGCCTGTTTCTTTTGCCGTTTGACTTTCGTTGCTTCGTTTGATTTGATTCTTTTTGCAAACCGGAGTTCTTAAGTTGAACCTTCTGGTTAGATCTCTTATTTGAGTTTTACCTGTGCATTAGATAAATACTTATTGTATGCTTGTTTGTTTGTCTGCGATAGAATACCCGGAGTTCGCCGCCTGTTACTTCAAACCTCTAGGTTTCGCGGATCATCAGCAAGGCAAGTAACACTTTGATCATACCTCCTACTACCCAATTTTATTGCATTAGATCAATCCTCAAACATTGCACGATTAGGATCTAACTAAATTGTGGGATGGGAAGTAGTTGAGGTAGTACCTATTACCTGTTATATTATCAAACCTTTGGGAGTTACTTCTACGTTTGCCATTA
Source organism: Triticum aestivum (assembly GCF_018294505.1). Classification (NCBI taxonomy): domain Eukaryota; kingdom Viridiplantae; phylum Streptophyta; class Magnoliopsida; order Poales; family Poaceae; genus Triticum; species Triticum aestivum. Next base: position 355,234,890 of record NC_057806.1, read on the forward strand.
TGCCATGCTATGCTAGTAGACGTGGATTGGGTGAGTGATATCCATGACAGATGTGAGTTTGTTAATTAATGGTTTATCTAAGGTGGCAACTTAAACACACATCTGGGTGGATTGAGGTACCTGGGTATTCCAGGATTGCCTATTTTTCTTTATGGACCGCCACCCAGGCCCAAAGGGATCATGAGATTTTTCAAACTAGAAACTTCCGTGTGCAGCCACAAGCTATTATGGGCTCTAGCATAGTTGATTAAGTCGTGTGAACTCTTACAGGGTAGACTAGCAGATGTAGGGGAAAGTAGGTGTAATGGTCTATCCATCATAAGGTGCTAGCGCTTCTGAAAGACTATGTCGCGGTCATCCGTCTTCTCAAACACCATGTAGTGCGAGAAACCAAATGGAGGCGATCGAGTATTGTGGGGAAAAGTGCGTAAACCTCTGTAGAGTGTATAAACTAATCATGGTTAGCCGTGTCCCTGGTTATGGACATCTTGAGTATCTAGTACTTGGATTATCATGTGAATCTCAACATGTTACTCTAAAATTTAATTTTGTTGGGTTTTGTTTAATGATGGTGCTTAATTGGGATTGAGAATGTTGTCAACCATTCTCAATGTTTAAAAACTACCATGATAGTTAAATAAAATTTATTCCTTTGCAGCAGGGAAAAATTGGCTTTACGCAAAAACTGTAACCATAGAGCTTTCGACCAGCCAAATATGCATATAGAATAGTTGTTTCATTCCATTACTCTCTATGTGTTACCTTGCCAGCATATTCCATGTGTTGACCCGTTTCGGGCTGCAACATTAATGTTGCAAACTTTTCAGACGACGATTAAGGAGTTTTTAGGTCGTGGTTCTATACTCAGTGATGCCGTTGGAGTTGATGGACTCGCTTATCTTCCAAGCCTTCCGTTGTTATCGTTAGTATATGGCCTTAAGCCATATTTATTGTAGTAAGTTCTCTATTGAGACACTCGATGTAATAAGTGTGTGATTGCTACTCTGTTATAAATCTTTCAAGTACTGTGTGGTGTCAGCATTACTGATCCAGGGATGACACCTGAGCACAGAGATTGGACCGTTTGAGGTCTGGTCGGTACATTTAGTATAAGAAAGTAAATCACCACTTCAAGGTACTGTAATGAACTCATTATTTATTTATATTGGTGGTAAACCTACTGTATTCCTACTTCTCTATGGTTTATAAACTATTTTACTAGCCATAGATTCATCAAAATAAGTAAACAACACATGAAAAACAGAATCTGTCAAACACAGAACAGTCTGTAGTAATCTGAATCAAACATATACTTCTGTAACTAATAAAATTCTAAAATAAATTTATGGAACTGAGGAATTTATCTATTAATCATCTGCAAAAAGAATTAACTAAATATCACTCTCCAAATAAAAATGGCAGCAATTCTCGTGAGCGCTAAAGTTTCTGTTTTTTACAGCATGATCAACAAGACTTCTCCCAAGTCTTCCCAAAGGTTCTACTTGGCACAAACACTAATTAAAAGCATAAAACCACATATAAACAGAGTCTAGATGAATTATTTATTACTAAACAGGAACAAAAATCAAGGAACAAGAATAAAATTGGGTTGCCTCCCAACAAGCGCTATCGTTTAACTCCCCTAGCTAGGCATGATGATTTCAATGATGCTCACATAAAGGATAAGAATTGAAACATAAAGAGAGCATCATGAAGAATATGACTAGCACATTTAAGTCTAACATACTTCCTGTGCATAGGGATTTTGTGAGCAAACAACTTGTGGGAACAAGAATCAAATTGCATAGGAAGGTAAAACAAGGATAACTTGCATAGTTCCAGGAAGGACGTTCATGCCAGTCACTGAGCCCATAGAGTTTTCTTTTGATGCACCAACTTGGAGTCTAGGAAAGAGCATGGTAGCTCACATCGCCATGGATGCATTGGAGAGGTCTACCGCAATGATCTCAAAGATACTATCTACCAGATTTGTGGGCGCCGAGATGAGCACTGGGAGATGATCAGCATCAGAAAGGATAGATCAATTGCCGATTTTATCCAGGAGTTAAACCAGCACATTCGACGACAGGAGAACTAGATGTGCACCGACATGATAGACCTGAAGAAAGCAAGGACAAGAATCAAGGAACTGGAGGAAGAACTCAAGGCTACACGTGAATATTATGAAGAAGAAATTGAAGTATTAGTGGAGAAGAAGACGATCTGATCAAGAAGATCAGAATATTTATGGGAGGCCCTACACCAGTAGACGAAGACAAAGAACCCAAGGAGATTCGCCTGGAAGACTACATCATCATCGACGACACCGACTCGGATCCAGATGATAGCGATGATGACTATGTTGATGAAGCCGGAGCAGATATCATGGAGTCTGCAACCGAAGAATATTTCTAGTAGACCACCTCATCAGTAGTAGTCCACCATGTAAATACAGTAGTCCGAACACTTTTATGATAGCTAGATAAATTGTATGCCCTTGTTTGATTAAATGAAGTGAATTGTTTGCTTTTGCCTCATGTGCATATGGGTAGTGTTTTTCTCTTTAGACCCCCTCTATTCTTAAATCTCATCTTTTCTAAACCCTCAGATGCCTCCGAGACGTGACCCCGGATTTACCTTTCCACCGGAGCTCACCCAGTTGATCCAGCAGCAGAACACATTGATGCAGTTGCTAGTCCAGAATCAGAATCAGGGGAACAATAACAACAACCCACCACCACCACCACCTGTTGATCACTTAGCCCGTTTCCTTAGGCTAAATCCGCCAGTGTTTTCCAGTAGCACCGAGCCGATAGTAGCAGATGATTGGCCCCGCAAGACAGCTAGAGAGTTGACCACCGCAGGATGCACAGATGCGGAGAAGGTGAAGTTTGCCGCACATCAGCTTGAAGGACCCGCAACATCATGGTGGGAGAATTTCACAGCCACTTTCCCTGTCGACACTGTTACATGGGACCAGTTTCAGCAGGCTTTTCGAACTGCCCATGTTTCAGCAGGAGCTATGGCCATGAAGAAGTGTGAGTTTCGCAACTTGCGCCAAGGAGGACGGACAGTTGGCCAGTATGTGGAGGACTTTAGTAAATTAGCATGTTATGCCCCAGATGACGTTGCTACGGATGCAGCAAAGCAGGAGAAGTTTCTGGAAGGACTGAATGATGAGTTGAGCATGTAGTTGATGATAGCAAACTTCAACAACTACCAGGAGTTGGTAGATCGTGCTCTTATGATTGAAGGCAAGCAGCAGCAAATTGAGAATCGCAAGAGGAAGTATGGACAAGGGAAGTACAATTCAGGAGCTCAGCAGAAGCCATGTTTTACCCCTAGATCGGGAGGACATTTTCAGCATACCCATGGAGGAGGTAGCTCGCACAATCACAACGGCACCAAGAATGGTAATGGCAATGGAGGAAGCAACGGCCAGAACCGTACCAACCCATCAACCCCAGCCAAGAAAGACCTGAGCCAAGTCACTTGCTTTAAGTGTTAGAAGACCGGACATTATGCCAATGAATGTCCTGAAGGCCAGAATGGCAATGGAAGCTCTGGGAAGAAGCCGAACCCTTTCAACAGGGGATAGGTGAACCACGTTAACGTGGAGGAGGTTGAAGAGCAGACGGATGTCGTAATCGGTAAGTTTTTGGTTAAGTCATTTACTGCACTCGTTCTTTTTGATACTGGTGCATCGCATTCATACATATCAAGGGGATTTGTGGATAAGTATAACCTGCCCACTAAGGTTCTTAGAACACCTATGCTAGTAAGCTCACCAGGAGCGGAGTATATGGCCAGTGAAGGATGTTTTCAAGTGCCATTGAGTATAGGTAGGCATGTGTTTCCCTCGGATTTAATCATCTTGGAATCACAAGGATTGGATGTAATTCTGGGTATGGATTGGCTGTCGATATATGGAGGAAACATCGATTGCGCCAGTAAGACAATTTTGCTTACCACCCCAGATGGGAGAAGGATCAAGTATGTAACCCGACATGTGCCAAAAGGGACTCAAGTAAATTGTTTAACAGGAGTTGTGCAGGAGGAAGTACCAGTGGTAAGGGATTTCCCTGAAGTATTTCCAGAAGAGTTGCCAGGCATGCCACCGGATAGAGATATTGAGTTTTTGATTGAGTTATTGCCAGGCACAGGGCCAATATCGAAGAGACCATACAGTATGCCTGCAAAGGATTTGGTGGAGATTAAGAAGCAGATTAAGGAGTTACTGGATAAAGGTTACATTCGCCCAAGTTTGTCGCCTTGGGGATCACCAGTACTTCTAGTAGAGAAAAAGGATGGATCATTAAGGATGGTTGTTGATTATCGTGGGTTGAATGAAGTAACGATCAAGAACAAGTACCCACTACCCATGATCAATGATCTGTTTGATTGATTGCAAGGAGCTAAGGTATTTTCCAAGATCGATCTGCGATCAGGATACCACCAGTTGAAGATTCGAGAACAGGATATACCTAAGACAACTTTTACCACCAGGTAGGTTGTACGAGTATACCGTTATGTCATTTGGTCTGACTAACGCACCTGCCTATTTTATGAACATGATGAACAAAGTGTTTATGGAGTTCTTGGATAAGTTCGTTATGGTGTTCATTGATGATATCCTGGTTTACTCGAAGAATGAAGAGGAGCATAAGGAACATTTGCGATTGGTACTTGAGAAGCTCAGAGAACATCAGTTGTATGCCAAGTTCAGCAAATGTGAGTTTTGGTTGAAGGAAGTAGGATTCCTCGGACACATTATATCCGGAGAAGGTATATCAGTAGATCCCACTAAAGTTGATACCGTGACCAAGTGGGAAGCACCAACCATAGTTGGCGAGATCCGGAGTTTCCTTGGACTCGCAAGATACTATCGGAGATTTATTGAGAATTTCTCAAAGATTGCGAAGCCTATGACTGAGTTGTTGAAGAAGGATACCAAGTTCATATGGACTGAGGAGTGTGAGGTTAGTTTCCAAGAGTTGAAGAAACGTTTGGTTACTTCACCAGTGTTGATTTTGCTAGACCAGACCAAGGATTATGAGGTGTATTGCGACGCTTCACGTAAAGGACTTGGAGCAGTGCTTATGTAGGAAGGGAGAGTTGTTTCATATGCCTCACGACAACTGAAACCGCATGAATTGAATTATGCTACGCATGATGTGGAGTTAGCAGCCGTAGTGCATGCATTGAAAACATGGAGACATTTCCTCATTGGAAATCATTGCGAGGTGTACACGGATCACAAGAGTTTGAAATACATTTTCACGCAGAAGGAGTTAAACCTCAGACAAAGGAGATGGTTGGAGCTCATCAAGGATTATGATATGAGATTGCATTACCATCCCGGAAAGGCTAACGTAGTAGCTGACGCATTAAGCCGTAAGAGCCACGTCAACACCCTAATGACGGGAGAATTACCAAGGGAGTTAGCCAAAAATCTTCGTGAGCTATGTTTGGAAATAGTTCTGAGAGGCTATGTAGCAGCATTGGAGATTCAGTCAACTTTGATGGATAGAATCAGAGAAGCTTAGAAGACTGACAAGGAGATTGCCTCTATAAAGGAGAAAATGAGTGAAGGAAAGGCTAAAGTATTTCGTGAGGATGAGCACGACACCCTATGGTTTGAAGACCGTGTTTATGTGCCCAATGACCCGGAGATCAGGAAGTTGATTCTGCAAGAGGCACACGATTCACCATATTCGATTCACCCAGGAAATACCAAGATGTATTTGGATTTGAAGGATATTTTCTGGTGGACCGGAATGAAGAAAGATATTGCGGAGTATGTAGTAGTTTGTGATGTATGTCAGAGAGTAAAGATAGAGCATCAGAAGCCATCAGGATTGCTACAGCCATTGCCGATACTCGAATGGAAGTGGGATAAGTTAGGCATGGATTTTATCACGGGATTACCCAGGGCTCGTTCAGGCTATGACTCGATTTGGGTTGTAGTTGATCGGTTGACTAAAGTAGCTCATTTCATCCCGGTAAAGACCACTTACACCAGTGCTAAGTTGGCAAAGATATACATGACCAGGATTGTATGCTTACATGGAGTTTCGAGGAGTATAGTATCAGATAAAGGAACCCGGTTTACCTCAAAGTTCTGGAATCAGTTGCACGAAACTTTGGGTACCAGGCTAGAGTTCAGCACAGCTTTTCATCCAAAAACAGATGGACAGACCGAGAGAGTCAATCAGATTTTGGAGGATATGCTGAGAGCTTGTGCGCTAGATTATGGATCTAGTTGGGACGAGAATTTGCCGTATGCAGAGTTCTCTTACAACAACAGCTATCAATCCAGTTTAAAGATGGCCCCTTTCGAAGCCTTGTACGGAAGGAGGTGCAGGACACCATTGTCGTGGGATGAAGTTGGAGACCGCCAGTTGTTTGGACCGGATCTGATTAAGGAGTCTGAACAGAAAGTGAAATTGATTCGCGATAGGCTTAAGGTAGCCCAGTCCAGGCAGAAGAGTTATGCAGATTCTAAACGCAAGGAGACAGTTTACATAGTCGGAGACCGTTTATCTTCGAGTATCCCCACTTCGGGGAATAAAGCGCTTTGGTGTTAAGGGAAAATTAGCGCCACGATTTGTAGGACCATACCGAGTATTGGAACGGATGGGATAAGTGGCCTACAAGTTGGAATTGCCCGAAGGATTGTCAGGAGTTCATGATGTGTTCCACGTTTCTCAGTTGAAGAAGTGCCACGCGTAGATGGCTTACATACCCTTGAGAGACACAGTACCACTGGAAGCAATTCAGTTGGACAGTGATTTGACCTATGAGGAGAAACCAATTAACATTCTAGAGTATGCGAGTCGAGTCACCCGCAGCAAGGTTATCAAGTTTTGTAAGGTTCAGTGGAGCCACCACACGGAGGATAAGCCACCTGGGAGCGAGAGGAAGATTTGCTCAAGGACCAACCTCACCTATTTTCTAGCCAACCCGAATCTCGAGGGCGAGATTCATCTTAAGGGGGGTAGGTTTGTAACATCCCAAATTTTCAATTTGGAATGTTATACATTAGATCATCAATGCATATCATTTTTTAATTGCTTTTGGTTTTGATCCTAGAAATTCTACGCAACTCAAGGACCCACGGAGAGAGTTGGGGATTTCGTTATTTTCATATTTGAGTTTTCTCAAATTTTGAGAATAGGATCATTTGATTTTAATTATTTTATCATCAATTATTTCTATTACAAAAATATGAGATAGGGAATAAAATGACTTTCCCAAAATAAAGAAATATTGAGGATTTAATAATAAAATCAAATAAGTTTTTTATTTTAGAGTTTTTCGTTATTTTATTTGAATTTAGGAAAAATGTGCATTTTTCAAAATTGCATTTAGGCCCCCAAATAAATGTTCACCTTGTGCGGCTTGATTTTAGAAGCCAGGGAAAATTTATTTCGGAATATTTGGAGTCCGTTTAGTATTTCTTTTATTTGATTTTCTGCGCGGAATAATTTAAAAAAACGAAACCGACCTACGGGTCGTGTTAGGCCCGGACTCCTCCGGGGCCGGCCTTTAAAAGCCGGGGCACCCAACCCCGTAGCCCGCCGCCCCGAACCCTAGCGCCGCTGCATCGCCGCACCGCCGCCCTGCCGCAGCGCCACCACCGCACCGCCGCCCCGTCGCCCCGCCGCCGGAGCCCCGCTGCCGCCGCCGGATTCTCGCCGGAGTTGCCGGGTAGTTTTTTTGTTAGACGCCGGGTTTTTTTTCCGAAAAACCGTTTGGTTTTTCTGACAGTTTTGTTCGTTTTTTTAGTTTCTGGTTTTTTTAATAGATCGGTTTTTCCGATTTATTTAAATAGCGAGCGTTCGTCCGTTCGTTCGTTCTAGCGAACGTTCGTCGTTTTTCTTTTTTCTCGGATTAAATCCGCAATTTTTCTGATCGCGATTCCTGATCCAATTTTTGTTTTAGTATAACTTTTCGTTCGTTTATCGAAATCAGGCGATTCAAGCCCCTGGAGTTTCGTCTCGAAACCCTCTATCCGTTTAACCAACTCAAACAAGTTTTTGCCACTGTAAAAATTGCCCTAGATCCAGAATAGTAAGCGAAGCTTGTTTCTTTTACCGTTTGACTTTCGTTGCTTCGTTTGATTTGATTCTTTTTGCAAACCGGAGTTCTTAAGTTGAATCTTCTGGTTAGATCTCTTATTTGAGTTTTACCCGTGCATTAGATAAATACTTATTGTATGCTTGTTTGTTTGTCTGTGATAGAATACCCGGAGTGCGCCGCCTGTTACTTCAAACCTCTAGGTTTCGCGGATCATCAGCAAGGCAAGTAACACTTTGATCATACCTCCTACTACCCAGTTTTATTGCATTAGATCAATTCTCAAACATTGCATGATTAGGATCTAACTAAATTGTGGGATGGGAAGTAGTTGAGGTAGTACCTATTACCTGTTATATTATCAAACCTTTGGGAGTTACTTCTACGTTTGCCATTATGCCATGCTATGCTAGTAGACATGGATTGGGTGAGTGATATCCATGACAGATGTGAGTTTGTTAATTAATGGTTTATCTAAGGTGGCAACTTAAACACACATCTGGGTGGATTGAGGTACCTGGGTATTCCAGGATTGCCTATTTTTCTTTATGGACCGCCACCCAGGCCCAAAGGGATCATGAGATTTTTCAAACTAGAAACTTCCGTGTGCAGCCACAAGCTATTATGGGCTCTAGCATAGTTGATTAAGTCGTGCGAACTCTTACAGGGTAAACTAGCAGATGTAGGGGAAAGTAGGTGTAACGGTCTATCCATCATAAGGTGCTAGCGCTTCTGAAAGACTATGTCTCTGTCATCCGTCTTCTCAAACACCATGTAGTGCGAGAAACCAAACGGAGGCAATCGAGTCTTGTGGGGAAAAGTGCGCAAACCTCTGCAGAGTGTATAAACTAATCATGGTTAGCTGTGTCCCCGGTTATGGACATCTTGAGTATCTAGTACTTGGATTATCATGTGAATCTCAACATGTTACTCTAAAATTTAATTTTGTTGGGTTTTGTTTAATGATGATGCTTAATTGGGATTGAGAATGCTGCCAACCATTCTCAATGTTTAACAACTACCATGATAGTTAAATAAAATTTATTCCTTTGCAGCAGGGAAAAATTGGCTTTACGCAAAAACTGTAACCATAGAGCTTTCCACCAGCCAAATATGCATATAGAATAGCTGTTTCATTCCATTACTCTCTATGTGTTACCTTGCCAGCATATTCCATGTGTTGACCCGTTTCGGGCTGCAACATTAATGTTGCAGACTTTTCAGACGACGGTTAAGGAGTTTTTAGGTCGTGGTTCTATACTCAGTGATGCCGTTGGAGTTGATGGACTCGCTTATCTTCCAAGCCTTCCGTTGTTATCGTTAGTATATGGCCTTAAGCCATATTTATTGTAATAAGTTCTCTATTGAGACACTCGATGTAATAAGTGTGTGATTGCTACTCTGTTATAAATCCTTCAAGTACTGTGTGGTGTCAGCATTACTGATCCAGGGATGACACCTGAGCACAGAGATTGGACCGTTTGAGGTCTGGTCGGTACAGTTAGTATAAGAAAGTAAATCACCACTTCAAGGTACTGTAATGAACTCATTATTTATTTATATTGGTGGTAAACCTACTGTATTCCTACTTCTCTATGGTTTATAAACTATTTTACTAGCCATAGATTCATCAAAATAAGTAAACAACACATGAAAAACAGAATCTGTCAAAAATAGAACAGTCTGTAGTAATCTGAATCAAACGTATACTTCTGTAACTCATAAAATTCTAAAATAAATTTATGTAACTGAGGAACTTATCTATTAATCATCTGCAAAAAGAATTAACTAAATATCACTCTCCAAATAAAAATGGCAGCAATTCTTGTGAGCGCTAAAGTTTCTGTTTTTTACAGCATGATCAACAAGACTTCTCCCAAGTCTTCCCAAAGGTTCTACTTGGCACAAACACTAATTAAAAGCATAAAACCACATCTAAACAGAGTCTAGATGAATTATTTATTACTAAACAGGAACAAAAATCAAGGAACAAGAATAAAATTGGGTTGCCTCCCAACAAGCGCTATCGTTTAACTCCCCTAGCTAGGCATGATGATTTCAATGATGCTCACATAAAGGATAAGAATTGAAACATAAAGAGAGCATCATGAAGAATATGACTAGCACATTTAAGTCTAACATACTTCCTGTGCATAGGGATTTTGTGAGCAAACAACTTGTGGGAACAAGAATCAACTTGCATAGGAAGGTAAAACAAGGATAACTTGCATAGTTCCAGGAAGGACGTTCATGCTAGTCACTGAGCCCATAGAGTTTTCTTTTGATGCACCAACTTGGAGTCTAGGAAAGAGCATGGAAGCTCACATCGCCATGGACGCATTGGAGAGGTCTACTGCAATGATCTCAAAGATACTATCTACCAGATTTGTGGGCGCCGAGATGAGCACTAGGAGATGATCAGCATCAGAAAGGATAGATCAATTGCCGCTTTTATCCAGGAGTTAAACCAGCACATTCGATGACAGGAGTCCAGCGCGCAGTATTGTCTTCGGCATTGCAAGGCAGGTTCCTTCTCCGAATACACCACGGAAGAGTTTGAATACAAGGATAGTGTCCGACCCTGCAAAATAAGTTCCACATACCACCATAGAGAGAATAATATTTCCACAAATCCAATATGCTGACACGTTTTGATAGTATGACATCACTTCATGGCCCGGTTATTATTCGAACCGCTTTTCTCAACCAGCTCCGCACACATCGCGAGGCGGTTTTCTCGATACGTCTTGTCAAAGTAGAGATCGTGTTCCCCTTATCACGGGATTCTCATCAATATGGACGTGGGTAACCCAACCGCGCCATCAATTACGGCGCCTGGGGAATAAGCGGTTTTGCCTGGCAAGTGGGGAGACTTATCGCCTCCTCTGCCCTTATAAAAGGGACAAAGATCTACTTTTTTTCACCCACACCTTCTTCCTTCTCGCTTTCCCATTCCCGCACACTCGAGCTCCAACGCCCAAGCTCGCGTTCTTCTTCTCAAACCACCCCAAGCATGTCAGGAGCAGGAGGCAAGTGGATGGTCTCCTCTGTCATGGAGGAGAACGTCAAAAAATTACGGGAAGCCGGATATCTGGCCGCAGATATCGCGCACCGGCTGCCCGATGTGTGGCAGATCGTCCCAATGCCCGAACCCCATGAGAGGGTAGTTTTTCTTACCCATTTCATCCGCGGACTAGGATTTCCTCTCCACCCGTTTGTCCGCGGGCTCATGTTCTACTACGGGCTGGATTTCCATGATCTGGCCCCCAACTTTATCCTCAACATCTCAGCGTTTATCATCGTGTGCGAGGCCTTCCTCCGCATCAGGCCCCAGTTCGGCCTATGGCTGAAAACCTGCAATGTCAAACCGAAGGTGGTGGGAGGCCAGCAAGCAGAATGCAGACGCACCATGGTGGGCAAGATGCCCAATGTCATCTGGCTCGAGGGTACCTACGTGGATACCATAAAGGGGTGGCAATCAGGGTGGTTCTACATCACCGAGCCGCGCGCTTCCAACTGGGTGGCGGCCCCCAAATTTCGATCTGGAATGCCCACGTGGCTCACCTCCTGGAAAAAGAAGGGCTTTTCCTGGGGTTCTTCAACAGAGCTAACCAGACTCCAGACCTGTATCCAGAACATGATGAACAAGAAAGTCAAACTTGTCAACATGGTCCAGGTTATGCTCGTCCGCCGGATCCTTCCGTGCCAACGATGAGCATTCAATTTGTGGGAGTTCGACTTGGCCAAGCACCAGATGGTGTGAGAGCTCTACGACACGATGCACAAGGACGTATGGAGGGTGTTGTTCAAGAGAGCCGAGATCCCTCCCCCTCTTACCGAAGACCGCGGACTCAGCGCAAAGCACCATGCCGGTCCGGTAAGCATTTATATTTCTCAGGGTATTTATTTGCCCAGGTTTAGTTATGTGTAGGATCTAAGCTCCCATGTCACTAATAGGACTGGATAAAGACAGCGGAGCAGCTTGATTGCCTAGCCCCCCTGCCCGAAGATCCGGCAAACACTCTTCTGACGAAGAGGCTGACCCCGGCACCTTACGAGGTGCCGGAAAAGACGGCCAAGAAGAAGGCCGCGGGGACCTGAAAGGGTCTTCGGCGCAAGATGGATCTGTCGGTCTCATCATCCGATGAGTCCGACATGCACTCCTCCCACAGAAACGAGGAGGAGAAAAGTTCTCCCCCCAGCCGGCGGAGACAAAAAAAGGAAGGCCGACCCATCCGGGGAGGCCGAAGGGTCCAATAAGGGAAGGACTCTCCTTCCGGACTGTGCCACGACGGCCGTCGACAGCGGCGGCGAGTGGCTGCCCAGGGATAAGCCCCTGGCAAAGTCGTAAGTGTCCGGACACCATAGTACTTCATGATATGTTTTATTGTACTGCCTTTCCTCATGCCGAACATGATTATGCAGTCCGTCCCGAGCTCATCTCGACGTACCCTCGTCGAGCGGCTCTTTGGACTCGTCGGATATGAACATCGGTTCTGTTCTGACCGCTTCCACCCCTCGCCCTACGGACAACGCCGAGGTGTTGTCTAAACAGGCACCAAGCCAAGGGGAGGTGGTCCTGGGGGCGCCTCGCGGTGACTTCCCTGACCCTGGGTACCAAGGGAGCGAGGCTCCTACGGGCTTCGAGTTTGGGCCCCAGCCGGACACTACGCCTGAACCCTCGATGGTTCCGGACTCCGGCAGGCAGTCCCCCGTCAAGGGGGGCCAACCATCCATGCCGGTGTCCTCTGTCCAACTAGAGGCACCGGACAACTTGCTGGAAGCACTTCACAGCGCTTCCATCGATGAAGAACACCACACTATCATGAGTGCGGTGGTTAAGAAGGTTTAGTCCGCCAAGAACGGGTTGACCGAAGCTTGCGCCAGCCTCCTAACAGGCTTTGAAGTAAGCATTCAAAATATAAAAATATTACCGCATAGATAGTAGCCCCTGATGCTCTGTTCGGCGTTCGTGAAGAAAAGCCGAGTAGAGGATCAAATGATAACTCAGGAGTCTAATTAGAGTATGTCTATGTGTATGTGCAAGCTTCACTGCTGGCCGCTGCCGCACGTACCGTGGAGGTCGATGCGCTGAAGCAGGACATGAAGTGGTCCGAGGATGAGCTCGACCTTACCAAGAGGCAGCTTGAAGAGAGCAAAGGTAAGAAATTCCCCCGTCTATGTAGTTAAAAAGAAGTTCGAGTGTAAAGTAATAGGATCATCATGGATTTGTCAGGGGCCACGACCGAGGTGGAGACCCTGAGGAGGGCGTTGTCCGCAGCCGAAGACAAAGCGTCCAAGGAACGCATTGAACGGGAGAAACAAGAAGCCCGAGTGGGCGTGGTGCAGCAAGAGCTCGAGGCTCTCACCAAAAAGCACGAGTCCTTGGAGCTGGACTCTAAAACGCGAGAGTCCGAGCTCGCGCAGGCGCTTGAAAGCGTCCGGAGCGCCAAGGCCGAAGCCCACAAGGCCCTCCAGGAGATTGATGAGGCGAAGAAGAAAGTAGCAGGTAAGGCATTCAATATGCAAAGCAAGCATGTGAAGGAGAATTTCCTTTTTCTTACCCGAGTTCGGAGCTCTCCAGGAGCGTTTGCAGATCTTCCCCGCAGTGTGCTGGATGCCGCGGAATTTTACCAGGCTGAGGAGGGGAGCTCAACGGAGAAGTTGTTCTGGTCTCAGTATACTGGGACCGAACACCCCGTGGCCTTGGGCGACCAGCTGAAGCAGTTGGTCGAACTTCACAGGGCGGCCGAACAGGCCATGAAGGGCCTTATAGTCCGTATGTGGCCTGGCGAGCCCCTGTCCTGCAGCTACTTCGGTCTGGTGCGACGGCTGGTGGAAGCCCGCCCACGGCTTGAGGTCATCAAGCGGTCCGTCTGCATTGAAGGTGCATGCAGGGCTTTTGCCTGGGCGAAGGTGCACTGGGCGAAGCTGGACGCCGTGAAGCTTGTGAAGGAGGGGCCGCAAGAGGGCAAGGAGCATCGCCGCCCCGAGAATTATTATGAGGGACTCTTGGAGGGATCCCGCCTAGTGGCAGATGAGTGTGCCAAGGATGTAATTTTTGAATGAACATGCTCACGTGATCCTGTAATATGAAACGAGTTCATTTGCGCCATGCGACGCTTTCTTAATTTAAAATATTACCTTCTGTGCGGCCATTTATAAAATCTGAGAGTTGGCCAGTCATCAGCTTCTGCCCCCATGTAACTAGTACCGGGGTGTTCGGGATAAACCTGAACACTCTTTACCCCAATTTTGGGTCCTCCAAGGGAGTTGTTCAGCACAACGAACCAGGCAATCGGACTATAATGCTTTATCACTCTCACTTAGCCATAGAAGTCTATGATTTTAAATTTTTCGCGAAGCCCCTGGTATTCGGAGGGCCGAATTTGGGGCGCTATACACGCCTAAGCCGGACAAGGCCGACTCCTCGCCCGAAGCGGAAAAAGTCTTTAAGGACTTGAGACCTCTCGAACAGCGACCAGTCTCTCGCCTTATCATGACAGTCAGTTTTTGGCTTTCTCTACTGAGGTGCTCGTCTGGAAGAACCGGGGCACAATCGTAGTAGTTCTCCCACCGCTACCTTAGCCGATATAGCGGAACGTAAGGTACCAAAGCATGGGAGCCGGGCAACCCAACATTTGACCCAAGACATGATTCGGAGCTGATGCATATAATGCTATAAGTTCGGGGTGCCGCACTGTCGAAAGTGTTCGGACTTCTTGCGCCGTATTATGGGGTAAACCAGAGCCCCTGGCGTACTGACTGTACCCAAGTGTGCAGGTGCGGTATGTCGTAAATGGACATATAAGAGAAAGAGAAAAACTTAAATAATGCAATGACAGATTAATAATATGCATTGTTATTTGAATAATACGTCGAAGCGTACTGGTAGAAGTAGTGCAATGAGCTGAACGCAGGACAATTCGAAATGTCCCATCCAAGGTAAGCTATGCATAAAGAGTGAAAAATGGGTATATCAAGAATTACTAGAGACCACCTGGCGGTTCCCATGTTCATCTTAGCTTCTTGCCGCATCGGTTGTTGCTTCCGGAATGTGTCCGGTAGTCGTACTGCCGGAAAGGCCTTCCAAAGAGTTAGGCCCTGAAAGAGAAAAGGAATGTCAAAGGTATACAGCCCCTGGTGTGGTTAAGCCACAATGCGGGGCGTGTCCTGATTGTGCCCCCGCCTGTGTCCATGGTATTTTCAATGTGTAGTTATGTACGCGCGGCACGAATTTCGTCGCTGCACTGGGACTGGGACGGGGGCCGAATTGCTAGTCGAGCGTAGATCGCGCCAGGCGATCCTATTGCAGATTATTCCGGACGCGCTTGAAGGTTTCCGGGGGCTGTAATGCTGAATGAGTGGTCTGTCTGAACAGGCTGCTTTGTGCCTCTGCTACAAGGGCCGCAGTGTGCTCTTCCGTACAGAGAGAGCGTTTTGTGTTTCCATTTACTGTTATGACCCCGCGAGGTCCTGGCATCTTGAGCTTGAGGTATGCGTAATGCAGCACTGCATTGAATTTTGCAAATGTTGTCCGTCCGAGCAGTGTGTGATAGCCACTGCGAAACGGGACGATGTCGAAGATTAACTCTTCGCTTCGGAAGTTATCCGGTGATCCAAAGACTACTTCCAGTGTGATTGAGCCTGTGCAATGGGCCTCTACACCTGGGATGACACCTTTGAAGGTGGTTTTGCTGGGTTTGATCCTTGAGGGATCGATACCCATTTTTCGCACTATATCCTGATAAAGCAGGTCCAGGCTGCTGCCGCCGTCCATAAGGACTTGAGTGAGATGAAATCCATCAATGATGGGGTCTAGGACCAGTGCGGCAGATCTGCCATGACGGATGCTAGTGGGGAGGTCCCTGCGATCGAAGGTGATCGGACAAATAGACCATGGGTTGAACTTTGGGGCGACGGGCTCCATCGCGTAGACGTCCCTTAGTGCGTGCTTCCGCTCCCTCTTGGGAATGTGGGTTGCGTATATCATGTTTACTGTCTTTACTTGTGGGGGAAACCCCTTCTGTCCCCTTGGGTTCGGCGGCCTGGGCTCCTCCTCGTCATCGCTATGCAGCCCCTTGTTCTTGTTTTCGGCATTTAACTTGCCGGCCTGCTTGAACACCCAGCATTCTCTGTTGGTGTGATTGGCTGGCTTTTTAGGGGTGCCGTGGATTTGACACAAGCAATCCAGTATGCGATCCAAATTGGACGGAGCCGGAGTATTTCTTTTGAATGGCTTTTTCCGCTGACCGGATCTAGAGCCTTTGAATCCGGTGTTGACTGCCGTATCTTTGTTGTTATCGCCGTTATTGCGGTGCTTTGGTCTATTACGACACTGCCTACCATTAACGTCTTTGATATCCGAGGTATCCAGATTCCTTGATGTATTGTTGCTGCGAGCCAGCCAACTGTCCTCGCCCGCACAAAAGTGGATCATGAGTGTTGTGAGGGCTGCCATAGATTTCGGCTTCTCCTGGCCGAGGTGGCGGGCGAGCCACTCGTCGCGGATGTTATGTTTGAATGCCGCTAGGGCTTCTGCATCCGGACAGTCTACGATTTGATTTTTCTTAGTCAGGAACCGTTTCCAGAATTGTCTGGCCGATTCCCCTGGCTGCTGGGTTATGTGGCTCAAGTCATCAGCATTCGGTGGCCGCACATAAGTGCCCTGGAAGTTGTCAAGAAATGCATCTTCCAAATTCGCCCAACTGCCGACGGAATCTGCTGGCAAGCTATTCAGCCAATGCCGAGCTGGTCCTTTGAGTTTTAGTGGGAGGTACTTGATGTCATGTAGATCGTCACCGCGGGCCATGTGGATGTGAAGGAGGAAATCCTCAATCCATACAGCGGGATCTGTTGTGCCGTCATATGATTTGATGTTTACGGGTTTGAAACCCTCCGGGAATTCATGATTCATAAATTCATCAGTGAAGCATAGGGGGTGTGCGGCACCTCTGTGCCGGGCTATATCCCGACGTAGTTCGTATGAGTCTTGTCCGCTGTATTCGGCTCGGCTGGATTTACTCTTGGTGTATCCGACGTGACGATCATCGTCCCGTGTGGGCGCACGTGTTCGTGTCCCGTATATTGACCTTACGATTTTTGCCTTGCTGTCCAAGATGTCTCGCGGGTCCTCTGTGTTGCCCCGGGCCTTAGTATCTTTGACTGAGTGGCGACGGGGTGCGGGCTGAACTTTGGGCTGAAACGCCTCTCTGGCTCGGACGCGTAGTGGCCGGTCAGCCGCATTGTACACTGGTGAATGAGGTTTGAATGCTTCCTCCTCGAGGTGAGGTAGCAACCTGCGTTTTGCGTAACACTTGGACGGGCGCTCGAGTTCATGTTCCTTGGCCGCAAGGACTTCGGTCCACCTGTCTGCTAGCAAGTCTTGATCAACTTGAAGCTGTTGTTGTTTCTTCTTTAGGCTATTTGCCGTGGCCATAAGCCGGCGCTTGCAGCGCTCTTGCTCGACGGGGTCGCTAAGGCTCGCCTCATCTTCGGAGAGAGGCATGTAATTGTCCTCCTCTGGTTCTTCGTCTGCTGCCTGCTCTAGAGGGCTAGCTTGTTCGTCCTCCGGCTCTACATCATGCTGGGGGGGATTGTTGTTGTCTTCGGCACTATCCAGAGTGTTATTATCTCCTGTGTCGGTATCACTGCTCTTACTGTGGCAGGACTTAGAGCGGCGCCGCTGACGTCGGTGCTTGGGTTGCTTCTTGAAGGGGTCATCCTCTGCTTTCTCCTCGCCATTGGCTTCTTTGGGGTTGTCCACCATATATATATCATATGATGAGGTAGCGGTCCAGTGCCCCGAGGGCGGTGGATCCTGTTCGTCTCCAGCTTTGTCGTCTGTACCGTCGAAGTCTTCGGAGCCGAAGTCGAGCATGTCGGCTAAGTCGTCGACAGTGGCTACTAAGTGGGTGGTAGGTGGGCAGCGAATTTCTTCGTCGTCCGTATCCCATTCTAGCCGGACATAGTTCGGCCAAGGTTCTCCTGACAGGGAGAGAGACCTTAATGAATTTAGCACATCTCCAAAAGGTGAGTGCTGAAAGATATCCGCAGAGGTGAACTCCATGATCGGCGCCCAGTCGGACTCGACAGGCACGCATACGAGCGGCTCGGAGTCCGTGGCTGAGGATGAATCCAGTGGTTCGGCAACACAGCTCTCATAAGGGGTGAAGTCAGTATCCGACTCCATCGCCACTGAGAGTGCGGCCTCCATGGCAGGGTCCATCCCTCTGCTCTTGGATGGCGCGACTTGCTCCGAATTAAAGGTCGGAGTAGCTGCGGACGCGATCTCCCGAACACTGTCCGACGGCAGAGTTGCGTCATGCTCATCGCGACTGCACGGCGCATCCGGTATGGGCTCGAATCCGTCGAAGATCAAGTCTCCGCGGATATCGGCCGTGTAGTTTAAATTTCCAAATCTGACCTGATGGCCAGGGGCGTAGGTCTCAACCTGCTCCAGATGGCCAAGCGAATTGGCCCGCAGTGCATGTCGGATTTCGGGTTCCGGCAGACACTTGAGGTTCGAACACTGGGGTGCGCACGGAGATTTCGCCTCCTACCTTCCTGCACCCCTCCGCCTTGCTAGGATCTGAACTATGGAAAGAACAACACAAGAGACACAGGGTTTATACAGGTTCGGGCCACTGTTGTGGTGTAATACCCTACTCCAGTGTGTGGTGTGGTGGATTGCCTCTTGGGCTGATGATGATGAACAATACAAGGTATAACAGCCTCGCGAGGGTCTGTTCTTGGCTGGGGCGATGAACTGCTGGGAGGAGCTCAGTCACCTTTCTCTCTCTCTACCTAATCTTCTCTATCCTTCGATCCCTTGGTCGGCTCTTTCTTCCCCAGCCTCTAGCCTCTCTCTCTCTTTCTGTCTCTTTTCTACCTGTGGGTGGCTGGTCCTATTTATAGAGGCCCTGGTCCTCTTCCCAAATATCGAGCAGGAAGGGAGCCAACAATGGCGGGCTAATTTGAAGGGGGACAGCTAGTATCAACTATCCTGACAAAAGCAGTCTTCGCCTGTGCAAAGCTCTGGTGATGACGCCGTCTTGGGCTCCACGGTGACCTCCGTCTTGTAGTCCTCCTAGTCTTGGTCTCGTTGCACCGAAATGGCAACCTTTGCCTGATGCCTCGGTACTCCGCAGCTGCGCTTGCCCCCTTTGCACCAAGGAGGAAGGGAGGACGCTACGCGGGCTGGCACCCGCCTGGCGCCCCCGGTCGTCATGGCTTGCGTCACGGGCACCTCGTGAGGTACCCCGCCTTGATCTCTCCGCCTCCTCGTGAGCTAGCCTGACGAGGCCGCGCCTGAGGAAGCTCTGCGTCATCCGCCCCGCGAGGCTTGGCCCCTCGCGAGGGTCTTGGGTTTGTGTTGGTGAAGGTGGGTCGCGCTGGGCCCCCCTTTGAGCCACGCCGTAGGCTGCAGGCAGGCAAGTCTAGGGACCCCCGTTCCAAGAACGCCGACAGTAGCCCCCGGGCCCAAGGCGTGCCCGGACTTGGCCGTGCAGGGAAGCGGAAGGGCAAGAGCGAAGCGCCGCGGGCCCTAACAGCCTGTGGCCTTGGGCGTCGTGTGGCGGTTGACTGGACGTGGGCGCCTCCACTTCCCCATGGCACCTCGGCAACTGCACGGATTGGACAAGTCCCTGCATGCAAAGTGGGTCATGATTACCTGCAATCGTGGAGGTCGGTGGTTGGCCTTCGCCGACCATAAGTACGGAACAGCGCGCGCCCTTCCATTCCATCCCTCCTTGCTTCTCCTTCTTCTCGATCCTTGCTCCGTCTTGCTGCGATGGCTCCGATCCGCAGGTTCTCGGTGGCAGAGAAGGGAAAAGCTCCCCGAGAGGAGCCAGACCCACTCCTGCCGAAGAAACGGCTCGTCCCCCGTGGCCCGGACGAACGGGCCCTTCAGGTGGTGTCGAGGCCTTGGTGCGAGCGGGTGCCGTCGGGGTTCCCGCTGCCATTTTACGCCCACGTCGAGGGCCCGGAAGGAGCTGATGCTGACCGCCATGGGCGGCACCGCCGTCAGCGCCGACGGGTCACGAAGGTGTGGGTCGTCCCCCCTGGGGTCCACACCGAGGGCTCCTCCCGAGAGTTTGTGCTCCACGTCGCCATTCCTCTTCAGTCTTGGATCCGCATTCCTTCCTTCTTCGCCTCCATCATCCCGCAGGGGGAGCCCCTGGAGCTTTGGCTGCAGCACGCCGGCTGCAGCACCCTCACGACCGAGGCAGAGGTCGCGGTCGTTGCCCCGGGCGAGGTCTTCATGACTCGGGGCTGGAGAGAGATCGCCCAGGTTTGCAGGGTAAGGGGCGTCTTCGCGGTCCACTTGGATTACGACGGTGCTTCGGTGATGCTCTTCAAGGTCTTCGATGCGAGCGGGCGCCGGCTGGAGTGCTGCCCTGGGGAAGGTGGCTCGGACCCTGCTGCGACGAGGACTGGGCCCGCCAACCGCTCCCTTGGCGGCTCCTTAGGCGGTGGAGGCGTCGGAGGCTCTAGCGACTCCGGCGAGCTCTTCGCGACTCCGGAGACAAGTGACAACAGCTACGAGCCCCCGAGCCGGCGCCACTCCTAGAGCAGGGCGGGCTCGTCAGGCCGCCGCCAACTCTGATCTGGATGGGGTTGGCATCGGTGCTTGATGGCCCACTGTTGACGATGGCGTCTTTTGTAGGGTCGTGCGTAGTTTGTGTCCCTTTAGGATCTGTTCCCTGTGAGGAATTAAAAACGCGTACCGTGGGGGCTTGTAAGGTGCCTGTGATCCTATTTTGTCAATATAACCCTTGTCGTAGAATTGCGCGAGTTGCTCATTCCGTCTTAGCTCAGTCCTCCCTTTCAAACCTCACGAGGGCTTGGTGCTCTGCGCCGACAGGTCCCAGTCCCAAGGCGGCTTCAGCCATCGCTGGTATGCCAGGTCGCGATGCCGTGGTCAAGGCCAGGAGGTGAGTGACCTGGAGTCCGGTAAGAGCCCCTGAGTCGCGATGCTCAGGAGGTCCCCTTTGGCGCCCAAGCAGCCGTTGTTCGGTGAGAAAGGAGAGCGGCGTCGCTAACACGGGATAGCGTTAGGTGCGGGGATGGTGCCACGGCAGCTGGTGCTTCCGGGTGATGACTTATCTCGAGGATCAGGGGCCGCTCTCTGGTGTGTCGCCGGGTCCGTGCATCGGCACGTGCGAGGTTGCTTGGTGAGGTCCTCGTGTGTCTCTCCCCCCTCGCATTTGCTCCCCTTTCTGCTCTACGTCCTCGGGTCCCGGCCCTCGAGCGAGTCTCAGCCGTCGCTGGTATGCCAGGTCGCGATGCCGTGGTCAAGGCCAGAGGGTGAGGGCTGGAGAGCCAGTAGGAGCCCTGAGTCGCGATGCTCAGGCACCCCCCCTTTAACGTGCAAGCGGTTCGCGCGGACGAGAGCGAAGCAAACACCGCAAGGGCCTTGCCTGACGCAGCTCCTTCAGGAGGTCCTGCAGGTCCATCATAGGAAAAACAAGGGGTTGCCATGACAATTGACAGTCAGCCGTTTGTCGCTTCCGAGGGGTAGTGAGGCACTGAAGGCTTGACGAGGTGACGCTATGCGGGGCTGCCGCGGCCAGAGCTCAGCCATCCAGGTTTGTCGGCGTTGCAGGGACGGACCCATGCGCAAGCGTCGTGCCATTTGGGAGCAGCTCCGTTAGGTGGCGTCAGCTGAGCAGGCAACTGGGTAAAACACATTAGCCGCGAAGGAGTGGATTCGTTCAAATAGATGCTGGGAATGCGGACATCACTGGGTCAGGCCTGAGCGGCTTGGGGATCATGCAGCCCGAGGGGCGCCCCCAACAAGGTAAGATAACAACATGGAATAAAAAGGGATACGCGCCGCAGGGACGGACCCATGTGGCCTGGGAATAATGCAGCCCTAGGGGGCGCTCCCAGCTGGAAGTGAAAACTTGAAAGACGTCACCTGATGATGTTGAGGACAAAGGAGCGTTGGTGTAGCAAGCTCAGTGGGCTGCGGGAGCGATCCTCACGAGCCCCCAGACCCAGGAGCCTCGGGGGGCTCCGGAGGCGCTGGCGGCTCCTCACGGGTCATCTCCATCCCTGCCAGGGCTGCGGAACGCCTGGCCTCTTGTGCCTCCATGATGCCCCTCATGAGGCGCTAGTACGTGGCAGCCGCGTTCGGCAAGCCGTAAGGCATGTGAACGTAGCTGTGGGGTGGGCCTCCGCAGCGCCCCACTCGCGAGGGCTAGAGGCGCTCCAGAGAGGCGACTGGTTGAGCCCTGGTATGTCGATGCAGACGCGCAGCCCACCATCCTCGCCTGGATGGGGGGCCACTGCTGGTAGGCGGCGGCCACCTTTCATGACTCTTGACTCCTGTAGCTCCTGAATGGCCTTGCTGACGAATTCTTGAGGGTCTGGGTCTCCTTGCCTCGCTCCTTCTTGAGGGAAACGTGCTTTGAAACACACCTCCATGTGGTGCCCAAGCGCCTCCCTCGTGACCCTGGCTAGGTCGGTGGCCCTCCAGGGGAGAGCCCCCGAGCCCTGCCTGAGGAGGGCGCTGGGCGCACTTTCCTATGTGATGGAAGGAGGTTCCCCCTGGGCAGGCGCGGGCCCAAAGGGGCCTGCCTCCTGAGTGGTCGGGCCGGACGATGTCTTCTTCTTCTTAGGGGCAGTCTCGGGAGGCCTCCTGCTTCCACGATCCGGGTCTTCCAATGACGCGGCCTGAAAGGCTCGTTCTAGGGAACACACCGCATCCTTCTCTTCACATGGCACCGTGATGACCCCACCGCTTCCTGGCATCTTGAGGATGTTGTAGCCGTGGTGAGTTACAGCCATGAACTTGGCCAGCGCTGGGTACCCAAGGATGGCGTTGTACGGCAGGCGAATGTGAGCGACGTCGAAGTCGATGAGCTCGATGCGGTAGTTGTCGCGTGCCCCGAAGGTGACAGGGAGGCGGACCTGCCCAATCGGGACCGTGGAGCCGTCGGTGACACCGGAGAAGGGCTTGGTTGGCTGAAGCTGGCTGTAGGGCACTTGGAGGTTGTTGAATGTTTCCACGGATAGGACGTTGAGCCCTGCACCGCCATCGATGAGGGTCTTGGTGACCACCACGTTGCTGATGATTAGGGAACAAAGCATCGGGTGAACTCCGGCTGTAGCCGCACACTTGAGCTGATCTGCTGAGCTGAACGTGATGGCGCACGCTGACCACCTAAGAGGGCGCGTGGCTTCGAGCCTGGGGAGGACTGCGTTCACTTCGCGGGCGAACTGCTTGAAGATGCGCTGAGAGGCTGGGGCTTGTGCCCCGCCCAGGATGCAGGCGATCGCGCGCGGCTCCTGGAAGCCCCCAGCCCCCTCGTCCTGGTGGCGGTCTTTGTTTCTTCTTGGCTGCGGTGGCAGCGGTGGGAGGCCTGCGTTTCCTTGTGGGCGATCCTCGCGAGGCTGATCCCTCCAGTCTCCCTCGCGAGGGTGATCCCTCCAGCCTCCCTCGCGAGGCGGGTCTTGCCAGCGATCCTCGCGAGGTTGATCGCGCCACCCTTGGCGCGGGCCACGGTCTTCCCAGCGTCCTGCGTTCCTTCCTCCTCCTCGGCCGTAGCCTCGGTCATTGCGATCAGGGCGACGGCCGATCCTTCCTTCTCGCACGGCTCGGAGCTCTTGACATTCGTTGGTGTTGTGGGTGTGGAGGTCGTGGTACACAGAGTACCAGCTGCCCTTGGAAGGTTCGGGCTGATCTCTGCCCCACTTGGTGTCTGGTTCTGCTGCGAGCACGGCAGCCCCCTTGGCTTCACATCCTTGGCCTTGGGATTCTTTTCTTCTGGGTCTGCGATAGGTAGCTCGAGGAGGGAGAGACGCCCTTCCTCGGCTCTGGCGCACTTGGTTGCGAGGTTGAACAGTTCCAGGGAAGTGCACAGGTCTTCATGCATTGCCAGCTCCTCCTTCATCTTGACGTCGCGCACGCCGTCGGAGAAGGCCGAGATGATGGCCTCCTCAGTCACCTTGGGAATCTTGAGGCGCGCGTTGTTGAAGCGCTGGATGTACTTTTGCAGGGTCTCCCCGGCTGTTGCTTGATGCAGCGCATGTCGCTCACGGCGGGTGGCCGGTCGCGAGTGCCTTAGAAGTTGGTGATGAAGCGGGTGCGCATCTCATCCCAGGAGGAGATTGTGCCTGGAGCCAGGTTCAGGAGCTAGGTCCGGGCCCCGTCCTTGAGTGTCATGGGGAACCAGTTCGCCATGACCTTCTCGTCTCCGTTGGCAGCTTCGATGCCTAGCTCGTAGAGCTGGAGGAACTCCGTAGGGTCAGCCATGCCGTCGTAGCGAGGAGGCAAGTCTGGCTTGAACTTGCCGGGCCACGCGACGTTGGGTAGCTCGGCGGTGAAGGCGCGGCAGCCTGCTGTGGCCACGGGAGGCCTTGGATGATGGGGAACTTGGTCTTGCATGTCCCCATGCGCTGCAGCTAGGAGCAGCGCAGGGTCTTGATGCGCGGGAGCAGGAGCATGGTCGCGACATGCTGGAGCAGGGAGCGCCCGGGCAGCTTCCTGCGGGCGAGGGACTTCTTGACAGCTCTGCTCTTGCTGCGCTGGCGCCTGACGGAGCGGGTTCCGCCCAGGGGCCACGCGCCTTGGAGCCAGGGCGCCTTCCTGAGGAGGAGGCGGCCGGGGCGCCATCGGGGCTTCACTGCCCGCGCGGGGCGGGGTGCGGTGCAGCGGAACGGACGGCGCAGGAGAGCCCCCGGCGGCACGAACAAGCTCGGCGACGCGGTCGAGCCATTCTTCATAGATGTCATCGACGGGACAGTAGCGCAGGAGCTCGTTCGCCGCGATGAGTGCAGCCCGAGCCTCCATGGGCGCGCGGAGCGCGCGGGACGAAGAACCAGCTGGGGTGAGCGAGGGAGTTGCGGTGCGGCCGTCTTGCCGCAAAGACGGATGCTGGGACGATGCTTGATGCTCGTCCCCTGCCGGGCCGGTGGCGGTGTTGACGGCAGGTGACGGGGAACGGCGAGGATGCCCGCCGACAGGGGTCGTCTGGGCGACGCGGGCAGCGAGTGCGGCCCGGCGCTCGGCGCGGGCCCGACGAGCGTCAGACATGGGCATGATGGTCGGAGAAGAACGGGGCGGTGGAAGACGAATCCCGGCGCACCCCTACCTGGCGTGCCAAATGTCGGATTTCGGGTTCCGGCAGACCCTTGAGGTTCGAACACTGGGGTGCGCACGGAGATTTCGCCTCCTACCTTCCTGCATCCCTCAGCCTTGCTAGGATGTGAACTATGGAAAGAACAACACAAGAGACACAGGGTTTATACAGGTTCGGGCCACCGTTGTGGTGTAATACCCTACTCCAGTGTGTGGTGTGGTGGATTGCCTCTTGGGCTGATGATGATGAACAATACAAGGTATAACAGCCTCACGAGGGTCTGTTCTGGGCTGGGGCGATGAACTGCTGGGAGGAGCTCAGTCACCTTTCTCTCTCTCTCTCTACCTGATCTTCTCTATCCTTCGATCCCTCGGCCGGCTCTTTCTTCCCCAGCCTCTAGCCTCTCTCTCTTTCTGTCTCTTTTCTGCCTGTGGGTGGCAGGTCCTATTTATAGAGGCCCTAGTCCTCTTCCCAAATATCGAGCGGGAAGGGAGTCAACAATGGCGGGCTAATTTGAAGGGGGCAACTAGTATCAACTATCCTGACAAAACCAGTCTTCGCCTGCGCAAAGCTCTGGTGATGACGCCGTCTTGGGCTCCACGGTGACCTCCGTCTCGTAGTCCTCCTAGTCTTGGTCTCGTTGCACCGAAATGGCAACCTTTGCCTGATGCCTCGGTAATCCGCGGCTGCGCTTGCCCCCTTTGCACCAAAGAGGAAGGGAGGACGCTGCGCGGGCTGGCACCCGCCTAGCGCCCCCGGTCGTCATGGCTTGCGTCACGGGCACCTCGTGAGGTACCCCGCCTTGATCTCTCCGCCTCCTCGTGAGCCAGCCCGACGAGGCCGCGCCTGAGGAAGCTCCGCATCGTCCGCCCCGTGAGGCTTGGCCCCTCGCGAGGGTCTTGGGTTTGTGTTGGTGAAGATGGGCCGCGCTGGGCCCCCCTTTGAGCCACGCCGCAGGCCGCAGGCAGGCAAGTCTGGGGACCCCCGTTCCCAGAACGCCGACAGTGCAAAGCCCCCGAATATGAAGATCTGTCCGGGGAGGAAAGCCTCACCCTGGACCACATTGCTAGCGATGATCGAAGGAGCCATCGAGCCTTATGGTGACGACAAAGTGGAACTCTCAATGAAAGCACCAATGTCGGTGTCAAAACCGGCGGATCTCGAATAGGGGGTCCCGAACTGTGCGTCTAAGGCGGATGGTAACATGAGGCAAGGGACACGATGTTTTACCCAGGTTCGGGCCCTTTTGATAGAGGTAAAACCCTACGTCTTTCTTGATTGTTCTTGATGATATGAGTATTACAAGAGTAGATCTACCACGAGATCCGAGAGGCTAAACCCTAGAAGCTAGCCTATGGTATGATTGTATGTTGTCCTACGGACTAAAACCCTCCGGTTTATATAGACATCGGAGGGGGCTAGGGTTACACAAGGTCAGTTACAAAGGAGGAGATATACATATCCGTATTGCCTAGCTTGCCTTCGACGCCAAGCAGAGTCCCATCCGGACACGGGACGAAGTCTTCAATCTTGTATCTTCATAGTCCAACAGTCCGGCCAAAGGATATAGTCCGGCTGTCCGGAGACCCCCTAATCCAGGACTCCCTCATTGGGACAAACATTAATTTCAGCAAATATATTCTCAAATATGTCATCCTCATCAAACATAGCATCCCCAAGCTTGGGCCTTTTCGTATCATAAGCATAATCACTTTCATCATCGATAGTATGGATAACACCAATAGTATAGCAATTATCATATTCTTCCAAGCAAGTGCCAAAAAGATTTTCAAGATCATAAGAAGTATCATTATCTTCCACAATTATGTTTTAATGAGGCACAATAGTAATAGGAGTAGCATTATTTGGGGGAGATATCTTTTTGCCTCTCTTTCTTTTTATTTTGTTCTTCTTCACCACATCATGTGTGGGTTCAATCCTCTTTTTGGAGCTCCTTATTAATGAGATTGGTTGAATAGGAGGCTCCTCCTCATTACCTGATTCATCATAAGAAATAATAGAAGGATATTGGGAAGTCTCTTCCCTTTCATTAGTATTCTCTTCATCTTCTATTTGCTTTCTTTTCTTTATGTAATTGGCAATATAAGGATTTTCAATACAATTCACCGCACAATACATATAAATTTTCTCTATATCAAAATCAAGAAATCTATCAAGATTAAACTTTGGAATACCCTCAGTTATACGTTTCATTTCCTCATACCCCAAAAGAAGACTGAGCTCTTTATGATGCTCAAGGGTAATCAAATTATCAAAAAAATTGGATACGATTCAGTCATGAAACAATTTGCATTGGAGATTTAAATGACCATGTTCATTAAAAGTTCACAGGGGGTGCGAAAAATATTGAATTTTTCAACACAATCATCAAGACTTTCTTGCAACAATTTAGTTTCTAAGTACTTATGCCTCTTGCAATATCTATCTTCCCTATTTGGTGTGTACTTACAAACCCAATGTACTCCACAAAAATTGACATGTTTATAGGGGACATTTTCATCATAACTAGTCCAATCATCATTAGTAACATGGGTATTCAAGGAGTTCATACTAACAACATTGCAATCATGCTCATCATTCAAATATTTAGTGCCAAACATTTTATAGACTTCTTCCTCTGGCACTTGAGCACAATTTTCCTTCCCATCATACTCACGAAAGATATTGAAAAGATGAAGCATATGAGACAAACTCAATTCCATATTTTTGTAGTTTTCTTTTATAAACTAAACTAGTGATAAAACAAGAAACTAAAGACTCGATTGCAAGATCTAAAGATATACCTTCAAACACTCACCTCCCTGGGAACGGCACCAGAAAAGAGCTTGATGTCTACTACACAACCTTCTTCTTGTAGACATTGTTGGGCCTCCAAGTGCAGAGGTTTGTAGGACAGTAGCAAATTTCCCTCAAGTGGATGACCTAAGGTTTATCAATCCGTAGGAGGCGTAGGATGAAGATGGTCTCTCTCAAGCAACCCTGCAACCAAATAACAAAGAGTTTCTTGTGTCCCGAACACACCCAATACAATGGTAAATTGGATAGGTGCACTAGTTCGACGAAGAGATGGTGATACAAGTGGTATATGGATAGTAAATAATAGTTTTTATAATATGAAAATATAAAAACAGCAAGGTAACTAATGATAAAAGTGAGCGTAAACGGTATTGCAATGCATTGAAACAAGGCCTAGCTAGGGTTCATACTTTCGCTAGTGCAAGTTCCCTCAACAATAATAACAAAATTGGATCACATAACTATCCCTCAACATGCAACAAAGAGTCACTCTGAAGTCACTAATAGCGGAGAACGAACAAAGAGATTATGGTAGGGTACGAAACCACCTCAAAGTTATTCTTTCCAATCAATCCGTTGGGCTATTCCTATAAGTGTCACAAACAGCCCTAGAGTTCGTACTAGAATAACACCTTAAGACACAAATCAACCAAAACCCTAATGTCACCTAGATACTCCAATGTCACCTCAAGTATCCGTGGGTATGATTATACGATATGCATCACACAATCTCAGATTCATCTATTCAACCAACACATAGGACCTCAAAGAGTGCCCAGAGTTTCTACCGGAGAATCATGACGAAAACGTGTGCCAACCCCTATGCATAGGTTCATGGGCGGAACCCACAAGTTGATCACCAAAACATACACCAAGTGAATCACGTGGTATCCCATTGTCACCACAGATACGCACGGCAAGACATACATCAAGTGTTCTCAAATCTTTAAAGACTCAATCCGATAAGATAACTTCAAAGGGAAAAATCAATCCATTACAAGAGAGTAGATGGGGAGAAACATCATAATATCCAACTATAATAGCAAAGCTCGCGATACATCAAGATCATATCACCTCAAGAACACGAGAGAGAGAGAGAGAGATCAAACACATAGCTACTGGTACATACCCTCAGCCCTGAGGGAGAACTACTCCCTCCTCGTCATGGAGAGAAGTGGGACAATGAAGATGGCCACCGGAGAGGGATTCCCCCTCCGGCAGGGTGCCGGAACGGGTCTAGATTGGTTTTCGGTGGCTACGGAGGCTTCTGGCGGCGGAACTCCCGATCTATTGTGCTCCTCGATAGTTTTAGGGTACGTGGGTATATATGGGTGAAAGAGATACGTCAGGGGAGCCACGAGGGGGCCACGAGGGTGGAGGGCGCGCCCCCCTGCCTCGTGGCTCCCTCATTCCTTTCCTGACGTGCACTCCAAGTTTTTCCGGTAGCTTTCCTTCCAAAAATAACTTCTCCAGTTGGTTTCATTCCGTTTCGACTCCGTTTGATATTCCTTTTCTTCGAAACACTGAAATAGGCAAAAAAAACAGCAATTCTGGGCTGGGCCTCCGGTTAATAGGTTAGTCCCAAAAATAATATAAAAGTGGATAATAAAGCCCAATATTGTCCAAAACAGTAGATAATATAACATGGAGCAATCAAAAATTATAGATACGTTGGAGACGTATCATATATCGCTCCATGATTGGCTCCTTGCTTTACCTTTGTGCATCTAGACTGGATATCAGGTTGAGTGTGGGAATTTGTGCACAGTTTCAAGCCGCACCTAAGGAAAGCCACTTTGTGGCGGTCAAGCGAATCTTTCTATATTTGGCTCATACCCCAAACTTTGGCTTATGGTACCCAAGAGGAGCAAAATTCAACCTTGTAGGCTATTTGGACTTGGATTGGGCGGGAGACAAAGTGGATAGGAAGTCCACTTCCGGAGGGTGCCAATTCCTTGGTTGCTCTTTGGTAAGTTGGTCCTCTAAGAAGCAAAGTTGTGTGTCTCTCTCGTCCACCGAAGCGGAGTATGTGGCCGCCGACAGTTGTTGTGCACAACTTGTATGGATGAGGCAAACTTTGAAGGATCACGGTGTCATTTGTGACAAAGTGCCTCTTTGGTGTGACAATGAAAGTGCCATCAAGATTTCTCTCAACCCGGTGCAACACTTCAAGACGAAGCATATTGAGATCCGGTATCACTTCATCCGGGATCATATCAGGCAAGGGGAGATCGAGCTCAACTATGTCAACACTCATGATAACCTTGTAGATATCTTCACGAAGCCTTTGGATGAAGCAAGATTTCGCGAGTTAAGGCATGAGCTAAATATCATTGACTCGAGCAATGTGGCTTGAACCCTTGCACGCCCCACCATGCTCAACTTGATATCTTGTTTAGGTGTAGGCATGGACATAGGAGGAGTGTTGTTCTCGCAATAAACTCTCCCTCCCCCCATTATGCATAAATCGATCAACTCTTTCACATTAGCCATTTTTGATGGTACTTGTGCTTCAAAGATGAGTTTTGGTCATGGGCCCAAGGATAATTCTTCGCGGTGCCATACCAATTGACTCAAACATAGGTGGCTCCGGCCACCGCCCTCTCCTTGGAGAGTTTGTGTTTCGTGTTTGGTTTTTGTTGTCTTTTGCCTTTCTATTTTTGCCGTGTGCGTGTTTGAGTTGCCTCGTGTGTTCGTCTCTCCTGTGTGTGTGTTCGGTTGCTTGAAGATTGCATTGCAAAGGCTGTTTCCCTCTCTTTTTGCAAAACTTGCACTTTCTTGGGGTACAGTACTACCGTGGCATGCCATGGTACTACCGCAGGAGGTGGGCTGCTTTGTGGTAGTACCAGTGCGTCCACGGACTACCGCCTCCATCGCGGCAGTAATTTTTTACTGCCGCTGGAGGAGCGGTAATATCGCTCGTTGTGCGGTACTTCCGCCCGGGCGGTACTACCATGAGGACCCGTGGTACTACTGCGCCTTCGTGAGCGTGTGGGGCATAAGAGCGGGGCAGGGGGAGTTCTAACTCCCCCATACCCATTCATCTCTTTTTCCCATCCCATCTCTCTCTCTCTCCTACCCAAGAACGGCGCCGGAGGACCTCACCGGATCTCCGTCTCCGGCCGCTCTCCTTGCATTCCGACCGGTGGGATCGCTCCCCACCTCGTCCTCTTGCCATGGACCTAGGTATTTCCCCAAGTTCTTCCCGTTTTGTTCCGTTCTTGTGCTTCTAGGTCTTGGGGAGATGCTTGTGTAGTTCATGAGATTTTTGGCTAAATCTTTGCAAGAGGGGAGTCTAGGAGATTGTTAGTGTAGTAAACATGTGTTTTGGAGTGATACAATAGCATATTTTGATCAACAGTAGTACCGATCTAGTGCTGCGGTTGTTTGTGTTCCAGATCCGCATCCAGATCCGCCGTTCTTGTGGTCTTCAAATGTGTGCGGTACTACCACACCGCTGGAGCGGTACTACCGCATACACACCCAAGAACAGCCTCGCGTGGTACTACCGCTTCTCTGGAGCGGTACTACCGCCCGGGGAGCGGAAGTAAAAAATTACTTCCGCTCAAGGCGCGGTAGTACCCTGCCACCCCGGCACCGTACTATCGCGACTCGCGCGGCTGTAATTTTTTACTTCTGTAAGCTGGTCCGGTACTACCGTAGATTTCCAAACTTTGCTCTTTTGTCCTTCCAAATCTTGTGATTGCTTGTTTCATTTGGTTTTGGTCCTCGTCTTTGCAATAATCCTTCTCGCTTCTCTTGCGTGTTCTTATGTTGTGTGTCATAGGTGGTGGCTCCGGTTCCAATGTATGTCGGTCGAATCCCGTCCGCGACACGGGCTTGAAGCACCTGCACAACCAAGATGAGGCTCCAGAGGGCTCCAATGCCCCCCAATGCAGAACCAAGTCAACCGCAACGAAGACCAAGGAGCCAACAATGGGCATGGATGAGATGCCACTAGCTGAGTTTGTCACACGAAGGAAGATCAACCCCTATGTGAATCCCCATGCAAACTTCAGAGGGAATGAGTTGTTCTGGACCAAGCAGCAGAATCTTATCTATCTGGATGTGATCAAGGCCAAGCAGAACATCTATGTGGACGTGCATTGGATTGACATGAATCATATGAGGCAGGATAAGCACCGCGACTATTTTGGTGAGGCTTTGGACCTGGTGGAGCAGTTTGGCATTGAGGACTTGATCACTTTCCACCTGGACTCTGACCCTGAAATTGTGGCTCAGTTCTTTGCCTCGGTCCACTTCCATACTGATGAGGAATGGACCATGACATGGATGACCAATGGACAGCGGATGACCGCCAAGTGGAAGGAGTTCATGGATCTGATACAGGTTCGTGATAAGGGGCTCAACTCGCTCATTGGTGTTTGCCCTCATGCCAACCCTGAGTCCGCCAACAAGAACAAGCTTCAGCAATACTATGTTGAGAAGCAGCTTCCTAGTGGCAAGAAGGC
Organism: Triticum aestivum; assembly: GCF_018294505.1. Lineage (NCBI taxonomy): Eukaryota > Viridiplantae > Streptophyta > Magnoliopsida > Poales > Poaceae > Triticum > Triticum aestivum. The sequence continues at coordinate 355,267,345 of NC_057806.1, forward strand.
ATGGGTGCTTAACCCATTCCTTGACATCGTGCATCGGATCTTCCGCAACTCCCTCTTCCCATGCATTGGTGACAAGGATAAGGTACATGCCTATCTCGTGGATATGATGCTCATCTGTGAGGAGGCGTGTCGTGTTCAGACGCAACCACTTGATGTCTCACATATCATGTGGTGTGAGCTACGGTTTGCGGTGTTCAACTGTAAGGTACCCATCTATGGTCCTTACCTGTTTCACCTGATCTCGAAGACTTGGGAGAAGCTCTATCCCAATGATGAGTTTGAGGCCCTCGACTGGACCCGTCACGAGCCCATCAAGCTCCGCATCAAGCCTCAGTGGGCTAACACCACTACCCATGCTGAGGCAGAGGCTGCTCAGATGGACATGGATGGGGATGAGATTGAGGAGGAGGAAGAGAATGAGGATAGCTCTGTTGGGTATGCTCCTCCCTCTACTGAGCCCTCATGGGCTAAGAAGCTGAAGGCCAAGATGAAGGCTTTGTTTTGTATGCAAGCCAAGGGGCAGTACAGGACCCATGTTGCTTCCAAGGAGAGTCGCCGCCGCGACAAGAGGATCTTGAGGACGTTTGGCGAGGAGATATCCAGTGGGTCCGAGAAGCACATCACTCTAGAGGTGGAATGGATGGCGAAGCAGGGCTATCAGTGGACTGAATCTAAGGAGGATCCCATCCCCGCTGTCGAGTCCGACGAGGAGCGTGACGAGTGATCACTTCAGCTGGGGCTACCACCTATGTCGTAGGTGTCCTCTCTACCTTTTTGGTGTCTCGATGCCAAAGGGGGAGATAGTGTAGGGATTTGCGAGTCGTGTGTCATGTTTTGCTTTCGTTCTGTTGGACCTCGTTTGCTTTGGTTTGGTTTTTTGTGAGTCGTTTTCCCTTATCATATGGTGTAAGACATATGCACTCTAGCGTATCTTATTGTCTTTCATGCTCAGTAGCCCGTGAGCTTATGCTATCTTGTGTCAGTTAACTTATGCTCATATGTATTATCTAGCCTCCCTGTTAGTATTAGTTACTCCATTGTAAGAATTGCCTCGTCTATAAAATATAGGGGGAGTGTTGATCCTAGTATGTGTGTTATGCAGTCCAAAGCACATCTCCAGAGTGCACACATCTAGGGGGAGCCCGTCTATATTTTATAGATGTTGGGTTTGCCTATGCTTTACTTTATATTCCTATGTGCAAATCCCATATTGTCATCAATCCACCAAAAAGGGGGAGATTGTAAGGGCATATTTATCCCTTAGTAGTTTGGTGATTGATGACAATGATTTTGCGGACTAATCATATGCATTCAACATTTCATATATATCATGTCTAGGCACAAGACGGTTTGGTGCCCCTCGAAGACTATTAAAGACGGTGTTTCTCTATGTTTCTTTTCGATGGATTTGAGTTGTAGGAAAGCTGTACTATTAAGAGGGGGTCCATGTTGGGAAGGTTTGGGTGGAATCAACACGTACATGTCTGTTCCTTTTGCACCACCTTTCCTTTGGCTCTTTGGAGCATCCTTCGTTTCTCCGTATCTCTGCAAAAGGAAGGACTTCTAGTGTTGCTAAACTGGGGCATGCGGTAGTACTGCTCCTCAGAGCGATAGTACCGCAGGCCCCTGCAGTAGTACCGGCCTTGGGCGCGGTAGTACCGCAGGTGCTCACGGTAGTACCCCTTCTCGGACGCAGTAGTACCGTGGCCTCAGGCCAGGCTCAGCAGCACGAGCGGAAGTAGGGGCGGATGTAATTTTTTACATCCGCGCCCTACGCAGTAGTACCACTCCTGGCTTGCGGTAGTGCCGTGTCGGATTTTGGCATAGATCGAAACTCAGCGGAAGTTGCCACAGATGTATTTTTATATGTCCGTGCCTTCCCAATCTAGACTATCCGTGCCTTGCGATAGTACTGCAAGGGGGAGCGGTAGTACCGCGCCAGCGGTTCTACCGCCCTCTGCTTCAACGCATCAGGGCTGGTCTAGCTACTGTTGTGCCAGCGGTAGTACCGCAATGCCATGCGGTAGTACCGCGGGCCCTGGCGGTAGTACCGCGTCTCTGGTGCGGTAGTACCGTGCGTTGCAGGCTGAGTTAGTGGATAACGGTTGGATTTGTTCTTCCACTATATAAGGGGAGTCTTCTTCTCCGAGTCGACTACCTCTTCCACCCCTAAGCTCCATTGTTGCTCTAAGCTCCATTTTCGCCCTATCTCTCTCCCTAGCTAATCAAACTTGTTGATTTCCTAGGGATTGGTTGAGAAGGCCCCGATCTACACATCCACCAAGAGAAATTTGATTCCCCCACTAATCCCTTGCGGATCTTGTTACTCTTGGGTGTTTGAGCACCCTAAACGGTTGAGGTCACCACGGAGCCATATTCCATCATGGTGAAGCTTTGTGGTGTTGTTGGGATCCTCCAATTAAGTTGTGGAGATTTCCCCAACCTTGTTTGTAAAGGTTCGATCGCCGCCTTCAAGGGCACCAATAGTGGAATCACGGCATCTCGCATTGTGTGAGGGCGTGAGGACAATACGATGGCCCTAGTGGCTTCTTGGGGAGCATTGTGCATCCACATTGCTCCAATGGAGACGTACTTCCTCTCAAAGGGAAGGAACTTCGGTAACACATCCTCATCTTTACCGGCTCCACTCTTGGTTATCTCGTCCCTTTACTCGTGCAAGCTTATCTTATGTTACATCCCTTGCTTGCTTGTGTACTTATTGTTGTTGCATCATATAGGTTGCTCACCTAGTTTCATATCTAGACAACCTACTTTGATGCAAAGTTTAAATTGATGCAAAGTTTCATATCTGGTTAACTATATCGATCCTTTCATCTGGTCGTGCTTTGGTAAGCCGGCCAAGCAATAATTTGAGATTTTCTTGAATCATTCTTTTGAGTATTTTGGGTTTGTTCCTCCGAAAAAGATTTTTTCTGCTAAGTGGATTTTTTGATAGTCTGGGTCATGAACCTCTAATTATATGACTCATATTTTGAGTATTTTTGGGTTTGTTAACCCTCCCTGGTTATGGACTTTAAGTCGCTAGGGTATTTTGGATTAAACAATTAAGGTCATGAAATCGCATGACTTAGGGTTGGCACTCGCTGTGGATATTAATATTGAAGAGATCACTATGGTCTCAATTTACAAGTATGTCTTTCAATAATTATATGAACATTCAGGGTTTGGTAAAACCGCCCTGGCTTTCGACTTTAAGTCGCCAGTATGTTTTGGCTTGGATGGCCTTGATTCTAGTCTTTCTGTAAATTTTACAAGACTGCTATATTTTGGGTTGTTACCCGCCCTAGCTTAAATCGCCAGGGCATATGTTGTTTGACCTTTGTGCAGGACATGCAACATTTTGAATGAAAATATGAAGTGCTGGTATGACCCATAGGAGTAATTATGGCAGGATGTTCAGGAAATCACAAGTTAACATGCACGAAGGCTTGACATAGCAGATCATTGTTTTCTACTATCCTATTACAAGTCATAGCTTTGAGCCCTCAAAAATACCAAACTTTAATATATATTTTTGCATCTATGCTCCCATAAGCTGGCCCGAGAGCCGCCTGGATCATCGCTATTTACTCTTCTCCTTGCCGCTTTGAGGATTGTGGATCATCCTGCACTGGTTCTTCCTCGTCGATCATCTGAAGATCAACCATTGTCCAATCGATGTCGGTTAACGCTTCAAAAGTGGCTTCATCATTGAGAATAATGGAATGATCAATGTCAGGAGTAAAGATATGATTACGCTGAGGAGGAATGAGATTGACAGTATGATAAGTTGGCGGTGGTATCTTCTTATTGTTCTCGTCATAGCTGCCATGTAGTTTTTCATATTTTACTCTTCAACAAGCTTGCAGGCCACGGGCCGCATCTCCCGGACGCAATGGTTGAAGTCCTTCTCTTCAAAGGGCAACTTATCATCTTTAAACTCGGGGCATCTGGTGGCTATCTCATCTGGGTCAAGTTCTGATGCCCATGCTTTGGAGTGACCAAGAGCGACAAGGGCTCCGGCCCGGGCGAATGAAAATCTTTGCTCTCCAATTAGGCTAGGGAGAGTTGATAAGTGATCCAGCACAGCCTTGACTTGACTCGGTGGTTTTCTGTTTCCCCCTAAAGCCACAAGACTATGGTGGGTGCCACTTTATAGTTGTTCAGTTGAAGAGTAGATGGCCTTCAACTTCGATAGAATGTCTTGGCCAAGGTTGGCACTCCTGACACCTGTCAAAGACAAGAGTCGCCGGAGGGTTAGACTTTTTATACATAAGGTATGTCCGACAAGTTAAAGAACTATACTGACATATTATACTTACCAAATATGGCGGATGTCATTTGAGTAATATGTTGCCTTAAGCCGGATAACTCTTCAGTCACCGGTTTAAGAGCAGCCTCAGCATCTTCGGCCCTTTTCGCCAGTGCAGTCCTGTCAGTTTCCCAGCCGGCTTTCTCGGCATCAAAACCTGGCTTCAGCTTTTCCATTTCTTCCAGAGTTGTTTTCAGCTCAAGCTTGGCCTTGGAGACCTCTACTTGTTGCAACTTTATGTTTTTCCTTAAATCGCCTACTTGCGATTCCTTCATACTCTTTTGCATGCAATGCAATGATGAAGTGATGATTTCAAAGTAAGGAATAATTATAGGTGCTGTTATCCTATTCAAGCCCCAAGCACACTACAAGTACTCTACTTTTGGCACTTGGGGGCTAATGTGGGTCAATTCACTTTTACTGAGACCCGACTCAACTTGTCAGCTTAAGCCGGCCCTTGGGGGCTACATATTTGAGTTTCTACAAGTGATTATAAGTACCGGTTCAACTTGTCAGCTTAAGTTGGTCCTTGGGGGATACATATTTGGATTTTACAAGCAATTATAAGTCGGCCCTAAGAGGTTATGGATTGCAAGTAATCATGGAGTCTCAAGTATAGTCAATGTCTTTACTTATACTTAAGACTCGGCGGCTACATAAGTATATATGGAAGGAGATTAATATCATACCTCAGGACGCTCTTTCATGAGGTTCACTAAGCCGGCTTCAAACTCATGGCTGGTGTGAAGGCGGCTCAGGTACCCTGCGTGGATGTCGCTTGCACTGAAAGTAGCATAGCTCTCCAAATTCAGCCTGGTCTTGCCCATATCCAAAGAATGAGATTCTCCTTGGCACTATGTTTGGCCAAGACTATGGGATTCACTGGCTCCGTATAGCTTGTGGCAGTAATGAGGACATCCTCAGCACTCTTGCCAAAGAGGAATTTCTTCAACAAGCTTGGCAGGGTTGGGCGGCTTAGGGCTTGGCAGGATAGCATGAATGTTCATTGCATCAACGACTGTGGTGTCGACTTGTGGTGGCGGATCATCAGCAAGATCTTCAGGATTTTCAATGGAAGCTTCTGAGACTATTGGTGCTTATTTCTCCAGCTCATTAACTGTGGGATCTTTGGAAGGCCCGCCCATCTTCAATTTCTTGCTTGCCTTGGCTATACCTCTGAAAGGAAGATATAAAGAGTATGAGCATGTCATTGTAAAAAAATTGATCAATAGATGCAAATTCTTACCCCTGGCCAATTTTGAAGGCAGGCATTTGGGTCCCGGTAGAGTCGCAGGATGATGAATGAGATGTTCCCTGATAGTTTGAGTCGGAAGAGTTAGTGGTTGACAAATGAGACCCGCCTTTGTAAAGGAAAGAGTTGGACTTAGAGGCACCTCGTGACGACATTTGCGAGGAGCTAGAGTATTTGGTAAGCCGGAAACCAATTCTTCATTGTCGCCGCTCCGGGTCTTACACCTGGCCTCATGCTGTTGTTTCTTCAAAATAAAGTTAGGATCCAAGTAAGCACGAGGATGAGAAAATCTTACTTTCTGGATCACCTGCCGAGTTTTCTGTCTTGGCAAGGGCTCTGGGTCGGAGGAAATTATATTTACCTCTATGACGTCCGTGTGGCTATTCTCTGCATCATCCTGAGAGGAGTTAGCATCAATAAGTTGCATAAAAAGAAAGCCAAGAGAATCGAGTTCTACCTCCGACTCATGTTTAAGGGCAAATAAATCTTCAGCATCCTGTTTTTTTCCTTTGGTCTTTTTTGGAGCTCGAGTTTTTGATTTGGCCTTCTTGGTCGGCTTATCCTGCAGTTTCTTGTTCCAGAAGGGAGAGCCGGCCTGAAAACAGAAATGACAATAAGAAGCTGTGCAGTTTATGAGAAAATGATAAATGAAGTAATGAATGGCTTGAAATACTTACGTCGGGAGCCGGGTTGAGAGTGCATAAGGGGTTTAGACCTGTCTTGCTGCAGCTTTCGAGGTGCTCCCTGAGTAATGACTTGGTCATTTCATTGATTTCCTGGTCTTCAAGATGTGTTGGATTTTACCTTTGAGGGTCCTTTACATCACATGTGTATTCGCACATTAAGCCGGTGCGGCGGCTCAAAGGCAAGACTCTCCAGGCGACCCAGCATCGGACCAGATCGACTCCATTTAAACCATTGGCTAATAAGGCCCTTATCCTTGAAAAAGTAGGCACATATTTGGCTCGTTCTGCAATAGAGATCCGGTCGGGAAGTGGATTTCTAGGGCTGAGCCGGCAGGTTCGGAAACCCGGCAGAGGATTTTCACCCGCCAGAGAGGTGTCTTGGCAATAGAACCAAGTCTGATTCCAGTCCTTGGGGTGACTGGGTAGTGTAGTTGCAGGAAAGACAACGTCCCTTCGCCTCTGGATTGAAATCCCGCCGAGTTCAAGGCTAGGCCCGTCTGTCATCTCGGTATGGCGGTTCAAGTAATAATATTCTCTAAATAGGTCAACGTTGGGCTCCTCTTGAAGGTACACCTCACATAAGACTTGAAAGTTGCAGATGTTGAAAACAGAGTTGGGGCCGATATCTTGGGGTGTAACTTATAAAAGTTCAGAACACCCTGAAAGAATTTTGATCCGGGTGGTGAGAAGCCACGAACAAGGTGATCTGCAAAGGCTATGACCTCCCCTTCCTTAGGTTGATGGGGAAGTTCAGTTCCTGGAACTCGCTAGTGGATGATATTCTTTGCTGACAAAACGCCCATCTCAACATATTCCTTGAGAGTTTGCTCAGTGACAGTAGAGGCAACCCAATCAAAAGAGGTGGTGGTTTTAGTCATTTTGATAGCGGAAGCATGAGAATACAGTGTGGCGGGTCAATGTTGTGATGAAGAACCGTCCAGTCATTACAAAATTCATGTTTAAGTCAGTCATTCCCTGGCAGATTATAATATCATGATTAAGTTGGTTAGATAGGTTGTCGTTTAAGCCGCCCAAACAGTGAACGGTGGGTCAGTTAACTATCAGATCAAGGTAGTTGAGATTTTGCTAAGTGTGGGACAAACAGGTTCCACAAGTTTGTAGTTGTGTTTACGGATCTATAGCAACTCGAAAAGCAGAAGGAAATGGCTAAACCTAAAATATAGGCAGGGGAACCAGTGTGCTGGGGATTGAATTTCAGGAGGATAGAATGCATCTACGATTGGAAACAAATGCAAAAATTGCTACCGCACAACTTTAGTACTACTTTTGGATTGAACTAAGCATTGGTGGCATAAACTAAGATGAACTCGGATGAACACGACGACCACCGACGAACTAGGGCAACTTAATGCAGATTGGAAGTGAGGAGAGATGAGTACCTGGTGATGCTGATGGACGGTGGAGGGGCGCCGTGTTTCTCTGGTTCGTTCAGGTTGATGCAGCGGCCAAGTTGGTGCAGGTCGACTGCGGCGGTCGGCGCGAGAAAGATGAAGGAGAGAGACGGATGGGGTAAAACTGAAAGAGGACCCCCCCCCCCGCACTTATTTATAAGGGAAAAGGTGAACAGTAAAATGGCAGACGCAGAAATCGAGGAGGCGCTGTGATTATCTCAAGCAGTGTGGGCGCCTCGATTCTCGGACGGCCAGTTAATGCAAAAGATCCGCTGTGAGGTCATGGATGTTTTATGAATTTACTTCATGTGACGTCATGGCGGGTTAGAACTTTTTATTCAAGGTTAATCTCTGGAGAGATGACTCGCCAACTGAAGCAGTGAAGATTGACATGAACAAGTTCAAGTCAACCTGGGGCCTAACGTTGGGGATATAACCCTGAGGTATGACCCGCCCAGGAGGGGCCAGCTTACACCGTTGGCGGCTCAACGGAGAAGGCCCAAGTAAGCCCAGGAAGACAAGTGCAAAGACGGCGGCTCAAGAGGTGGGTCTGTTGGTGGCCCAAGACCTGGACGTATGAACCGTCGTACAATGGCTTGCCTGATAAGGCAATGCGACTTAGAAACCAGGCCGGTCACGTTGTGTGATCTGGCTCGGGCTCTTGTAAGCCTCGGGCCTCGGCCTGTGTTTATAAAGGCGAGACCCGGAGGCGGGTTAACTCAAGAAACAGTTGATCAATAGCTAGGTCAAGCGTAATCGCTCCCTTGTAATTGATACTCAAGCAATAGTCGGCGAAAGCAGGAGTAGGCTTTTACCTCATTGAGAGGGGCCGAACCTGGGTAAATCCTTTGTGTCCTTTGTCCCATTCAACCCCTTCGAGCTAACCTACATTGTGATGGCTCCACACGTAAGTCCTTCCACAAGGGCATCGGCCGTGAAAAAATCACGACATTATGCGCTCTTACATCAAATCGCATATAGTCGACGAAAAGTAAATGTGTGTGGTTGTCTACTTCTATAATCGTAAACAGTTTGTGACGGGTCGTGCATCGTAGGCGTAGCACCATAGAATACCGGCTGCAATGGAAATGCGAGCACAAACGAGTTGCAAGGATGAAGCATTTCGGATATTCAAGATATCAGAAACAATTTTATAGGGACAACTGTCTGCATCAAGGCTCCCTATCCCCGACGTTTTTTCGGTCGTGTGGGAAGGACCGACCATCACAGTCGCTCACTTGGCGACGGCTCCAAATGTCGTCCCATAAAGGGGTTAAAAACCGTTTGTATAGCACCTCGATGTACCAATGTTAGCTAGGACCTACTACCCTCTCTAAGGTAAAATAGCATAAAATAAGATAGCCTCTGACACTCCATTATGAAGAATGGAGATTATCCTATCTCCAATTCGTGCGCTTCGCACAATGTTGCTTCCAAGTAGCTCCCTATGATTCTTCATATATTTTTCCATTCTTTGATTGTCATGTCTTCATCGGTTTGAGAAATCTTGTATGAACAGCAATGAAGCCTAGGCGGACTTGACCGTAAGGTAATAACATCAAGGCAACCTTTCGACAACATCAAATGAGGCACACAATCTTTTGGGATTTTTTGTTAAAAAACATAATAGTAACATCGTAGTTAGCAATGTAGTTTAGCTTTAGAAGAATGTATGCAAAATGTGCACTGATGTCGTAATAGTAAAAAAGCTTATCATGCCATCTCCATGGATGTTACCGTAGTTCGACATGTGCACTAGTGGCGCGTATTGACCATAATGTGCAGGAGTTTCATAATTGGTATTGTAATTCTCAACATCAATAATAAGTGAGATAAGATGATCTTTCTCCTCATAAGTTAATTCAGAGCCATCAGTGTAGTAGTTTATGTCTACTATCTTTTGTACATTTTTGAAGAATGGAAATAAGCTGTAAATGGAAATAAGATGTCAACTATTTTGAAATAACAATATACATTACTTAATAAATATGTTTGAGAAACTCACATAGAGGTAGAAGTGGAGGCGTATCAACATCGACCCAAATGTCGATATTATCTTCGTCCATACTATCTTCATTGATATTATCTTCGCCAGTGTCATCTTCAGGATCACCAAGATCGAAGGTGACATGCATACCCTCCTGAAAACCATACACCTTGCATAGTGCTTCCCAATTCGAGCAACCGAAATGGGATTAGGTCACCACATTGTATAGCTTTATGGAAAAAGCATAACCATATGATGGTTCCAGAGGTTAACTCTCTTTGTCTCCATATTCTCAAGATCTTCGAAATTTAGCTTCTCCAAGACATAGCGTCTTGCATGCCAGGGGATGCACTAGTCGAATTGTAAAAGACAGAAATCACACATTGAAGAAGCAGAAGTCATACTTAATTACGAAAAGACTTGTCGTCATTGTGTACCATTTCAACATCGAACATCTCGTCGAGCTTAATACTGAAGCGTCAACCATCTTGTAGGTGAGGCTTGTTGCATAGATCCCGGTCGTCACCATAGTAGTCCCACTCCGAGATCCTATGATCATCGTCAGACATTTCCTATGTTCATAATTCAAAGATTAAACTTCTGAATTTCAATATATGTACTATGAAAACTAAATTCGATCATTAATAGTCATCATGGGTTGACTTTCGGTCCATCGAGTCTTCCTTGAAAACTCTCATCTCATGTGTTGTTTACGGTGGGCACTCCCTCTCTGATATATTCGACTGTCGGTGATGGTTGCTCCTCCCATCGTCCCCGAGTGCATTACACCAAATTGCATTGTCTAGCACATGGGAATGAAGGAGAAGTGACCCCCACGACAATAGTCGGGATTCTTCATCTCTCATATTTGCGACTGTCGGTGATGGTCATTCTTCTCTTCCTTTCCGTGCATTACCAAAAGGTCTATCACGAGAAAGAACGGGAAGAACGACCCCCACGACAATAGTCGACATTCTTCTTCTCTCATATATGGTGGACACTCCCTCACTGTTTTTTGACTGTCATGTATGGAGCCCCAACAGACTTAAAGTCAACCCAAAATGTCGTTTAATTCTCTTTTCGACAAATCAAAGGCACTCGATATTTCCTACATTCTAGCACAAGCCATGCTAAAATTCACGGAAAAATCCAGCATGACCTTTGCTAAAAAGGACATATCGAGCGCCTGGAATTCACCGAAACGGAAATTAATCAACAATCCGGCAAAAACATAGACCACTCAAAGGTGTTCCTTACAAACATAGGCCGCCTGGGTAAGCACATATCATATTTGAGCAACACTAGCTAGTACACAACACTAGTTATACATGTTTACTCACTATAGACGATGGTTGTCGAGGATGCGGGTGTCGTCGATGATCTTCTCGGTGTCGTCGACCGGCTCGTCGTTGATATACCCTGTGCCACACATGAGCATAAACACATGAGCATTCAAACTTGGCGCTCATTCACAATGGTTTAATATAGAAACTAGGTCTCTCTCTCTCTCTCTCTCTCTCTCTCTCTCTCTCTCTCTAAATTTGGCAATGTGAGATTGACAAAACTAAATACCCTAGTTCTACTCTATTCAACACTTACTAAAAATTTCTATTACTATAATTTCTATACTTAAATTTTCTTACAACAAACTTCTATTACTAAATGTGATACCTAAAAATTTCTCATATAACATTCCAATACATTTCTATATTGAAAATTTTCTACACATAAAAGTTTCTATTACTTATTTTTTTTACTAAAAATTTCGATTACTATAATTTATTTTCTATTCTATTACTAGTTATAATATCTACCAACTAAGTGTCCAATACATGTTTCTACCAACTAATTTTTAAACTAATTAAGTAAACTAGAAAGTATAAAGTATTAAGTTAACTAATTTATGTTACTAATTTTTTTACTAAAAATTCAAAAACAGATGGATGTGAAGGGAGGAACATGGAGGGATGAGCGAGGGAGGGAGCTAGGTGGAGGGAGGAGGACGACGAGGCAGGAAGGGAGGTGATCAGGAGGGAGGAGGCAAGAGGAAGGGAGGTTGAGGGAGGAGGAGGATGAACGAGGCAGGGGGAGGGGGCAGGAGGGAGGAGGAGGAGGGACGAGGCAGGGAAAGGGAGGAGGCAGGAGGGAGGTGGAAGGAGAGGGAGGGTGTCGGTGTCAAAATCGGCGGATCTTGGGTAGGGGGTCCCGAACTGTGCGTCTAAGGCGGATGGTGACAGGGGGTGGGGGACACGATGTTTACCCAGGTTCGGGCCCTCTTGATGGAGGTAATACCCTACGTCCTGCTTGATTGATCTTGATGATATGAGTATTACAAGAGTTGATCTACCACGAGATCATAGAGTCTAAACCCTAGAAGCTATCCTATGGTATGATTGTTGTTCTACGGACTAAACCCTCCGGTTTATATAGACACCGGAGGGGGGTAGGGTTACACAGAGTCGGTTACAAGGGAGGAGATCTACATATCCGTATTGCCAAGCTTGCCTTCCACGCTAAGGAAAGTCCCATCCGGACACGGGACGAATTCTTCAATCTTGTCTCTTCATAGTCCAACCGTCCGGCCAAAGGATATATTCCGGCTGTCCAGAGACCCCCTAATCCAGGAATCCCTCAGTAGCCCCTGAACCAGGCTTCAATGATGATGAGTCCGACGCGCAAATTTGTCTTCGGCATTGCAAGGCGGGTTCCTCCTCCGAATACTCCATAGAAGATTTTGAACACAAGGATAGTGTCCGGCTCTGCAAAATAAGTTTCACATACCACCGTAGAGAGAATAATATTTCCACAAATCTAATCTGCTGACACGTCTAGCAACATGACATCATGCCATGGCCCGGTCTTTATTCGAACCATTTTTTTAACCAGCACTACATATACCGCGAGGCGGTTTTCTTGACACGTCTTGTCAAAGCAGAGATCATGTCCCCCTTATTACGGAATTCTCATCAATACGGACGTGGGTAACCCAACCGTGCCCGTTGGTATGACTCCTAGATTTTAGGCAAGTCCCAAACGGCCACGAGGGGGACGCTTGATATTCACCCTCTTTATAAAGAGGCCAAGGCTTGTCCTTTTTTCCCTCTCGTGCTCAATCGAATCCTTCCCCCGCCTTGAGTTCCAACACCCAAGGCTTAGGTCAGGCGCTTCGGACCTTCAACCATGTCTGGATCCAACCTTCAAGGTCGGTGGATGCCTTCCTCTGTCACAGAGGAAGACATCAAGAAGCTAAGAGAGGCCAGGTATTTGACCCTCGAAATCTCGCATAGGCTGCCTGCTCGAGGGCAGGTCATTCCCACTCCCGAACTCCGCGAGAGCGTTGTATTCATCTCTCACTTCCTCCGAGGGCTAGGCCTCGCTCTGGATCCCTTTGTTAGGGGACTCATGTTCTATTATGGGCTGGATTTCCATGACCTGGCCCCAGATTCCCTCCTTCACATCTCGTCATTCATCATCGTGTGTGAGGCCTTCCTCCGCATTACCCCACACATCGGCCTGTGGCTCAAGACTTTCAATGTGAAGCCGAATATGATCGAGGAGCGACACGCAGAGGTGTCCCGTTTATGGCAACGGGAGTGGTTTTATATCACAGCTCCCCGAAGTGCCAAGTGGGTAGCTGCCCCTGCCTTTCGCTCGGGCCCCCCATCACAACTAACGTCATGGATCAGCAAGGGGCTGAACTGGGGGGCAGTAAATGATGTGCCAATATTGCAGAGTCGCATCCGAGATCTCCTTGAGAGAGATGTCAGCCTGGTCACGGTAATGCAAGTCATGCTAGTTCGTCGAGTCCCGCCTTGCAAACGCCGACCCCTCCGTATGAGGGAATTCAACCCGGAAGGACCGCGAACTATTCAGCACTTCCTCGGCATGACGCTCGAAGAGATGTACAAATTGTTCTTCGGACCACAAATAAAGTGTCCGGACACCACCGAGGATGCGGGTCTGAGCTGTAATCACCCAGATACCCAAGTAAGTAATCTCGCGGCCGAACATGCTGTCTTTATTTATCATAACATTATTCTAAAAAGTCGCTCCTTGACCAGGACTGGGTAACAAAGGCGAAGATGATCAGGTGTTCGGCCCCCCTTCCCGAAGGCTCAGCGAATCTAGTACTAGCCAGAATGCTTGAGACGGCGCCTTATCAGGCGCCCTTAGGGGAAGATAAAGGGGAGAATAAAGAGGCTGAAAGCAGGCATTACTCATTATTCATCCAAGCCGGCGGAATTAGCGCCTCCATGAAGGAGGATAACCAGGGAGAAGAATCTGAAATTCCCTCTCCCCAAGGAAGGAAGAGGACCACTTCTGAAGACCCGGAAACAAAGGTTTCTAAACGGGGGAAGAAATCTTCGCCAGAGGGTCCTGCCTCGGAGGGTACTCTTGCCGCACCGTGCCTGCAAGGGGATCAGCCCTCTACCGAGCTGTAAGTAAACAAAAGGTACTTAATAGTAAAAATATCCTACATTACCTCTGAAGACAATAGCCCTTCTCGATAGAGTTCGTCTTTGGGGGATCTTCTTCCGGAGATGATGGAGAGCGAAACACCTCCCCCTACCACCCCGCCTCATGAGGTGGGCGACCCTGAAGTGTCGTCGCGGAGGGTTTCTCCTGATCCACCAAGGCCAGAGGGTAATCCTTTGGCCACCCGAAGTCCTCAATATTCGGCTCCTAAAGAGAGCAACAGAAAGAGTCCGGAACCGTACAGTGTGCGGTCGGACGCACTGAAGGATCTTCTGGAGCAAGCGGCCATCTCAGAAGCGCATCGTACGCTAATGGGTATGGTGATTGAAACGATTTCATCCGTTGAAAGCGGGTTGCATGAAGCTTTTATGAGTCTACTGAAAGTCTTTGAGGTACGTGAAATAGTGTATGTTTTTGATAGTACCGCACACGTTAGGTGTGCCCTATGCAGATAGTAGCCCCTGAGACTCTGGTTACCGTCGAGAACGGCGGCAAACAGAGGATCATAGTCCCAGGTAATAATCAGGCCGCCTTCATGTGCAGGTGGCTGAAGGTCCGGTGGCTAGCCGGACTGATGAGTTTGTCGAGCTAAAGCGGCAACGTGATGCAGCAGATGCCGACATCGTGCTTGTCAACAAGCGGCTTGATGAGGCACAGGGTATGTGATTTCTCCGGTGATCAACACATAGTAAGAGGAGCATGATGCCAGTATCCTTAATATGTTATGACTGCAGATGGAGCTGCCACCGTGGAGACCCTTCAGGCGGAACTTGCCCGAGCCAAGGAAAAAGCCAGGAATAGCGATGCGGCCGCTCTAAAGGCGGTCAAAGAGCTGAGGGCCGAACAGGCCGCGCATTGCCAAAGCAAGGAAAGAATAGCCAAGATGGCCGTTGAGTTGAAAGATTCCGCCGACTGTTACTAGCTTCTTGAAAAAGAAAGCCGAGCGAAGGCGACGGACCTGGAGAAGGCCATGGTAGCAGCCAAGAAAGCCCGCTCTAAAATCAGAGCGGCGAAGGAGGAGCTGCGTCAAGCTAGAGATATCGCGGCTAGGAAGCCCTTTTTGTTGCGGACAAAGTTCGGAGATCCGAAGTATGCCCCTCTTGATCAACTATGGAGTTCTGCAGATGCATACGTGGATTTGGCAGCAAGTGCTACTGATGCGGCCGAGTACTTCAAGGATCAAAAACATCATGAAGTGGAAAAGTTGTTCTGGTCACAGTTCCATGTTCCAGTGCGTCCGCTGCTGTTGAATGAGCGAATGGCCGAGTGGGCCGAGCTCCATAGGTTGTCCGGACTTGCCATGAGGTCTATTGTGGATCATCCGTGGCCGTAAGGGCCAAGGCCGAATAGTTATTTTAGTTTAGTGCAACAGTTCCTTCGTGATGTGCCTCACATCAACGCTATGAAGAGGTCGGCGTGCATAGAGGGTGCGCGTATGGCGCTTGCCCGTGTAAAGACATATTGGGCAGAGATGAAGGCCACCGCTATTGCAACCCAGAGTTCGGTCGTAAGCCGAGTATCTGCCGAGCACTACTTTGAAGAAGTCCTTGAAGGCGCTCGTTCAATAGAGGCTCAGTGCTCGAAGAATATTATGTTCTAGTGACATGTATTCCTATTGTAAAAGCAATGTTTCATTGAATTATAAGGGTTGTGTTTATACTTTTTGCCTGAAAGTATTATGATGCCTCCTGTGCGGCCGTTTATGTATATATGTATATAACCTGAAAGTTTGCAGTCGTCGGCTTCAGCCCCCACGCATATAATGCGGGGGTGTTCGCAAAAAATGTGTATTCACACTTGATCCAACGTCTTGGTCCATGAAGGAGGTGGTAGCACAGCGAACGAGGCAATCAGACTATATTGCTTTAACACTTTCACTTAGCCATAGGTGTTTGACGGTGGGACTACTATATAGCCCCTGGTACTTCCGCGCTCGTCCGGATACGGGGCACGTACGTACATGACCAGGAAACGGCCCTTCGTTAATGCGGAGGAATCCTGAAGATTCCGCTAAGTCATCGAGTGGTTGACCAGTCTCGCGCTTTATCATGACAGTCAGTTTTCGGCTTTCTCTACTGAGGTGCTCATCCGGATGAACCAGGGCACAATTGCAGTAGTTCTCCCGGTGCCGCCTTAGCCGATAGAGCGGAACGTAAGGTAGCAAAACACGGGAGCCGGGAAAACCCAACATTTGACCAAAGACATGATTCGGAGCTGATGCATATAAGGCTAAACTCGCGACGCCGAACACTCCCTAAGGTATTCGGTCTTTATAACATATGCCGGGCTGAACAATGCCCTTAATAATAATCCCCAAGTGTCCAGGTACATGCAATATCCTAACGTGGCCACATGCCAATAACATCAGCATCCTTCTCGGTTGTATTGAGTATCCGGAGGATGTGAACAACAAGAGACAGTAAAAAAGGTTTACGCAGGGTCTTAATCTGAAAAGAAACCTTTGAGCGGGTCCCTGCTGCATGTCTGTGCATGTGTCTCCGTTGTGTTGTGTCCTGGACGGGTGTAGCACGATTGTCATCTATAAAAGAGAAGAACTTAGGTGAAAGTTGTCGTGCCAGAAAATTGGTTATTATCAATAAGCCATTAAAATTTAAGATAAGTCAAGTTGAGCCGAACTAGCCCTGATTACACGCGGGAAGCCCCTGGTACCGTCTATGAGGGTTTAGCCATAAAACCAATCTCATGTATATGTAGTGATGCGCCGGACTCGTCTAACCATATCCGTGGTCTTGACGACTTGTCATTTATTCTTGTTGGTGAGGCCGTCTAGTGCTCGGCTATTAAAGCCGCCGCACGTTCTTCCGCGTGTAGAGAACGCTCAATATTTCCACTAATTGTGATGGTGCCACGTGGACCGGGCATCTTAAGCTTGAGAGAAGCGTAATGCGGTACTGCATTAAAATGAGCGAAAGCCGCTCTTCCGAGTAGTGCTTGATAGCCACTTCGGAATGGAGCGATGTAGAAAGTTAACTTTTCGCTTCGGAAGTTGTCAGAAGAACCGAATACAACCTCTAGTAATAGAGAGCCCGTGCAGCGGGCCTCTGGGCCAGGTATTACTCCCTTGAAGGTAGTATTACTGCGGCTGATTTTTGTCGGGTCTATCCCCATTTTGCAGACTGTGTCCTGGTATATCAGATTTAGACCACTGCCGCCGTCCATAAGGACTCGTGTGAGATGGTATCCGTTTATTATTGGGTCTAACACCAAGGCAGCCAATCCTTCATGTCGGATGCTTGTCGGGTGATCCCTGCGGTCGAAAGTGATCGGGCAGGCCAACCAGGGGGTGAACTTGGGGGTGACGTGTGACAGCCTGATTTTTGGCCCTTTCTTTTTCTTTTGTTTTTCTGAGGTTTTTGCTTGAGTTTTCTTTTTCCGTGGCTTTGTGGTCTGGAAACTGAAGAAGATGCCCTCTTCTTTGCTTCCGGAGTGGCTTGTCATTCCCAAATCCTTCCCTAGACCCTGTCATTTTCATCCTAGCCCAAATCCCAATATTCTTTTTTATTGGGAATATTCCTTTTCTATTAAAGGAATAACCCAATTTGCCCTAGGTTGTGAAGCAACCTTTATTTCCATCACTCCTAAAATTCCCAAGTAATTCTAATAAATTGTTTGGGTCACATCTTTCTCAAATATGGAAAAATATTTCATTTGCCATGTTCCCCATCATGCTCAAATAATTCATTTCCTATTCTGCCCAAAATGGCAGAATGTGAAGCAAGTGCCATTTATCTTTTCCCAATTGACCTCAAACTCCTTGGACACCTTTCCCTGTCCATATCATTGCCGCATGCCAAAGTGCAACCTCATTTGCCTAGTAATTATTTAATTATGATTTTCCAAAGTTCCTATCTGAGGGAAGTGGTTGTGAGGGAAGTACAAGCTAGGCATATCCAAATGAGTTGCAATTTTGCATGTCCCTTCATATAACCAAATCATCACTCTCCACCGAAGTAGAGCTCATGTCATGCCTCCATGTGAGATCACCATCAATTCTCTGATTCTGTCCAAAATTTCAGTTTGTGAAGCAAGTATATTGTATCGTGCTCCATTATGGGTGCCAATTTTTCTTGGCCTTCTATTATCCATATAGCCTACCTCCACCCATTTTGGGCATGTGTCATCAAGCCATTTGTCCTCTAGAATTCTTGCAAGATTCTGTTCAGTGAAGATGTTTGTGAAGCAAGTACCACTTTGGCTTATCCATTTGGTATGAAATTTTTACAGCATCTTACTATGACCAAATAATTAAGCCTTGACAAATTTGAGCTCAATTTGACACTCCATGTGAGTGCATCATCCTAATCTTGATTCTGGACCATCTTTGGTAGTTGCAAAGCAACTCTATTAAATCTTGATCCAAACCCCTCCACAGTTACCAGGATGTAAGTTCTTCTTTACCTCAATCTACCAGAAAACTCCATTGACCTCAATCAAGTCTCTGTTGAGCAGCAGTACACGATCAAGTTTACTGTAGTAAACTTCAGGTGTTAACTGCCTTTTAACCGTGTCACTTTTAACCAATCTACCACCACCGTTACAACCTACTTTGGAAGGACTATCTGCTAGACAACATTTTGGGTGTTGTTGAGCATTGAATGCCCTCATTCACGTGGTGACCACGACAATGGCGTGTCTGTGCACGCGCTCTGTGCGCAGTGGCCGCGTCCAGGGCGTCGTTTCTGCTTCGTCCGCTTCCCCCTCGTCGTCTTAGTGCGTGTGAGCACGTCCATTGTCTTCCTCTCGTCGTCGCCGATCACCTGGACCCCTATTCCCCTCCGTCCGCTTCCTCACCGACGCATGCTGCCGCACGTCCACGAGCACACAGTGCCGACCGAGCTTTAATGGCGCTCGGCTTCTTCCTCTGCTTCCCCCTTGGCCTCCTCTACCCGGTGAGACCTCCACTGCACCTCCCTCGTCTCCTACCCCCGAGCTCGAGCACGTGGGCATGCGTCCGCGGCGGTGACAGCTCGGCCTCCTCGCCCGCGGCTATTTAAGCCGTCCCCGAGGCCTCTCGACCTCACCACTGGCCTCCTCGCACTCCACTCCCCCTCCCCGTCCACTTCCCCGAGCACTAGAGCCCCTCCTCGACCTTCATTGCCACCATGGATGCTGTTCGGCTCCGCTCAAATCCGAGCGAGTCGATGCCTCTCCCTCCATCTCTTCACCACCAGAAGTCCACCCAGACCCCGGCGAACCTCTTCCACCCCTCGCCCCCTCGCCGGAGTAGCAGAAGACGCCGTCTTCAAGTTCAACCGCTGCCGGAGCCGCCATAGTTCCCCTCTCCTTGCGGTCGTCCCGCCCCTCCCCGGTGCCAGCTGACCTTGGGGACGGGTGCGTTCGTTCCTCCCACGCCCGTCGGTGGCCTCGGCTTGGCCAGGGACTGCCGGAGCTGCCCGGGCCATCGCCGGCCTCTCCCCTACCTCTGCTCCTCTGCTTCCCATCGGGGGAGCAGCAAGGAGGAAGACGACGCCCAGCTGGCCCCCTCCCCCTGCGCGCGGGCCCCCTCTGTCAGCTGCTCAAGGCCCGGCCCGCGCTTGCCAGCATGGATAAGTGGAAACATACTCCTGTGAGTACGCTTTCCCTTATCAAAGACGTATTCCATTTCTTCTTCGGGCAAGAACGCGTTTTCCTCTCTGGGAAACATATTTTCAGAGAAGGCGCTTTCTGTTTATCCACCAGGGGCCTGTTTGCTGAAAAAGTTTCCCCGATAGATCCCTGATCTTCAACTCCTCATAACTTTTCAACCGTAACTCCAAATGAGGTGAATCCAAAGCCCACTTCTTCGTCTCTTTCGAGCCCGTTCTGTTGGTTTCATTTTCACTTCGGTTTGACACTATGAAAATGACCTTTTTTTGCCCTTGCACGTAAACAGCCCCTCCGAGAGAGAACTGTTTCCGGCAAATCTTTCTGCGGCTTCACCGCACTTCTTCCCGGTGCCTTCTTCACCCCCAGGCAAGCCACAATACCCACTTGCATGATAGTCATGCGGTAGCCATGGTTTTCAACTTGAATATTTATTAAATGATTGCTTGTTTAAAATATGGTTATCGTTGTTTCGGAAATGCTTCTAGGATTGTGCTTACTTGTTTGCTATGTTGTTATGCACCTAGTTATCATGCCCTGCTAGTTGCTAGTATTACTTTCATATTGCCATGCTTGATAGTAGTACATGTTGGGTTGGTCATGCTCTTTGGTGCATGACTAACGTCGGTTACCGAGTACTGTTAATAGGCATTGTTCCGTTGCTGTTAGTTGGTTAAGTGTTACTCGGTGATGTTATTGATAAGTTCTTGCATGCTATTTATGGTTGATGCTAGTGGTCATACTATGTTATACTATGAGTAGTGTTGAACTTGTAATATTTATGCTCGTCATTATGCCATGTTCAGATGGTGATTATTTCATAGTTGATATGATGGACAGTTATGTTGCATCCCGTGCTTATGTTGATATTATGCTCATGCATTGTCACTGCATCATGTTATTTTATGATGGCTCAGCATATTGCATTCAAGTTTAACCGGATTTAATTGAACTTGAACAATTGTTCACTGAGTCATGGTGCTGCTAGATCGAAACTGACCAGTGCAACCACGCTTATCGTATAGGTAAGGTCCTAACTGGGTCTATTGTCGTGCATCTCGCTGGTGCCTCCCACGAGGGAAGGTTATGGGCGTACTTACCCTGATCGGGTAGGCGGACATAACCTTGTGTGCCCGTTGTTTTTATTTTTATGGATCCGGTCCCCGTGAGAGACGTTTGACCACGACGGTGGTCGGGGTGTCTTTGGTAGACACGGGGCCACCCAGGACTAGCCCAGTTGGGAGTGGATAGAAGTGGCCAGGAGAGTGTCATGACAATAGATCAGTTTTGTTAGAACGCCGTTGGTCCACCCGAATGGGAGTGCGAGGCCATGGGTTCCGTGGTGTGGGTACAGTGTGCTACCTCTGCAGAGTGTATATTAAACCTATCGATAGCCGCGCCCAAGGATAAGAGCCCGGTTCATGTCGGTCCCACCGTGAGTCAACGGTATTAATAATAACTTGATTAATGACAACCCCAGTTCGATGAGGAGATAAGTTGGTTGTGATCGCCGGAATGATCACCGTTTGAGACCAAGTGTTGGTCATGGTTGTGATCGCCGGAATGATCACCGTTTGAGACCAAGTGTTGGTCATGGTTGTGATCGTCGGAATGATCACCATGGTATCGAGGATACCGAGTTGTTGGATATTCATGATGTTGTGCGAGAATCATGGGCAAAGATCAAGCTCCTTGTGGTCATTTAATGATTACTACGGTATTGTTTATACCAAGCTTGATTTGATCCTGAGATGATTGTGTGATGTCCGAGGTTGGTAAGTGCTGCGTGTGATGGTTGTGAGATAACCCAAGCAGAATAATTGGTGCATGTAGTGTTATCATGTTGCATGTTAGTATCGACAGATTCATATGTTCATGCCATGCTCATATTGTTCTGGCAGTATTATGTTCATGTTGTTCATGCCATGCTATCCTGATGATCTCATGTTAATTCCTACTTAACCTGTAATTGCCATGTTGTTGTTTGTCTTGAATGCTTCTGGTTAATTGTGTGCTTGCAAGTACATTCAATGTACTGACCTGGCGTGTCATGCCAGCTTGTAGGTCGTGCCTGGATTGCTTGCTTGTTTGGTGTTGTTCCTGTGTTCGCGAGCTAGGATAAGCGTTCCGGCCAGAGTCCCTACGGAGTGGAGTTTACCACCATCGTCGTTGTTCCGCTGCCAATAGTTTTTCCACTGCTAGAGTTATTCCGCTGCTTCGAGTTGTTCTGCTGCTTGCATAGAGCAACTGAGGATGGCGTAGTGTCGCCGTGCTGATGTTATTCATTGTAATATCGAAGACCTTGTAATCTTATTCATGTAATAATAGAAAGCTGGTTTGTTCTATGCTAAGTAGTGTTGTATTCCAGAAGACTTCTCCTTGATCTCTGGGCTGGAATACGGGGCGTTCCGGTTTTCTCTGAGCCGGGGTGCCACATGATGGGCTCTACGTCGTGTATGTCTCGAAGTGCGTGTTTGCTTCTCCTCTTCGTCACATGGATCATGTTTACTGTTTTAACCTCTGGTGGGGATTTTTTCTATCCTCCAGTTCTTTGCTGGTGAGGTTCGTCCTCGTCTTTGCTTGGTGTCCCCCCCCCTTGTGTTCGGCGTTTAGCTTACCGGCCTGCTTGAAGACCCAACATTCTCTGTGGGTGTGATTTGCAGGTTTGTCGGGGTGACATGGATCTGACATAGTTTGTCTATAATCTTGTTTAGGCTAGACGGTCCATCTCTGCTGCCTTTGAAAGGCTTTTCCCGCTGACCTGGTCGAGAGCCCCTGAATCCGGCATTTACTGCCGTATTATCTGGGCTGTCTTCTTTATTGCGGCACTTACTTTTACTGCGTCGTGGTTTTCCATTGCCATCCTTGACTTCGGATGTGCTTGGGTCGCTGGTGCTACTGCGGGCTAACCAGCTATCTTCGCCCGCGCAAAAGCGGGTCATGAGGCTTGTCAGGGCTGCCATTGTTCTCTGTTTTTCTTGGCCGAGGTGTCTGGCGAGCCATTTGTCTCGGACGCTGTGTTTGAAAGTTGCTAAGGCTTCGGCGTCCGGACAGTCGACGATTTGGTTCTTCTTAGTGAGAAACCTGTTCCAAAGCTTTCGGGCTGACTCTCCGGACTGTTGAATTATATGACTTAAATTGTCTGCATCCGGAGGTTGGACATAAGTCCCTTGAAAATTAGCCTGAAAAGCATCCTTGAGCTCCTCCCAACTTCCAATTGAGTTTTCGGGGAGGCTTTTCAGCCAGTGTCGAGCTGGTCCTTTAAGCTTGAGTGGCAAGTACTTGATGGCATGGAGATTGTCTCCGCGAGCCATATGGATATGGAGGATAAAGTCCTCAATCTAGACCCCAGGGTCTATGGTCCTGTCGTACGCCTCTATGTTCACTGGATTGAATCCTTCTGGGAATTCGTGGTCCAGCACCTCAACGGTGAAACATAGGGGGTGTGCGGCACCCCTGTATTTGGATGTATCATGGCATTCAGACGGTTGTGGTATTCGGTTTTGATTTTGTGCCGGAGCGCGCTTCCTAGATCCATAGATGGATCTGGTCATACTGGATTTTTGGCGCAAGTCCTCACGTAGATCGTGTGTTGACTTATGTGCGACCTTTTTAGCCGCTCTGTCACGGTCACAAGGTGGTGGATCCGGCCGGTTGGCCGTTTTATTTTTCGGCTATGTGGGCTCTAAGGCCTCATCGTCGAATTCGGGTAATAGCTTGCGCTTTGGATAGCTCTTTATGTGGTAACTTCCACCATACTTTTCTTCGTTGTCGAGTACTTTGTTCCACCTGCTGTTGAGCGTATTTTGTGCGGCCTTAAGCCTTTGCTTCTGCTTCTTCAGACTCCTCGCTATGGCAATAAGCCTGCTGCGGAGGTTCTCTTGTTCCAAGTGCCTTTCCGGGATGATGTGTGCATCTTCGTCTAGACTATTTTCCTCCCCAGAGAGGGGTTGATGAGGTTTATCCGCGGCGTCGCCGTGTTCGGACGTCGGATCCATACTATGTTCGCCGTTTGTAGCTTCATCGTGCTCAGCCGCCGGGGCAATGTGGTCGTCGTTTCCTCAGGAGTCGACTGGAGTGTTATTTTCTCTTGCGCTGTTATCGCTGTTTTTGCCGAGGCGGGATTTGGAGCGGCGCCTACGCCGACGCTTTGTTTGCTTCTTGAAGGGGTCATCCTCCACTGTCTCCTCCCGTTCCTCGTCATTGTTTTCTTTGGGTGTATCCACCATGTATATGTCATGTGATGAAGTGGCTGTCCAGCACTCTGTGGGCACCTCTCCTGCATCGTCGTCCATGCCGTTGATGTCTTCGGAGTCAAAATCGAGCATGTTGGTTAAATCGTCGACAGTGGCTACTAAGTGGGTGGTGGGTGGGCAGCGAATTTCTTCGTCGTCCGCATCCCCTTCTAGCCGGACATAGTTCGGCCAAGGTTCTCCTGACAAGGAGAGAAACCTTAATGAATTTAGCACATCGCCGAAAGGCGAGTGTTGAAAGATATCCGCGGAGGTAAACTCCATGATCGGTGCCCAATCGGATTTAATAGGCACGGACGCAGGCAGTTCGGAGCCTATGGTCGGGGACGAATCCAATGGTTCGGCAACACGGCTCTCGTAGGGGGTGAAGTCAGTATTCGGCTCTATCGCCACTGAGAGTGCGGCCTCCATGGCGGGGTCTATCCACCCATCCTCGGATGGTGCACTTTGCTCTAGATTGAGGGCCGGAGTAGTTGCAGATGCGATCTTCCGAGTACTGTCGGACGGCATAGTTATGTCATGCTCGTCGTGATTGTGCGGCGCACCTGACAAGGGCTCGAATCCGTCGAAGATCAAGTCTCCGTGGATGTCGGCGGTGTAGTTTAAGTTTCTGAACCTGACCTGATGGCCAGGGGCGTAGCTCTTGATCTACTCCAGATGGCCAAGCGAGTCAGCCCGTAGTGCGAAGCCGCTGAATACGAAGATCTGTCCGGGCAGGAAAACCTCACCCTGGACCGCATCGTTAGCGATGATCGAAGGAGCCATCAAGCCTTATGGTGACGACACAGTGGAACTCTCAATGAAAGCACCAATGTCGGTGTCAAAATCGGGGGATCTCAGGTAGGGGGTCCCGAACTGTGTGTCTAAGGCGGATGGTAATAGGAGGCGGGGGACACGATGTTTACCCAGGTTCGGGCCCTCTTGATGGAGGTAATACCCTACGTCCTGCTTGATTGATCTTGATGATATGAGTATTACAAGAGTTGATCTACCACGACATCATAGAGGCTAAACCCTAGAAGCTAGCCTATGGTATGATTGTTGTTCTACGGACTAAACCCTCCGGTTTATATAGACACAAGAGGGGGCTAGGGTTACATAGAGTCGGTTACAAGGGAGGAGATCTACATATCCGTATTGCCAAGCTTGCCTTCCACACCAAGGAAAGTCCCATCTGTACACGGGATGAAGTCTTCAATCTTGTCTCTTCATAGTCCAACAGTCCGGCCAAAGGATATAGTCCGGCTGTCTGGAGAGCCCCTAATCCAGGACTCCCTCAGAGGGAGAGAGGTGGAGCAAGGAGGAGGAGGAGGGAGGGAGGAGATGCCTCGATCTCTTCCGGTGGCGGCGGGCGACGACGGCGTGGTGTGGGGAGAGAGTGGAAAGGGAGAGTGAGAGGAGCGGAGAGGGAGAGTGATGGTCGGCCGCGCGGAGGGGAAGATGATAAGTTTGGGTTAGTAGCAACGCCGGTTGGGGACAAGCGCTACTACTACGGGTCGTAGCAGTAGCGCTGCTGCTAAGTGGGGCCCGCCATGTGGCCAAGTTCAAACTTAGCAGTAGCGCCATACCCTAAAATGCACTACTACTATTTTGTTAGCAGTAGCGCGATATGCACAAAGGGCGCTACTACTGTACCTAGTCTGCCGGGAACGGTGTGGCAATTATAGTAGTAGCGCGTTTTCTTCTTGCCACGCTATTGCTATGTGGATAGCAGTAGCGCCCTTTGTGACCACGCGCTACTGCTAAGTAGCAGCAGCGCCTCCTTTTAACCGGCACTACTGGTAAGCTTCTATGTATAAGGTTTTCCCTAGTAGTGGTTGGAAGTCTTTAGACACTCGGGCGGTTGATATGGTCTGGGTGCATCCGTATGACATCCTCCTCCGAGTGGGTACCCTTACTCACTGTTAGTGTCAAAACCGGTGGATCTCAGGTAGGGGGTCCCGAACTGTGCGTCTAAGGCAGATGGTAACAGGAGGCAGGGGACACAATGTTTACCTAGGTTCGGGCCCTCTTGAAGGAGGTAATACCCTACGTCCTGCTTGATTGTTCTTGATGATATGAGTATTACAAGAGTTGATCTACCATGAGATCGTAGAGGCTAAACCCTAGAAGCTAGCCTATGGTATGATTGTATGTTGTCCTATGGACTAAACCCTCCGGTTTATATAGATACCGGAGGGGGCTAGGGTTACACAGAG
Organism: Triticum aestivum; assembly: GCF_018294505.1. Taxonomy (NCBI): domain Eukaryota; kingdom Viridiplantae; phylum Streptophyta; class Magnoliopsida; order Poales; family Poaceae; genus Triticum; species Triticum aestivum. The sequence continues at coordinate 355,293,525 of NC_057806.1, forward strand.
TCGGTTACAAGGGAGGAGATCTTCATATCCGTATTGCCTAGCTTGCCTTCCACACCAAGGAGAGTCCCATCTAGACACGGGACAAAGTCTTCAATCTTGTATCTTCAAGTCTAACAGTCCGGCTAAAGGATATAGTCCGGCTGTCCGGAGACCCCCTAATCCAGGACTCCCTTAGTAGCCCCTGAACCAGGCTTCAACGACGATGAGTCCGGCGCGCAGTTTTGTCTTCGGCATTGCAAGGCGGGTTCCTCCTCCGAATACTCCATAGAAGATTTTGGACCCAAGGATAGTGTCCGGTCCTGCAAAATAATTTCCACATACCACCATAGAGAGAATAATATTTCCACAAATCTAATTTGCTGACGCATTTTGACAGCACGACGTCACGTCATAGCCCGGTCATTATTTGAACCGTTTTTCTCAACCAGCACCGCACATATCGCGATGCGGTTTTCTTGACATGTCTTGTCGAAGCAGAGAACGTGTCCCCCTTATTACGGGATTCTCATCAAGACGGACGTGGGTAACCCACTCGTGGCCGTTGGTATGACTCCTCGATTTTAGGAGAGTCTAAAACGGCCGCGAGGAGGACGCTTGACATTCACCCTCTTTATAAAGAGGCCAAGACCTGTCCTTTTTTTCCTCTCGCGCTCAATCGAATCCTTCCCCCACCTTGAGTTCCAACACCCCAGGCTTAGGTCAGGCGCTTCGGACCTTCAACCATGTCCGGATCCAACCTCCAAGGTTGGTGGATGCCTTCCTCTGTCATAGAGGAGGACATCAAGAAGCTGAGAGAGGCCAGATGTCTGACCGCCGAAATTTCGCACAGGCTGCCTGCCCGAGGGCAGGTCGTCCCCACTCCAGAACCCAACGAGAGTGTTGTGTTCATCTCTCACTTCCCCCGAGGACTAGGCCTCGCTCTGGATCCCTTTGTTAGGGGGCTCATGTTCTATTATGTGCTGGATTTCCATGATCTGGCCCCGGATTCCCTCCTTCACATCTCGTCGTTCATCGTCATATGTGAGGCCTTCCTTCGCATTACCCCTCACTTTCGGCCTGTGGCTCAAGACCTTCAATGTGAAGCCGGAGATGATCGAGGGGCGGCACACAGAGTGCGGAGGTGTCGTAATAAGCAAAAATGCTGATGCTCCATGGCCAGAGGGTTCCTTCCCAGAGGTGTTCAGTTTGTGGCAGCGGGAGTGGTTTTATATCACAGCTCCCCGGAGTGCCAACTAGGTAGCCGCCCCTGCCTTTCGCTTGGGCCCCCCACCACAACTGACGTCATGGATCAGCGAGGGGCTAAACTGGGGTCCAGTAAAGGATGTGTTGATATTGCAGAGTCGCATCCGAGATCTCATCGAGAGAGACGTCAACCTGGTCACGGTGATACAGGTCATGCTAGTTCGCCAGGTCCAGCCTTGCAAACATAGACCTCTCCGTTTGTGGGAGTTCAACCTGGGGGGACCGCGAATCATTCAGCACTTCCTCGGCATGACGCTCGAGGAGATGTACAAGTTGTTCTTCGGACCACAAATAAAGTGTCCGGACACCACCGAGGATGCGGGTCTGAGCTGTAATCGCCCGGATACCCAAGTAAGTAATCCCATGGCCGAACACACTGTTTCTCTTATTTATCATAACATCATTCTGAAAAGTCGCTCTTTGACCAGGACTGGATAACAAAGGCAAAGATGATCTGGTGTCCGGCCCCCCTTCCCGAGGGCTTGGCCAATCCAGTACTAGACACAATGCTGGAGCCGGCGCCTTATCAGGTGCCCTCGAAGGAAGATAAAGGGGGGAATAAAGAGGCCGAAAGCGAGCCTCACTCACTACTCGTCCCAACCGGGGGAATGAGCGCCTCCGCGAAGGAGGATAACCAGGGAGAAGAATCTGACATTCCCTCTCCCCGAGGAAGGAAGAGGACCACCTCTGAAGACCCGGAAATAGAGGTTTCCAAACGGGGGAAGAGATCCTCGCCAGAGGGTCCTACCTCGGGGGGTACCCTTGCCGCATAGTGTCCGCAAGGGAATCAGCCCTCTACCGAGCTGTAAGTAATCGAAAAGTACTTAGTGGTGAAAATATCCTACCTTACTTCTGAAGACAATGACCAAAGCTTATATCTTGTAGTTCGGATCGTAGCCCTTCTCGACAGAGTTTATCTTTGGGGGATCTTCTTTCGAAGATGATGGAGAGCGAAACACCTCCCCCTGCCACCCCGCCTCATGAGGCGGGCGACCCTGAAGTGTCGTCGCGGAGGGTTTCTCCTGATCCGCCAAGGCCAGGGAGTAATCCCTTGGCCACCCGAAGTCCTCAATATTCGGCTCCTAAAGAGAGCAACAGAAAGAGTTCGGAACCGTACAGTGTGCAGTCTAACGCACTGAAGGATCTTCTGGAGCAAGCGGCCATCTCAGAAGTGCATCGTACGCTAATGGGTACGGTAATTGAAAGGATTTCATCCGCTGAAAGCGGATTGCATGAAAGCTTTTATGAGTCTGCTGAAAGGTTTTGAGGTACGTGAAATAGTGTATGTTTTTAACAGTACTGCACATGTTAGGTGTGCCCTATGCAGATAGTAGCCCCTGAGACTCTGGTTGTCACTGAAAACGGTGGCAAACAGAGGATCATAGTCCCAGGTAATAACCAGACCACCTTTATGTGCAGGTGGTTGAAGCTCCGGTGGCTAGCCAGACTAATGGGTTTGCCGAACTAAAGCGGCAACTTGATGCGGTAGATGCCGACATCGTGCTTGTCAACAAGCGGCTTGACGAGGCACATGGTAAGTGATTTCTCCGATGATCAACGCATAGTAAGAGGAGCATGATGCTAGTATCTTTAATATGTTGTGACTGCAGATGGAGCTGCCACCATGGAGACCCTTTGGGCAGAGCTTGCCCGAGCCAAGGAACAAGCAAGGAATAGCGATGCGGCCGCTCTAAAGGTGGTCGAAGAGCTGAGGGCCGAACAGTCCGCGCATCGCTAGAGCAAGGAAAGGATAGCCAAGATGGCCATTGAGTTGAAAGATGCCGCTGACCGTTACCAGCTTCTTGAAAAAGAAATCCGAGCGAGGGCGACGGACCTGGAGAAGGCCATGGTAGCAGCCAAGGAAGCCCGCTCTAAAATAAGAGCCATGAAGGAGGAGCTGCATCAAGCTGCGGATATCGTGGCTGGGAACCCCTTCTTGTTGCGGACTAAGTTCGGAGGTCCGAAGTATGCTCCTCTTGATCAACTATGGTGTTCTGCAGACACCTACGTGGATTTGGCGGCAAGTGCTGCTGATGCAGTCGAGTACTTCAAGGATCAAAAAGATCGCGAAGTGGAAAAGCTGTTCTGGTCACAGTTCCATGTTCCAGTGCATCCGTTGCTGTTGAATGAGCGAATGGCCGAGTGGGCCGAGCTCCATAGGTTGTCTGGACTCGCCATGAGGTCCGTGGTGGATCATCTGTGGCCGAGAGGGCCAAGGCCAAATAGTTACTTTAGTTTAGTGCAACAATTCCTTGGTGTTGTGCCGCACATAGATGCTATGAAGAGGTCGGCATGCATAGAGGGTGCGCGGATGGCCTTTGCCCGTGTCAAGACATACTAGGCAGAGATGGAGGCCACCAATGTTGCAACACAGGGTTCGGCCGTGAGCCAAGTGGCTACCGAGCACTACTTTGAAGAATTTCTTGAAGGCGCTCGTTCAATAGAGGCTCAGTGCTCGAAGAATATTATGTTCTAGTGACATGTACTCCCATTGTAAGAACAATGTTTTATTGAGTTATCAAGGCTGTGTTTATACTTTTTCCTGAAAGTGTTATGATGCCTCATGTGCGGCCGTTTATGTATATATGTATATAACCTGAAAGTTTGCAGTCGTCGGCTTTCGCCCCCATGCATATAATGCGGGGGTGTTTGCAAAAAACGCGTATTCACACTTGATCCAATGTCTTGGTCCATTAAGGAGGTGGTAGCCCAGCGAACGAGGCAATCGGACTATATTGCTTTAACACTTTCACTTAGTCATAGGAGTTTGACGGTGGGGCTACTATATAGCACCTGGTACTTCTGCGCTCATCCGAATACGGGGCGCGTACGTACATGACCGAGAAATGGCCCTTCGTTAATGCGGTGGAATCCCGAAGATTCCGCTGAGTCATCGAGTGGTTGACCAGTCTCGCACTATATTATGACAGTCAGTTTTCGGCTTTCTCTACTGAGGTGCTCATCTGGAAGAACCAAGGCACAATCGCAGTAGTTCTCCCAGTGCTACCTTAGTCGATATAGTGGAACGTAAGGTACCAAAACATGGGAGCCGGGCAAACCCAACATTTGACCAAAGACATGCTTCGGAGCTGATGCATATAAGACCAAACTCGCGACGCCGAACACTCCCTAAGGTATTCGGTCTTTATAACATATGCCGGGCTGAGCAATGCCCTTAATAATAAACCTCGGGTGTCCAGGTATGTGCAATATCCTGACGTGGCCACATGCCAATACGTCGGCATCCTTCTCGGTTGTATTGAGTATCCGGAGGATGTGAACAACAAGAGACAGTAAAAAAGGTTTACGCAGGGTCTTATTCTAAAAAGAAACCTTTGAGCGGGTCCCTGCTGCACGTCTGTGCCTGTGTCTCCGTTGTGCCGTGTCCTGGACGTGTGTAGCATGATTGTCATTTGTAAAAGAGAAGAACTTAGGTGAAAGTTTCCGTGCCAGAAAATTGGTTATTATCAATAAACCATTAAAATTCAAGATAAGCTAAGTTGAGCCGGACTAGCCCTGATTACACGCAGTTAGCCCCTGGTACCGTCTAGGAGGGTTTGATCATCAAACCAATCTCATGTATATGTAGTGGTGCACCGGACTCGTCTAACCGTGTCCGTGGTCTTGACTACCTGTCATTTTTTCTAGTTGGTGAGGCCGTCTAGTGCTCGGCGGCTAAAGTCGCCGCACATTCTTCCGCATGTAGAGAACGCTCAGTGTTTCCGCTAACTATGATGGTGCCACGTGGACCGGGCATCTTAAGCTTGAGAGAAGCGTAATGCGGTATTGCATTAAAACGAGCGAAAGCCGCTCTTCCGAGTAATGCCTGATAGCCGCTTCGGAATGGAGCGATGTAGAAGGTTAACCTTTCGCTTCGGAAGTTTTCGGAAGAACCGAATACAACCTCTAGTAATAGAGAGCTCGTGCAGCGGGCCTCTAGGCCTGGTATTACTCCCTTGAAGGTAGTAGTACGGTGGCTTATTTTTGTCGGGTTTATCCCCATTTTGCGGACTATGTCCTGATATATCAGATTTAGACCACTTGTAACATCCCAAATTTTCAATTTGGAATGTTATACATTAGATCATCTATGCATATCATATTTTATTTTGCATGTTGGTTGATCCTAGAAATTATACGCAACTCAATGACCCACGGAGAGAGTTGGGGATTTCGTTATTTTCATATTTGAGTTTTCTCAAATTTTGAGAATAGGATCATTTGATTTTATTTATTTTATCATCAATTATTTCTATTACAAAAATATGAGAGAGGGAATAAAATGACTTTCCCAAAATAAAGAAATATTGAGGATTTAATAATAAAATCAAATAAGATTTTATTTCGGAGTTTTTCGGTGTTTTATTTGAATTTAGGAAAAATGTGCATTTTTCAAAATTGCATTTAGGTCCCAAATAAATGTTCACCTTGTGCGGCTTGATTTTAGAAGCCCGTGAAAATTTATTTCGGAAATTTTGGAGTCCGTTTAGTATTTCTTTTTATTTTTCTTCCGAGCGAAATAATTAAAAAAAGTGAACCGACCTAACCGGGCCGTGTCCGTCCGTGACTCTGGCCCGGCAGGCTTTAAAAGCCGGCCCAGCCCCCCGGGAGAAACCCTAGCCGCCCGCCCCAGCCGCCGCTCTGGCCCCGCGCCGCCGCCGCTGCCCGCCGCTGCCCGCCGCCGCTGCCCGCCGCCGCCGCGCCGCCGCCGAGGTTCGCCGCGCCTCGACTTCCGTGCCATCGGGTTTTTAAAAAAAAATTAGATCGGTTTTTCCGTCGGTTTTTTTAGTTTCAGTTTTTTTAAAATAGATCGGTTTTTCTGGTTTATTTAAATAGCGAGCGTTCGTTCGTTCTAGCGAGCGTTCGTCGTTTTTCTTTTTCTCGGATTAAATCCGTGATTTTTTTTATCGCGATTCCTGATCCGATTTTCGTTTTAGTATATCTTTTCGCTCATTTATCGGAATCAGGCGATTCAAGCACCTAGAGTTTCATCTCGAAACCCTCTATCCGTTTAACCAACTTAAACAAGATTTTGCTACTGTAAAATTTTCCCTAGATCCAGATAACTAGAACAAGGTTGTTTTCTTTCGTCGTTTGACTTTTGTTGCTTCGTTCGATTTGATTCTTTTTGCCAACTGGAGTTCTTAAGTTGAACCTTCTGGTTAGATCTCTTATTTGAGTTTTACCCGTGCATTAGATGAGTACTTATTGTGTGCTTGGTTGTTTGTCTGCGATAGAATACCCGGAGTGCGCCGCCTGTTACTTCGAATCGTTAGGTTTCGCGGATCATCAGCAAGGCAAGTAACACTTTGATCATACCTTTTCTACTACCCAGTTTTATTGCATTAGATCAATCCTCACACGTTGCATGATTAGGATCTAATTAAATTGTGGGATGGGAAGTAGTTGAGGTAGTACCTATTACTTGTTTATTATCAAACCTTTGGGAGTTACTTCTATGTTTGCTTATTATGCCATGCTATGCTAGTAGACGTGGATTGGGTGAGTGATATCCATGACAGATGTGAGTTTGTTAATTAATGGTTTATCTAAGGTGGCAACTTAAATACACATCTGGGTGGATTGAGGCACCTGGGTATTCCAGGACTTGCCTGTTTTCTTTTGGATCGCCACCCAGGCTCAAAGGGATCATGAGACTATTCATACTAGAAACTTCCGTGTGCAGCCACAAGCTATTATGGGCTCTAGCATAGTTGACTAAGTTGTGCGAACTCTTACAGTGGTAGACTAGCAGATGTAGGGGATGTTGGTGGTACGGTCTACCTGATCGTAAGGTGCTAGCGCTTCTGAAAGACTATGTCTCGGTCATCCGTCTTCTCAAACACCATGTAGTGCGAGAAACCAAACGGAGGCGATCGAGTCTTGTGGGGAAAAGTGCGCAAACCTCTGCAGACTGTAACAAACTAATCATGATTAGCCGTGTCCCCGGTTATGGACATCTTGAGTATCTAGTACCTGGATTATCATGTGAATCTCAACATGTTACTCTAAATTAATTTTGTTGGGTTATGTTAAAGATGATGCTTAATTGGGATTGAGAATGCTGTCAACCATTCTCAATGTTCAACAACTACCATGTTAGTAATTAAATTTATTCCTTTGAAGTAGGGAAAAATTGGCTTTATGCAAAACTGTAGCCATAGAGCTTTCCACCAGCCAAATATGCATATAGTATAGCTGTTTCATTCCATTACTCTCTATGTGTTACATTGCCAGCATATTCCATGTGCTGACCCGTTTCGGGCTGCAATGTTAATGTTGCAGACTTTTCAGACGACGATTAAGGAGTTTTTAGGTCGTGGTTCTATACTCAGTGATGCCGTTGGAGTTGATGGACTCACTTATCTTCCAAGCCTTCCGCTGTTATCGTTATTAGATGGCCTTAAGCCATATTTATTGTAATAAGTTCTCTTATGAGACACTCGATGTAATAAGTGTGTGATTGCTACTCTGCTATAAATCCTCCGAGTACTGTGTGGTGTCAGCATTACTGATCCAGGGATGACACTGGAGCACAGAGATCAAACTGTTTGAGGTCTGGTCGCTGCAGAGATGGTATCAGAGCACACGCTGACTGTAGGACACGACCACTAAGCTAAAAGACCTGGATCACTATTCACTCTCTTCTCTTCTGACCTCTCATATTTTCTACTCTTTAGGATGGCAGATGCAAGGAACAAGTTCACGCAACCGGATGAAGATACACCATTTGGACGTCACTTGAAGGAAGTCACTAGATACCTGAATATAGGAGTACCAAGCTTCACCGGAACCTACAACGCCACTTTACCTGAAGAAGAGTGCTGGATGATTCAAGTTCAAGTTCCAGGAAGGACGTTCATGACAGTCACTGAGCCCACAGAGTTTTCTTTTGATGCACCAACTTGGAGTCTAGGAAAGAGCATGGCAGCTCACATCGCCATGGGACGCATTGGAGAAGTCTACCGCAAGGATCTCAAGGATACTATCTACTAGATTTGTGGGCGCCGAGATGAGCATTGGGAGATGATCAGCACCAGGAAGGATAGATCAATCGCAGCTTTTATCCAGGAGTTAAACCAGCACATTCGACGACAGGAGAACTAGATGTGTGCCGACATGATAGATCTGAAGAAGGCTAAGACTAGAATCAAGGAACTGGAGGAAGAACTCAAGGCTACACGTGAAGATTATGAAGAGGAAATTGAAGTATTGGTGGAGAAGAATGACGACCTGATCAAGAAGATTGGAATATTTATGGGAGGCCCTACGCCAGTAGATGAAGACGAAGAACCCCAGGAGATTAGCCCGAAAGACTACATCATCATCGACGGCACCGACTCGGAACCAGATAGTAGTGATGATGACTATGTTGATGAAGCTGGAGCAGATATCATGGAGTCTGCAACTGAAGAATATTTCTAGTAGACCACCTCATCAGTAGTAGTAGTCCACCATGTAAATATAGTAGTCCGAGCACTTTTGTGATAGTTAGATCGATTGTATGCCCTTGTTTGATTGATTGAAGTGAATTGTTTGCTTTTGCCTCATGTGCATATGGGTAGTGTTTTCTCTTTAGACCCCCCTCTATTCTTACATCTCATCTTTTCTAAACCCTCAGATGCCTCCGAGACGTGACCCCGGATTTACCTTTCCACCGGAGCTCACCCAGTTGATCCAGCAGCAGAACACATTGATGTAGTTGCTAGTCCAAAATCAGAATCAGGGGAACAACAACAACAACCCACCACCACCACCACCTGTTGACCACTTAGCCCGTTTTCTTAGGTTGAATCCGCCGGTGTTTTCCAGTAGCACCGAGCCGATAGTAGCAGATGATTGGCTCCGCAAGACAGCTAGGGAGTTAACCACAGCAGGATGCACAGATGCGGAGAAGGTGAAGTTTGCCGCACATCAGCTAGAAGGACCCCCATCATCATGGTGGGAAAATTTCACAGCCACTTTCCCAGTTGACACTGTCACATGGGACCAGTTTCAGCAGGCTTCTCGTACTGCCCATGTTTCAGCAGGAGCTATGGCCATGAAGAAGCGGGAGTTTCGCAACTTGCGCCAAGGAGGACGGACAGTTGGCCAGTATGTGGAGGACTTTAGTAAGTTAGCACGTTATGCCCCAGATGACGTTGCTACGGATGCAGCTAAGCAGGAGAAGTTTCTGAGGACTGAATGATGAGTTGAGCATGCAGTTGATGGTAGCAACCTTCAACAACTACCAGGAGTTGGTAGATCGTGCTCTTATGATTGAAGGGAAGCAACGGCAAATAGAGAATCGCAAGAGGAAGTATGGACAAGGAAAGTACAATTCAGGAGCTCAACAGAAGCCACGTTTTACCCCTAGACCGGGAGGACATTTTCAGCATACCCATGGAGGAGGTAGCTCGCACAATCACAATGGCACCAAGAATGGTAATGGCAATGGAGGAAGCAACGGCCAGAACCGCACCAACCCATCAACCCCAGCCAAGAAGGACATGAGCCAAGTCACTTGCTTTAAGTGTCAGAAGACCGGGCATTATGCCAATGAATGTCCTGAAGGCCAAAATGTCAATGGAAGTTCTGGGAAGAAGCCAAACCCTTTCAACAGGGGACAGGTGAACCACGTTAGCGTGGAGGAGATTGAAGCTCAGCCCAATGCAGTAATAGGTAAGTTTTTGGTTAAGTCATTTACTGCACTCGTTCTTTTTGATACTGGTGCATCGCATTCATACATCTCAAGGGGATTTGTGGATAAGTATAACCTATCAACCCAAGCCCTTAGGTAACCCATGTTAGTAACCTCGCCTGGAGCAGAGTATGTGGCTAGTCTATGGTGTGATCGGTTACCATTAAGGATTGGTAACTATGTTTTTCCCTCAGACCTAATAGTATTGGAATCCCAAGGATTGGATGTGATATTAGGCATGGATTGGTTATCAAAGTATGAAGGGAATATTGAATGTGCTAGTAAGTAAATTTTGCTTACCACCCCAGAAGGGAGAAGGATCAAGTATGTATCCCGGCATGTGCCAAAGAGGACTCAAGTAAATTGCCTAACAGGAGTTGTGCAGGAGGAAGTACCAGTGGTAAGGGATTTTCCTGAAGTATTTCTAGAAGAGTTGCCAGGCATGCCACCGGATAGAGATATTGAGTTTTTGATTGAGCTATTTCCAGGCACAGGGCCAATATCAAAGAGACCATATAGGATGCCAGCAAAGGATTTGGTGGAAATTAAGAAGCAGATTAAGGAGTTACTGGATAAGGGATATATTCGCCCAAGTTCTTCGCCTTGGGGATCGCCAGTACTACTAGTGGAGAAGAAGGATGGATCGTTAAGGATGGTTGTTGACTATCGAGGATTGAATGAAGTAACGATCAAGAACAAGTACCCACTACCAATGATCAACGATCTATTTGATCGATTGCAAGGAGCTAAGGTATTTTCCAAGATCGACCTGCGATCAAGATACCACCAGTTGAAGATTCGAGAACAGGATATTCCGAAGACAACTTTTACCACCAGGTATGGGCTGTATGAGTATACCGTTATGTCATTTGGTCTAACTAGCGCGCCTGCCTATTTTATGAACATGATGAACTAAGTGTTTATGGATTTCTTGGATAAGTTCGTCGTAGTGTTCATTGATGATATCCTGGTTTATTCGAAGAATGAAGAGGAACATAAGGAGCATTTGCGTTTGGTACTTGGAAAGCTCAGAGAACATCAATTATATGCCAAGTTCAGCAAATGTGAGTTTTGGTAGAAGGAAGTAGGATTCCTTGGACACATTATATCTGGAGAAGGTATAGTAGTTGATCCCACTAAAGTTGATACCGTGACCAAGTGGGAAGCCCCAACAACAGTTGGAGAGATCCGGAGTTTTCTTGGACTCGCAGGATACTACCGAAGATTTATTGAGAATTTCTCAAAGATTGCGAAGCCTATGACTGAGTTGTTGAAGAAAGATACCAAGTTCATATGGACAGAGGAATGTGAGGCTAGTTTCCAAGAGTTGAAGGAACGCTTAGTTACCTCACCAGTGTTGATTTTGCCAGACCAGACCAAAGATTATGAGGTGTATTGCGACGCTTCACGTCGAGGACGTGGAGCAGTGCTTATGCAGGAAGGGAGAGTTGTTTCATATGCCTCAAGACAATTGAAGCCTCATGAGTTGAATTATGCTACGCATGATTTGGAGTTAGCAGCCGTAGTGCATGCTTTGAAAACATGGAGGCATTTCCTCATTGGAAATCATTGTGAGGTGTACATGGATCATAAGAGTTTGAAGTACATTTTCACACAGAAGGAGTTGAATCTCAGACAAAGGAGATGGTTGGAGCTTATCAAGGATTATGATATGAAATTGCATTATCACCCCGGAAAGGCTAATGTAGTAGCTGACGCCTTAAGCCATAAGAGCCATGTCAATACATTAATGACGGGAGAAATACCCAGGGAGTTAGCAGAAAATCTTCGCGAACTATGCGTGGAAATAGTTCCGAGAGGTTATGTAGCAGCATTGGAGATTCGGTCAACTTTGATGGATAGAATCAGAGAAGCTCAGAAAACTGACAAAGAGATTGCCGCTATAAAGGAGAAACTGAGCAAAGGAAAAGCTAAAGGATTTCGTGATGATGAGCACGACACCCTATGGTTTGAAGACCGTGTTTATGTGCCCAATGACCCGGAGATTAGGAAATTGATTCTGCAAGAGGCACATGATTCACCGTATTCGATTCACCCAGGAAATACCAAGATGTATTTGGATTTGAAGGATATTTTCTGGTGGACCGGAATGAAGAAGGATATTGCGGAGTATGTAGCAGTTTGTGATGTACGTCAGAGAGTAAAGGCAGAGCATCAGAAGCCAGCGGGATTGTTACAACCATTGCCGATACCCGAATGGAGGTGGGATAAGCTAGGCATGGATTTTATCACGGGATTACCTAGGACTCGTTCAGGCTATGACTCGATTTGGGTTGTAGTCGATCGATTGACGAAAGTAGCTCATTTCATCCCAGTAAAGACCACTTACACCAGTGCTAAGTTGGCAAAGATATACATGACCAGGATCGTATGTCTGCATGGAGTTCCAAGGAGTATCGTATCAGATAGAGGAACCCAGTTTACCTCAAAGTTCTGGAAACAGTTGCACGAAACTTTGGGAACCAGGCTAGAATTCAGTACAGCTTTTCATCCACAGACAGATGGACAGACCGAGAGAGTCAATCAGATTTTGGAGGATATGCTGAGAGCTTGTGCGCTAGATTACGGATCTAGATGGGACGATAATTTGCCATATGCAGAGTTCTCTTACAACAACAGTTACCAAACTAGTTTAAAGATGGCCCCTTTCGAAGCCTTGTACGGAAGGAGGTGCGGGACACCGTTATCATGGGACGAAGTTGGAGACCGTCAGTTGTTTGGACCTGACTTGATTAAAGAGTCTGAACAGAAGGTGAAGTTGATTCACGATAGGCTCAAGGTAGCCCAGTCCAGACAGAAGAGCTATGCAGATTCCAAACGCAAGGAGACAGTTTATGAAGTCGGAGATAGAGCTTATCTTCGAGTATCTCCACTTCGGGGAACAAAGCGTTTTGGAGTTAAAAGGGAAGTTAGCACCACGATTTGTAGGACCATATCGAGTTTTGGAACGTATGGGAGAAGTGGCCTACAAGTTGGGATTGCCCGAAGGATTGTCAGGAGTTCATAATGTGTTCCGCGTTTCCCAGTTAAAGAAATGTCATGCGGATATGGCTGACATACCGTTGAAAGACACAGTACCCTTAGAAACTATTCAGTTGGATAACGATTTGACCTACGAGGAGAAACCAGTTAAGATTCTCGAGTTTGCCAGCCGAGTTACTCGCAGCAAGGTTATCAAGTTTTGCAAGGTTCAGTGGAGCCACCACACCGAGGATGAAGCCACCTGGGAGCGAGAGGAAGATTTGCTCAAAGACCACCCTCACCTATTTTCTATCCAACCCGAATCTCGAGGGCGAGATTCATCTTAAGGGGGGTAGGTTTGTAACATCCCAAATTTTCAATTTGGAATGTTATACATTAGATCATCTATGCATATCATATTTTATTTTGCATTTTGGTTGATCCTAGAAATTCTACGCAACTCAATGACCCACGGAGAGAGTTGGGGATTTCGTTATTTTCATATTTGAGTTTTCTCAAATTTTGAGAATAGGATCATTTGATTTTATTTATTTTATCATCAATTATTTCTATTACAAAAATATGAGAGAGGAATAAAATGACTTTCCCAAAATAAAGAAATATTGAGGATTTAATAATAAAATCAAATAAGATTTTATTTCGGAGTTTTTCGGTGTTTTATTTGAATTTAGGAAAAATGTGCGTTTTTCAAAATTGCATTTAGGTCCCAAATAAATGTTCACCTTGTGCGGCTTGATTTTAGAAGCCCGTGAAAATTTATTTCGGAATTTTTGGAGTCCGTTTAGTATTTCTTTTATTTTTCTTCCGAGCGAAATAATTAAAAAAAGCGAACCGACCTACGGGCCGTGTCCGACTAGGACTCCGGCCCGGCAGGCTTTAAAAGCCGGCCCAGCCCCCCGGGAGAAACCCTAGCCGCCCGCCCCAGCCGCCGCTCCCGCCCCGCGCCGCCGCCGCTGCCCGCCGCCGCCACCGCCGTTGCCCGCCGCCGCTGCCCGCCGCCGAGGTTCGCCGCGCCTCGACTTCCGTGCCATCGGGTTTTTAAAAAAAATAGATCGGTTTTTCCGTCGGTTTTTTTTAGTTTCGTTTTTTCAATAGATCGGTTTTTCTGGTTTATTTAAATAGCGAGCGTTCGTCGTTTTTCTTTTTCTCAGATTAAATCCGTGATTTTTTTATCGTGATTCCTGATCCGATTTTCGTTTTAGTATATCTTTTCGCTCGTTTATCGGAATCAGGCGATTCAATCGCCTAGAGTTTCGTCTTGAAACCCTCTATCCGTTTAACTAACTTAAACAAGATTTTGCTACTGTAAAATTTGCCCTAGATCCAGATAACTAGAACGAAGTTGTTTTCTTTCGTCGTTTGACTTTCGTTGCTTCGTTCGATTTGATTCTTTTTGCCAACTGGAGTTCTTAAGTTGAACCTTCTGGTTAGATCTCTTATTTGAGTTTTACCCGTGCATTAGATGAGTACTTATTGTGTGCTTGGTTGTTTGTCTGCGATAGAATACCCGGAGTGCGCCGCCTGTTACTTCGAATTGTTAGGTTTCGCGGATCATCAGCAAGGCAAGTAACACTTTGATCATACCTTTTCTACTACCCAGTTTTATTGCATTAGATCAATCCTCACACATTGCATGATTAGGATCTAATTAAATTGTGGGATGGGAAGTAGATGAGGTAGTACCTATTACCTGTTTATTATCAAACCTTTGGGAGTTACTTCTATGTTTGCTTATTATGCCATGCTATGCTAGTAGACGTGGATTGGGTGAGTGATATCCATGACAGATGTGAGTTTTGTTAATTAATGGTTTATCTAAGGTGGCAACTTAAACACACATCTGGGTGGATTGAGGCACCTGGGTATTCCAGGACTTGCCTGTTTTCTTTTGGACCGCCACCCAGGCTCAAAGGGATCATGAGACTATTCATACTAGAAACTTCCGTGTGCAGCCACAAGCTATTATGGGCTCTAGCATAGTTGACTAAGTTGTGCGAACTCTTACATCGTAGACTAGCAGATGTAGGGGATGTAGGTGGTACGGTCTACCCGATCGTAAGGTGCTAGCGCTTCTGAAAGACTATGTCTCGGTCATCCGTCTTCTCAAACACCATGTAGTGCGAGAAACCAAACGGAGGCGATCGAGTCTTGTGGGGAAAAGTGCGCAAACCTCTGCAGAGTGTAATAAACTAATCATGGTTAGCCGTGTCCCCGGTTATGGACATCTTGAGTATCTAGTACCTGGATTATCATGTGAATCTCAACATGTTACTCTAAATTAATTTTGTTGGGTTATGTTTAATGATGATGCTTAATTGGGATTGAGAATGCTGTCAACCATTCTCAATGTTTAACAACTACCATGTTAGTAATTAAATTTATTCCTTTGAAGTAGGGAAAAATTGGCTTTACGCAAAACTGTAGCCATAGAGCTTTCCACCAGCCAAATATGCATATAGTATAGCTGTTTCATTCCATTACTCTCTATGTGTTACATTGCCAGCATATTCCATGTGCTGACCCGTTTCGGGCTGCAACGTTAATGTTGCAGACTTTTCAGACGACGATTAAGGAGTTTTTAGGTCGTGGTTCTATACTCAGTGATGCCGTTGGAGTTGATGGACTCACTTATCTTCCAAGCCTTCCACTATTATCATTATTAGATGGCCTTAAGCCATATTTATTGTAATAAGTTCTCTTATGAGACACTCGATGTAATAAGTGTGTGATTGCTACTCTGCTATAAATCCTCCGAGTACTGTGTGGTGTCAGCATTACTGATCCAGGGATGACACTGGGGCACAGAGATCAAACTGTTTGAGGTCTGGTCGCTGCAGAGATGGTATCAGAGCACACGCTGACTGTAGGACACGACCACTAAGCTAAAAGACCTGGATCACTATTCACTCTCTTCTCTTCTGACCTCTCATATTTTCTACTCTTTAGGATGGCGGATGCAAGGAACAAGTTCATGCAACCGGATGAAGATACACCATTTGGACGTCACTTGAAGGAAGTCACTAGATACCTGAATATAGGAGTACCAAGCTTCACCGGAACCTACAACGCCACTTTACCTAAAGAAGAGCGCTGGATGATTCAAGTTCAAGTTCCAGGAAGGACGTTCATGCCAGTCACTGAGCCCATAGAGTTTTCTTTTGATGCACCAACTTGGAGTCTAGGAAAGAGCATGGCAGCTCACATCGCCATGGGACGCATTGGAGAAGTCTACCACAAGGATCTCAAGGATACTATCTACTAGATTTGTGGGCGCCGAGATGAGCATTGGGAGATGATCAGCACCAGGAAGGATAGATCAATCGCAGCTTTTATCCAGGAGTTAAACCAGCACATTCGATGACAGGAGAACCAGATGTGCGCCGACATGATAGATCTGAAGAAGGCTAAGACTAGAATCAAGGAACTGGAGGAAGAACTCAAGGCTACACGTGAAGATTATGAAGAGGAAATTGAAGTATTGGTGGAGAAGAATGACGACCTGATCAAGAAGATTGGAATATTTATGGGAGGCCCTACGCCAGTAGATGAAGACGAAGAACCCCAGGAGATTAGCCCGGAAGACTACATCATCATCGACGGCACCGACTCGGAACCAGATAGTAGCGATGATGACTATGTTGATGAAGCTGGAGCAGATATCATGGAGTCTGTAACTGAAGAATATTTCTAGTAGACCACCTCATCAGTAGTAGTAGTCCACCATGTAAATATAGTAGTCCGAGCACTTTTGTGATAGTTAGATCGATTGTATGCCCTTGTTTGATTGATTGAAGTGAATTGTTTGCTTTTGCCTCATGTGCATATGGGTAGTGTTTTCTCTTTAGACCCCCCTCTATTCTTACATCTCATCTTTTCTAAACCCTCAGATGCCTCCGAGACGTGACCCCGGATTTACCTTTCCACCGGAGCTCACCCAGTTGATCCAGCAGCAGAACACATTGATGTAGTTGCTAGTCCAAAATCAGAATCAAGGGAACAACAACAACAACCCACCACCACCACCACCACCTGTTGACCACTTAGCCCGTTTTCTTAGGTTGAATCCGCCGGTGTTTTCCAGTAGCACCGAGCCGATAGTAGCAGATGATTGGCTCCGCAAGACAGCTAGGGAGTTAACCACAGCAGGATGCACAGATGCGGAGAAGGTGAAGTTTGCCGCACATCAGCTAGAAGGACCCCCATCATCATGGTGGGAAAATTTCACAGCCACTTTCCCAGTTGACACTGTCACATGGGACCAGTTTCAGCAGGCTTCTCGTACTGCCCATGTTTCAGCAGGAGCTATGGCCATGAAGAAGCGGGAGTTTCGCAACTTGCACCAAGGAGGACGGACAGTTGGCCAGTATGTGGAGGACTTTAGTAAGTTAGCACGTTATGCCCCAGATGACGTTGCTACGGATGCAGCTAAGCAGGAGAAGTTTCTGGAAGGACTGAATGATGAGTTGAGCATGCAGTTGATGGTAGCAACCTTCAACAACTACCAGGAGTTGGTAGATCGTGCTCTTATGATTGAAGGGAAGCAACGGCAAATTGAGAATCGCAAGAGTAAGTATGGACAAGGGAAGTACAATTCAGGAGCTCAGCAGAATTGGATTATCATGTGAATCTTGAGTATCTAGTACCTGGGACATCTTGAGTATCTAGTACCTGGATTATCAAGTGAATCTCAACATGTTACTCTAAATTAATTTTGTTGGGTTATGTTAAAGATGATGCTTAATTGGGATTGAGAATGCTGTCAACCATTCTCAATGTTTAACAACTACCATGTTAGTAATTAAAGTTATTCCTTTGAAGTAGGGAAAAATTGGCTTTACGTAAAACTGTAACCATAGAGCTTTTCACCAGCCAAATATGCATATAGTATAGCTGTTTCATTCCATTACTCTCTATGTGTTACATTGCCAGCATATTTCATGTGCTGACCCGTTTCGGGCTGCAACGTTAATGTTGCAGACTTTTCAGACGACGATTAAGGAGTTTTTAGGTCGTGGTTCTATACTCAGTGATGTCGTTGGAGTTGATGGACTCACTTATCTTCCAAGCCTTCCGCTGTTATCGTTATTAGATGGCCTTAAGCCATATTTATTGTAATAAGTTCTCTTATGATACACTCGATGTAACAAGTGTGTGATTGCTACTCTGCTATAAATCCTCCGAGTACTGTGTGGTGTCGGCATTACTGATCCAGGGATGACACCGGAGCACAGAGATCAGACTGTTTAAGGTCTGGTCGCTACACCACTGTCGCCATCCACGAGGACTCGTGTGAGATGGTATCCGTTTATTATTGGGTCTAACACCAAGGCAGCCAATCCTTCGTGCCGGATGCTTGTCACATGATCCCCGCGATCAAAAGTGATCGGGCAGGCCAACCAGGGGTTGAACCTAGGGGTGACGGGCTCTATGGCGCGTGTGTCTCGGAGTGCATGTTTGCTTCTCCTCTTCGTCACATGGATCATGTTGACTGTTTTAACCTCTGGTGGGAATTTTTTCTGTCCTCCAGTGCTCTGCTGGCGAGGCTCGTCCTCGTCTTCGCTTGGTGTCTCCCCCCCTTGTGTTCGGCGTTTAGCTTACCGGCCTGCTTGAAGACCCAGCATTCTCTGTGGGTGTGATTTGCAGGCTTATCGGGGGAGCCATGAATCTGACATAGTTTGTCAAGAATCTTGTTTAGGCCAGACGGTCTGTCTCTGCTGCCTTTGAAAGGCTTTTTTCACTGACCTGGTCGAGAGCCCCTGAATCTGGCGTTTACCGTCGTATTATCTGGGCTATCTTCTTTATTTCGACGCTTGCTTTTATTGTGTCGTGGTTTTCCATTGCCATCCCTGACTTTGGATGTGCTTGGGTCGCTCGTGCTACTGCAGGCTAACCAGCTGTCTTCGCCCGTGCAAAAGCGGGTCATGAGACTTGTTAGAGCTGCCATTGTTCTCAGTTTTTCTTGGCCGAGGTGTCTGGCGTGTTGGGGATCATAGCAGAAATTAAAAAAAATTCTACTCATCACCAAGATCAATCTATGGAGTATTCTAGCAACGAGGGGAATAGGAGTCCATCTACATACCCTTGTAGATCGCGAGCGGAAGCGTTCAAGTGAACGGGGATGATAGAGTCGTACTCGCCGTGATCCAAATCACCGATGACCAAGTGCCGAATGAACAACACCTCCGCGTTCAACACACGTACGGTTGGGAAGACATATCCTCCTACTTGATCGAGCAAGGGGGAAGGAGAGGTTGATGAAGATCCAGCAGCACGACGGCGTGGTGGTGGATGCAGCAGGATCCCGATAGGGCTTCGCCACGCACAAGCGGGGAGGAGAGGTGTTACGAAGGGAGAGGGAGGCGCCAAGAGCAAAGGTGCGGCTGCCCTCCCTCCCTTCCACTATATATAGGGGCTAGGGGGGCGCATGCCCCCTTGGAGATCCCATCTAAAAGGGGGGGCCTGGGGGCAACGACCCCCTTAGGGTTTCCAACGAGGGGGGCGCATGCCCCCTCGGGGGGGCAACGGCCCCCTAGGGTTTCCAACCCTAGGCGCCTTGGGCCCTTGGGTGGGGCGCACTAGCCCATCAGGGGCTGGTTCCCACGCCACTTCATCCCATGGGGCCCTCCGGGATAGGTGTCCCCATCCGGTGGACCCCCGGGACCCTTCCGGTGGTCCCGGTACAATACCGGTAACCCCCGAAACCTTCCCGCTGGCCAAAACTGGACTTCCTATATATAAATCTTTACCTCCGGACCATTCCGGAACTCCTCGTGACGTCCGGGATCTCATCCGGGGCTCCGAACAACTTTCGGGTTACTGCATACTAATATCTCTACAACCCTAGCGTCATCAAACCTTAAGTGTGTAGACCCTATGGGTTCGGGAGACACGCAGACATGACCGAGATGCCTCTCCGGTCAATAACCAACAACATGATCTGGATACCCATGTTGGCTCCCACATGCTCCTCGATGATCTCATCGGATGAACCACGATGTCGAGGACTTAATCAATCCCGTATACAATTCCCTTTGTCAATCGGTACGTTACTTGTCCGAGACTCGATCGTCGGTATCCCAATACCTTGTTCAGTCTCGTTACTGGCAACTCACTTTACTCGTACCGTAATGCATGATCCCACGATCAACCACTTGATCACATTGAGCTCATTATGATGATGCATTACCGGGTGGGCCCAGAGACACCTCTCCGTCATACGGAGTGACAAATCCCAGTCTCGATTCGTGCCAACCCAACAGACACTTTCGGAGATACCTGTAATGTACCTGTATAGTCACCCAGTTACGTTGTGACGTTTGGCACACCCAAGGTACTCCTACGGTATCCGGGAGTTGCACAATCTCATGGTCTAAGGAAATGATACTTGACATTCAGAAAAGCTACAGCAAACGAACTACACGATCTTTGAGCTAAGCTTAGGATTGGGTCTTGTCCATCACATCATTCTCCTAATAATGTGATCCCGTTATCAATGACATCTAATGTCCATAGTCAGGAAACCATGACTATCCTTTGATCAACGAGCTAGTCAACTAGAGGCTCACTAGGGACGTGTTGTGGTCTATGTATTCACACATGTATTACGATTTCCGGATAATACAATTATAGCATGAATAATAGACAATTATCATGAACAAGGAAATATAATAATCATTTTATTATTGCCTCTAGGGCATATTTCCAACATGGCGAGCCATTCATCTCGGACGCTGTGTTTGAAAGCTGCTAAGGCTTCGGCGTCCGGACAGTCGACGATTTTGTTCTTCTTGGTCCATGGAATCTCTTGGTCCATGGAATTTCCAACAGTCTCCCACTTGCACTAGAGTCAATCATCTAGTTACATTGTGATGAATCGAACACCCATGGAATTCTGGTGTTGATCATGTTTTGCTCTAGGGAGAGGTTTAGTCAACGGATCTGCTACATTCAAGTCTGTATGTACTTTACAAATTTCTGTGTCTCCATTTTGAACACTTTCACGAATGGAGTTGAAGCGACGCTTGATATGCCTGGTCTTCCTGTGAAACTTGGGCTCCTTGGCAAGGGCAATAGCTCCAGTGTTGTCACAGAATAGAGTCATCGGCCCCGACGCATTGGGTATGACTCCCAGGTCGGTGATGAACTCCTTCACCCAGATTGCTTCTTGTGCTGCCTCCGAGGCTGCCATGTATTCTACTTCACATGTAGATCCCGCCATGACGCTTTGCTTGCAACTGCACCAGCTTACTGCCCCACCATTCAAAATATACACGTATCCGGTTTGTGACTTAGAGTCATCCAGATCTGTGTCGAAGCTAGCGTCGATGTAACCCTTTACGACGAGCTCTTCGCCACCTCCATAAACGAGAAACATATCCTTGGTCCTTTTCAGGTACTTCAGGATGTTTTTGACCGCTTTCCAGTGTTCCTTGCCAGGATTACTTTGGTACCTACCTACCAAACTTACGGCAAGGTTTACATCAGGTCTGGTACACAGCATGGCATACATAATAGACCCTATGGCTGAGGCATAGGGGATGGCACTCATCTCTTCTATATCTTCTGCCGTGGTCGGGCATTGAGCCGTGCTCAATCGCACACCTTGCAATACAGGCAAGAACCCCTTCTTGGACTGATCCATATTGAACTTCTTCAATATCTTGTCAAGGTACGTACTTTGTGAAAGACCGATGAGGCGTCTTGATCTATCTCTATAGATCTTGATGCCTAATATATAAGCAGCTTCTCCAAGGTCCTTCATTGAAAAACACTTGTTCAAATAGGCCTTTATGCTTTCCAAGAATTCTATATCATTTCCCATCAACAGTATGTCATCCACATATAATATGAGAAATGCTACAGAGCTCCCACTCACTTTCTTGTAAACGCAGACTTCTCCATAAGTCTGCATAAACCCAAACGCTTTGATCATCTCATCAAAGCGAATGTTCCAACTCTGAGATGCTTGCACCAGCCCATAGATTGAGTGTTGGATCTTGCACACCTTGTTAGCATTCTTAGGATCGACAAAACCTTCCGGCTGCATCATATACAATTCTTCCTTAAGAAAGCCGTTAAGGAATGCCGTTTTGACGTCCATTTGCCATATCTCATAATCATAGAATGCGGCAATTGCTAACATGATTCGGATGGACTTCAGCTTCGCTACGGGTGAGAAAGTCTCATCATAGTCAACCCCTTGAACTTGTCGATAACCCTTAGCGACAAGTCGAGCCTTATAGATGGCCACGTTACCATCCGCGTCTGTCTTCTTCTTAAAGATCCATTTATTTTCTATGGCTCGCCGATCTTCGGGCAAGTCAGTCAAAGTCCATACTTTGTTTTCATACATGGATTCTATCTCGGATTTCATGGCTTCTAGGCATTTGTCGGAATCTGGGCCCGCCATCGCTTCTTCATAGTTCGAAGGTTCACCGTTGTCTAACAACATGATTTCCAAGACAGGGTTGCTGTACCACTCTGGTGCGGAACGTGTCCTTGTGGACCTACGAAGTTCAGTAGGAGCTTGATCCGAAGTATCTTGATCATCATCATTAACTTCCTCTCTAATCGGTGCAGGCACCATAGGAACATTTTCCTGAGCTGCGCTACTCTCTGCTTCAAGAGGCAGTACTTCATCAAGCTCTACTTTCCTCCCACTTACTTCTTTCGAGAGAAACTCCTTCTCTAGAAAGGATCCATTCTTGGCAATGAAGATCTTGCCTTCGGATCTGAGGTAGAAGGTATACCCAACAGTTTCTTTAGGGTATCCTATGAAGACGCATTTTTCCGACTTGGGTTCGAGCTTTTCAGGTTGAAGTTTCTTGACATAAGCATCGCATCCCCAAACTTTTAGAAACGACAGCTTAGGTTTCTTCCCAAACCATAATTCATACGGTGTCGTCTCAACGGATTTCGACGGAGCCCTATTTAAAGTGAATGCAGCAGTCTCTAAAGCATAGCCCCAAAATGATAGCGGTAAATCGGTAAGAGACATCATAGATCTCACCATATCTAATAGAGTGCGATTACGACGTTCGGACACACCATTACGCTGAGGTGTTCCAGGCGGCATTAGTTGTGAAACTATTCCACATTTTCTTAAGTGTGTGCCAAATTTGTGACTCAAGTAGTCTCCCCCACGATCTGATCGCAAGAACTTGATTTTCCTGTCACGTTGATTCTCAACCTCACTCTGAAATTCCTTGAACTTTTCAAAGGTCTCAGACTTGTGTTTCATTAAGTAGACATACCCATATCTACTCAAGTCATCAGTGAGGGTGAGAACATAACAATAGCCACCGCGAGCCTTAACACTCATTGGACCGCACACATCAGTATGTATGATTTCCAATAAGTTGGTTGCTCGCTCCATTGTTCCTGAGAACGGAGTCTTGGTCATTTTACCCATGAGGCATGGTTCGCACGTGTCAAATGATTCGTAATCAAGAGACTCTAAAAGTCCATCTGCATGGAGCTTCTTCATGCGTTTGACACCTATGTGACCAAGGCGGCAGTGCCACAAGTATGTGGGACTATCATTATCAACCTTACATCTTTTGGTATTCACACTATGAATATGTGTAGCATTACGCCCGAGATTCATTAAGAATAAACCATTCACCATCGGAGCATGACCATAAAACATATCTCTCATATAAATAGAACAACCATTATTCTCGGATTTAAATGAGTAGCCATCTCGAATTAAACGAGATCCTGATACAATGTTCATGCTCAAAGCTGGCACTAAATAACAATTATTGAGGTTTAAAACTAATCCCGTAGGTAAATGTAGAGGTAGCGTGCCGGCGGCGATCACATCGACCTTGGAACCATTCCCGACGCGCATCGTCACCTTGTCCTTCGCCAGTCTCCGCTTATTCCGCAGCTCCTGCTTTGAGTTACAAATGTGAGCAACCGCACCGGTATCAAATACCCAGGAGCTACTACGAGTATTGGTAAGGTACACATCAATTACATGTATATCACATATACCTTTTGTGATGCCGGCCTTCTTGTCCGCTAAGTATTTGAGGCAGTTCCGCTTCCAGTGACCACTTCCCTTGCAATAAAAACACTCAGTCTTGGGCTTGGGTCCATTCTTTGGCTTCTTCCCGGCAGCTTGCTTACCAGGCGCGGCAACTCCCTTGCCGTCCTTCTTGAAGTTCTTCTTACCCTTGCCTTTCTTGAACTTAGTGGTTTTATTCACCATCAACACTTGATGTTCCTTTTTGACTTCTACCTCTGCTGATTTCAGCATTGCAAATACTTCAGGAATGGTCTTTTCCATCCCCTGCATATTGAAGTTCATCACAAAGCTCTTGTAGCTCGGTGGAAGCGACCGAAGGATTCTGTCAATGACCGCGTCATCCGGGAGATTAACTCCCAGTTGAGTCAAGCGGTTATGCAACCCAGACATTTTGAGTATGTGCTCGCTGACAGAACTATTTTCCTCCATCTTACAGCTGAAGAACTTGTTGAAGACTTCATATCTCTCGACCCAGGCATGAGCTTGAAAAACCATTTTCAGCTCTTCGAACATTTCATATGCTCCGTGTCTCTCAAAACGCTTTTGGAGCCCCGGTTCTAAGCTGTAAAGCATGCTGCACTGAACGAGGGAGTAATCATCAGCACGTGTCTGCCAAGCGTTCATAACGTCTTGGTTCTGTGGGACGGGTGCGTCACCTAGCGGTGCTTCTAGGACATAATCTTTCTTGGCAGCTATGAGGATGATCCTCAGGTTCCGGACGTATAGTTGATGCCATCGTCTTTTAGCTTGGTTTTCTCTAGGAACGCGTTGAAGTTGAGGACAACGTGGGCCATTTGATCTATAAGACATATTGTAAAGATTTTAGACTAATTTCATGATAATTAAGTTCATCTAATCAAATTATTAAATGAACTCCCACTCAGATAGACATCCCTCCAGTCATCTAAGTATAACATGATCCGAGTTAACTGGGCCGTGTCCGATCATCACGTGAGACGGACTAGTCAACATCGGTGAACATCTTCATGTTGATCGTATCTTTTATACGACTCATGCTCGACCTTTCGGTCTTCTGTGTTCCGAGGCCATGTCTGTACATGCTAGGCTCATCAAGTCAACCTAAGTGTATTGCGTGTGTAAATCTGTCTTACACCCGTTGTATTCGAATGTTAGAATCTATCACACCCGATCATCACGTGGTGCTTCAAAACAACGAACCTTCGCAATAGTGCACAGTTATGGGGAACACTTTCTTGAAATTATTACGAGGGATCGTCTTATTTAAGCTACCGTCGTTCTAAGCAAATAAGATGTAAAACATGATAAACATCACATGCAATCAAATAGTGACATGATATGGCCAATATCATTTGCTCCTTTGATCTCCGTCTTCGGGGCTCCATGATCATCGTTGTCACCGGCATGACACCATGATCTCCATCATCATGATCTCCATCATCGTGTCTTCTTGAAGTTGTATCATCATCTATTACTTCTACTACTATGGCTAACACTTTAGCAATAAAGTAAAGTAATTACATGACGTTTATGTTGACACACAGGTCATAAATAAATAAAGACAACTCCTATGGCTCCTGCCGGTTGTCATACTCATCGACATGCAAGTCGTGATTCCTATTACAAGAACATGATCAATCTCATACATCACATATATCATTCATCATTCATAAGGAACCGGTCACATCACAAAACCTTTGGCCATATCACATCACAAAACACTTGCTGCAAAAACAAGTTAGACGTCCTCTAATTGTTGTTGCAAGTTTTTACGTGGCTGCTATAGGTTTCTAGCAAGAACGTTTCTTACCTACGCCAAAACCACAACGTGAATTGCCAATTTCTATTTACCCTTCATAAGGACCATGTTCATCGAATCCGATCCGACTAAAGTGGGGGAGACAGACACCCGCCAGCCACCTTATGCAACTAGTGCATGTCAGTCGGTGGAACCGGTCTCACGTAAGCGTACGTGTAAGGTTGGTCCGGGCCGCTTCATCCCACGATGCCGCCGAATCAAGATAAGACTAGTAATGGCAAGCAAATTGACAATATCGACGCCCACAACTACTTTGTGTTCTACTCGTGCACAGTAACTACGCATAGACCTAGCTCATGATTCCACTGTTGGGGATCGTAGCAGAAATTAAAAAAATTTCTATGCATCACCAAGATCAATCTATGGAGTATTCTAGCAATGAGGGGAATAGGAGTGCATCTACATACCCTTGTAGATCGCGAGCGGAAGAGTTCAAGTGAACGGGATGATAGAGTCGTACTCGTCGTGATCCAAATCACCGATGACCAAGTGCCGAACGGACAACACCTCCGCGTTCAACAAATGTACGGTTGGGAAGACGTCTCCTCCTTCTTGATCCAGCAAGGGGAAAGGAGAGGTTGATGAAGATCCAGCAGCACGATGGCGTGGTGGTGGATGCAGCAGGATCCCGGCAGGGCTTCGCCAAGCACAAGCGGGGAGGAGAGGTGTTACGGAGGGAGAGGGAGGCGCCAAGAGCAAAGGTGCGGCTGCCCTCCCTCCCTTCCACTATATATAGGGGCTAGGGGGGCGCATGCCCCCTTGGAGATCCCATCTAAAAGGGGGGGCGGCGGCCCCTGGGGGCAACGCCCCCCTTAGGGTTTCCAACCAGGGGGCGCATGCCCCCTCGGGGGGGGGGGAACGGCCCCTAGGGTTTCCAACCCTAGGCGCCTTGGGCCCTTGGGTGGGGCGCACCAGCCCATCAGGGGCTGGTTCCCACGCCACTTCAGCCCATGGGGCCCTCCGGGATAGGTTGCCCCATCCGGTGGACCCCCAAGACCCTTCCGGTGGTCCCGGTACAATACCGGTAACCCCCGAACCTTCCCGCTGGCCGAAACTGGACTTCCTATATATAAATCTTTACCTCCGGACCATTCCGGAACTCCTCGTGATGTCCAGGATCTCATCCGGGACTCTAAACAACTTTCGGATTACTGTATACTAATATCTCTACAACCCTAGCGTCATCGAACCTTAAACCTTAAGTGTGTAGACCCTACGGGTTCGGGAGACATGCAGACATGACCGAGACGCCTCTCCGGTCAATAACCAACGGCGGGATCTGGATACCCATGTTGGCTCCCACATGCTCCTCGATGATCTCATCAGATGAACCATGATGTCGAGGACTTAATCAATCCCGTATACAATTCCCTTCGTCAATCGGTACGTTACTTGTCTGAGACTCGATCGTCGGTATCCCAATACCTTGTTCAGTCTCATTACTGGCAACTCACTTTACTCATACCGTAATGCATGATCCCGCGATCAACCACTTGATCACATTGAGCTTGTTATGATGATGCATTACCGAGTGGGCCCAGAGATACCTCTCCGTCATACGGAGTGACAAATCCCAGCCTCGATTCGTGCCAGCCCAACAGACACTTTCGGAGATACCTGTAATGTACCTGTATAGTCACCCAGTTACGTTGTGACGTTTGGCACACCCAAGGTACTCCTACGGTATCCGGGAGTTGCACAAGCTCATGGTCTAAGGAAATGATACTTGACATTCAGAAAAGCTACAGCAAACGAACTACATGATCTTTGAGCTAAGCTTAGGATTGGGTCTTGTCCATCACATCATTCTCCTAATGATGTGATCCCGTTATCAATGACATCTAATGTCCATAGTCAGGAAACCATGACTATCCTTTGATCAACGAGCTAGTCAACTAGAGGCTCACTAGGGACGTGTTGTGGTCTATGTATTCACACATGTATTACGATTTCCGGATAATACAATTATAGCATGAATAATAGACAATTATCATGAACAAGGAAATATAATAATCATTTTATTATTGCCTCTAGGGCATATTTCCAACATGGCGAGCCATTCATCTCGGACGCTGTGTTTGAAAGCTGCTAAGGCTTCGGCGTCCGGACAGTCGACGATTTTGTTCTTCTTGGTGAGAAACCTGTTCCAAAGCTTTCGGGCGGACTCTCCGGACTGTTGAATTATATGACTTAAATCGTCTGCATCCGGAGGTCGGACGTTGGTCCCTTGAAAATTAGCCCGAAAAGCATCCTCGACCTCCTCCCAACTTCCAATTGAGTTTTTGGGGAGGCTTTTCAGCCAGTGCCGAGCTGGTCCTTTAAGCTTGAGGGGCAAGTATTTAACGGCATGGAGATCGTCTTCGCGAGCCATATGGATATGGAGGATAAAGTCCTCAATCCAGACGCCAGGGTCTGTGGTCCCGTCGTACGCCTCTATGTTCACTAGTTTGAATCCTTCTGAGAATTCGTGGTCTATCACCTCATCGATGAAACATAGGGGGTGTGCGGCACCCCTGTACTTGGATGTACCATGGCGTTCAGACGGTTGTAGTATTTGGTTTTGATTTTGTGCCGGAGCGCGCTTTCGAGATCCATAAATGGATCTGGTCGTACCAGATTTTTGGCGCAAGTCCTCACATAGATCGTGTGTTGACTTATCTGTGACCTTGTTAGCCGCTATATCGCGGTCACAAGGTGGTTGATTTAACCGGTTGGACGTTTCATTTTTTGGCTGTGTGGGCTCTAAGGCCTCGTCGTCGAATTCAGGTAATAGCTTGCGCTTTGGATAGCTCTTTGTGCGGTAACTTCCACCATACTTTGCTTCGTTGTCGAGCACTTTGTTCCACTTGTTGTTGAGTGTATTTTGTGCAGCCTTAAGCCTTTGCTTCTGCTTCTTCAAACTCCTCACTGTGGCAATAAGCCTTCTGCGGAGGTTCTCTTGCTCCAAGTGCGTTTCCGGGATGATGTGTGCATCTTCGTCTGGACTGTTTTCCTCCCCGGAGGGGGTTTGATGAGGTTTATCCTTGGTGTCGCCGTGTTCGGACGTCGGATCCATACTATGTTCACCGCTTGCAGCTTCATTGTGCTCTGTCGCCGGGGCAATGTGGTTGGCGTTTCCTCTGGAGTCGACCGGAGTGTTATTTTCTCTTGCGCAGTTATCGCTATTTTTGCTATGGCGGGACTTAGTGCGGCGCCGCTGACGTCGGCGCTTGGGTTGCTTCTTGGAGGGGCCATCCTTTGCTGTATCTTCGCCATTGCCTTCTTTGGGTGTATCCACCATGTATATGTCATGTGATGAAGTGGTTGTCCGGCGCCCTGTGGGCGCTGGTTCCTGTTCGTCTCCTACATCTTTGTCCATGCCGTCGATGTCTTCGGAGTCGAAGTTGAGCGTGTCGGTTAAGTCGTCGATAGTGGCTACTAAGTGGGTGGTGGGTGGGCAGCGAATTTCTTCGTCGTCCGCATCCCATTCTAGCCGAACATAGTTCGGCTAAAGTTCTCCTGACAAGGAAAGAGACCTTAATGAATTTAGCACATCGCCGAAAGGCGAGTGCTGAAAGATATCCGCGGAGGTGAACTCCATGATCGGCGCCCAGTCGGATTCGATAGGCACGGATGCAGGCGGCTCGGAGTCCGTGGCCGGAGACGAATCCAGTGGTTCGGCGACACGGCTCTCGTAAGGGGTGAAGTCAGTATCCGGCTCCATCGCCACTGAGACTGCAGCCTCCATGGCGGGGTCTATCCCTCCGTCCTTGGATGGCGCAATTTGCTCCGGATTGAAGGCCGGAGTAGTTGCAGATGCGATCTCCCGAACACTGTCCGACGGCAGAGTTACGTCGTGCTCGTCGTGACTGTGCGGCGCACCTGACACGGGCTCGAATCCGTCGAAGATGAAGTCTCCGCGGATGTCGGCAGTGTAGTTTAAGTTTCCGAATCTGACCTGATGGCCAGGGGCGTAGCTCTCGATCTGCTCCAGATGGCCAAGCGAATTGGCCCGCGGTGCGAAGCCGCCGAATACAAAGATCTGTCCGGGGAGGAAAACCTTACCCTGGACTGCATCATTACCGATGATCGAAGGAGCCATCGAGCCTTACGGTGACGGCACAGTGGAACTCTTAATGAAAGCACCAATGTCGGTGTCAAAACTGGCGGATCTCGGGTAGGGGGTCCCGAACTGTGCGTCTAAGGCGGATGGTAACAGTAGGCAGGGGACACGATGTTTACCCATGTTCGGTCCCTCTTGAAGGAGGTAATACCCTACGTCCTGCTTGATTGTTCTTGATGATATGAGTATTACAAGAGTTGATCTACCACGAGATCGTAGAGGCTAAACCCTAGAAGCTAGCCTATGGTATGATTTTATGTTGTCCTACGGACTAAACCCTCCGGTTTATATAGATACCGGAGGGGGCTAGGGTTACACAGAGTCGGTTACAAGGGAGGAGATCTTCATATCCGTATTGTCTAGCTTGCCTTCCACGCCAAGGAGAGTCCCATCCGGACACGGGACGAAGTCTTCAATCTTGTATCTTCATAGTCTAACAGTCCGGCCAAAGGATATAGTCCGGCTGTCCAGAGACCTCCTAATCCAGGACTCCCTCACTCACCGACACAAAAATGGCAAACATCAAAGCAATCAGAGTAACAAGTTGGATGAACTTGAATGAAATCATGCATTCAACATGAATCTAAACCGAACATAGATACGATATGCACTATAACTACTAGGAGCCATAAGGGAAAAGAACCAACAACAATCATGTGGTGATCTTGTCATCATATACGAGCTATTTGACCTAGGATTGTGTGACAAAGAGTGATGTTGGACCCTACAAGTCAATCTCATCGTTTAAGCTCATAGTTCTCACTTGAGTGAAAACGCACTAAAGCATTAACGTGAGCACTCTTGGATTGCATTTGTTCATCAATTGACCCCCACCCCCTAACTGTGATATTTTCAAGACAAACCCCTAGATTGATTCAAGAGATTCGTCATGAGGGTGCAAATGAATTCAAGCCAGGAATTGATAAATAAGGAGTGAAAATGGCAGTTCAAGAAACTCAAAGTTGATGAATACCTTGACGAGGAAGACAACACACCTTATTTCAACACCGCCTACATGCTTAACACAAAGCGTCGGTGTTGAAAGGAATAATATGATCATGATTGGGATGACATGTATAGTAGTTGATGAATGCAAAGCCACTAAATCGATATGGCCGAATAGATACTTCATTCTTGGCACATTCAAATTTGCACCTAAATCACACACACATTTCTTTCTCAATTACTGCTCGAGCATAAATAATGGTCTTGCCCAGGTATTCTTTTTTCTTCCGCTTCTTTACTTGTGAAACTTCAATGGAAGAGTGGTCATTGCACTTGGATACTCTAGTCATTAATCTGGTTGTATCATCAACCCTTACCCTAATTTCTACACTGAAACCATATAGCCTCCGCGGAAGAGACGTTGTAACCTCTAATCATGAACATTATTTTTTTGCCTCCTTTTTGTTGTCATCGGCTCCTCTCCGCGTATTTGGCATCGCTGGATCT
Organism: Triticum aestivum; assembly: GCF_018294505.1. Lineage (NCBI taxonomy): Eukaryota > Viridiplantae > Streptophyta > Magnoliopsida > Poales > Poaceae > Triticum > Triticum aestivum. The sequence continues at coordinate 355,324,834 of NC_057806.1, forward strand.
GCCCAAACCCCACATTTATTATTTCCTCGACTCGGCGAGCATGAATCATGAGTAAATTCGACGATTAAACAATCAACCGCAATCTATGAAATTTTCAGCGACATGAAACTTCAGCAAATCTGAAATGATAATCTGTTGGATCTTCGGTGTTGTTTGTCTCTTGGCTCTTCTTCTACGTTCGGAACCTTCCAAATTTACAGCTCTGTATCCGGGATCTGCCGCAGGGTGGCGCGACCCGCTGACCTCAACGGGTTAAAATAGTGGCAGCGGCCTACTTTTTAGGCGAGATCTGCTTGCGAAAGCGCCAACACCACCAGCCCAGCCCAGATCTACGACGTGCCACCGCCCCGGACGAGACATTTCCCCGTCACTCAAAACACGCGCGGGCGCCGCGTGTGCGACCGTAATAAGCCGGTCCTCCTCCTGCCCCGGACCGGAAGCGCTCGCTCGCTCGCTCGAGGGGGAGACGTCGCGTCCGCCATGGGGTGCTCCTTCTCCGGGCTCAACGCGCTGTACGACACCGTCGGCGGCGGCGGCGGCGACATCTGGGTCAACGACTACCGCTTCCGCGTCCTCCGCAGGCTCGGCGACGCCGGCCCCGCAGGCTCCTCCGTCTTCCTCGTCAAGGAGGTCGTCGCCGCCGCCGCGGTCTCCGACGGCACCGCCGGAGCGGGACCCGGCGCCGCAGGGCTCGCCAAGAAGAAGGGCGTCGACCCGTCACACATCTCAGGTCCGCACCTTGTCTAGCTCTCTTCACCCCCTGACTCAGATCTGAGGGTGTTGTCGGTTAGATCACGCATGCACTGGTTTGAATCCGGCGTGCGTGCGGCGAAATGCCTCTCTTTCTTCATTGACTCGGTCAATCCAGATGTGCCCTCACCAACGGAGATCGGCACGGCAACTTTCTCATTTCTTTAAAATCCTGCTTCAGGTTATGGGTGTCTCCTCAATTATGTCAGCACTTGCGTAGTTTTTCGCTCCTACTTTACTGGATTGCTTCCCACATTGTGAGCTCGTCTATACACATTTTGTCCTCATCCAAAATTCCAAATCGACCAAACTATGCGGTGACAGATCTACCAAATGATCTTGATTCGGAGAGACAGTCATATCCGTGTCCTAGCTTAAGTTTCTGTGGTTACAATCATTTTCAATTGTTGATCCGTGTCTATTCTATTGGCATAATTTATGCCTTGTCGAATTTTGGAGAACCATATTGGAAAGTGCATTTTAAGACTAATTGCTGCAGCATGCTAAACTAACCACTCCATTAAATTTGGCTTAGGTCCAATATTGTCAACCTCTTGAGCATCCTGTGAGTTGCATATGGTCAACCAAATATCGCCCTTCAAAGCGAATCTATCAAACTGCTTTCTAAGATTTACGATATCCGTAGAAAACAGACTTAGTATATATTCTACTAAAGGGCCTAAGACGAATATCACGGCATTTCAGTGACATGATTACTTGATGAGTACTAATCTATTGATAACTTTTGACTCTTCATCTTTTAAGGATCATCATGCTCTGGCTGTTGTTTTGTGTTTGGCTTTCCAGTTATTGTTTGTTGCACTTGTTTCTTTTTATCATCTCATTTTCCTCGATTTTCTTTTCAGCTGATGGGACATATGCTTTGAAGAAAGTTCTTATTCAGAGCGACCAACACTTGGAGCTAGTTCGGCAGGAGATCCGAGTGTCCTCTCAATTCAGCCATCCAAATTTACTTCCACTTCTTGAAAATGCCATTATTGCAGTCAAGGTAAGTTGGATACAAATAGATATGATGCCCGCATCCAAATCATGATAGTAGTATTATATCTTTCATCTTCCAGCTCAGTGATATTTACTTTAAAAAAATATTTGGTAGCTTATGTTGGGTAACAAAAAAAAAACAGATATGGTTGACTATCTGCTGATGGAGATTTAGCAGCTTTAATTGGTATCACAATACAATAATTTAACTATCTGTGCTGGTACCAATAGATCTGCACTTATATGTATGTAGGGTGTGCAAGATGGGTCGCAGAACCATGAGGCTTACTTGTTGTTCCCAGTTCACTTAGATGGAACCTTGCAGGATGTAACTAAATCCATGCAAGAAAAGAAGGAGTACCTTTCAACAATCACCATTCTCCAGATATTTCGCCAGGTAAATACTTATACTTACTGCTGTCTTGTGTACAATACGATATTGTATCCTTATTGGACAACTACAGTAGGGGTGCAATGGTAGTTCGACATACCATGTTGGAACAATTAGGCATGACCGTAATGACTCATAATCTTCTACTCTTATTTCCCTTTTTTTTCTGTCACTTTAGAGTTTAGACCAAATGTTTTTATTTATATCAAAATTGAGACCCAATTTTTTTTATCTTGTTCTTGATCATGAATTGTATTTGTTTGATCTTCCTTATAATTTTTTATGTTCTCCATTAATTCAATATTCCTTTGTGATATTACTAAATTTAGTATATAGCGAAAGTGGACTGTACCATCACTAAGGTTGGTCTGTGATGTTAGCAAAATCGATTTACTTATGCTTGTAACAACTGTAAATTATACTCTTTTACCCCCTTCTGCTGCTGGTAGCAACTTTCTGTGAGGATTAGCCTGTTAGTTATGTGATTTGTGTTGCCTACAGCTATGTGCAGGACTGAAGCATATGCACAGTTTTGAGCCACCATATGCTCACAATGGAGTTAAACCAGACAATGTCCTCATAACTCAGAGGAAGGAACAGCCTCATCTTGCTATCTTGATGGACTTTGAAAGTGCTCGCCCAGCAAGAAGAGCTATTAGATCACAAGCAGAAGCTTTGCAGCTGCAGGTACCTTTACACTTATAGATGGTAACTGAAATGGATAATATAGTTTATATTAACAGTTTGTTCAGCCAGTGCTGATTGTAAGGCAATCTAGTGTAATTGATAGAATGGTTGAACTTTTGTTCACATTTCTGTAGTTTGGCAACAAGTATGAGAAATCATTTGGGAGCTAATATGGATTATTTTATGATTTCTTTCTGTAAATATGATGAGTGCTGGACTTCTTACTTTCACTGGCAATTGATTTAATGTAGGAATGGGCTTCAGAGCACTGCTCTGCACATTTCCGGGCACCTGAATTATGGGAGTGCCCGCCCCATGCCGATATTGATGAGAGGACAGATGTATGGTCTTTGGGATGCACCCTTTATGCTATGATGTAAGTTCTCTCATGCAGAAACTTTATGAACTGACATATGGCCTCACCGTTTGATGTTAATTGTTTTGGGATTGATAGTTAGTACCCGTGCCTAAAACTACTCGTATCAAATTAAGGTTTACTTCATTTATGTTGTTTCCAATAGTTTTTAAGGGGTACTCCCTCCGTTCCAAAATAATTGAAGTTCTAGGTTTGTCCTAAGTCAAACTTGTTTAAGTCTAACATGACCAACTCTATAGAAAGATGCACTAAGATCTACAACACCAAAATACCAAATACACATAATATGAAAGCATATTTCATGAAGAATCTCATGAGACTAATTTGGTGTTCTACTAATCTATTTTTCTATAGAATTGGTCAAACTTACTAAACAAATTTGACTTAGTACAAATCCGGAACTTCAATTATTTTGGAACGGAGGTAGTAATTAAACAGCATCTTTGTTAAATACTGCTGTAGTTACGTAGAAATCCTGCCATGTGTTTGAAACCCTTTTTATATTGTATTTTGTCAAAATTTCCACAACCCGAAGTAGCCTATTTGACACAATTCTTCAAAAAATGGTAGCAACAGCGTAGACCTGTTCTATGCTAGTGAAAAGGCTTGTAGTTATAAATCTGAGTATCTGACCATCCCTGCAGAATCCATTATTTAGGGTTTTTTTTTGTCTGGAACTGGATCAAGACAAATAGCTCATCATGGCGTACTGCCGTACTGCCATGGCATGTCATTGTATCTAGTACTTAGTTTATAGATTCTGTAGTGCAAGCTGCTGATCATCTGATCATGTTCTTATTTATTATAGGTATGGAAAGTCACCATTTGATTATGAGCTCGATGAATCTGCTGGCGAAAGCTTAGTAACAGTCATTAAAAGTGCACAGGTGAAGTGGCCTACTGAGACGGGTTCGTCCTATCCTGACACTCTCCGCCAGTTTGTAACCTGGATGCTGCAGCCACATCCTGCAGTTCGTCCCAATATTGACGATATTATCATCCACGTTGATAAACTCATTGCGAAGCACTCAACTTGATGAGTAAATGGAACTGCTTCAACAGAAAGAAGAAAAGGAATTCATATGTAAGTTTATAGAACATCTGCTTGATTCATTAAAAGTGACATGTTCCTTAATAGTCATTGTATGGAAGGAAAAAAGAGGATGTTTTCTGTAGCAGGCTTCACCGATTTAAGAACTGGCTGTTCCTGATGTCTGTAGATGTATGTAATTTTTGTGCCAAAGTGAGATTCAGGGGTCAATAAATGATATCATCATTCTCGTGGTTTCTCCTGATTCCGTAAATCTTGTTTGAGCTATAGACTTGTGCATGTTCTGTTGAGCAACCTACATATACTATTAAACAACTTTTTTTAAAAGGAGGCCATCGCCCGGATTTAAATTAATGAAGCCCTTACAATGACCGATACGAACACCACAACACACAACAACAACAGAAAACAAAGACGGCAAGATACATAGGTGTTGAGGACGAACAACAAAACCCACAAGAGTACAAGCAAGCATAAGGTGGGATAATGAAGCACCGCTTTAAGTCAACGAGGCCCTCAACCGCACTCAAGCCAACCGAAGCAAGGTACTGGTTGACATGAAGCAATGCCACTACCATCTCCTGGGCAACCGGCGATAGTGTCATCCAGCTGCATCGTCGAAAGGAGCCCACCTGCCTCTCGCCCTGGCTCGAAGGGCGCCGTATCGTCGAACAATGAGGACGCTCACCCTAGCTTCTGGATGGACACAAACGCCGAGACCACATGGGAGGAATTTGGGCACAACGGCAATGCAAACTAACACCCCTTGAGGTCACCATCGTCGAGGCTACAAAACCGTCGAAGTGCAGAAGAAACTGCCGTCCATTACCACACCCTCGGCCACCAGCAATCAGATCTTTGCTCATGAGACAGAGCCTCCAAAAAGGGAACGGCATGACAGTGTCACCACCGCCTAGTCCGACAAGCCGGAACAAGGGTTTTCACCCAGAGCACAAGGAGGAGGACAACCCACAGTGACTCCTCCAAGGAGGGGAAGCGGCGCTCGAGAGTGTCGTCGCCACTGGCAAGGACACTGTCGTGCAGAGTTTTCACCCGGGATAATCGCCAGCAACCACCTAAAGTCCTACATCCATCACCTTCCTGGCAGCCAAGGCTCGTCGGAGAGGCGAGGTAGCCATAGGGTGACGAGAGCGACACACAGATCTGCCTGAGCCACACCCAACACACATAGAGCCGCCCAAGCGAGCCGCCGTGTCGCCCACACGACCATGGTCACACACCAGCACCGCACAACAACACTCGCCGCAAGGATGCCACCACGCCAAACGTTCGGAGCCGCCACTCCGGGAACCACAAAACCAACCCCACCCGCCTCTCTGGGAGAGATGGGCCACACACACGGAGCCGGCCTACCCAGCTGCCGTGCAAGTGCTGCTCCGGCACAAACCGCCGCTACAAGCCCATCTACAGCCGGTACCAAATCGACGGCGGCGAGGGACTGCCTAGCAGCGCTGCCCAGAATTGGAAGCCACAAGGGCAACCAATGAAGAAAGGGCCTTGCTTGATGGAGACACAATTACGCCGAGCCAGGGCAGGAAGGGGACCCCATCCTCGACCTGCAGTCAACAGTAGCCAAACGGTGACTGCGGCCGTGCCAAACCGCACCCCTGCAGGATGGCACCCCCGATTTAGATCCCTCCGCCGGTGAGGGAAAAGTACCATCCATCGGAGGCCATGGGCTGACGCGACGCAGGTTCGCCGAGGACGCCGATCCGGAGTAGGAAATGCCGCCGGAGATGGGGGCCGGAGCCCATGGGAGGGAGCAGGTAGAGAAGGAGGCGGCACGCGCGTGCACGGGAGGGGGGGGGGGGGGGGGGGGGGGGGGGGGGGTGCGGGGGGAGCACGAGATGGACCAGATCCGCCCAACCGCCACCATCATGGGGCCCGGCCCGGCTTCGCCGGCTGTCCCTTCTGCGGCGGTGACGCGGGAGAGGATGGCGAAGGGGACTACTTGGCGGCGGCTAGGGTTCCCGTGTGTCGCTAGAGGAGGGCGACGCGGGGGAGGGGCATTAAACAACCATTTCAAAATACTCATATGATAATGCAAGAATTTTAAACACAATGACATCTTAGTATGAGATTTAACTATGTTTGAAATTAAGAATTTCACATATATTTTGTAGCAGCATATTTTTTTGAGAGGAAGATACTATTTGATTTGGATTTGCTAAACTTGTGTGGGCAGCGTCCAAATGGAAAATGCGTGGTTGTTAAGGGCATCTCCAGCCGTTGGCCCCTTAGGAGGGGCAAAAAATCGCCCCCTGGGGGCGCACCGGCGCTAAACCGCGCACTGGGGGCGTGATGCCCCCCAGTCGTGCCCCCACGGGTTTTTAAAATGTTCAAATTCAGTGCAAACACAACGCAAACACGTTTGATTTCGTTCAAATTTAAACATATTTTACAAAAAAAAAGGAAAAACTACCGCGGGCTACCCCCGCCGTCTCCCTCGCCGCCCGCCTCGCCGCCCGCCCACGCGGTTCTACATGCCGAGGAGGCTGTAGAACCGCGCGTAGTCACCGCCGTCGTCCTCGCCGACGCCTCCGCCGTCCCTGCTGCATCCCTCCGCCGGTTGGCGCGGCGGGTTGGACGGTCCGGGGGCGTCGTCGTCATCGTCGCTCTCGAGGACCACAACGCTGTGCTCGTCCTCGCGCCCACGCTTGTGGGCGGCGATCTCCTCCAGGGCCTGGCGCTGCCGGACCATCTCGTCGCGGAGGTAGTCGTCCCGCGCCCACCGCAGGGCATCCTCGTCGGAGAAGCCACGCCGGGCTATCTCCTCGTACTCCGCGGAGAGGCCGGGCTTCGGCTTGGGCTCGACGAGGACGAAGCGACCGGTGGGGGAGGCGTTGTCGCCGATGCGGACGCCGGAGCTGCGGGTGCGCGCGCTGACAGGCGTGCCCTGGGGCTCCGACTTGACGGGGCGGAGGTGGAGGCAGGGGGAGCCGCCGGATGAGGAGGAGGACCCCCCGGTCTCCATGCGCCTCGGGGTCCAGGAGCTTCCCCGGCGGCGTGAGAAGGACGGGGGAGCGGGGTACTCGAGGCGCCGCGTGTTTCCGCCCTCGATGTACTCAAGGACGGCCTCCAATGTGCGCCTGGGCACGCCCCACCACCGATGCCGGCCGGCAGCGTTGAGCCTCTCCGAGGGCACGACGCCGTTGGTGGCCTCGAGCTGCTCGGCGTGACGGCGGCGGAAATAAGGCTCCCAGAGCGGGCTGTCGGGGACGTACCGTGGCCCCTCCCTCGCCACACGCGGCAGGGACGAGCGGATGCGTGCGATCTCCGGACGCCGCGCCGCGCCGGTGGGTACCGGGGGCACCGGCACGCCGCCGGTGCTGATCCTCCACGCCCCGGGCACCCGCATGTCCGGCGGGACCGGGTACTCGGCCTCGAAAAGGAGGCGAGCCTCGTCCTCGTGAAGATGGCGGCGGCCGAAGCCGTTCGCCGCCGCGCCGTCGCCTGGGAAGCGCTCGGCCATGGGTGTGATGAACTGGAGACGGCGAGAGAGAGGAGAGGGAGGAACGACGACGGCGAGAGAGTGCGAGTCGCCGAGTGCGCTGGGGCGCGTCTTATATAGGCCGAGGCGCCGCCCGTGCGCGAGCCGCCGTGTGTACGCGTGGCGGGCGAGGGAGGGTGAGGGACGCGCGTCATCCGGTCTTCACTACGCCGCCCGTGAGGCATCAATGGCGCAGGCTGACCGGCGCGGCAGCGCGACAGCTTTGGCATTGATTCGTCGCGGGAAACAAGGCGATGAGGACGACGAAGGGGCGAGAAGAGAGCCGTGTCCCTGATGCGGCGGGCCCGCGGCTGTTTCGCACCAAAACAGTTTGCCCCGGCACCCCCGGGCACCCCCCAGCGCGCCGGGTTCGGTCTGGGTCCGCCGGCGCTGTTTTCGGCCCAGGCCAGCGAAAATCGGGCTCCTAGGGCGTGACTAGGCCGATTTTTCGGCGCCGGTGCAAAAAAACGCTTAGGGAGGCCTTCCTGAGGACGCGGCTGGAGATGCCCTAAGGGCACCACTAGCTATAGTGGTAGAGAACGTCGAAAAGTGCAAATAGAGGACGGGCTCCATGGGCCCCGCACTCAAATACCGATTTTATACATTGATTTTTTAAAGTAGCGTACACACATGTATACTACATACGTGTGAATTTTTATAACAATATATTTTCATACGTGGCTTACAAAGATAAGATAAATACATACATGAAAATGGGCCGATTTTTTTTCTTGGGACAGGATTTTGCTTCATTTGTGTAGCTTACAAATCATAATATTTTTTTAACAAAATTTTACAGACCTGAAGTGAACATGTATAAGTCTTCACATAATTGTTTTTGAGTGTTTTTGAAACATGGCAATTTCTTTTCTGAGTTTTCCGAAACTAAGGTGTCTCCTAAAACTTCGCACTTATACACATGAAATAATTATTGTAGCAAGCAACGGGCGCATGAATAGAATTAAATTCAAAAGCAGAGGAAGACATACAAGTACAACTGATGAAATTGCCATAAAATCGGCCAAGCTCTCCTTTTCTCTCTATGGAATATGTAACATCACCTACACGCACTTAGGGCGTGTATGGTAGCCTGCATAGAGGCCAACCGGACCTACCCGGAAAGAAAATGGGCTATTTGGTTCCCATGCGTTCACTATTGGTTCTATATCACACGAAACTTAAAGCAGCTCCTAGCCAAGCGCGTTAGGAACGTCCAAGTCGGCAGTTTTTTCAGAGCCAGGCCCGCGCGATGCACGTGGGCGGCGGCGGCTGGACGCGAGGAGCCACACTTGAGAAGTCGTGTTGCTTCTTGAAGCACCGACAATAATTATCCTTATCTTCCCTCGCCACTCTCTCTTCCCTCCCTCCACTTTCCCACTCTCACCGATGACGACGACGTCCAGCGAATCGGAGAACAACAAGGCGAACACCGGCCTCCATCATTGGCATCTGCAACATCAGCTGCAACACTTCGGCAATGGAGGTAAGCACTATTTTGACCTCCTCACTTACTATTTCACATTCGACTCGCAATTAGATTCAATCCCGTTCTAGGGGAATGGGGAATCGGAGAAATAGCTATAGAACTGATCATAACATAATCACGAGTTCCTAGTAGCATTGGACTTTAGGGTTCCAATCTGACTGAGTACAAGTGTAATGGGGATTGGGGGTTAATCTTACACAATAGTTTCTAACCTTAGCCCCAATGACCGTGGAGGCAGTTGGAGCGGTGGGTGCCCTTGGCTTTGTTCTTGTCCTCCAACTGGGCTACCATCTCGTCATCCTCATTGGAGTCCAGATCGATTGGCCAAGTATGGTGGCCTAGCTCCGGCACCTTGACAACCAACTCCACCGCTTCTTCTTCCTCCTCCAGCTCCAAATCGATGACCTCATGCACCACCAAAGTCATATTTCAGTACGCTCTAACACGCTGGTCATGAGGATCCCTGTACTCCCTATACTTACCCCACCTTGCCCTCCATCCAGTGTCATTGGAGTCGGCCTTTGATTCATGGCCCAACGAAGGATGTCGGCTGATATAACGCCCTTCACTAGGTCAGGAATCAACGTCTTCAACTCCTCCGCCATGGCTTTCTTCACCATAGTGCCTGCCTCCTTGTGCATGTCTTCGATGCTACTGAAGTTCGAGCACACTTCCATGGTGTTCTCGAACTTGGTGCGGTCAGTGAGTGAGCACCCGAGGAAGAAATCCCTCCATCCAATGCCCCAAGGGAAGGGGTTGGGGTTGGGGTTGAAGTTGGAGTTGGAGTTCATGTCGATGGATAGGAGGAAGAGTGAGAGACAAAGAGGGTTAAATGAGTGCGGTGGTGGGTAAGTAGTGACCGTCAGGCTGGGTAAATATAGGGTCTTTCGATGATAGGTTTTAATGCCGATCAATCTTCGAACTTTGTGTTGTTCATAACACCATGAACTTTGTGTTGTTCATAACGCCATGAAGTTTGTGCTCTTCATAACGCAGATCGAGACGAAGACGAGGGCAAAGGAAGTGGTTCCGCCCTTGGAGATTATGCCAACCAGGCCTAAGGAGGTGTCGCCCACAGATGACGAGTGGTGCTGGAGGAGCCCCCGAGCGGCAAGGCCGGAACTACATGCACTACCATGAGGAGGGTGGACCAACTCACTTCCGGAAGGTGATCCTTGCCCCGAAGCTCGAGTGCATACCAATGCCCCTAGATTTCACCAAGCACTTCCCGGACGTGCCGGCGAAGTTCAAGCTGAAAACGAACACCAGCTGCTCATGGAGGGTCACCGTGAGGCTATGAATGGCAGGGTCACCCTTGACCAGGGTTGGACCACCTTCGCCGCCGACCATCAGATTAAGATTGGGTACATAGTGACCTTCAAGTTGCTGACTCCCAACACGCTCAAGGTCATCGTCTTCAACGATGACGACATTGAAGTGGTGACCAAGTGCGGGCGGCACGACGACGCCTTCGCCGCGAACGTCTAGGATAACTCTCAGTTGCTCCAGCTGGTGTAGTGTCGACTATGGTGTACTGCTTTGCTTAAGAGCTGTTGTGTTTATGTGTGGTGCTATGTTTAAAACTGCTTCCTATGGTTCAGAACTTTGTTATTATGCTATCTTTTGTGTGTCTTTGGGTTCTTCTACACGCCCCAGTGTGCTCGTAACCTCACCACTTCACCAAAGAGGTTACTAGACAGCAAGCGTTGCATGAAACCAAACACCATGTCTTGTGTTTTCGTGCAAGCAAGTGGGTAACCAAATAGATCACCTTTATTTAAGCCCCTCGCGGACTAGAGGGTATGCAGACAAATAAACAACACACAACTGTTGGTTTTTTGCCTGAGTTTTTCTCAGTCAGAACCAACTAGGCCAAGCATGCAATGCAGACAAAAGTTGCTAAGAGAACCAATCACGCCCTTAAGAATCAAGATTGAGGAATTGTTTTTTAGGGAAGAACATCATGGCTAGCTATATTGATTTAACAAAGATATTACATCATCCACATGTGCCGAGATCAGGCAGCCCGTAGGCTCCTCAGTCCAACTAAGAGAGATCTTATTACAATAAGAATAGTTAGCTAGCACATGCGCTGCTTTATTAAGAGAATGAGAACAACGTTTAAAGACGACCTTCCTGATCGAAGTGGACACATCCAAACACTCCGCAAAAATTGACGCTATTGCATCTCACCATCTAGATTGACCGTTGTAGAAATTTATAACAATTAAGGAGTCTGATTCTGCTTCCACACGAGGGAACCCTGATACGTCCATTTTGCATCATGTTTTCCTACTGTTATTTAGAATGTTTTTGATCAATACTTTATGGAGAAATTCTAATGCCCTTTCTCTCTTAATTTGCAAGATTTACATGAAGAGGGAGATTGTCGAGAGCTGGAATTCTGGAGCTGAAAAAGCTATGTCAGAGATGATGGGTAACGTTGCATGGAAAACAATTTTTTCTACACACATGCAAGATCTATGGATGGAGATGCATAGCTATGAGGGGGGGGGGGCATCTACATACCCTTGCAGATCGCTAAGAGGAAGCGTTTATCAACGCGAGTGATGTAGTCGTACACCTTCACGACTCGTTCCGATCAAGCACCGAACGTACGCCACCTCCGTGTTCAGCACATGTTCAGCTCGATGACGTCCTCGCCTTCTTGATCCAGCAAGAGAGACGAAGTAGTAGATGATTTCCGACAGCATGATGGCGTGGTGATGATGGTGGTGAATCTATTTCTGCGGGGCTTTACCAAGCATAATGGTTTTAGAGCGGAGGAGTAACTAGAGGGAGAGGAGGCACCGACACACGGCTTGGGGATTCATGGTGTGTAGCGCCCCTCCCCTCTTCTCATATATATAGGTGGAAGGGGGAGGGGAGGCAGCCCTAGGGGCACCCCAAGGGGGCCGGCGGCTGCCCTAGGCGCCCCCCTTCCTTCTTTGCGCATGGGGAAGAAGGCAGGAGAGGCCAACCCTCCTCCTTCCTCCTTTAGAGTGTGGAGAGGAAAGGCGAGAGGGGCTGGCCCTCCTACTTTCCTTCCCTAGGGGGCCAGCGGCTAGAGGTGCGGCGCGCCAGCCCCTTGTGGGATGGTGTGCTCCCCTCGTTGGCCCAATAAACCCCCGTGACCTTCCGGAACTCCTTCCAATTATCCGATAATTATCCGGTGCATTCCGAAACTCTTCCGGAGACCAAATACTATCATCCTATATATCAATTTTTACCCCCGGACCATTCCGGAGCTCCCCGTCATGTCCGTACTCCGAACAATATTCATTCACCAACATATATAACTCATATAGTACTATATCGTCAACGAACATTAAGTATGTGGACCTTACGGGTTCGAGAATGATGTAGACATGACCGAGACGCTTCTCTGGTCAATAACCAATAGCGGGACCTGGATGCCCATATTGGTTCCTACATATTCTATGAAGATCTTTATCGATCGAACCTTTATGACAACATACGTAGTTCCCTTTGTCCGTCCGTATGTTACTTTCCCGAGATTCAATCATCGGTATCTCCATACCTAGTTCAATCTCGTTACCGGCAAGTCTCTTTACTCGTTTCGTAATACATCATCTTGTACCTAACTCCTTAGTCACTTTGCTTGCCAGCTTCTTGTGATGCTGTATTACCGAGAGGGCCTAGAGATATCTCTCCATCATACGGAGTGACAAATCCCAATCTTGATCCATGCCAACTCAACAGACACCTTCGGAGATACCTGTAGAGCACCTTTATGATCACCCAGCTATGAACTGACATTTGATACACACAAGGCATTCCACCAGAGTCTGGGAGTTGCATGATATCATGGTCAAAGGAAAATGTATTTGACAATAAGAAAGCAATAGTATTAAACTAAACGATCATATGCTATGCTAACGGATGGTCTTGTCCATCACATCATTCTCCTAATGATGTGATCCCGTTATCAAAAGATAACTCACGTCTGTGGTCAGAAAACCTCAACCGGGTTTTAATCAACGAGCTAGTCTATTAGAGGCTTACTAGGGACTTAGTATTTGTTTATGTATTCACACATGTATTTAAGTCTCTAATCAATACAATTATAGCATGATGATGTCTACTATGCAACCTTCTTCTTGTAGACTCGTGTTGGGCCTCCAAGCGCAGAGTTTGTTAGGAAAGTAGCAAATTTCCCTCAAGTGGATGACCTAAGGTTTATCAATCCATGGGAGGCGTAGGATGAAGATGTTCTCTCTCAAACAACCCTGCAACCAAATAGCAAAGAGTCTCTTGTGTCCCCAACATAGCCAATGCAATGGTAAATTGTATAGGTGCACTAGTTCGGTGAAGAAATGGTGATACAAGTGTAATATGGATGGTAGAAATATATTTTTATAATGTGAATAAATAAAAACAACAAGGTAACTAGTAACGAAAGTAAGAAAAATGGTATTGCAATGCTTGGAAACAAGGCCTAGGGTTCATACTTTCACTAGTGCAAGTTCTCTCAACAATGATAACATAACTGGATCGTATAACAATCCCTCAATGTGCGACAAAGAGTCACTCCAAAGTTCCTATCGGAGAACGTAGGATGAAAACATGCGTCAACCCCTATGCATAGATTACCCCAATGTCACCTCGGAAATCCGCGAGTTGAGTGCCAAAACATACATAAAGTGAATCAATAGAACATCCCATTGTCACCACAGATATCCCAGTGCAAGACATACATCAAGTGTTCTCAAATCCAATACTCAATCCAACATAACGAAACCTCAAAGAGCAAGACTCAATTCATCACAAGAAGATAGAGGGGGAGAAACACCATATGATCCAACTATAGTAACAAAGCTCGCGGTACATCAAGATCGTGCCAAATCAAGAACACAAGAGAGAGAGATCAAACACATAGCTACTGGTACATACCCTCAGCCCCGAGGGTGAACTACTCTCTCCTCGTCATGGAGACTGCCGGGATGATGAAGATGGCCTCCAGTGATGGTTTCCCCCTCCGGCAGGGTGCCGGAACGGGCTCCCGATTGGTTTTTTGTGGCTATAGAGGCTTGCGGCGGCGGAACTCCTGATCTAGGTTTCTTTCTAGAGGCTTCTCTATTTATAGGAATTTTTGGCATCAGTTGCGGTTGCCTCGGGACTCTTCTGGCCCAACTCTGATGCTCCATAAGCTTCTTCTGGTCCATAAAAAATCATCGTAAGGTTTCAGCTCGTTTGGACTTCGTTTGATATTCCTTTTGTGTAAAACTCAAAAGCAAGGGAAAAACATAAACTGGCACTAGGCTCGAGGTTAATAAGTTAGTCCCAAAATAATATAAAATAGCATATTAATGCATATAAAACATCCAAAATAGATAATATAATAGCATGGAACAATAAAACATTATAGATACGTTGCAGACATATCACATGAATAATAAATCTTTATCATGATTAAGGAAATATAATCATAACCACTTTATTATTGCCTCTAGGGCATATTTCCAACAGTCCCCCACTTGCACTAAAGTCAATAATCTAGATTACATAGTAATGAATCTAACACCCATGGAGTCTTGGTGTTGATCATGTTTTGCCCATGGAAGAGGTTTAGTCAACGGGTCTGCCACATTCAGATTCGTGTGTACTTTACAGATTTCTATGTCTGCAGCTTGACTTTTTCATGAATGGAGTTGAAGCGTCGCTTGATGTGTTTGGTTCTCGTGTGAAACCTGGACTCCTTGGCTAAGGCAATGGCTCTAGTGTTGTCACAAAAGATTGTCATTGGACCCGATGCACTGGGTATTACACCCAGATCGGATATGAACTCCTTCATCCAGACTCCTTCATGCGCTGCTTCCGAAGTAGCTATGTACTCCGCTTCACATGTATACACCGCCACGACGCTCTGCTTAGAACCACACCAACTAACAGCTCCACCATTCACTATAAATACGTATCCGGTTTGTGACTTAGAGTCATCTGGATCTGTGTCGAAGTTAGCATCAGCGTAACCCTTTACGACGAGTTCTTCGTCACCTCCATAAACGAGAAACAAATCCTTAGTACTTTTTCAGGTATTTCAGGATATTCTTGACCGCTGTCCAGTGATCCACTCCTAGATTACTTTGGTACCTCCCTGCCAAACTTATGGCAAGGCACACATCAGGTCTGGTACATAGCATGTCATACATTATAGAACCGATGGCTGAGGCATAGAGAATGACTTCCATTCTCTCTCTATCTTCTGTTGTGGTAGGACTTTGAGTCTGCATCAATTTCATACCTCGCAACACCGGCAAGAACCCTTTCTTTGACTGGTCCATTTTGAAATTCTTTAGAACTTTGTCAAGGTATGTGCTTTGTGGAAGTCCTATTAAGCGTCTTGATCTATCCCTATAGATCTTGATGCCCAATATGTAAGCAACTTCACCGAGGTCTTTCATCGAAAAATTCTTATTCAAATATCCTTTTATGCTATCCAGAAGTTCTATATCATTTTCAATCAGCAATATGTCATCCACATATAATATCAAAAATGCTATAGAGCTCCCACTCACTTTCTTGTAAATACAGGCTTCACCGTAAGTCTGTATAAAACCAAATGCTTTGATCACCTCATCAAAGCGTATATTCCAACTCCGAGATGCTTGCCCAGTCCATATATGGATCACTGGAGCTTGCAGACTTTGGTAGCACCTTTAGGATCGACAGAACCATTTGGTTGCATCATATACAACTCTTCTTTAAGAAATCCGTTAAGGAATGCAGTTTTGACGTCCATTTGCTAGATTTCATAATCATAAAAGGCGGCAATTGTTAACATGATTCTGAGAGACTTAAGCATTGCTACGGGTGAGAAGGTCTCATCGTAGTCAACCCCTTGAACTTGTTGAAAACCTTTTGCGACAAGTCGAGATTTGTAGACAGTGATATTACGATCAGTGTCCGTCTTCCTCTTGAAGATCCATTTATTCTCAATGGCTTGCTGATCATTGGGCAAGTCTACCAAATTCCACACTTTGTTCTCATACATGGATCCTATCTCAGATTTCATGGCCTCAAGCCATTTGACGAAATCTGGGCTCATCATCGCTTCTTCATAGTTCGTAGGTTCTCCGTTGTCTAACAACATAACTTCCAGGACAGGATTACCGTACCACTCTGGTGCAGTATGTGTTCTGGTCGACCTACGAGGTTCAGTAGTAACTTGATCTGAAGCTTCATGATCATCATCATTAGCTTCTTCTTTAGTTGGTGTAGGCATCATGGGAACTATTTTCTCTGTAGTGCTACTTTCCAATTCGAGAGAAGGTACAATTACCTCATCAAGTTCTACTTTCCTCCCACTCACTTCTTTCAAGAGAAACTCCTTCTCTAGAAATGACCCATTCATAGCAACAAAGATCTTGCCTTCGATCTGTGGTAGAAGGTATACCCAATAGTTTCTTTAGGTTATCATAGGAATACGCACTTCTCCGCTTTGGGTTCAAGCTTATCAGGCTGAATCCTTTTGACATAAGCATCGCATCCCCAGACTTTAAGAACGACAACTTAGGTTTTTTGCCAAACCATAGTTCATATGGTGTTGTTTCAACGGATTTAGACGGTGCCCTATTTAACGTGAATGCGGTTGTCTCTAATGCATAACCCCAAAACTATAATGGCAAATCGGTAAGAGACATCATAGAACACACCATATCTAATAAAGTACAGTTACGACATTCGGACACACCATTACGCTGTGGTGTTTCAGGTGGCATGAGTTGTGAAACAATTCCACATTGTTTTAAATGAAGGCCAAACTCGTAACTCAAATATTCGCCTGTGTGATAAGATCATAGAAACTTTATTTTCTTATTACGATGATTCTCCACTTCGCTCTGAAATTATTTAAACTTTCAAATGTTTCAGACTTGTGTTTCATTAAGTAGATATACCCATACCTACTCAAATAATTTGTGAAGGTTAGAAAATAACGATACCCGCTGCGCGCTTCAACACTCATCAGACCGCATACATCGGTATGCATTATTTCCAATAAGTCATTAGCTCGCTCCATTGTTCCGGAGAACAAAGTTTTAGTCATCTTACCCATGAGGCATGGTTCACAAGTATCAAATGCTTCATAATCAAGTGATTCCAAAAGTCTGTCCGCATGGAGTTTCGTCACGCGCTTTGCACCAATATGACCTAAACGGCATTGCCACAAGTATGTTGCACTATCATTACGAACATTGTATTTTTTGGCATCAATATTATGAATATGTGTATCACTATGATCAGGATTCAACAAGAATAGACCATTCATTAAATGTGCATGACCATAAAAGATGTTACTCATATAAATGGAACAACCATTATTCTCTGACTTAAATGAATAACTGTATCGCAATAAACAAGACCCAGATATAATGTTCATGCTCAAAACTGGCACCATATAATAATTATTAAGGCCTAAAACTAATCCCAAAGGTAGATGTAGAGGTATCATGCCGACGACGATCACATCGACCTTGGAACCATTCCCGACGTGCATCGTCACCTCAACCTTAGCCAATATTCGTTTAATCCGTAGCCCCTGTTTTGAGTTACAAATATGAGCAACCGAACCAGTATCAAATACCCAGGCGCTACTACGAGCATTGGTAAGGTACACATCAATAACATGTATATCAAATATACCTTTGTTCATTTTGCCATTCTTCTTATCCGCCAAATATTTGGGGTAGTTCCGCTTCAAGTGACCATTCCCTTTGTAGTAGAAGCACTCATTTTCAAGCTTAGGTCTAGCTTTGGGCTTCTTCATGGGAGTGTCAACTTGCTTGTCATTCTTCTTGAAGTTCCCTTTTCTTTCCCTTTGCCCCTTTTCTTGAAACTAGTGGTCTTGTTAACTATCAACACTTGATGGTCTTTCTTGATTACTACCTCCGCTGATTTCAGCATCACGAAGAGCTCGGGAATCGTTTTCGTCATCCCTTGCATATTATAGTTCGTCATGAAGCCTTTATAGCTTGGTGGCAGTGATGGAAGAACTCTATCAATAACACTCTCAACTAGAAGATCAATTCCCACCTGAGTCAAGTGGTTGTGGTACCCAGACATTCTGAGTATGTGTTCACTAACAGAACCGTTCTCCTCCATCTTACAGCTAAAGAACTTGTTGGAGACTTCATATCTCTCAACCCGGGAATTAGCTTGATATATTAACTTCAGCTCTTGGAACATCTCATATGCTCTGTGGTGTTCAAAACACTTTTGAAGTCCCAGTTCCAAGCCGTAAAGCATGGCACACCGAACTATCGAGTAGTCATCAAATCGAGCCTGCCAGACGTTCATAACGTCTGCATCAGCTCCTATAGCAAGTCTGTCACCTTGCGGTGCATCAAGGACATAATTCTTCTGTGTAGCAATGAGGATAATCCTCAAGTTATGGACCCAGTTCATGTAATTGCTACCATCATCTTTCAACTCAGCTTTCTCTAGGAACGCATTAAAATTCTTGGGAACGGTAACATGGGCCATTGATCTACAACATAGATTTGCAAAAACTATCAGGACTAAATTCATGATAAATTTTAGTTCAAATAATAAAATTACTAATTAACTCCCACTTAAATCAACATCCCTCAAGTTGTATAAGTGAAACATGATCCAAATCAACTAACCCATGTTCGATCATGACGTGAGATGGGGTAGTCTTCAATGGTGAACATCTCCATGTTGATCATATATACTATATGACTCACGTTTGACCTTTCGGTCTCCAGTGTTTCGAGACCATGTCTGTACATGCTAGGCTCGTCAAGTTTAACCCAACCATTCTGCAGGTGCAAAACTGGCTTACACCCGTTGTATGTGAACGTAGAATCTATCACACCAGATCATCATGAGGTGCTTCAAAATGATGAACTTTAGCAACGGTGCATACTCGGGGAGAAAACTTTTATCTTGAAATTAAGTGAAGGGATCATCTTATAATGCTATCGTCGTTCTAAGCAAAATAAGATGCAAAAAGGATAAACATCACATGCAATTAAAATATGTGACATGATATGGCGATCATCATCTTGTGCTTTTGATCTCCATCTCCAAAGCAACAACATGATCTCTATCGTCATTGATGTGACACCTTGATCTCCATCGTTGTGTCGGGGTCGTCTCGCCAAATATTGCTTCTACAACTATTGCTAATATACAATGATAAAGTAAAGCAATTACATGGCGTTTAGTGATTGATACGCAGGTCATACAACAATTAAAGACAAACCTAAGGCTCTTGCCGATTGTCGAACTCATCGACATGCAAGTCGTGAACTTATTACAAAACATGATCATCTCATACATCAACATATATCATATCACATCTTGACCATATCACATCACAACATGCCCTGCAAAAACAAGTTAGACATCCTCTACTTTGTTGTTGCATGTTTTACGTGGCTGCTACGGGCAACTAGCAAGAACCATTCTTACCTATGCAAAACCAAACGGTGACTATCGAGTTGCTAATTTAACCTTCTGCAAGGACCGCTGTAGTCAAACAAGATTCAACTAAAGTGGGAGAAATAGACACCCGCCAGCCACCTTTATGCAAAACAAGTTGCATATTAGTCGGTGGAATCAGTCTCATGTATGTGGACATGTAAGGTTGGTTCGAGCCGCTTCATCCCACAATATCACCGAATCAAAATAAGACATAGGCGATAAGCAATATGAACATCACCGCCCACAACTCCTTTGTGTTATACTCATGCATATCATCTACGCATAGACCTGGCTCTGATACCACTGTTCGGTAACGTTGCATGGAAAACAAAAAGAAAATCTACGCACATGCAAGATCTATCCATAGAGATGCATATCTATGAGAGGGGGAGAGCATCTACATACCCTTGTAGATCGCTAAGCGGAAGCGTTTATCAACACAGTTGATGTAGTTGTACACCTTCATGATCCGTTCCGATCAAGCACCAAACGTACGACACCTCTGCGTTCAGCACACATTTGGCTTGATGACGTCCTCGCCTTCTTGATCCAGCAAGAGAGACGAAGTAGTAGGTGAGTTCCGACAGCACGACGGCATCGTGACGATGGTGGCGAAACTATTTCCTCAGGGCTTTGCCAAGCACAACAGTTTTAGAGTGGAGGAGGAATTAGAGGGAGAGGGGGCGCTGGCACACGGCTTGGAGATTCGTGGTGTGTGGCGTCCCCTCATGTCCTCTCATATATATAGGTGGAGGGGGACGGGAGGCAGCCCTAAGTGCACCCAAGGGGGCCGACGGCTTCCCTAGGGCGCATGCCTTATGCGCGCCCCCTTCCTTCTTTGCGCGTGGGGAAGAAGACAAGAGAGGCTAACTCTCCTCCTTCCTACTTTGGCGCGTGGAGAGGATGTAACATCCCAATTTTTATTAAATTTGGATGTTAATAGAATCACTCA
The DNA here is from genome assembly GCF_018294505.1 of Triticum aestivum. Lineage (NCBI taxonomy): Eukaryota > Viridiplantae > Streptophyta > Magnoliopsida > Poales > Poaceae > Triticum > Triticum aestivum. Next base: position 355,345,510 of record NC_057806.1, read on the forward strand.
ATGCATATCATATTTCTTTGCATTACGAAGTTTTTTAATATTCAAATAATATCTTTTCCACTCGAGAAAAACAAATGAGAGGGGATAAGATGACTTCCTCAAAATATAAAAGAGTGGGAAATTTTATTTTGAATATTATTTGAAGTTTTGGAGTTTATTGGTATTTATTTTCTTTGCAAAAACTGCATTAATTGCATTAGGAAAATATTTTCAAAATGTTCTGTGCTTAAGTTAATGTTCATTAGGCTCTAAATATTGCATAGTTATTTTAGAAATTATTGTGGTGTTTTTATTAATTCATTTGAATTGTTTAGGGACACTTTAGTCTTAGGTTTAAAAAAAACACGCACACACGCACTCACCCGCCTGGACCGAAACCAGTTCGGCCCAGGGACGCGCGCGCTCAGCCAGCCGCGCCAGGCTAGCCGACCCAGCTGGCCATTTGGCCCAAGGCCAGTGCCCCAGCGCCCGAAACCTCCCGCCCCGTTCGACCCGAGCCGCCGTCGCCGTCCTCTGCTCGTCGCCGGCCACCACCACCCACTGTAAGCCGCCGTCCCACCCTCGCCCGTTAGATCGGCCACCAACGGCCTAGATTGGATTAGGTTAGTTGTTTTTTAGTTGAACCGGTACGCGGTTAACCGCAATTTTTATTTTAAAAACTACCGATCGGTTTCCTTTAGACCGTGCAGTTTTATTTAAACCGAGCGTCGGTTTTATTTAGTTAGCCGCCGCCACTGTTTCTTTCTTATTTAGCGGCTGTTCGCCATATAGCCTCCGCAGTAGACGCTGCTCGGCCAGCCAGGAGCCGCCACGTGGCCAGGGACCTGTTTGCGATAGTTTTCTTCACTGTTTAGTCCCTTTTCTCACAGATTAGTCCCTGAGCTTAGATTAGCCATAACTTTTTAACCGTAGATCCAAACTTGATGAAACCAGCGGCAAATTCTTCGTATTGTTTAGATCTATCGAGTGGTATACCTTTTGAAAACTTTTGTCAGATTCAAATTTGAATTTATTCAGATTCGAATTCGAACTTCAAATGGCCATATCTCTCAAACCGTAGCTCCGATTAAGTTGATTCTTCTTGCACTCTGTCACCGTAGCCAAACCCTATCACCTGGACCTTTGTCACAATAATTTTCACACACTAGAATATGCCTATTAATATTTTTACTAGTATGCATAGTATGCACTATAGTTCACATCACTTCCTGAACCATAGGCCCATGTTGTTTTACACTTAGAATATTTTTCATGCTAGTGTGATGTTTGTTCATTTGGTTTTTCCGAGACTTTTGCTTTGCATGTTCTTCTTGGTTCTCTTGAATGTTTGCTTATGTTTGTTTATCTTCTTTGCGATAGATTGCCCGGAGTGCGAAGCAGAATATTATCAGTCTTTAGAATTCAACCAGCAGTACCAAGGCAAGTTGCATCTTGATCATGTTTCATTACCTATGTTTTTATTATGCACTTAGTTCTTTGCGGTAGGACTGCATGGTAGGAATTGATGCCGCATGACTATGCTTTCACACAATAGTTCATTGAGGTAGGTCTGAACCTTATAACATTGTCGCCATTGTTTTACATTATGTTGCTTCGCTAAGTAGACGTGGATTGGGGAGTGAACATTGTAAAGTATGAGTGACAATGTAGTAAATAGGACCTAAGATAATTAATGAACTACTTGGGCGGAAACTTGTTGGAATGGTGGCGAAGTACAGTGGGGCACGCATGGGAAATCCATGGTGGTGCACCACTAGTGGACCGTCCGCTCAGGCTCAAAGAGATCAATTGTATTCTCATGTCTAGAAGCTTACGTGTGCAGCCACATGCCAATATGGGCTCTGGCTTAGTTGAGCAGTTAGTGTGCCCCCTTCCGGGATGGGCTAGCAGATGTAGAATGATGTAGGTGTACCGGCCTATCCGTGGGTTAAGGGGGATCATTTTCGAAAGGCTATGTCTTGATCTTCCGATCATGGAGGTGGTCGAGTCTTGTGGGAAAAGTGCACAACCTCTGCAGAGTTTTCAACCTAATCGATTAGCCGTGTCCCCGGTTACGGAAAACTTGAGCATCTAGTAGTGGAAATGTCGGGAGATCTCCTCACCTTTAATTGAACAGTTGGGTTGTAAATGAAACTTGGGGACGGATGGAGTTGGATTTGCCAACTCATCCTACGCAAATGTGTAGTAGTAGAATAACAATCTTTTCTAATAGGGAAAAACTAGCTTTATGCAAAAAACTAAACTTAGAGCTTTCCACCAGCCAAACCGCATGTAAAAGTAGGTTCATTACACTATGATGTGACTTGCCAGTACATTCAATGTACTGACCCATTTGGCTGCAACTTATCATGTTGCAGATATATCCGACGAGGATTAAGGTGCGATAGGTCGATGTTCTACACTCAACCTTGCTCGTGGAGTTGGACTCATTTACTTCTTTGCTTCCGTAGTATTTGCTTATTGGCTTTATGCCCTGTTTTGTAATAAATGTATTGCTCCTGGACTATCGATGTAATAAAGAGATGTGTGTTACTTCTGTTATTTCATCGAGTACTGTGTGTGCTAGCAAGTCGATCCAGGGACTAGCACGGTAAGCACAGAGACTTCGACTCTTACTGAGTTGGGTCGCTACAAGATGGTATTAGAGCACACGTTGACTATAGGACACGACCCATAGAAATGGAGAAAAGCCATAGGATAAAAACTATAGTTTTCATTTTCCATATATATCCTTTGGACTCGTACCTTCTCTACTTCAATACTAATTTCTTCTCTTTTTCAAAATGTAGATGTCGTCCGCCCTTGTTGAGTTCGAGCAGCCCGATGAGGCCATGCCCTTTGGAAGGCAGCTGGTGAAGATCACAAAGCACCTGAAGATTGGGCTTCCCACATTCACTGGAACCTTCACAACCACCCTACCCGAGGAGACACGTTGGAGGATCGATGCTCATATCCCCGGATGCATCCTCGGAAACCGCACCAAGCCCATTGATTTCCATGTGGATACCGCAACATGGCGCTTGGACAGGGGTATCGCTGCTCACATTGCTCTCGGACGCATTCGGGAGGTGTATGACGAAGACCTCAAGAGGACCTCCTTCGTGATGTACGGATGCCGCGACGCAAATGGAGATGTGGTGCGTACCCTGGAGGACGAAATGATAGCATCCCATATCCAGGACATGGAGGAGCACATTCGTATGATGGAGCTGGAGCTGTCCGACAACATGGTCGTCATCAAGAACCTCATGACCCGCAAGGCCAAGCTAGAGGAGGAGCTCCAGGACACTCGCATCGAGCACGAAGGAGAGCTGGACGCACTGCAGGAGAAGATAGACGACTTGAAGCTTGAGCTCGAGGAGGCCGAGGAGAAGCTGGATGAGGGAGAAAACATCCAGGAGGATCACTCATATGGTGCCTATGTCAGCCAGGAGAGAGACCAAAATGATGAGCTCGGAGATGACGACACGGAGAGCGATGCAAGGACACCCGATGTCGACATGGTTGACTGGTCCTCATCTGATGAGAGTCAGATTTTATACCACCATGAGAGTTTAGAAATTCGATTTTGTTATCCGATTAGTTTTATTTCATTTGTAAGACCTTGTCAAATCTTGTGACATGGCTTACCTTAGGTTTGATTATTCATGTGAAGCTCTCTGTTTGAAATTGAATTGGAGTGATTTGAAGTTTTATTGCTATCATGTGCATATGGGTAGTGTGATTTTACTCGCTAGGCCTTATTCTATTCTAACTCCTCATCCACTCTGAAACCCATCAGATGCCTCCAAGATGTGACCCCGGATTCAACTTTCCGCCTGAGCTTACGCAATTGATCCAACAACGGAATGCTCTTATGCAGATGCTCATTCAGAACCAGAACCAGAACAACAACAACAACAACCCACCACCGCCACCCCCGGTTGACAGTCTTACCCGTTTTCTAAGGCTGAACCCACCCGTGTTCTCCAGCAGCACGGAGCCGATCGTTGCAGATGACTGGCTCCGCAAGATAGGAAGGGAGCTAGCCACAGTAGGATGCAATGATGCTGAGAAGGTGAAGTTTGCCGCCCATCAGCTGGATGGCCCGGCCGCTGCTTGGAGGGAGAACTACACCACCACATATCCCTTGGAGAGTGTGACTTGGACTCAGTTCCAGCAGGCGTTTCACACTGCTCATGTCTCAGCTAGAGCCATGAGTCTGAAGAAGAAGGAGTTCCACAGCTTGCGCCAGGGAGGACGCACAGTATCTCAGTATGTTGATGAGTTCAGTAAGTTGGCCCATTATGCCCCAGAGGACGTGGCCACTGATGCAGCCAAGCAGGAGAAGTTTCTGGAGGGACTGGACGATGAGTTGGGAGTTCAGTTGACTATGGCGACCTTTGCGAACTATCAAGAGCTGGTTGATAAGGCTACCATTCTCGAAGGCAAGAACCAGCAGATGGAGAATCGTAAGAGGAAGTACGATCACGGGAAGTATAACTCTGGAGTTCAACAGAAACCCCGCTACAGCCCATACTCAGGAGGTTCTGGATCAGGCACTAGCAAGTTTGGAGGGAATCATCATAACCATGGAGGTCACCTTCAGCATGGAGGAAATGGACACAACCACCATGGTCACAAGCATGGCAATGGCAATGGCAATGGAGGGAATGGAAATCAACAACATTTCAACTCTTCTACACCGATGAAGAAAGATCCGAGTCACATCACTTGCTTCAAGTGCAAGAAGACAGGGCACTACTCCAATGAGTGTCCTGAGGCACAGAATGGAAATGGAAATGGCAATGGGAATTCTGGAGGCAAGAAGCCTAATCCTTTCACCAAGGGGCATGTGAATCATGTCAATGTGGAAGAGGTCTATGAGCAGCCTGACGCAGTGATTGGTAAGTTCTTGGTTAATTCATTTCCAGCACTCATTCTTTTTGACACTGGTGCATCGCATTCATTCATATCAAGGGGATTCGTGGATAAACATAAGTTGCCTACCGTAGCTCTTAAGTCACCCATTCTAGTGAGTTCCCCAGGAGCCGAGTCTATGGCTAGTCAGGGATGTTTCCAGTTGCCTTTGAACATAGGGGGACATGCTTTTCCCACGGATATGATCATACTAGAGTCACAAGGGTTGGATGTAATCCTAGGGATGGATTGGATGTCCAAGTATGAGGGAAACATTGATTGTTCTAGTAGATCGACTTTTCTCACCATCCCAGAGAAGAAGAGGATCAAGTATGTATCCAGGCTTAAGCCTAAGAGGACTCAGGTGAACTCTCTTACGGGAGTTGTCCAGGAAGAAGTACCAGTGGTGAAGGATTATCCCGATGTATTTCCGGAGGAGTTACCGGGTATGCCGCCAGATCGGGAGATTGAGTTTTTGATTGAGTTTCTGCCAGGTACAGGACCTATCTCCAAGAGGCCGTATCGGATGCCCGCTAATGATTTGGAGGAAGTCAAGAAACAGATTAAGGAGTTGCTAGAGAAAGGGTATATTCACCCGAGTTCATCACCTTGGGGAGCCCCAGTACTCTTAGTGGAGAAGAAGGATGGAACCTTGAGGATGTGTGTGGATTACCGCTCTTTGAACGAGGTGACCATCAAGAACAAGTATCCCCTGCCAATGATCAATGACTTGTTTGACCAGCTAGAAGGAGCTAGTGTTTTCTCCAAGATCGATCTTTGATCGGGTTATCACCAATTGAAGATCTGTGAGAAGGATATACCCAAGACCGCTTTTACCACAAGGTATGGGCTTTATGAGTATACAGTCATGTCCTCTGGTTTGACAAATGCCCCTGCCTATTTTATGAACATGATGAACAAAGTATTCATGGAGTTCCTGGATAAGTTTGTTGTGGTATTCATTGATGACATATTGGTTTACTCCAAGAATGAGGAGGAACACGCTGAACATCTGCGCTTGGTTTTGGAGAAGCTCAGAGAACATCAGCTTTATGCCAAGTTCAGCAAGTGTGAGTTTTGGCTCAAGGAAGTCGGATTCCTTGGACATGTAGTGTCAGGTGAAGGGATTGCAGTGGACCCTACCAAGGTAGAGTCAGTCACAGAATGGAATGCACCCACCACAGTTGGCGAGATTTGTAGTTTCCTTGGACTTGCTGGATATTACCGGAGATTTATTGAAAATACTCCAAGATTGCAAGGCCCATGACATCATTGTTGAAGAAGGACACCAAGTTCGTTTGGACTGAAGAGTGTGAAGCCAGCTTTCAAGAGTTGAAGAAGCGTTTGGTTATAGCCCCAGTGCTAATCCTGCCTGATGTACACAAGGATTTTCAGGTGTATTGTGATGCGTCACGTCAGGGACTTGGAGGTGTTCTTATGCAAGAGGGAAAAGTGGTGGCTTATGCTTCACGACAGCTTCGACCTCATGAGTTGAACTATGCCACACATGATTTGGAGTTGGCAGCCGTAGTGCATGCACTCAAGACATGGAGACACTATCTTATTAGGAATCGTTGTGATGTTTACACGGATCACAAGAGTTTGAAGTACATCTTCACGCAGAAGGAGTTGAATCTCAGGCAAAGGAGATGGTTGGAACTTATAAAGGATTATGACATGAGTCTGCATTATCATCCAGGAAAAGCCAATGTTGTGGCGGATGCTTTGAGCCGTAAGAGTTATGTTAATACCCTTACGGCACGAGGTTTACCTCAGGAGTTATGTGATGAGCTTAGAGACCTTCAGCTGGAAATAGTTCCAAGAGGTTATGTTGCCGCACTCGAGGTACAATCCACCTTGTTGGTAAGAATCAGAGAAGCCCAGAAGTTGGACCAAGGTATTGCTGAGATAAAGGAGATGATGAGCAAAGGGAAAGCAGAAGGATTCCGTGAAGATGAACATGGAACCATATGGTTTGAGAAATGGATTTGTGTACCCAATGATCCTGAGATCAGGAAGTTGATTCTTCAGGAGGCTCCTGACTTACCATACTCGATACACCCAGGCAACACCAAGATGTACTTGGACTTGAAGGGAAATTTTTGGTGGGCCGGTATGAAGCGAGAAATTGCCGAGTATGTGGCAATATGTGATGTATGTCAGAGAGTAAAGGCGGAGCATCAGAAACCAGCAGGTTTACTTCAGCCGTTGCCGATACCTGATTGGAAATGGGATAAACTTGGTATGGACTTTATCACGGGGTTACCCAGGACTCGTTCAGGTTATGATTCCATTTGGGTGATAGTTGATCGTTTAACCAAGGTTGCTCACTTCATCCCAGTGAAGACCACCTATACAAGTGCTAAGCTGGCAAAGATATATATGACCAGGATCGTATGTCTGCATGGAGTTCCGAGCAGCATCGTATCAGATAGAGGAACACAGTTTACCTCAAAGTTTTGGAATCAGTTGCATGAAACTTTGGGTACCAGGCTAGAGTTCAGTACAGCCTTCCATCCGCAGACTGATGGGCAGACAAAGAGGGTCAATCAGATTCTAGAGGACATGTTGAGAGCTTGTGCGCTAGACTATGGGTCTAGTTGGGATGATAACTTACCTTATGCAGAGTTCTCATACAACAACAACTATCAAGCTAGTTTGCAGATGGCCCCTTTCGAGGCATTGTATGGAAGGAAATGCAGGACACCTTTGATGTGGAATGGAGTTGGAGATCGCAAATTGTTTGGACCTGATTTGATCAAGGATTCTGAGGAGAAGGTCAAGTTGATTCGTGATAGACTTAAGATAGCTCAGTCAAGGCAGAAAAGTTATGCCGATGCTAAACGCAAGGAAGTGATCTATGAAGTGGGAGATAGAGCATATCTTCGAGTGTCTCCACTTCGAGGTATTAAGAGATTTGGAGTCAAAGGAAAGTTAGCACCACGATTTGTGGGACCATACAGAGTTCTGGAACGCAGAGGAGAGGTTGCATACCAGTTGGAATTACTAGAGGATTTGTCAGGAGTTCATGATGTGTTTCATGTTTCCCAGCTGAAGAAGTGTCATGCAGAGATGGCAGAGATCCCTTTGAGAGATACAGTGCCACTAGAAGCAATTCAGTTGGAGAGCGATCTGACTTATGAGGAGAAACCTATTAAGATTCTTGAGACTGTAGAAAGAATCACTCGTACCAAGATCATCAAGTTCTGCAAGGTTTAGTGGAGTCACCACACCGAGGAGGAAGCTACTTGGGAACGAGAGGAAGATCTTAGACAGGACCATCCACACCTTTTTGTTGGCCAACCCGAATCTCGAGGACGAGATTCATCTTAAGGGGGGTAGGTTTGTAACATCCCAATTTTTATTAAATTTGGATGTTAATAGAATCATTCAATGCATATCATATTTCTTTGCATTATGGAGTTTTTTTAATATTCAAATGATATCTTTTCCACTCGAGAAAAACAAATGAGAGGGGATAAGATGACTTCCTCAAAATATAAAAGAGTGGGAAATTTTATTTTGAATATTATTTGAAGTTTTGGAGTTTATTGGTATTTATTTTATTTGCAAAAAGTGCATTAATTGCATTAGGAAAATATTTTCAAAATGTTCTGTGCTTAAGTTAATGTTCATTAGGCTCTAAATATTGCATAGTTATTTTAGAAATTATTGTGGTGTTTTTATTAATTCATTTGAATTGTTTAGGGACACTTTAGTCTTAGGTTTAAAAAACACACACGCACACACGCACTCACCCGCCTGGACCGAAACCAGTTCGGCCCAGGGACACGCGCGCTCAGCTAGCCGCGCCAGGCCAACCGGCCCAGCTGGCCATTTGGCCCAAGGCCAGCGCCCCAGCGCCCAAAACCTCCTGCCCCGTTCGACCCGAGCCGCCGCCGCCATCCCCTGCTCGTCGCCGACCACCACCACCCGCTGTAAGCCGCCGCCCCACCCTCGCCCGTTAGATCGGTCACCAACGGCCTAGATTAGATTAGGTTAGTTGTTTTTTTAGTTGAACCGGTACGCGGTTAACCGCGGTTTTTATTTTAAAAACTGTCGGTCGGTTTCCTTTAGACCGTGCGGTTTTATTTAAACCGAGCGTCGGTTTTATTTAGTTAGCCGCCGCCGCTGTTTCTTTCTTATTTAGCGGCCGTTCACCGTATAGCCTCCGCAGCGGACGCTGCTCGGCCAGCCAGGAGCCGCCACGTGGCCAGGGACCTGTTTGCGATAGTTTTCTTCACTGTTTAGTCCCTTTTATCACAGATTAGTCCCTAAGCTTAGATTAGCCATAACTTTTTAACCGTAGATCCAAACTTGATGAAAACAGCGGCAAATTCTTCGTATTGTTTAGATCTATCCAGTGGTATACCTTTTGCAAACTTTTGTCAGATTCAAATTTGAATTTATTCAGATTCGAATTCGAACTTCAAATGGCCATATCTCTCAAACTGTAGCTCCGATTAAGTTGATTCTTCTTGCACTTTGTCACGTAGCCAAACCCTATCACCTGGACCTTTGTCACAATAATTTTCACACACTAGAATGTGCCTATTAATATTTTTACTAGTATGCATAGTATGCACTATAGTTCACATCACTTCCTGAACCATAGGCCCATGTTGTTTTACACTTAGAATATTTTTCATGCTAGTGTGATGTTTATCCATTTGGTTTTTCCGAGACTTCTGCTTTGCATGTTCTTCTTGGTTCTCTTGAATGTTTGCTTATGTTTGTTTATCTTTTTTGCGATAGTTTGCCCGGAGTGCGAAGCAAAATATTATCAGTCTTTAGAATTCAACCAGCAGTACCAAGGCAAGTTGCATCTTGATCATGTTTCATTACCTATGTTTTTATTATGCACTTAGTTCTTTGCGGTAGGACTGCATGGTAGGAATTGATGCCGCATGACTATGCTTTTCACACAGTAGTTCATTGAGGTAGGTCTGAACCTTATAACATTGTCGCCATCGTTTTACATTATGTTGCTTCGCTAAGTAGACGTGGATTGGGGAGTGAACATTGTAAAGTATGAGTGACAATGTAGTAAATAGGACCTAAGATAATTAATGAACTACTTGGGCGGAAACTTGTTGGAATGGTGGCGAAGTACAGTGGGGCACGCATGGGAAATCCATGGTGGTGCACCACTAGTGGACCGTCCGCTCAGGCTCAAAGAGATCAATCGTATTCTCATGTCTAGAAGCTTACGTGTGCAGCCACATGCCAATATGGGCTCTGGCTTAGTTGAGTAGTTAGTGTGCCCCCTTCCGGGATGGGCTAGCAGATGTAGAATGATGTAGGTGTACCGGCCTATCCGTGGGTTAAGGGGGAACATTTTCGAAAGGCTATGTCTCGATCTTCCGATCATGGAGGTGGTCGAGTCTTGTGGGAAAAGTGCACAACCTCTGCAGAGTTTTCAACCTAATCGATTAGCCGTGTCCCCGGTTACGGACAACTTGAGCATCTAGTAGTGGAAATGTCGGGAGATCTCCTCACCTTTAATTAAACAGTTGGGTTGTAAATGAAACTTGGGGACGGATGGAGTTGGATTTGCCAACTCATCCTATGCAAATGTGTAGTAGTAGAATAACAATCTTTTCTAATAGGGAAAAACTAGCTTTATGCAAAAAACTAAACTTAGAGCTTTCCACCAGCCAAACTGCATGTAAAAGTAGGTTCATTACACTATGATGTGACTTGCCAGTACATTCAATGTACTGACCCATTTGGCTGCAACTTATCACGTTGCAGATATATCCGACGAGGATTAAGGTGCGATAGGTCGATGTTCTACACTCAACCTTGCTCGTGGAGTTGGACTCATTTACTTCTTTGCTTCCGTAGTATTTGCTTATTGGCTTTATGCCCTATTTTGTAATAAATGTATTGCTCCTGGACTATCGATGTAATAAAGAGATGTGTGTTACTTCTGTTATTTCATCGAGTACTGTGTGTGCTAGCAAGTCGATCCAGGGACTAGCACGGTAAGCACAGAGACTTCGACCCTTACCGAGTTGGGTCGCTACAGAGGAAAGGCAGGAGGGGCTAGCCCTCCTCCTTTCCTTCCCTAGTGGGGCGGAGGCTAGAGGTGGGGCGTGCTAGTCCCTTGTGGGGTGGTGTGCTCCCCTCGTTGGCCAAATAATCCCATGTGGCCTTCCGATCATCCGATAATTATCTGGTGCATTCTGGAACTCTTCCAAAGACCAAATACTATGATCCTCTATAGCAATCTGTACCCCCAGACCATTCCAGAACTCATCGTCATGTCTGTGATCTCATCCGGCACTCCAAAAAACATTCGGTCACCAACATACATAACTCATACAGTGCTATATCGTCAACAAACAATAAGGGTGCAGATCTTACGTGTTTGAGAATGATGTAGACATGACCGAGACGCTTCTCCAGTCAATAACCAATAGCGGGATCTGGATGCCCATATTGGTTCATACATATTCTATGAAGATCTTTATTGGTCGAACCTTTATGACAACATACGTAGTTCCCTTTGTTCGTCCGTATGTTACTTGCCCAAGATTCGATGGTCGGTGTCTCCATACCTAGTTCAATCTTGTTACCGGCAAGTCTCTTTACTCATTCCATAATACATCATCCTATAACTAACTCCTTAGTCACTTTGCTTGCAAGCTTCTTGTGATACTGTATTACGGAGAGGGCCTAGAGATACCTCTCTGTCATACGAAGTGGCAAATCCCAATATTGATCCATGCCAACTCAACAAACACCTTCAAAGATACCTCTAGAACACCTTTGTGATCACCCAATTACGAAGTGACGTTTGATACACACAATGCGTTCCTCCGGAGTCTGGGGGTTGGATGATCTCATGGTTGAAGGAATATGTGTTTGACATTAAGAAAGCAGTAGCAATAAACTGAACGATCATATGCTATGCTAACAGATGGATCTTGTCCATCACATCATTCTCCTAATGATGTGATCCCATTATCAAACGACAACTCATGTCTATGGTCAGGAAACCTTAACCATCTTTTAATCAATGAGCTAGTCTAGTAGAGACTTACTAGGGACATGGTATTTGTTTATGTATTCACACATGCATTTAGGTTACCAATCAATACAATTATAGCATGAATAATAAACCTTTATGATGATTAAGGAAATATTATAATAACCACTTTATTATTGCCTCTAGGGAATATTTCCAACAAGAGATACCTATTCTGAACATCCCCAAATAAGCTAAAATTTCGAGGAGATTTATTTTGGAATAAATAAAAAATACTGAAATAAAGAAATACCACAGGAGGCCACCTAGGTGCCCACAAGGCACCAGGGTGCGCCCACCCCTGGGCACGCTCTGGTCGCTTGTGGGGCCCCTAGCCAGCCTTCGTGGCCCATCTTCTGGTAAATAATCTCGTTTTTGCTTGAAAAAATAGGGAGAAGACTTTCGGGAACACCATCATCTCAAGGCGGAATTTTGGCACTAGCACTTTTGCTCTCCAGCGAAGCGATTCCACCAGGGACACTTCCCTCCGGAAGGGTGAAATCAAAGCCATCGTCATCACCAACAACCCTCTCATCGTGGAAGGACCAATCTTCATCAACATCTTCACTAGCACCATCTCATCTCAAACCCTAGTTCATCTCTTGTATTGAAATCTTTGTCTCAAAACCTCATATTGGTCCTTGTGGGTTGCTAGTAGTGTTGATTACATCTTGTAGTTGATGCTAGTTGGTTTATTTGGTGGAACATTATATGTTCAGATCCTTAATGCTATTCAATACCCCTCTGATCGTACATGAATATTTGTGAGTAGTTACATTTGTTCTTGAGGACTGTAACACCCTCGATGCGGCTATATCTCCCACGTGTCGAAGCACGACTTAGAGGCATAACCGCATTGAAAGCAATGTCGCAAGTGAGGTAATCTTCACACAACCCATGTAATACATAAGGGACAGAGATACATAGTTGGCTTTCAATCGCCACTTCACACAATACATGAATAAAGCATTACATCATCCAAATACAATCAAGGTCCGACTACGGAACCAAAATAAAGAGCAACCCCAAATGCAACAAGGTCCCCCTATCGACCCCAACTGGGCTCCACTACTGATCAACTAGAAACGAAACAAGACAAAGGACAAGATCTTCATCGAGCTCCTCCTTGAGCTTGGTTGCATCACCTGCTCGGTAACATCGGCACCTGCAAACTGGTTTTGGAAGTATCTGTGAGCCACGAGGACTCAGCAATCTCACACCCTCACGATCAAGACTATTTAAGCTTAAGGGTAAGGTAAAGGTATGAGGTGGAGCTGCAGCAAGCGACTAGCATATATGGTGGCTAATCTATTCGCAAAAGAGAGCGAGAAGAGAAGGCAAAAGCACGGTCGAACAACTATGATCAAGAAGTGATCCTAGAACAACCTACGTCAAGCATTACTCCAACACCATGTTCACTTCCCGGACTCCGCCGAGAAGAGACCATCACGGTTACACACACGGTTGATTCATTTTAATTAAGTTAAGTTTCATGTTATCTACAACCGGACATTAACAAATTCCCATCTGCCCATAACCGCGGGCACGACTTTCAAAAGTTCAAATCCCTGCAGGGGTGTCCCAACTTAGCCCATCACAAGCTCTCACGGTCAACGAAGGATATTCCTTCTAGCGGGAAGACCCGACCAGACTCGGAATCCCGGTTACAAGACATCCTCGACAATGGTAAAACAAGTCCAGCAAGACCACCCGCTGTGCCGACAAATCCCGATAGGAGCTGCACATATCTCGTTCTCAGGGCACACCGGATAAGCTAAGTGTATGGGAGCCAACGTAACCCAAGTTGCCAAGGGACGGCCCCGCACGGTGCTCTGGGTTGGACCAACACTTAGAGAAGCACTGGCCCGGGGGGGGGGGGGGGTTAAAATAAGATGACCCTTGGGCTGGCCGACCCAAGGGAAAGAAAAAGGCTAGGTGGCAAATGGTAAAACCAATGTTGGGCCTTGCTGGAGGAGTTTTATTCAAGGCGAACTATCAAAGGGGTTCCCATTATAACCCAACCGCGTAAGGAACGCAAAATCCGGGAACATAACACCAATATGACGGAAACTAGGGCGGCAAGAGTGGAACAAAACACCAGGCATAAGGCCGAGCCTTCCACCCTTTACCAAGTATATAGATGCATTAATTAAATAAGAGATATTGTGATATCCCAACAAAATATCCATGTTCCAACATGGAACAAGCTCCAATCTTCACCCGCAACTAACAACGCTATAAGAGGGGCTGAGCAAAGTGGTAACATAGCCAAACAACGGTTTGCTAGGACAAGGTGGGTTAGAGGCTTGGTTCAAAAATATGGGAGGCATGATAAGCAAGTGGTAGGTATCGCAGCATAGGCATAGCAAAAGAGCGAGCAACTAGCAAGCAAAGATAGAAGTGATTTCAAGGGTATGGTCATCTTGTGTGAAATCCTGCAAGGAAGAAGAACGAGTCCATGAAGAAGACAAACAGACGTAGTCGAACGGGTCCTCACAAATGTGACATATCGGAACCAACCCGAAGAAGCAATACTGGAAAGAAGCACACAACATAGTAAACAAACCACACACGAACATGGTATGATATGCGGGATGCGGTATGTGATGCATATGCATGATTTGGAAAGGAATGATTAAACCTGGCCTCAACTTGGAAATCCAAAAGTGCCACTGGAAAGAGGAGTTGATTTCGGTTGAAATCGATATAAAGATCATCGGAATCGGATGCACGGTTTGGAAATGGCAAGCAAAACAAATATGACACCGGTCTGCGATAATCAGCAAGTGACCATCTAAATGCATCAAGATAAATATGCTACAGCACTCAAACATGGCAACAAAATACATGGCAGGGATCCACTCATGATGCTTGACAAAAGATGAACACTGAGCTACGGCTAATTCATCCATTAACAGGTTCAAACAAGCATGGCAAAAGTGCAAATGATAAATATGCTACAGGAAGTTAACATGGCAAAGTAAGGCATGGCATGAAGCTACTCAAAGCACTTAACAAAAGTCCCTTAGTGACCTTGGGATCAAAAAATACAATTGCAAGCATGTGAACATGGCAAAAACATAAACAGATTAAGACTTAGTGAAAAACTAGAGCATGGCAAAACAATTAACGAGTAGGCATGTTTACGAGCTCGATGCACTCACTACAAAGCATGGCATGACAAACTAAGCATACACCCATCAAGAAGACATGGCATAGAAGCTAGAAATAGCAAGAACATAAACATAGCATGCACGGATCAATAGCAACATCCTCGGCAAAATCGCTAACATGTCAACAATCTGCCAGGAATCATGATATAGCAAAAGTAGAGCTCGATTGACTCAATCTAGGGTGCTCCATAAATGCAAACAAAGACATGGATGGATAGAGCACCACAATGTTAACAAAACATCCTTACTGATCATCCTCAAAAGAGGCACGGATCACTAGGAAACAACATGAACATATGGCATACAGACAAAAACAGGACAAGGACTTGGTGCAATTCTAAGTCCCTGAAATCAACATTACCGATTACGCTACTTTGCAAGCTTGTGCTAGTCACCACAAATATCACAAAAATACATGGCAAGCACCACTGCAAAGATGGAATGGCATATAACGAGACACATGTAGAGCTCAGGATCATAGCATGCACACATTAAACATGGCAAAAATGACAAAATGCCATTTGCTGAAACAGATCTGACAAATTCATCACATAGCCCTCTTCCCACAACATTTCAGGCATCAATATGAGCTCAAATGAAAATGATGCAATGAGATGAAATGATGTACTCGTCAAGACGAACATTTTGATATGCTACACGTGCAAATCGGAGCAACGGTGATGAAATTATGACATGATGAACAGGGCTAGAAAAACATGCAGATCTGGGACTTAGAAAAAAAAACATGGGCGTGGGATAGCTACATGACGCACTGAGCGGAGGATAGGGGGGTTGGCTCACCATGGGCTTCGGCCCAGGACGGGGAAAGGCACGGCAGAGGCGGGCCGGAGAGCTGGGCCGCGGGGAGGTCCAGGAGCTGGGCCGGCTCGGGGTGCGGCCCACGTGACTGAGGCTTCGGCCCACGACGGTCGGGCTCGTCTTCCCGACGCGGCGCGCAGAGGCCATCGGCGGTGAACGACAGGACGACGGTGCCGGCGACGAAGAAGACTGGGGACGGTGGCGCGGGGCAGATCCGGTCACTAGGGCTGGATTTGGAGGCGGGGTCGACGGCGGAGCTCCACGGGGCGGCGCGAAGACAGTGGTCGGCGGGGAAGCTCCAAACAGCGGCAGACGGTGGTAGGGCGCGGAGAAGGATGGCGGAGTGGCGGCCACAGCGCCGCGGCGGCGACAACCGTCGATGGAAAGCCGGCGAGGCCACGCAGGACCGCGCAGTGGCGCAACGGCGGGCGGGCGGCGAGCCACAACGAAGGGATGGCGCGCCACGGCGAAGGGAGCAGTGGGCCGCGATTTGTGCGGTGGCCTGCGGAAGCCGAGGCGGCGGCGGGGAACTCCGGCAAGACGCCGATGAAGATCCGGCGAGGAGCGGGTCTCCTCGCGCGCGGGCGGCGGCGGATCTGGGCCCATGCGGGCCCCGGATGGGCTCTACGGGCCGCGGCAGCGGAGGGAGCTGAGGTGGCGGCCTCTTGTTGGTTCGGCCGGCGACGATGCTGACGTTGCAGCCCATGATTGGCCCGGGCGACGTGGAGGGCAGCAGCGGACATGTCCGGCGCGGCGCAGATGCGTCCGGATGCGCGGTGGAGGAGGTAGACTAGGGTTAGACCGCGAATTTCGGAGGGAGACACAAATATATAGGTAGAGGGAGCTAGGGGAGTCCAAATGAGGTGCGGTTTTTGGCCATGCGATCGTGATCGAATGGCCGAGATGATGGAGGGGGTTTAGGTGGGTTTTGGGCCACTTTGGAAGGGTGTTGGGCTGAAACACAAACGAGGCCTTTTCGGTCCCTCGGTTAACCATTGGAGTATCAAACGAAGTCCAAATGGCACGAAACTTGACAGGCGGTCTACCGGTGGTAAACCAAGGCCGCAAGACAAGTCTTGGTCCAATCCAAAAATGTTTAACACCTGCACACGAAAAGAGGTAGAAAGGGACACCGGGTGACATAGGAGCGTTGGATTGCAAAATGGACAACGGGGAAAATGCTCGGATGCATGAGACGAACATGTATGCAAATGAAATGCACATGATGACATGATATGCAATACATGACACGCAAGCAATGACAACGCAACAACAGCGAATAACTGGAGGACACCTGGCACATCAGTCTCGGGGCGTTACAAGGACATGGGAGAAGTCTTGTCATAAGTAATCATGGCAATTTGGTATTCACTCGATATTTTGATGATATTTATGTGGTTGTTTCCCTTAATAGTGTTATGTGAATGTCGACTACATGACACTTCACCATATTTTGGGCCTAAGGGAACTCATTGTGGAGTAGTAATTAGATGATGCGTTGCTAGAGTAATAGAAACTTAAACCCTAGATTATGCGCTATTCCATAAGGGGCTGATTTGGATCCACATGTTTCATGCTACGGTTATATTTATCTTAATTCTTCTTTTGTAGGTGTAGATGCTTGCGGGAGGGGTTAATCATAAGTTGGAGGCTTGTTCAAGTAAGAACATCACCCAAGCACTGGTCCACCCACATATCAAACTATCAAAGTAACAAACACGAATCAAACAAACATGATGAAAGTGACTAGATAAAATTCCCATGTCACTCATTACAAATTACCTTACTACCAAACTATCTATTACCGATAATTTCAGTGTTTCCTGAGAATACCTTGCTGAAAACCGCTTATCATTTCCTTCTTCTCCTCGTTGGGTTCGACACTCTTACTTATCGAAAGGACCACGATTGATCCCCTATACTTGTGGGTCATCAATACTCTTTTCTGGCACCGTTGCCGGGGAGTGAAGCGCCTTTGGTGAGTGGAATTTGGTAAGGAAAAATTTATATTACGTGCTAAAATTTACTGTCAGTTGTTACTTTGGAAAACAATCCTTTGAGGGGTTTGTTCGGGGTATCTTCACCTCGACTGGAGGCAAACATAGTTTCCCCTCAACCTACTGAAAATGTTTATTATGAGATTCCTTTGGGTATGATAGAGAAACTGCTAGCTAATCCTTATGTAGGAGATGGGAGAATACATCCTGATATGTACTTAATATATGTGGATGAAGTTTGTGGATTATTTAAGCTTGCAGTTTTATCCGAAGACGGAGTTAATAAGAAGGTTTTCCCTTTATCTTTTGGGGGAAAAGCATTGACATGGTATAGGCTATGTGATGATATTGGAACCAATTGAAATTGGAATTTCATCAGGAGTTTTATCCTATGCATCTGGTTCATCTTGATCGTAATTATTTATATAATTTTTGGCCACGCATAGGAGAAAGTATCGCTCAAGCTTGGGGAGGCTTAAGTACATGATTTACACATGCCCCAATCACGAGCTCTCAAGAGAAATTATCTTACAGAATTTTTATGCTCGGCATTCTCATAATGCTAAAACCATGCTCGATTCTTCTTCTATTGGTTCCTTTATGAAGAAAACTATTGAATTCAGATGGGATCTCCTGAAAAGAATTAAACGCAACTATGAAGATTGGGAACTTGACAAAGGTAAAGAGTCAGGCATAAAACTTGAGTTTGATTGTGTTAAATCTTTTATGGACACCGATGTTTTTCATAAGTTTAGCACTAAATATGGACTTAACTCGGAGATAGTAGCTTCTTTCCTTGAATCGTTTGCTACTCATGTTGATCTTCCTAAGGAGAAGTAGTTTAAATATCATCCTCCCATTAAAGAAAAGATTGAGGAACTTAGTTAAAGATGGAACTATCATTTACAATGTTGATCTAGTTGTGCCTACTTCTTATATTGAGAAACCTCCTTTCCCTATTAGGATAAAAGAATATGATAAAATATCAACTAAGGTTAATAAAAGTTATATTAGAACACCTACACCCTCTGATCAAATTAAAGTTGAACCTGATGTTGCTATGGTTAAAGATCTCTTGGTTGATAAAATTGACAAGCATCTTATTTACTTCTGTGATGAAGCTACTAGAATTGCTAAGCCTGATCTTAAAGATAAGAATAAGTCTGTCATTGGCATGACTGTTGTCTCTGTTAAAATAGGAGATCATTTTTACCATGGTTTATGTGAGTTGGGTGCTAGTGTGAGCGTTATCCCATTTACATCATATCAAGAGATTATGAATAATATTGCACCTACTAAAATAGAAGACATTGATGTTACTATTAAGCTTGCAAATGGAGATACTATTTCACCACTTGGGATTGTTAGAGATGTTGAAGTCTTGTGTGGAAAGATAAAATACCCTACTGATTTTCTAGTCCTTGGTTCTCCACAGGGCGATTTTTGTCCCATTATATTTGGTAGGCCTTTCTTGAATACAGTTAATGCCAAGATAGATTGCAATAAAGAAACTGTTAGCGTTAACTTTGGTGATGTGTCTCATGAGTTTAATTTCTCTAAGTTACATAGACAACCCCATGATAAAGAATTTCCTAGTAAGGATGTGCTTCTATTGTTGTACCACCTACTGATTCGTTAGAACAATATTTGCTAGATCACAAAAATGATATGCATATGAATGAAAGAAATGAAATAGATAAGATATTCTTTGATCAAGCATCTATCCTTAAACATAATTGCCCATTGAAACCCTTGGAGTTCATCGTCCACCTAAGGGTGATCATGTGTTTGAATTGAAGCAACTACCTGATACATTGAAATGTGCTTATCTTGATGAAAAGAAGATATATCCTGATAGTATTAGTGCTAACCTTTCAGAGCATGAAGAGAAGAGATTACTTATAACTCTGAGGAAGCACCGTGCCACTATTGGATATACTCTTGATGATATTAAGGGCATTAGTCCCACTCTATGTCAGCACAAGATTAATATGGAGCATGATGCTAAGCCAGTTGTTGATAACCCATGATGGTTAAATCCTAGGATGAAGGATTTGGTAAGAACTGAAATATTAAAGCTTCTGGAACCAGGTATAATCTATCCCACATATGATAGTAGATGGGTAAGTCCCGTTCATTGTGTTCCTAAGAAATGAGGTATAATTGTTGTTCCTAATGATAAAATGAACTCATCCCACAAAGAATTGTAACTCACTATAAGATGGTAATTGATTTTAGAAAATAAAACAAAGCTACTAGAAAAGATCATTACCCCTTGCCTTTTATTGATCAAATGTTAGAAAGATTATTTAAGCACACACACTTTTGCTTCCTTGATGGATATTCTGGTTTCTCTCAAATACCCATGTCGCAAGAAGATCAAGAGAAAACTACTTTTACTTGCCCCTTTGGAACTTATGCTTATAGATGTATGCCTTTTGGTTTATGCAATGCACCTGCTACCATTCAAAGATGTATGACTGATAACCCACAAGTATAGGGGATCAATTGCAGCCTCTTTCAATAAGTAGGAGTGTCGAACCCAATGAGGAGCTAAAGGTAGAAAAAATATTCCCTCAAGTTCTATCGACCACCGATACAACTCTACGCACGCTTAACATTCGCTTTACCTAGAACAAGTATGAAACTAGAAGTACTTTGTAGGTGTTGTCGGATAGGTTTGCAAGATAATAAAGAGTACGTAAATAAAAAGTAGGGGATGTTTAGATGAAGACACAACTAAGTTAGTTTTAGTAGAGAACTTTTTGTCACACAAGAAAGTTATTTGTCCCTAGGAAATCGATAACTAGACCAGTAATCATTATTGCAATTTTATTTGAGGGAGAGGCATAAGCTAACATACTTTCTCTTCTTGGATCATATGCACTTATGATTGGAACTCTAGCAAGCATCCGCAACTACTAAAGATCATTAAGCTAAAACCCAACCATAGCATTATAAGGCATCAAGTCCTCTTTATTCCCATACGCAAACAACCTACTTACTCGGGTTTGTGTTTCTATCACTCACGCCACCCACCATAAGCAAATGATGAACATATTGCAAACCCTACAGCGGGGATCCCTCACGCTTGTGTGATACGGAGAGCACCATAGGACAACACCAATAATAAAACATGCAACTCAAACCAATCACGATCATCGATTAACCCATAGGAGAAAACAGATCTACTCAATCATCATAGGATAGCCATACATCATTTGGAAATAATATATAGCGTTAAGAACCATGTTTAAGTAGAGATTGCAACGGGTAAAAGAGGGGTTACACCGCTGCATAGAGGGGGAGAGAGTTGGTGATGAGGGCGGTGAAGTTGTTGGTGTAGATCGTTGTCGCGATGATGGCCCCGGCGGCGTTCCAGCGCCACCGGGAGAGAGGGGGAGAGAGCCCCCTTCTTCTTCTTCTTCTTCCTTGACCTTCTCCCTAGATGGGAGAAGGGTTTCCCCTCTGGTCCTTGGTCTCCATGGCATGGGAGGGGCGAGAGCCCCTCCGAGATTGGATTTGTCTCTCTGTCTCTCTCTATTTGTGCGTTCCCTGATTCTACCCTTTCACCGTTTGTTAAATTCCTAGAGATCCGTAACTCCGATTGGGCTGAATTTTGGACACGATTTTTATTCGGATATTGGCTTTCTTGTGGCGAAAGAAGAGCACCAATTGCCTTATGGGGTAGCCACGAGGGCCCAGGGCGCGCTTGACTCCCCTGGGGCACGCCCCTACCTCGTGTCCCCCTTGGGCATCGTATCACGTTGATTCTTCTTCCCAAAAATCACATATATTCCAAAAAAATCTCTGTCAGTTTTTATCCCGTTTGGACTCAGTTTGATATGGATTTTCTGCGAAACATGCAACAAACAGGAACTGGCACTCGGCACTGGATCAATATGTTAGTCCCAAAAATAGTATAAAAAGTTGCCAAAAGTATATGAAAGTTGTATAATATTGGCATGGAACAATCAAAAATTATAGATACGACGGAGACGTATCAGCATCCCCAAGCTTAATTCCTGCTCGTCCTCGAGTAGGTAAATGATAAAAAAGACAATTTTTGATGTGGAATGCTACCTAGCATAATCTTGATCATGTAATCTAATCATGGCATGAATATTAAGACACGAGTGATTCAAAGCAATAGTCTATCATTTGACTTTAAGATAATAATACTTCAAGCATACTAATAAAGCAATCATGTCTTTTCAAAATAACATGGCCAAAGAAAGTTATCCCTACAAAATCATATTGTCTGGCTATCCTCCATCTTCACCACACAAAATATTCAAATCATGCACAACCCCGATGACAAGCCAAGCAATTGTTTCATACTTTTGATGTTCTCAAACCTTTTCAACTTTCACGCAATATATGAGCGTGAGCCATGGACATAGCACTATAGGTGGAATAGAATATGATGGTGGAGGTTGTGTGGAGAAGACAAAAGGAAGAAAGTCTCACATCGACGCGGCTAATCAATGGGCTATGGAGATGCCCATCAATTCAATGCGAGGAGTAGGGATTGCCATGCAACGGATGCACTAAGAGCTATAAGTGTATGAAAGCTCAAACTGAAACTAAGTGGGTGTGCATCTAACTTGCTTGCTCATGAAGACCTCATGCATTTGAGGAAGCCTGTCATTGGAATATACAAGCCAAGTTCTATAATGAAAATTCCCACTAGTATATAAAAGTGGTAACTCAAGAGACTCTCTATATGAAGAACATGGTGCTACTTTGAAGCACAAGTGTGGTAAAAGGATAGTAACATTGCCCCCCTTTTTTGGGGGCTTCTTTGGCCCCCTTTTTTTATTTAGGCTTCTTTGGCCTCTCTTTTTTCTTGGGGCATTGCTCTAATAATGATGATCATCTCACTTTTATTTACTTACAACTCAATATTACAACTCGATACTAGAACAAAGATATGACTCTATATGAATGCCTCCGGCGGTGTACCGGGATGTGCAATGATCTAGCATAGCAATGACATCAAAAAATGGACAAGCCATGAAAACATCATGCTAGCTATCTTACGATCATGCAAAGCAATATGACAATGATGCTCAAGTCATGTATATGAAGATGATGGAAGTTGCATGGCAATATATCTCGGAATGGCTATGGAAATGACATGATAGGTAGGTATGGTGGCTGTTTTGAGGAAGATATAAGGAGGCTTATGTGTGATAGAGTGTATCATATCACGGGGTTTGGATGCACCGGCGAAGTTTGCACCGACTCTCAAGGTGAGAAAGGGCTATGCACGGTGCCGAAGAGGCTAGCAATGATGGAAGGGTAAGAGTGCGTATAATCCATGGACTCAACATTAGTCATAAAGAACTCACATACTTATTGCAAAAAATCTATTAGTCATCGAAACAAAGTACTACACGCATGCTCCTAGGGGGATAGATTGGTAGGAAAAGACCATCGCTCGTCCTCGACCGCCACTCATAAGGAAGATAATCAATAAATACCTAATGCTCCAACTTCGTTACATAACGGTTCACCATACGTGCATGCTACGGGAATCACAAACTTCAACACAAGTATTTCTACAATCCACAACTACCCACTAGCATGACTCTAATATCACCATCTTTATATTGCAAAACTATTGCAAGGAATCAAACATATCATATTGAGTGATCTACAAGTTTTATGTAGGATTTTATGACTAACCATGTGAATGACCAGTTCCTGTCATCTCTCTAAATAGATATAAGTGAAGCAAGAGAGCTTAATTCTTTCTACAAAAGATATGCCCACGCTCTAACAAATATAAGTGAAGCAAAAGAGCATTCTACAAATGGCGGTTTTCTATGTGAAGAGAAATAGGCAATCCAAACTTCAAATGATATACATGAAGCACATGAAGCATTCTATAAAGCCATACTCAAAAGATATAAGTGAAGTGCAATGAGCATTCTATAAATCAACCAAGGACTATCTCATACCAGCATTGTACATAAAAGAAAATTGAAAACTAAATGCAAAAGACGCTCCAAGATTTATGCATATCATGTGATGAATAAAAATATAGCTCCAAGTAAAGTTACCGATGATCGTTAGAAGAAAGAGGGGATGCCTTCCGGGCATCCCCAAGCTTGGTTGGTTGGGAGTACTTGAATATTTCCTTGGGCTGCCTCGGGCATCCCCAAGCTTAGGCTCTTGCCACTCCTTATTCCTTCATCCATCGTGATCTCTCCCAAAACTTGAAAACTTCAATCACACAAAACTTAACAAAAAGTTCGGTAAGATCTGTTAGTATAATAAAGCAAATCACTACTCTAAGTACTATTGCAAACCAATTCATATTTTGTTTTTTCATTGTAGCTAATGTAATATAACTTTTCCATGGCTTAATCCACTGATAGAAATTGATAGTTTCATCAAAACAAGCAAACTATGCATCAAAAACAGAATCTGTCTTAAACAGGACAGTTCGTAGTAATCTGAACATTCACCATACTTCTGGTACTCCAAAAATTCTGAAAAATAGGAAAAATAAAAAAATTGTATATAAAGACAGTGAAAAAAGTTTCAGAACCGTTTGACGTTCCAGTAAAAAATGTAAAATCGTGCACTACAGCCAAAGTTTCTGTCCTGCACCGCACAAACCAACAAGCAATGTAAACATCCTAAAGGCAAATCTTGGCACATTATTTTTATAATACAATGGAATTTTACAAGGGGATAATTATTTTTGTTGAAAAGTTTCTGTAATCAAGATTCACAAAGTTTCTGTGAGCATGAACAAAGTTCAAGGAGCTCCCCCGCTTCAACAATGCTTATCTCTCTTACTTTCACTTTCCTTTTTGAAAAGTTTTGGGCTCCCCTCTTTATTTTTTTGTTTTTAAACTATGTAAAAGCACTCAACAGAAATAAATGACTCTCTAAAACTTCCGGGTTGTCTCCCTGGCAGCGCTTTCTTTAAAGCCATTAAGCCAGGCATAAAGTGCTCAAGTAATGAATCCACCCGGATCCCAAGGTATATCAATGCCAATTTTAATTAACAATGATTTGTGATTTAGTAGTGAGCACAAAGAAACATATATCATGTAATGACGAAGTCTAACTCTCTTCCTATGCATCGGCATGTCATAAAAGAACAATTCATGCACACATAGTAAAGGCCAATGCATAGTATAAACAGTTTCTTGCAATTTTATCATATTGGAAACATGGAGAGGCGGAGATGTAGTTCATCTCTCATAATAATTGCAATTAGGAGCAGCAAGAACATGCATATTATATCTATCAAAATCATCATGTGTAGTAGTAAAACGCAACCCATCAATATAATCCTTAATAAGGGCAAACTTCTCCGATATAGTGTAGTCGGAAGAATTTAAAAAGATAACAGGACTATCATGTGTGGGTGCAATAGCAACAATTTCATGTTTAACATAAGGAACTATAGCAAGTTAATCTCCATAAGCATAATTCATATTGGCATCTTGTCCACAAACATAGCAAGCATCAAGTTCATCAAAAGGGGATATTTCAAACGAATCAACGTGATCATAACAATCATCATAGCAATCATCCTTCGGTAAGCACGAAGGGAAATTAAACAATGTATGAGTTGAAGAGTTACTCTCATTAGAAGGTGGGAATGGGTAGCTAATCCGCTCTTCCTCCTTTTATTCTTTGCTCTCCTCATCATCTTTTTCATCCAATGAGCCCCCAGTTCCATCAGTTCCTTCTTCCATAGACTCATGCAAAATATTAGTCTCTTCTTGGACAGCGGAGGAGTCCTCAATATATGGTTTAACATAGGCATTAGAAGCATAATTATCATAACACTATTTAAGTATGGCAAAATTTTTAGATTTGTAAAGAGTAGCATCATACTTTCCAATCAAAGAAGCAATTTCATAAGCACCCTTAAAAGCAACAAATTCTTCAATTTGTTGAACATCATAGTAATTATAAACATCCTTAGCATACGAAGATACAATTCCATTATCACTAAACTCACATTGGTAGGGAAGGTGTTTCTTAGGGTCTTTAGAACAACAAGTAAAATCATATATTTCACATAAATTCCAAGTATAGCATTGCAAACGATGAATTTGATCTAGTAAAAGTTTCCCTTTTTGAGACAAACGGTGTCACACATAACAAGCATGCTCATCTAAAGATTTGCCCTCAACTAAGTGGTTCTTCAACCATTGATTCAGTAGGTACCACTATTTTTTTTGGTATTTTGTGTTCCATATCCATAACTAAAGATAGAGAACAACTTAGAACAACAAATAAAAATTACTTAGTGATAAAGCAAACAAGCACACACGAGGATATTCACCCCTCGCTATAACTCCCCGGCAACGGCGCCAGAAAAAGGTCTTGATAACCCACAAGTATAGGGGATCAATTGTAGCCTCTTTTGATAAATAGGAGTGTCGAACCCAACGAGGAGCTAAAGGTAGAACACATATTCCCTCAAGTTCTATCGACCACCGATACAACTCTACACACGCTTAATGTTCACTTTACCTAGAACAAGTATGAAACTAGAAGTACTTTGTAGGTGTTGTTGGATAGGTTTGCAAGATAATAAAGAGTGCATAAGTAAAAAGTAGGGGCTGTTTAGATGAAGACACAATTAATTTAGTTTTAGTAGAGAACTTTTTGTCACACAAGAAAGTTATTTGTCCCTAGGCAATCGATAACTAGACCGGTAATCATTATTGCAATTTTATTTGAGGGAGAAGCATAAGCTAACATACTTTCTCTTCTTGGATCATATGCACTTATGATTGGAACTCTAGCAAGCATCCGCAACTACTAAAGATCATTAAGGTAAAACCCAACCATAGCATTATAAGGCATCAAGTCCTCTTCATTCCCATACGCAAAAAACCTACTTACTCGGGTCTGTGTTTCTATCACTCACGCCACCCACCATAAGAAAATGATGAACATATTGAAAACCCTACAGTGGGGATCCCTCATGCTTGCGCGACACGGAGAGCACCATAGGACAACACCAATAATAAAACATGCAACTCAAACCTATCACGATCATCGATTAACCCATAGGACAAAGCGGATCTGCTCAATCATCATAGGATAGCCATACATCATTGGGAAATAATATATAGCGTTAAGCACCATGTTTAAGTAGAGATTACAGCGGGTAAAAGAGGGGTTACACCGCTGCATAGTGGGGGAGAGAGTTGGTGATGATGGCGGTGAAGTTGTTGGTGTAGATCGTTGTCGCGATGATGGCCCCGGCGATGGTTCGGCGCCACTGGGAGAGAGGGGGAGAGAGCCCC
Organism: Triticum aestivum; assembly: GCF_018294505.1. Lineage (NCBI taxonomy): Eukaryota > Viridiplantae > Streptophyta > Magnoliopsida > Poales > Poaceae > Triticum > Triticum aestivum. The sequence continues at coordinate 355,372,724 of NC_057806.1, forward strand.
CTTCTTCTTCTTCTTATTCCTTGACCTTCTCCCTAGATGGGAGAAGGGTTTCCCCTCTGGTCCTTGGTCTCCATGGCATGGGAGGGGCGAGAGCCCCTCCGAGATTGGATCTGTCTCTATGTCTCTCTCTGTTTGTCCGTTCCCTGATTCTACCCATTCACCGTTTGTTAAATTCCCGGAGATCCGTAACTCCGATTAGGCTGAATTTTGGACATGATTTTTATCCGGATATTGGCTTTCTTGCGGCGAAAGAAGGGCACCAACCGCCTTACGGGGTGGCCATGAGGGCCCAGGGCGCGCCCCCTGCCTCGTGGCCCCTTCAGGCATTGTCTTGCGGTTATTCTTCTTCCCAAAAATCACATATATTCCAAAAATAGTCTCCGTCAGTTTTTATCCCGTTTGGACTCCGTTTGATATGGATTTTCTGTGAACCAAAAAACATGCAACAAACAGGAACTGGCACTGGGCACTGGATCAATATGTTAGTCCCAAAAATAGTATTAAAAAGTTGCCAAAAGTATATGAAAGTTGTATAATATGGGCATGGAACAGTCAAAAATTATAGATACGAGGAGACGTATCAATGAATGCTATATTCTATGATTTTTGGAGGTTTTCATGGATGACTTTTCTGTTTACGAGACTTCTTTTGATGATTGTTTAAGCAACCTTGATCGAGTTTTGCAGAGATGTGAACAAACTAATCTTGTCTTGAATTGGGAGAAGTGCCACTTTATGGTAAATGAAGGTATTGTCCTCTAGCATAAAATTTCTGAACGAGGTATTGAGGTAGATAAAGCTAAAGTTGATGCAATAGAGAAAATGCCATGTCCTAAAGATATTAAAGGTATAAGAAGTTTCCTTGGTCATGCTTGTTTCCATAGGAGATTTATTAAAGACTTCTCTAAAATATCTACGCCTCTTACCCATCTCGTAGAAAAAGATGTGCCATTTGTTTTTGATGATGATTGTGTAGAAGCCTTTGAAACACCTAAGGAAGCCTTAACTTCTACACCCATTATTCAACCAACTGATTGGAGCTTGCCTTTTGAAATTATGTGTGATGCTAGTGATTATGCCATTGGTGCCGTTCTAGGACAAAGAGTTGATAAGAAATTAAATGTTATCCATCATGCTAGTAAAACTCTAGACAATGCTCAAAGAAATTATTCTACGATTGAGAAATAATTTCTAGCAGTAATGTGTTTGCATGTGATAAATTCAGATCTTATATTGTTGATTCTAAAGTAACCATGCACACTGGTCATGCTGCTATCAAATATCTTATGGAACAGAAAGATGCTAAACCTATATTGATTAGGTGGGTTCTTTTGCTACAAGAATTTGATATGCATATTACTGATAGGAAGGGATCTGCCAATCCCATAGATGATAATTTTTCTAGATTGGAAAATGTTCATGATGACCCACTACCTATTGATGATAGTTTTGATGAACAATTAGCTGTTATAAATGCTTCTCGTAATACTCCTTGGTATGCAGACTATGCTAATTACATTGTTGCTAAATATATATCACCTAGTTTCACATAGCAGCAATTTTTTTTCTCCTTTGATTGAAGACATTAGTTTTGGGATGACCCACATTTTGATAAAGGAGTAGATGGTATTATTAGACGTTGTGTACTTGAGCATGAACATGAACAAATCCTACAGAAGTGTCATTCTGAGGCATATGGAGGGCACCATGTTGGAGATAGAACCGCACATAAGGTATTACAATCTGGTTTTTATTGGCCTACTCTCTTCAGGGATGCACGTAAGTTTGTCTTATCTTGTGTTGAATGTCAAAGAATTGGTAATATTGGTAGACGACAGGAAATGCCAATGAATTATTCACTTGTTATTGAACCATTTGATGTTTGGGAATTTTATTATATGGGGCCTTTTCCTTGCTCTAATGGGTACTCACATTCTAGTTGTTATTGATTACGTTACAAAGTGGGTAGAAGTTATTCAACTAGTAGTGCTGATCATAACACTTCTATTAAAATGCTTAAAGAAGTTATTTTCCCGAGGTTTGGAGTCCCTAGATATTTAATGATTGATGGTGGCTCACATTTTATTCATGATGCTTTCTGAAAACTTCTTGCTAAATATTATGTTAACCATAGAATTGCATCACATATCATCCTCGGTCTAGTGGACAAGTTGAATTGAGCAATAGAGAAATCAAGTTAATTTTGCAAAAGACAATTAATAGATCTAGAAAGAACTGGTCTAAGAAACTTGATGATGCATTATTGGCTTATAGAACCGTTTATAAAAATCCTATGGGTATGTCTCCATATAAAATGGTCTATGGAAAAGCATGTCATTTACGTCTTGAGCTAGAACATAAGCCATATTGGGTAATTAAATAACTTAAATATGATTTCAAACTTGTCGATGAGAAGAGATTATTTGACATTAGCTCGATAGATGAGTGGAGAACCCAAGCTTATGAAAATGCCAAGTTGTTTAAATAAAAAGTTAAGAGATGGCATGATAAAAGAATCCAAAAATGGGAATTCAAAGTAGGCGGATATCTTCTATTGTACAACTCTCATTTAAGATCCTTTGCATGAAAACTTCTCTCTAAATGGGAAGGACCATATATTATTGAAGAAGTTTATCATTCTGGAGCTATCAAGATTAACAATTCCGAAGGAACTAATCTGAGACTGGTCAATGGGCAAAGAATAAAGCATTGTATTTCAGGTACACCTATTAATGTTGAAACTAACATTGTCCAAACCATGACACCGGAAGAATACATAAGAGAGACTTTCCAGGACACTCCAGGACAGTGAAAAGGAATAGGTATGTGATACGTTAAGTAAACCGACTCTAAAAATTCCATAAAAATATTCTTTGCTTGTTTTGGAATATTAAAAAAAATATAAGAAACAACTGAGGGAACCCATAAGGTGCACACAAGGCACTTGGGCGCGCCCACCCCCTGGGCGTACCCTGGTGGCTTGTGGGCCCCTCGTGTGCCTTCCCGACTCCATTTTCTTCTGGAATGCTTGTTTTGCAAGATAACAACTCTTTATATATACTCCTGAATATTTTGATCACCGTATCACAGAAATATCCTCCATTCTTATGTCATGCTATTTTCTAACAGATCTGAAGGCATGTCATCCCAGTAAGACTCAGTTGGAGAGAATCAGGTTCTCCATGTTGCTACAAATCCAAGAACCTATGAAGATGACGATCACTATGGGTGGTCAATTACTGAGGAGGTCGACGCTGACTTAAAGAGGCTAGATGAAGACCCACAAGTATAGGGGATCAATCGTAGTCATTTCGATTAGTAAGAGTGTCGAACCCAACAAGGAGCAGAAGGAAATGACAAGTGGTTTTTAGCAAGGTATTTTCTGCAAGTACTGAAATTGTCGGTAACTGGTAGTTTGATAGAAAGATAATTTGTAATGAGCAAGTAAAGGTAACGGTAAATAAAGTCCAGCAAGGTATCCCAATCCTTTTGTGGCAAATGACAGGCCAAAATGGTCTCTTATAATAATCAAAGCATTGTTGAGGGTACACGGGAATTTCAACTAGTAACTTTCATCATATGTGGGTGGACCGGTGCTTAGGTGTTGTTCTTACTTGAACAAACCTACTACTTATGATTAACCCCCTTGCAAGCATCCGCAACTACAAGAAAAGTATTAAGATAAAATCTAACAATAGCATTAAACTTTTGGATCCAAATTGGACCCTTGCGAAGTAGCACATAAACTAGGGTTTAAGCTTCTGTCACTCTAGCAACCCATCATCTAATAACTACTCCACAATGCATTCCCTTAAGCCCAAATATGGTGAAGTGACATGTAGTCGACGTTCACATGACACCACTAAGGGAATCAAAACATACATATCATCAAAATATAGAACACATATCAAGTTCACATGATTACTTGCAACATGACTTCTCCCATGACCTCAAGAACAAAAGAACTACTCACGAATGATAATCATGCTCAAGATCAGAGGGGTATTAAATAGCATAATGGATATAAACATATAATCTTCCACCAAATAAACCATATAGTAATCAACTACAAGATGTAATCAACACTACTAGTCACCCACAGGTACCAATCTGAGGTTTTGGTACAAAGATTGGACACAAGAGATGAACTAGGGTTTGAGAGGAGATGGTGTTGTTGAAGATATTGATGGAGAATGGCCTCCAAAAGAAGAGAGGGTTGTTGGTGATGACGATGGCTTCGATTTCCCCCTCCGGGAGGGAAGTTCCGCGGCGGAATCACTCCGCCAGAGGGCAAAAGTGCTCCTGCCCAAGTTCCGCCTCGAGACGGCGATGCTCCGTCCTGAAAGTCCTCTCTTTATTTTTTCTAGGTCAAAGTGACCCGATACGTCTCCAACGTATCTATAATTTTTTATTGTTCCATGTTGTTATATTATCATTCTTGGATGTTTTACAATCATTTTATAATCATTTTATATCATTTTTTAGTGCTAACCTATTGACATAGTGCCCAGCGCCAGTTGCTATTTTTTTGCATGTTTTTTACATCACAGGAAATCAATACCAAACGGAGTCCAAATCCTGCGAAATTTTTGTGGATTTTTTATGGACCACAAGACACCCAATGGGCCGGATAAGCACCTGGGGATGCCCTGAGGGGGGCACAACCCACCAGGGCGCGCCTAGGTGGGTCGTGCCCACCTCGGTGGCCTCCCGAACCGCCTCTTTGCTCTATAAATACTCCAATATTCCAGAAACCCTAGGGGAGTCGACGAAAATCAATTCCAGCCGACGCAAGTTCCAGAACCACCAGATCCTATCTAAACACCATCACGGAGGGGTTCATCATGTCCATTGGTGCCTCTCCGATGATGCGTGAGTAGTTCTTTGTAGACCTTCGGGTCCGTAGTTAGTAGCTAGATGGCTTCCTCTCTTTCTCGTTTGATTCTCAATATAATGGTCTCTTGGAGATCCATATGATGTAATTCTTTTTGTGGTGTGTTTGTTGGGATCCGATGAGCTTTAAGTTTATGATCAGATTATCTCTTTTTATCCATGAAAGTTATTTGAGTCCTCTTTGATCTCTTATATGCATGATTGCTTATAGCCTCGTATTTATTCTCCGATATTTGTTTTTTTGCCAACTTGATCTATTTATCTTGCAATGGGAAGAGGTGCTTTGTGATGGGTTCGATCTTATGGTGCTTGATCCCAGTGACAAAAGGGGAACCGACACATATGTATCTTGCTATTAAGGATAACAATATGGGATCTATTTCTACACAAATAGATCTTGTCTACATCATGTCATTGTTCTTATTGCATTGCTCCATTTCTCCATGAACTTAATACACTAGATGCATGCTGGATAGCGGTCGATGTGTGGAGTAATAGTAGTAGATGCAGGCAGGAGTTGGTCTACTAATCTTGGACGTGATTCCTATATAATGATCATTACCTGGATATCGTCATGATTATTTGAAGTTCTATCAATTGCCCAACAGTAATTCGTTTACCCATCGTTTGCTATTTTTTCTCGAGAGAAGCCACTAGTGAAACCTACGGCCCCCGGGTCTCTTCTTTATTATATTTGCCTTTGCGATATATTTTTATTTGATTTTATTTTCAGATCTATTAAACCAAAAATACAAAAAAACCTTGCTGCAATTTATTTTATTCGAGATCTATTTATCCCATCTATCATATTTTTATCGCATCCATTTTCCAATTTCTGGCACCGTTACCCGAAAGGGATTGACAACCCCTTTAATACGTCGGATTGCGAGTATTTGTTATTTGTGTGCAGGTGCTGTTCACGTAGTGTTGCGTGGTTCTCCTACCAGTTCGATAACCTTGGTCTCATCACTGAGGGAAATACCTACCGTTGCTGTGCTGCATCATCCCTTCCTCTTTGGGGAAATACCGACGTAGTTCAAGCAAACATCATGACCTATATACCAGAAGATGGGCACCGTAGGTGGGCTGGGCTGTGCACAACCCACCAGGGCGCGCCTGGAGGCCCTTGCGCGCCCTGGTGTCTTGTGCTCATTATGTGGGCCCCTCCGGTAGTTATTTGCTCCAGTATTTATATATATTCCAAAACAATTCTCCGTAAGTTTTCAGCTCATTTGGAGATGTGCAGAATAAGTAACTCTGACATAGCTTTTTCAGGTTCATAATTCCAGCTATCAGCATTCCCCCTCTTTGTGTAAACCTTGCATATTATGAGAGAAAATGCATTATAATTACTCCATAAAGCATTTTTATGCATAAAAACATTATAAATAACAGTAAGAAAACATGATGCAAAATGGATGTATCACTGGATTTCATGGAGTAGGAGGAAACCTCTCAACCATAACCCAGGGACATGCATGTGGAATATGAGGGATCGAGCTTGTCTGATACGGTTAAACCTCCCAACACTCAATTTATTTCTTATCGTAACCTGAAAAAGAGTGTTGCTTCATCTACCTTAGCCAGGAGGCACCCTTGGGTGGATGGTGCATTAACCGTCACTTGGAAGCTTAGAAAGGAAATAATGGATCTTAAGCACCAAATCAATAAGCTTGAAGAGCAAAATCGCATCCTCAAGGACATCATCACCAAAGAAAGAAACTTGAGTACACAAGTACGGGAACTCCCCTTGGCTTATGCCAAGCTTGACGGAGGTGCCCCGATATTGTATCAACATCACTTTTGTTATCTTTACCTATCTTAGTTCGATATTTAGTTATTTCGTGATTTAGTAGAATGAAAGTTTAGTATGATCTATTTTCAAGTGCTAGTTTTGTGATATTTCTATCTATGTAATCGACTTGAGAGTTTTATAATGAAGAGTAGTTTGAGTTTTGCTTCTTTACTTTTATGTTTCAATCTTAGCAAAAGAAATAATGAAAATATCATATGCTAATCCCATGGAAAGTAATGACTTTACATAAATAAAAGTATAAGTGCTAAAATTTATTGGAAGTTAACAAAAATAGTATTGGTCAATGCTGCAATTCATGAAAGATTAATAAGGGAAGAAAAGACTCACATATAAATATACTATCTTGGACATCTTTTATGACTATGAGCCTCCATTAAATACTTTATTTCAATTTATTGACTTTGGATAAGGAAGACAACATAATGAGTTATGTTTGCTTATATTCACATAGAAGTTATATTGTTATGGATCCTCCAACATGTGGTGCTTGCTCAATATCTTTGCTAGCCAAAAATCCGCACCAAGTGGAGACACTACTTGTGCATCCAAAAACCTTAAACCTAGTTTCATGCAATGAGAGTCCACTATATCCACCTATCGATTGAATAATATCCTTCAAGTAAGTTGTCTTCGGTGCATAAAGCAATAAAAATTACTCCCAAATATGTATGATCTTTTATTGTAAGGGAAAATAAGCTTTGTACGATCTTGTGATGGTAAAGAAATAAAAGCGACAGACTGCATAATAAAGGTTGCTATCTCAAGGGGCAATATAAAGTGACGCTCCTTTACATTAAGAGTTTGCACATCCAAAAACAAAAAGAGCATGACAACCTCTTCTTCCCTCTGCGAAGGGCCTAACCTTTACTTTTATGCATTTACTTTTTATGCAAGAGTCAATAGTGTTCCCCTCTATTCCTTTTCATTTTTCTCTTTTGCAAGCATCATGTGGTGGGGAAAGATCTAGGCATGTATATCAGTTGGATATGAGTGATCATGAGTTATTATTGTTGACATTAACCTTGAGGTAAATGAGCTGGTAGGAGAAATTGCAAGCCCCTATCTTTTATGTGTCTGACTGAAACTTTTGCTCCATATATATGTCATGAGTAGCAGCAATCATAGAAGACTAAATGATAGTTTAGTATGTGCACTTGCTAGATGAAAGCTCTTACATGAGACCCTTCCTGAAAATATGATGAATTGTAATTGCTTTGTTGACCGAGAGCATAGTTTGTTACTTTTCAAGAAAATTTACGCTTTATACTGGGTTGTTGTGAAGAATTGTTACTTTCCCATAAGAAGTTGTATGATATTATATATTGTTGTTATAATATTGATCATGATGCTTCTATGTCCGTATTTTGTTTTTATAGACACCTCTCTCTCTCTCTCTAAACATGTGGTCATGATTATCGATTTCGGCTTTCGCTTCAGGAAAAGCGAGGTCTAAGCTTGGGGGAGTTGATATGTCCATTCCGCATCATATTTTCTTAGTGTTATTTATAATGTTTTTATCAATATCATACTTTGTGGAACAATTCTAATGCATTTTCTCTCTTAATTTGCAAGATTTAGATGAAAAGGGAGATTGCCGGCAGTTGGAATTCTAGACCTGAAAAAGCTATGTCAAAGATACCTATTCTGAACATCTCCAAATGAGCTGAAATTTCACGGAGATTTATTTTTGAATAAATAAAAAATACTGGAAGAAATAAATACCAGAGCTGGCCACCCAGGTGCCCACAAAGCACCAGGGTGCGCTCTGGTGGCTTGTGGGGCCCCTGGCTAGTCTCTGTGGCCCATCTTCTAGTATATAATCCCATTTTCCATAGAAAAAATAGGGAAGACTTTCATGATGGAACGCCGCCATCTCTAGGCAGAACTTGGGCAGGAGCACTTTTGCTCTCCAGCGGAGCGATTCCGGCTGGGACACTTCCCTCCGGGAGGGGGAAATCGAAGCCATTGTCATTACCAACAACCCTCTCATCACGGGAGGACCAATATTGAATTTTCATCAACATATTCACCAACACCATCTTATCTAAAACCCTAGTTCATCTCTTGTATTCAATCTCTGTCTCAAAACCTCAGATTGGTACATGTGGGTTGCTAGTAGTGTTGATTACATCTTGTAGTTGATGCTAGTTGGTTTATTTGGTGGAACATTATATATTCATATCCTTAATGCTATTCAATACCCCTATGATCTTGGACATGAATATGATTTGTGAGTAGTTACTTTTTTCTTGAGGACATGCGAGAAGTCTTGTCATAAGTAATCATGTGAATTCAGTATTCGTTCGATATTTTGATGATATGTATGTTGTTGTTTCCCTTAGTGGTGTTATGTGAACGTCTACTACATGAAACTTCACAATATTTTGGGCCTAAGGGAATGCATTGTGAAGTAGTAATTATATGATGGGTTGCTGAAGTGACAGAAGCTTAAACCCTAGTTTATGTACTATTCCGTAAGGGGCTGATTTGGATCCATACATTTTATGCTATGGTTAGATTTATCTTAATTCTTCTTTCATAGTTGCAGATGCTTGTAAGAGGGGTTAATCATAAGTGGGAGGCTTATTCAAGTTAGAACAACACCCAAGCACCGATCCACCCACATATCAAATTACCAAAGGAACACACAGAATCAAACAAACATGATGAAAGTGAATAGATGAAATTCCCGTGTGTCCTCAAGAGCGTTTCACTTGATATAAGAGAAAGTTCCGGCCTGTCCTTTGCTACAAAAAGGATTGGGCTACCTTGCTGCACCTTTTTTACTATTTCTACTTGTCACTCAATACAAATTACCTTACTACCAAACTAGCTGTTACCGATAATTCCAGTGCTTGTAGAGAATACCTTGCTGAAAACCGCTTGTCATTTCCTTCTGCTCTTCGTTGGGTTTGACACTCTTACTCATCGAAAGGACTACGGTTGATCCCCTATAATTGTGGGTCATCAAGCCCCGACGAGTTTGCAAAGATAAGCCCATCCCTCATCTCCATTGCTTCGGTCATCATCGCATCAGCTGTATGTATTATGTATTTGCCCTGCGTAGCTAGAAAGTTTCCTTTGTCATATCTGATAACTGCTATTTTTGCTCCCACGCCCTCATCTGCAAAAGAATTAGCGTCGACATTTACCTTAACAAATCTAAGATCAGGTTTCATCCACCTTGATGCACTAGTGGTAGTTGAGTTAAGATTCATCTCATGGTAGTTACTAGTGATCGCCAACACAGTCGTATGCCATCTCGTAAGTGGTGGTGGATTACCATCATGTATGAGGAAGTGTATTGATGGACACGTCACCATTAAAAGAATAATCCACCTTTGTGGTGTTGGCCAATCAATTGGATACCTCCACGTGTTCTCTTTTTTTTGAATTGACGTCCAAGTTTTCTCAAACCTACATCAAACTAGGAAAGTTTGGAGGAGGCTATACGTCTGCCCACGGTTAGTTGGACCACACCATCCATGTGTTTCACTTGTTTTTTTCTCTTGATTCACCTGTCTCACTGCCAATCATAGCTCATTGTCTGAATTTGATGACTACTGTTAGATGACCGGCGCCCCGTCCATTAAATGTGGCGCATTTGAACGTGTCTGCGAAGATGATATGGTGATGTCCAATAGGCGATCACCATTGGAGTTGTCCTTATCCATCACAACTAGTAATTCTATGCCTTTTTCTGGAGGCACATAACTTTAATTTCTTTAGTCATCTCATTCAAGACACACATTATTAGAGCATCTTCAATAGATGATGTATTTTACATCACTAACTTGTAGTTCGAGTAAAATATACATCACCTAAAAGTGCATTTTTACATCGCCAAAAACATTCAACTCCATAGATGTTATAAATAGTCAGTGCTCCAATAGGGGATGCAAAATACATCAGTCGCATGGTAGTTGCTCCAAAATTTTGTTGTCTCCCATGATAACTAATGCACACGAAGCAGCTGTCGACGACACCAGTGACGAAGTAGCAACTGTCGGTGGGACCGCCTTCGTCTTCTTATCCTAGGACGACGTCATCACAGGGTCGCGCGACGACCACTTTAATCTGCCACCTCATGGTTTGGTTTAGGCCGCCTTCTTCCTCGCCGGCAGTTATAACATGACGGCGGCAGCGAGACAAGGGGCTGCAAATCCACCACACGATTTGGGGGAGGCATCATGGAGGAGGTAGCGAGATCGGTGGCAGACGCGGAGGTGACCATCACTAGAGGGGCGTGGGGGGGGGGTCGAAGGAGGCATCCATGGGGACCGGCGATGATGGATGACAACAGGGGGTGTTTAGGTGCGATGTCGAGAAGTTCCGCGCAGGAGTTGGGCTACACGCATGACTTCTCGGGTTTTATTCGAGAGGTACAAATGATGCAAATTTGCATCACCAAGTGCCCTTTTTTCATCTAGAGCAAATCTCGAGTAATTTTTTTGCATCTACATAATGTTGAAGCACCATTTTTGGGCCTTCGTGATGTAAAAATCAGTTATTTATACATCTACATCATTTGTTGGAGATGCTCCTACCAGGCTAGCCAGCCGTATGTGCCTTTTCCCTATGACACGTCACCTTAAGTACTTCTAGCTGTATGATATAAGTCATGCATTATTATGATGCTAGCAAGCGGTTACGTGCTTTATTGTTTTCTAGTATTTTGTTTGTTTTTATTTACTATGCATATTAGTTTTGACCTAAATCAAACTTTCTGATGTTTGATTAAGTTTATAAAAAACAATATAAACTTTACAGTAACTGTAAGGACCCACTGTGGTGCTATTCTAAATATATAACTTTTGATCCATTTATAGAATAGTAATAGATATAGTGCCACCATAACATATGACTTCACTTCATGCATGCACTGTCATACGTCCTGGACTTTATAAATTAAATATCACAACATTTTCACTATCAAAGATGCAACATCATATATATGAATAGGGCATACAAGTGCCAAGATCCAAATTTAGTACACTCAGAGACCACTTGGTCCAACATTATATTTTGAAATCCTATGTACCATGTTGTATGGACCATGATTAAAAAGGATGGAGTATGATTGGATTTATATTGTTGCATGGGGGTCACAAGGTGTGTCAGTTATCGGCTATTGGCAAAAGGTACATAGATCTCAAGCTATGACATGAAAACAACGACATGATCTACCATTTGTAAACACTCATGACACTATCGATGATCCATGCCCATTGTTAAAGTTACATGAAAAATTACAAAAAGATTGTGCATCACAAACCTCTAAGATTCACCATGGATATTTGAGAAACATACTTGTTCATCAACACATTATAAAAAATTTAAACCATTTCCTAATGCCCAAGATATGACCCCATGCATAACTTCAACTTGTTTTATAGTTTATTAAGTATTTTTTACTTTTTACATGAAAATGGCAATAAATGCAACAAAACACTCAATATTATCAAAGGAGATGTAAACAATCTGAGATTTTTGAAATGCTATATACCATGTGGTATGGATCGTGATTAAAAATGATAAAGTACATTTGGATTTATGTTGTTGCTAGGGGGTCACAAGGTGTGACAGTTATTGGTTATCGGCAAAAAGTATGTAGGATCTCAAGCTCTAATGTTACAATCGACAACACGATTTAGCATATGTAAACACTCATGACACTTAACATGATTCTTGTTTATTATTGAAGTTACATGCACAAATGAAAATATTATGCATCACAAACCTCTAAGATTCACCATGAACATGTGAGGAACATGCTTCTACATCGACACATTATAAAACATAGTACAACCAAATGCATGTCTAATGCAGAGAGGAAAGTTTAAACTAGCAAATGAGATGTAAATAATCTAAAATTTTGATAATGCTCAAAGTTTTTTTGAAAGCGCATGTAGACATGTCTGGAATTGCTAAAACGTTTGTTGAAGATATGGTTAAAGATGTAGAGGACAACAGCCATGCAAACTATGCTGGAATTTTGTCTATTTTGGGCCAGCCCAATAGGATTTTCAGAAATTCCTAATAAATCCTAGAGGCCCACGCAGCCATTCATGCAAGGCAAGAGGTGGAACTAAAGTTTAGTCCCACATTGCTAGTTTGGTGGGAGTTGGACCTCCTTATAAGGGAGGATAGTTTCCCACATGTATGAGCATGAGAACAAGAGGGTCATTCATGCGCGCTCCTCCTCCGCCACCCACCTCTCCATGCCTCGTCACGACGCGCCGCGCCACGGGTTGCGGGAATGAGGCAAGCCGATGTCTAATTTTTTTCTTCTGAAACTGCACCTCTTTGAGTCCTGTACGGGAGAAGGGTGATAAGGTTTTTGGGAGCGCTCCACGCGACTACTGACTTCTTCGTCACGGACGCCCCGGACTCCGACGACTTCTTCCCCGATGACGACAACCTCCTCAACGACATGGCTGGCGAGGACACCGACCCCAAGTCCAGTGCTACTGCTACCGCTGCCGTCCCGTACGTGTTCTTGCTCTTTCTGTTAGAGGTCCTGCCACAGTTCCTTGTTCTTGTGTGTGCCCTACATATGTTAGGTTCTACTTCATATATGCAACTTGATCTAGTGTCTGCTTTATATATGCAGATGCTATTTACCTTCTCTTTGTTAGATTGCATGACTTACTTTATCTCTGCTATATTATTCATGCTTTATCTAGTATTTCCATTAGTAAAATTATTTGGTAGATTGCTCATATTTCCAACAATCCAAAAACCTTATTATAGGCAATTTACCCCGAGTGGTTTTGCTGCTTCCATGAGACCTCCTATGTTTGAGGGTATCCACTATAAGAGGTGGCGTGTGAGAGCAGTCTTATGGTTTCAAACCATGAGTTGCTATGACACCATTCTTGGCAAACCTGAAGGAGAATATGATGCTCAACAACAATAATCTTTTCAGAAAATGGATACCCTGTTTAAGGCTGCTCTCTTGAGTGTTCTTGGTGAGAACATAGTTGATGCTTATGCATCAATTGATAATGGAAAAGATATGTGGGATGCACTCGAGGCCAAGTTTGGGGTCTCGGATGCTGGCACTGAGTTGTACAACATGGAGCAATTCTATGATTACAGGATGAATAAAGAGCGCTCTGTGGTTGAGCAAGCTCATGAGATACAGTCATTTACTAGAGAACTTGAGAACTTCAATTGTATGCTATCGGACAAGTTTGCTGCCGGAGGTATCATCACTAAGCTTCCTCCTTCATAGAGGAACTTTGCTACCTTACTGAAGCATAAGAGACAAGAGTTTTCCGTTTTGGTTCTCATTAGTACTCTTGATGTGGAAGAAAAGGCAAGAGCAAAGGACACACGTGCTCGAGGTATTGAGGGAGGATCTAGTGCCAATCTGGTACAGAACAAGAACTTCCGGCTCCACAAGTTCAAGAATAAGGGCAAGTTTGATGGTAAAGCAAAGTTTGATTGGAAGAACAAGACTGTGCAGCACACGAACTTCAAGAAGAAGAATGACAAGAAGAAAGGTGCTTGTCATGTGTGTGAGATCTTGATCATTGGGATCCTAGTTTCCCTAATCGCTATGACAAGCATCATCTTGGGAAAGGCGACAAGACCACTAATCTTTTCATTGGAGACACTGACATGAAGGATGCTGGGTATGGTATATTTCCCACTATTCTTCCAGTATGTCATTCTCCTGATTGGTTGATTGACATAGGTGCTAATGTGCATGTATGCGGTGATATTTCTATGTTTTCGTCTTATCAGACCGCAGGGACTTCTACCGTGCTAATGGGAAACGGTTCAAGTGCTTCTGTTCATGGTGTTGGCATGGTCGATCTAAAGTTTACTTCGGGGAAGATCGTGTGGCTGAAGAACGTGCCTTATTTCCCCTTCGTTAATAAAAATCTTGTTAGCGGATCTCTTCTGTGTAGAGATGGCTACAAGCTTGTCTTTGAGTCGATTAAATTTGTAATATCCAAGTATGGAACCTTTGTTTGTTGGTAAAGGCTATGAGTCAGGAGGCTTGTTTCGTTTATCCTTATCAGACGTTTGCAATAAAGTTGTTAATCATGTTTGCAACAATAGTGAATCAAATGTGTAGCATTCACGTCTTTGTCATGTTAACTTTGGTTGCATGTCACGACTAGCAAAGTTGAACTTAATCCCTAGTTTCACCACTGTAAAGGGATCTAAGTGTCAAGTGTGTGTGCAAGCTAAGAAACCTCGTAAGTCTCACGTGACTGCGGAAACGAGAAATCTTGCACCACTAGAGCTCATACATTCAGATCTATGTGAAATGAATGGTGTTTTGACAAAAGGTGGAAAGAAATATTTTATGACGTTAATTGATGACTCCACTAGATACTGTCATGTGTATCTTCTGAAATCTAAGGATGAGTCTTTGAACTATTTCAAGATCTATAAAGCTGAAGCGGAAAACCAACTTGATCGAAAGATCAAGAGGCTTAGGTCCGATCATGGTGGAGAGTATTTCTCAAATGAATTTGATTCCTTTTGTGCGGAACATGGTATAATCCATGAGAGGACGCCTCCCTATTCACCTCAGTCAAATGGGGTGGCCGAAAGAAAGAACCGTACTCTAACTGATTTGGTTAATACCATGTTAGACACATCGGGTCTCTCCAAGGCATGGCGGGGGGAGGTGATATTGACGGCATGTCATGTCCTAAACCGAGTTCCCACAAAGAACAAAGAGATAATTCCATTCGAGGAATGGGAGAAGAAAAGGTTAAAACTCTCTTATCTACGAACATGGGGTTGTTTGGTGAAAGTCAATGTTCCAATTCCAAAGAAGCGGAAGCTTGGACCAAAGACTGTGGATTGTGTTTTCCTGGGATATGCTTTTCATAGCATTGGTTATAGATTCTTGGTTGTAAAATTTGAGGTACCTAACATGCATGTCGGTACGATCATGGAGTCGAATGATGCGAATTTCTTTGAAGATATCTTTCCCATGAAGGATATGGCTACCTCATCTAATCAGGAGATGCCTAGTTCATTGAATCAGAAACTAGTTACAATTATTGAACCTGTCATTTCGATGGAACACTTTAAAAGTCCTGTGGAGAAGAACAATGAAGTTCCTACTAGGAGCAAGAGACAGAGGACTGCAAAGTCCTTTGGTGATGATTTTCTTGTGTATCTCATAGATGACACTCCCAGTTCTATTTCAGAGGCCTATGCATCTGAAGATGCTGACTACTAGAAGGAAGTGGTCCGTAGTGAGATGGATTCCATCTTGGCAAATGAAACTTGGGAGATCACTGATCGTCCTTATGGGTGCAAACCTATATGGTGCAAATGGGTATTCAAGAAGAAACTTAGGCCTAATGGTACTATTGAGAAAAACAAGGCACGTCTCGTGGCCAAGGGTTATACCCAAAAGGAAGGTGAAGACTTCTTTGATACTTACTCACATGTGGATCGACTAACCACTATTCGAGTACTACTTTCTCTAGCGGCCTCACATGGTCTTCACGTTCATCAAATGGATGTTAAGACTACTTTCCTAAATGGAGAGTTGGATGAGGAAATTTACATGGAACAACCAGATGGGTTTGTGGTAGATGGTCAGGAAGGAAAAGTGTGCAAGTTGTTAAAGTCTTTGTATGGACTTAAGCAAGCACCCAAGCAGTGGCATGAGAAGTTTGAAAGAACTTTAATATTTACAGGCTTTGTTGTAAATGAAGCTCATAAATGTGTGTACTATCACCATGGTGGGGGCGAGGGAGCTATCCTTTGCTTGTATGTTGATGACATACTAATTTTCAGAACAAATCTGAATGTTATTAAGGAGGTCAGGGATTTCCTATCTCGTTGTTTTGAGGTGAAGGATTTAGGTGTGGCTGATGTCATTCTGAACATCAAGTTGTTGAGAGACGATGATGGTGGGATTACATTGCTTCAATCTCACTATGTGGAAAAGATCTTGAGCCGCTTTGGTTATAGTGACCGCAAGCCCTCTCCAACACCATATGATGCCAGTGTGTTGCTTCGAAAGAATCGAAGAATTGCTAGAGATCAATTGAAATATTCTCAGATTATTGGCTCGCTTATGTACTTAGCCAGTGTTACAAGACCTGACATCTCTTTTGCTGTTAGCAAACTAAGTCGGTTTGTCTCAAAGCTAGGAGATGTGCATTGGAAAGCTCTAGAGAGAGTTTTGCGTTATTTGAAAGGCACTGCTAATTATGGAATTCACTACACTAGGCACCCAAAGGTTCTTGAAGGGTATAGTGACTCAAACAGGATCTCAGATGCTGATGAGATAAAGGCCACAAGCGGATATGTATTCACTCATGGAGGTGGAGTTGTTTCTTGGAAGTCTTGCAAGTATACCATCTTAACGAGGTTAACTATGGAAGCAGAACTCACAACACTAGATACAGCTATAGTCGAAGCAGATTGGCTTCATCGGCTCTTGAATGACTTGTCGGTTGTTGAGAAACCTGTACCGGGTATCCTTATGAACTGCAATAATCAAACTGTGATCACGAAAGTGAGTAGCTCAAAGGATAACATGAAGTCGTCAAGACATGTTTAGAGAAGGTTAAAGTCTGTCAGAAAAATGAGAAACTCTAGAGTTATTGCATTGGATTATATCCAAACGTCTAAAAATCTGGCAGATCCTTTTACTAAGGGTCTATCACATAATGTGATAGATAATGCATCGAGGGAGATGGGTATGAGACCCACAATATGAGTTGTTCACAGTGGTAACCTAGTTTGTGTGATCGGAGATCCCATGGATTAGATGTGGAAGACAAGTGTTGGTCAAGTGAGAGGAGAATGTCCTTACTATTAACAATACCACTCCATGAAGATGCAATACTCTCCTAAATCTGCATGGCAGTTTGATGTATAACTTAATGTGTTCTAAGTGGCTTATTGAAGCAAATATGTTGTCCTGTAGAACATATTTTGAAGAACGCACCTATATGAGTTTGATTGTTAAACGTCGCAATCTATGAGAGTAGTGTTCTCTCTAGTAAACTCATGAAAGGTCTCGGAGTATGACGCATAAGCTCCACCTGCGGGGAAGACCCATGGTAGCCAAGTATCGGTCAAGGCTTTGTGTGAAGCTAGATTCGCAGAAAACTTGCAGTTCAAGGCCCAGTCCACTGTTCAAGTTGCTTACTAGTGTAGCATAGAGTTCTAGGTGGAAGTCAACTTAATAGTCTCCAGTGCAGTACCGGTATATAAAACAGTGTTTTGAAACCAAAGGCAAATTTTGTGTGCCTCTGGGATGTGGTGGGGGATTGCTGGAATTTTGTCTATTTTGTGCCAGCCCAATAGCATTTTCAAAAATTCCTAATAAATCCTAGAGGCCCACGCAGCCCATTCGTGCAAGGCAAGAGGTGGAACTAAAGTTTAGTCCCACATTGCTAGTTTGGTGGGAGTTGGACCTCCTTATAAGGGAGGATGTTTCCCCACATGTATGAGCATGAGAACAAGAGGGACATTCACGCGCGCTCCTCCTCCGCCGCCCACCTCGCCACGACGCGCCGCGGGTTGCGGGAATGAGCCGAGCCGATGTCTAAATTTTTGCCAAGCACGACTGGTATACAAAAGGTCACACGAAAGTTGAGAAGATTTTTGCTATCAGGGAGACTGAATACGAATGGCACATCCCTTCGGCTGTTGGCTGTTCACTTCGCCTCCCTCTCTTTGTTTCACCTCCCGTAGCTACCCTCGCGCCTTCTTCTCCTACGCCTATAAAAGGGAGGTCGCTCCTCCCAGAGAGACGCACCAGAAGATCATCTCCCTTTCGCCACCAAGTTCCTGAGCATTGCGCTGCTGCTATGTTCTTCCCCATCCCGGCTTGCGGCGTGCATCGCAGGTCGAGACAGTAGGCCTCCGAAACCGCACCTCTTTGAGTCATGTACGGGAGAAGGGTGATAAGGTTTTTGGGGAGCGCTCCGCGCGACTACTGACTTCTTCGTCACGGATGCCCCGGACTCCGACGACTACTTCACTAACAACGGCTTCTTCCCCGACGTCCACAACCTCCACAACAACATGGCCGACGAGGACACCGACCCCAAGTCCAGTGCTACTGCTGTCGCTGTCGTCCCTTACGTGTTCTTGCTCTTTCTGTTAGAGGTCCTGCCACAGTTCCTTATTCTTGTGTCTGCCCTACATATGTTAGGTTCTACTTCATATATGCAACTTGATCTAGTGTGTGTTCTAGATGTGTCCAGTTCAAGTTCATATATGCAGATGCTATTTACCTTCTCTCTATCAGATTGCATGACTTGCTTTATCTATGCTATATTATTCATGCTTTATCTAGTATTTCCGTTAGTAAAATTATTTGGTCAATTTCTCATATTTCCAACAAACTTTTCATCTATGATGAGTACTGTTACATGCAAAGGTAGTGGAAATTGTAGATTATAATCTAATATCTTGCAATACATTATAGCAGGCATGTTATTGCTACAAAATCAAATGACAAACAAAGGGTATACAAAGCTACAACACATCAAAGAGAAAGTGGGTTGAATTGGTTAGTCGACGCACTTTTTTCTCTCGTAAACACTTCTTTAACTAGACGATACCCCACATGTTGTTGCAGGAATGTTTTGCAATACATTGAGTTAGAATTCGTTGTAAGGAACATGAATATTTGGAGTAATAATATGAGAACTAAATCTAAAAATAAATATGATTTGTAGTGTTTGATTATTGTATAATGTAAATATCATAATAGAATGTAAATTCTCATGCACGTTTGCATGCTCAGGTGGCTTTTTATTATGCATGGTTGCATGTTGTGGTGGACTTTTCTCCATGCATATTGAATGATGAGTTGGCATGCTTGCATGTTGAGAGACATAGGCTAGTGGGGGCTGGCTATTTAGATGTAGAAGATTGATATACTGTCTTTGTTTATTGTACCACCATATATTGCCGAAATGCGCCTATATTTTAAAATTCCTTCATTCCTAACTATTAAACCAATCGTTCTATATGTTGTAACCTGGGTATATGATTTATATAGAGAAAGTTGGAATTCAGAATGTTGAATGCAAGTCTAGCAGCCTAGCTAAAATAAAAAGGATCTATTAAGATGTAGCATGAATAAGTTGAAGTAGTCAAGAATGCCCTAGCAGAGCAGCAACAAGAACCTGAAGTTCTCAAGGAGGCCCTAGCAGAGCAGCATGAAGAGCCTAAAGTAGTTCAGGGAGTCCTGGATTAGGGGTGTCCGGATAGCCGGACTATACCTTCGGCCGGACTCCTGGACTATGAAGATACAAGATTGAAGACCTTGTCCTGTGTCCGGAAGGGACTTTCCTTGGCGTGGAAGGCAAGCTTGGCAATACGGATATGTAGATCTCCTACCATTGTAACCGACTCTGTGTAACCCTAGCCCTTTCCGGTGTCTATATAAACCGGAGGGTTTTAGTCCATAGGACGAACAACAATCATACCATAGGCTAGCTTCTAGGGTTTAGCCTCTTTGATCTCGTGGTAGATCTACTCTTGTACTACCCATATCATCAGTATTAATCAAGCAGGACGTAGGGTTTTACCTCCATCAAGAGGGCCCGAACCTGGGTAAAACATCGTGTCCCTTGCCTCCTGTTACCGTCCGACCTAGACGCACAGTTTGGGACCCCCTACCCGAGATCCACCGGTTTTGACACCGACATTGGTGCTTTCATTGAGAGTTCCTCTGTGCCGTCACCATCAGGAAGGATGCCTCATCTCGTATTTAAAGACGGCACCGTTGCTAAGGGAGCTTTGGCTGTCGGCAAGACTCTCAGGCTAGGTGGTTTCCTTATGACCAGCCGTTCGGCTGCTGCGCCGACGATGACCTCTCGGGTCATCAAAAGCAATCTTCACGTCAGCTCGGAATTCGCCGAGCAGCTAGATCCAATGGAGCTCTCTTCCCTAAACGAGCTCTTGGATCGCTTCGCCACCCTGGGAGTCGCTACGGATTACGACCACATTGGGTCTAAACCCGATCTGAGAGAGATTAACTCCCCCCAGGTCACCCATCACGTTGCCGTGGTAGAGGGACAGTGTAGCGACCCTTCATCTATCTTAAGGACTAGATATGTCCGGATTCCCGATCCCTCCAAGTCGGATACCCGCGGAGGGGAGGACATCACTCAAGACCTGAACTTAAAGTCAGGTGACAGGCTAGATTCATTGGACAACATCGAAGAATCCAAACTTCCAAGTTCGGAAACTCCTTGGCCCCTGGGTCTTAGATTGGGTGAGGTTTCGGATTTGATTCCGCCCACCCACCCGTACATAACTGATCTATCCCAAATTAGGCAAGAGCCCGAAGAAACAGTACATCATTACTGGGCCAGATTCCTCCTGGTTATAAACAGGATAAAGGACTGCCGCGAGGAAGGCGCAATTTCATTCTTCTGCAATAATTGCACGGACAAGGGAATCCTCAACACCATAAGTCGCCGTGATATTACACGCTTTGCTGACTTGGCGTCCATAGTACGAAAGTACTGTGCGATGGAAAGCACCTGGAAAACCGAAACAATTTTGGGACAATCCGGCCTTGAATACAAACCCGGTCCGAAACAAAAGGGTGCATCATCGTCAGGCACCCGGGTTCAATACCAAAAAGCAAAAGCCCTCTACAGGGCACGGAACTGTACTGGAAGGATGGCTTGATGGACCCTGTAAAATTCACAGTGGAGAGGGCGCCACACCAACTCACAATCTTAGAGCATGTTGGATACTCCGGCAGGTGGCAAAAATTGGCGAAGATCTTCTAATTCCAGAAGCCACAGAAAGCCACCCCAGAGAAACCAGTACGGTATTAACAGTCTCCAAGATTTTCACATCAAATAATATGCGAAAAAGAACACTCTGCGGCCTTGCCGAAGTCTACCAAGTAGCAACAATAAACCCATGGAGTGACACGGCTATTACTTTTAACGCCAGTGATGAACCTAAATTCCGAACAGCCCGAGCAGCAGCCGCATTGGTCCTCAGTCCAATAGTGGACGACTTTCGTCTTACCAAGGGACTCATGGATGGCGGCAGCGGATTGAACCTCATTTATGAGGAAACCCTTCAAAAAATGGAAATAGACTGGAACTGCATTGAGCGAAGCAGCACAACCTTTAGAGGAATAATCCCCAGTCGGGAAGCGCGCTGTACAGGAAAAAGCACACTAGATGTGGTGTTCGGCACGCTGGATAATTACAGGTCCGAAGAGGTCATGTTCCAGGTGGCCCCGTTTAGTAGCGGATATCACGCTCTGCTAGGGCGGGAAGCGTTTACAGTCTTCCAAGCAATACCCCATTATGGGTACATGAAGCTCAAGATGCCCGGGCCTAACAGAATCATCACTCTCGTTAGTGATCCGGACATAGCACTCCGCGCCGAAAACAAGACAGCAGCACTGGCCCTCGAGGCGCTATCCGAAGCCCTAGCGGCTGAGGAACTGACTATGCTACGCTCCATGGTGAATAGGGACGATGTGATACTCGATAAAAGATCCAAGTCCACCTCCTTTAAACCGGCGGATGAAATAGTCAAATTCCAGGTCCATCCAACGGACCCCAATAAAACAGCTTCCATCGGGGCACAGTTAAACCCTGATGTAGACGCCGCACTGCGAGAGTTCCTACGAGAGAACTGGGACATTTTCGCCTAGCACCCTTCAGACATGCTAGGAATCCCACGCAGGCTGGCCGAACACAGCTTAAATATCCTAAAAGGATTCAAGCCAGTCAAACAGGCTCTTCGGCATTTTTCTGAACCTAAGAGACAGGCCATGGGAGAGGAACTAGCCAAGCTATTGGAGTCCGGAATCATCAAAGATATAAAACATCCGGATTGGCTAGCAAACCTGGTGATGGTACCGAAGAAGGACAAATCCTGGCGCCTGTGCATTGATTTCAAAGACCTTAACAAGGCTTGCCCAAAGGATCCCTTCCCTCTCCCCCGCATCGATCAAATTATCGACGCTACCACAGGACATGATTCATTGTGTTTCCTCGACGCATACTTCGGCTACCATCAAATAAAGATGGCAGAGTCAGACCAAGCTGCAACGGCATTCATCACACCATACGGCCCATTCTGCTTCAACACAATGCCCTTCGGGCTCAAAAATGCCGGCGCAACATATCAGCGCATGATTTAGACATGTCTGGCAAACCAGATCGGCAAAACAGTGGAGGCATACGTAGATGATGTGGTCGTTAAGAAAAGACATGTCGAATCTCTAGTAGACGACTTGAGGCTAACATTCGATAACCTCCGAACATACGACATCAAGCTCAACCATGAAAAATGCGTTTTCGGCGTTCCAGCCGGAAAGCTCTTGGGCTTCATTGTATCCGGTAGAGGAATTGAAGCAAATCCAGCCAAGATCCGAGCTCTGTCACAATTGGATATCCTGAAGGACCTCAAACAAATACAAAAATTAACCGGATGCGTGGCGGCTCTAAGCCGCTTTATCTCCCACTTAGGAGAAAAGGCCCTACCCCTTTACCGCCTCCTTCGGCGCACCAAACACTTCGAGTGGACGGATGCAACCATGGCCGGACTCGACGAAATAAAAGCCGTCTTGGCAACAAAACCAGTCCTGGCCGCACCAAACATTGGCGAACCAATGCTATTATACATTGCAGCAACCCATCAGTTCATAAGCGCAGTGCTCGTCGTCGAACGAGAAACGGACGGACACAAATTCCCCCTTCAAAAGCCGGTCCATTATGTGTCCACTGTCCTTACTCCGTGCAAGTCACGGTACCCGCACTATCAAAAGATTGCGAACGCGGTATTTATGGCATCCCGGAAGCTGCGACGCTACTTTCAAGAGTGTTCAATAACAGTAGCCTCGGAAGTGCCACTTAACGATATTATAAACAACCGCGGTGCGACGGGCCGGATTGCAAAATGGGCCATTGAGCTCCTCCCGTTCGACATAACTTACAAGCCACGATGATTTATCAAGTCGCAAGTTTTGGCCGACTTCGTCGCAGAATGGACGGAGGCCGAACTCCCTAAAGAGTACGGCACATATTCTAACTGGGACATGCACTTCGACGGCTCCAAAATGTTAGCCGGTCTAGGGGCTGGCATCGTTTTGACGTCCCCCACAGGAGACACGGTTCAATATGTACTCCAGATAAAGTACACAGACTCCAACAACGCAACCGCATATGAGGCCCTTTTACATGGTCTCCGGATGGCAGTATCCATGGGCATTCAACGCCTAGAGGTGCATGGGGACTCGAACCTCGCAATATACCAAATAAATGGAGACTTTGATGCCAAGGGTCCAAAAATGGCAGCTTATCGCAACGCCGTCGTAAAATTGTCAGCTCGGTTCGAAGGCCTCAAATTTCACCATATAGCCCGGGAAAATAATCAGGCGGCAGATGTCCTGGCACGCATCGGCGCAAAACGCGATGTAGTCCCCCCCCCCAACATCTTCTTGGAAAGGCTGTTCAAGCTATCCGTAGTATGGGAAGGGGAACCTAGCAATAACATTCCGGACCCAACCGCACTGCCCGACACCGAACACTCTGACATAATTGGAGGCTCTGCCAATGAAATAACACCTTCAGCCCACATAATAATGGCCGTCATCGCCCCATGGACATAACCATTCCTCGCCTACCTTACCAGGCAGGAACTCCCTGAGGACCAAAATGAGGCACGCTGCATAGTGCGGCGATCTAAAGCCTATAAAGTCCATGAGGGAGAGCTTTATAAGAAAATCACTACCGGAGTCCTTCAAAGGTGCATCTCCGAAGAGGAAGGGCGGAACCTCCTGGCTGAAATTCATGCCGGACTCGGTGGACATCACGCTGCAGCTCGGTCCCTTGTAAGCAAGGCCTTTCGTACAGGCTTTTATTGGTCGACGGCCCGGGCAGACGCCCAGGACTTAGTCCAACGATGCGTCGGTTGCCAGCTTTTTGCAAACCAAAGCCATATGCCACCCACCGCCCTCCAAACTATCCCCATCACCTGGCCCTTCACGGTCTGGGGGCTTGACATGGTTGGACCCCTTAAAGGCGGAACCCACAAGAAAAAATACTTACTGGTCATGGTGGATAAGTTCACCAAATGGATAGAAGCCAAGCCTGTTAAGACGGCCGAATCCGGACCGGTGATAGACTTTATATCTGGGGTTGTACACCGTTACGACGTCCCCCACAGCATCATCACTGATAACGGCACGAACTTTACGGCCGATGAGGTAAAACTCTGGTGCAAAAACATGGGCATCAAGCTCGATTACGCTTCCGTCTATCACCCACAAACCAACGGCCAGGTCGAACGTGCAAATGGTCTTATCATGAGTGGCATCAAACCCAGATTAGTGCGGTCCCTCAAGGAATCTAATACGCACTGGGTAGAGGAGCTCGACTCCATACTCTGGGGGCTGCGGACCACGCCGAATCGCACCACCGGATACACACCATTCTTCATGGTGTACGGCGCAGAGGCAGTTTTGCCCTGCGACATAATTCATGACTCACCTCGAGTGCACATGTACGAAGAAAGAGAAGCCGAGCTCGATGGCAAGACAGTTTGGACGCCTTGGAGGAAGAGCGAGACATGGCAAAAGCCCGTTCCGCATTCTATCAACAGCAGGCTCGAAGATAGCAAAGCAGAGAAGTACGGGCCAAAAATTACAACATTGGCAAATTAGTTCTACGCCTGCCGGACAAGAAAAAGGACAAACTCAAGCCCAAGTGGGAAGGTCCCTTCATAATTGACCAAGTCCTCACTGGTGGAGCGTACCGCCTGCGAGATGCATCGGATAACCGACTCGAGCCGAACCCATGGAACGCAGCCCGTCTCCGAAGATTCTATGCCTAGCGCCGGACTCTGTGTTCGTCTCCTTCCTCTGTCCATTTTTTACATACTTTCTGTCTTACATTTCTCTCCTTCTCCTCTCTCTCTCTCTCTCTCTTATAGCCTTTAAAGGCTCATAAAATGACACGCTATCCGCGCTCATTAAACCTGGGGGCTTCTTTAAACAGAAGCTTATTTATACGGGCTTCATGCCCAACACATGTGTCACACTTCCGCATATACCTTTTATTCGCCATGATATGCATCGATATGACTTAAGTTTTGGCCAAGCTGGGTTGCCTGGCTCCTGTGCTTACCCCTACGTTCCCGATTGTTCGGCTAGGTGGTAAAGGGAGCACCTCTGCGATTGTTACTGCCGGGTCAGCCGGATGTGTACCTCAGACTGGGTGAAGCCTAAAGCTAGCGTTCTTAAGGGAATATTCGGTCGGTGAACTAAAGATGATCTTTTTTTATCTATACGCCCCCAGATGTTTTTCCTGCGCCTCTTTTCGCAGAATGGACATGCACTTTAGGGCATGCCTCCCAGGGAAAGGAACCCCTGACGGAATTATTCTCCCTGGAAGATGTTTCTTACTAACCATGTAATATAACATAAC
This sequence comes from Triticum aestivum, assembly GCF_018294505.1. Taxonomy (NCBI): domain Eukaryota; kingdom Viridiplantae; phylum Streptophyta; class Magnoliopsida; order Poales; family Poaceae; genus Triticum; species Triticum aestivum. The sequence goes on from NC_057806.1 coordinate 355,398,857, forward strand.
TAGTTGGGCACTTGTCTGTTCAAGCACTAATGACCCCTACGCCTGGTCTCCATGCATACCCCGGTTCTTATATAACCGCGAGGGTATTCGGACACACTCCGGACTGTCAGGTCCCGAGGTTGAAGCGAAAAGGTCGGCCATGACAAACGATCTACAATCCGGCTAGAAGGCATTACACATGTCAATTAAAATTACATAGTCAATCTGACTGATTGTATGCCTCTTCAATACCATCTAACAGGATGTCTAGTTTACAGTCCTGTTGGGAATACTTTGCGGCCAACTCTACTTGGCCGTATACTAAGCTCGCAGGGATCTCCTTCCCATCGGGCCCTACAGGTCCGACCTCGGCCATGTGGTTTGGGTCAGCTTTCGTGTACCGCATCTTCACCATGGCCCAGGCCTCCCTGGCGCCTTGACGGCAGGCCGACATCTTCCACAATCGGAAGCGCCGCCGCGCTCCCTTCAGCTTCTCTACAAGCTCTCCAAGGCCTTCGGGCATGGAGACGGATGGCCACAAAGCCTGGGCGACACCTTGCATCACCTGTCGAACTCGCTCGTGCAGTTGTGAGAGCTCGGGAAGAAGGTCACCCGTAGAGCCGGGCATTTCCTCTGTAGGACGACCTGTTAGCATACCTACAGACATTACTCTGTTAGTCGACTTCCTTGCCGAACTCTTTTTTCAAAGTTCGTTTAAGCACTTACTATATATGCCGCGTCGAAGCCGCTGATTCTCCTTCACGGAGTCCAACAGCTGGGCACGAACGTCCTTCAGTTCAACGCCCAGCTTGGTGTTGGCATCTTGGAGATCGTTCTTCTCCCGCCGCACCTTTGTCAGCATGCTCTCACCAGCCTTCAGCTGGAGTCGAAGTTGTTGCACTTCCGGATTTAATCCGGCGCCATCTGCAATTTCATTTGTCAGATTTGCACCCACGCCGCACTTCGCAAAATACTTATCTTTCAAAGCGTATATTACCAGAGGGGGTCTCCTTGGGCTCCCCTGCCGCGGCTAGTGCGGCCTCAAGTTGGGCTTTGCACTCTTCCAGCTCCTGGGATAGCAGGGTATTCTTTTCTGTAAGAACCTGCATAACAGATGATCCTTAAATCAGTTATTCTAACTGTTTCAAGTCTCGGGGGCTACTGGTACATATATATAATTACCAAAAATTTCTTACCCGTATGTCTTTCACATACTGCTCTGTGGCTCTGGCTACACCATTTTGAGCAGCACGGAGGTACGCGTCTCCCGAATTGAAGGCATCCAATGCCTCTTGGGAGAAACAAGCATCGCGAAGAACTGTCCGGCGACGCCTGTGGTTCATGGCACTCTCCACCTCGGAATTGGTGGCAGACAGCCTGTCCGCATCCTCCGTCGGAGGAGCGTCCGGTGCGCGCCTCGTGTTCGCCTCCGCTTCCGGACCAGGCTTTGGAGCCTGGCTGGTGGAGGCGCGATTGGAAGCCTCTGCGGATATAGTCCGGTGAGGTCTCTTCGTCCTGAAGAGAGCATGAGCGTTAATATGCCTCGAAGGAATAACACCTGGGAATAAGGTGGTGCGCTATACCTTTGCGCCGGCGCCTCAGTCCGGACCGCACTTCTTTTCAGCTCGCGGGGCCTTGCCGCCCCTCGTTGGCTAGTCGCCGCAGGCTCGGCCTCCCATCTCAAGGACCTCCCCTGCAAAACATGGTTGTCATACAACAATCGAAAACACGCGAGGACAGATCCCTTTTCAAAGTGCTGGGACTCCGGTCTCAGTTACCTGTGAGGCTGGGAGTAGCCCTGGATAATCGGCCGAAATGGCCACCAAGGCGTTGTCCTTGCTCAATTGATGAAACACTCCATCAATCAGCTCCACAGATAAGTCCGGATCCTCTTGAGAGGCCGGGTCGAGGGACCGTCCCGGATCCTCGGGTTGTGGAGGAGGGTTGTTTATTTCTTTAACAGCCTGGCGTAGTTCCTGCTTTGAAGTCATTAGACTGAAATTTTAACAATGGGAATATAAAACGGATGGGCAAGTAAAAGTGTCCACTTACCCAACTTGGGGGATTGTACATAGAAAATCCACCCCGTTGGTTGACGCGGAGAAATTCCTCCTCTTCTCCCTTGTACAAAGTGGACAAGGTCTTTATTAGTGTGGCAGCCAAATCCGGCCCCTTACGACCGTAGCGGGTGGCGTCCTCCCCGTTGAAGTCCCACATGGGGCGGCCTCTATACTGAAGCGGCTGCACACCTCACACGATGCATGCGGCCATGACCCCGATCATGGTCACTCCGGAATGAGCTAACAACCTTATCCGGCCCATCAGGTAAATAACGTCCCTGTCACTTTCCCTCTGAGGGCTCCGTGGACGCCAGCTTAGGCGCTTCTTTAGGGGAGCACTATCAAACTCACGGAGGCCGATCCGGACAGGATCCGGTAGCGGGACGTCCTCTATATAAAACCATTCCGAAGGCCAGTCCTCGGACGCCTTCTTTGGGGTTCCGGATAGATATCCGGTCCCGGCGATGCGCCACACTTCGGCTCCGCCCACCTGATATATTGACCCCTCCTTAGAGCGGGGCACAAGGCAGAATAGCCTTTTCCACAGCGCGAAATGAGCCTCGCAGCCCAAGAACAGCTCGCAAAGGGCTACGAAGCCCGCGATATGCAATATGGAGGCAGGCGTGAGGTTGTGCAGCTGGAGGCCATAGAACTCCAGAAGCCCCCGGAGAAACGGATGAATTGGAAATCCGAGCCCTCTTATTAAGTAAGGGGCAAGGCATACCCGCTCTCCTTTTGAGGGATTGGGGGCGCTCTCTGCTTGCTCTCCGCCATTATAGGTAGCAAGTCCGGCTCGAACCGGGACCATATAGGCCGAGGGGAGAAATCCCTTGGTCTGGAGCGTCACTAGCTCGCTGTGCGGGATGGAGCACCTCTTCCAATCTCCAGGCTGAGGGCTGGAAGGGCGAGAGGAGGAGCTGCGGCGGCCGACCATGATGGAATGGACCTCTGTCGGATACGCTCTGATGAATACTCGCGGAAGGGATAAGGTGTGGTTTGGATCTAAATCCTCATCCCCTTAAATAGGCGACTCATTCACGCGGCTAGGGGTGTAAATATAAAAAACACCCTGACTTTTCGTATTCGTTTGACACGTGGAAAACGGCCATTATTGGGCATAGAAGCCAAGGAGCACTACATTTACAAGAAACCGGACATTGTTCGACAGGTACACGGAATTTGGAGAAGAACCCACCTTGCAATGCCGAAGACAATTTGCGCGCCGGACTCGTCGTCATTGAAGCCTGGTTCGGGGGCTACTGAGGGAGTCCTGGATTAGGGGGTGTCCGGATAGCCGGACTATACCTTCGTCCGGACTCCTGGACTATGAAGATACAAGATTGAAGACTTCGTCCCGTGTCCGGAAGGGACTTTCCTTGGCGTGGAAGGCAAGCTTGGCTATACGGACATGTAGATCTCCTACCATTGTAACCGACTCTGTGTAACCCTAGCCCTCTCCGGTGTCTATATAAACCGGAGGGTTTTAGTCCATAGGACGAACAACAATCATACCATAGGCTAGCTTCTAGGGTTTAGCCTCTCTGATCTCGTGGTAGATCTACTCTTGTACTACCCATATCATCAGTATTAATCAAGCAGGACGTAGGGTTTTACCTCCATCAAGAGGGCCCAAACGTGGGTAAAACATCGTGTCCCCTGCCTCCTGTTTCCATCCGACCTAGACGCACAGTTCGGGACCCCCTACCCGAGATCCGTCGATTTTGACACCGACAGTAGTCAAGAAGGCCCTGACAGAGCAGCAACAAGAAACTGAATCTGGCAAGGAGGCCCTGACAGTGCAGTAGGAAAAACTTGAAGCTATCAGGACAACCCTAGTAGAGCACCAACAAGAACTTGAAGCTGTCAAGAAGGCTCCGTGAGAGCGGAAAGATGAACTTAAAGGTTTCAAAATCGCCCTGGTAGAGCACCATGAAGAAATTTAAAAGCTCTTTTAGATCAGTACGAAGAACTTCAAGCCGTCAACAAGGCCCTTCCAGAGCAGCATAATGAAATTAAAGCTATTAAGAGTCTTATTTTTCTAGTGCACTACTCTGTCCCATGGTTCATTATTGTATTGTCTCATATGATGAGTGTGGAATTTTATATTATTCAATTTCATTTTTTTTCACGAATTCATATTTAATTTTCCAAAATTGTGAATTTTATTCAAATTTGGCAGCAAAATGCAATATAAAACAAATTATCGGCGTATGCAAATTGTGATGATAATGCATATCGTTTCCAGTGTATGGACCCACATGTAAGCATCCATGGCGCCACGTCTGGGCCCACATGTAAGCAACCACATCACCCATGTATGGGCCCACCTGTAAGTAGCAACATCATCATATTCCTGGCCCATGTGTTAGGATCTTTGATTGGTCAAATCTGAAGAAACTTATTATTGAAGGAAATATGCCCTAGAGGCAATAATAAAGTTATTATTTATTTCCTTATATCATGATAAATGTTTATTATTCATGCTAGAATTGTATTAACCGGAAACATGATACATGTGTGAATACATAGGCAAACAGAGTGTCACTAGTATGACTCTACTTGACTAGCTCGTTTATCAAAGATTGTTATGTTTCCTAACCATATACATGAGTTGTCATTTGATTAACGGGATCACGTCAGTAGGAGAATTATGTGATTGACTTGACCCATTCCGTTAGCTTAGCATTTGATCGTTTAGTATGTTGCTATTGCTTTATTCATGACTTATACATGTTCCTATGACTATGAGATTATGCAACTCCCGTTTACCGGAGGAACACTTTGTGTGCTATCAAACGTCACAACGTAACTGGGTGATTATAAAGGTTCTCTACAGGTGTCTCCGAAGGTACTTGTTGAGTTGGCGTATTTCGAGATTAGGATTTGTCACTTCGATTGTCGGAGAGGTATCTCTGGGCCCACTCGGTAATGCACATCACTATAAGCCTTGCAAGCATTGTAATTAATGAGTTAGTTGCGGGATGATGTATTACGGAACGAGTAAAGCGACTTGCCGGTAGCGAGATTGAACAAAGTATTGAGATACCGATGATCGAATCTCGGTCAAGTAACATACGATGACAAAGGGAACAACATATGTTGTTATGCAGTTCGACCGATAAAGATCTTCGTAGAATATGTAGGAGCCAATATGGGTATCCAGGTTCCGCTATTGGTTATTGACCAGAGAAGTGTCTCGGTCATGTCTACATAGTTCTCGAACCTGTAGGGTCCGCACGCTTAACGTTCGTTGACGATATAGTATTTATGAGTTATGTATGTTCGTAACCGAATGTTGTTCGGAGTTCCGGATAAGATCACAGACATGACGAGGATCTCTGGAATGGTCTGGAGATAAAGTTTGATATATGGGATAATAGTGTTTGGTCTCCGGAAGGGTTCCAAAATTCACCGGAAGGGGTTCCGGATGTTTCCCGAAATGTTTGGGTACGAGAACACTTTATTTGGGCCAAAGGGGAAAGCCCACAAGGTTTTTGGAAAGCGCAAAAGGAAGTTTTGAAGAGTCCAGGGGCCAGACGCGAGGGTCCCTGGCGTCTGGGTCCAGACGCCGGGAACCCTGGCGTCTGGCCTTGAGTCCGAGAAGGACTCTTGCCTTTCGGGTGAAACCGACTTTGTGGAGGCTTTTACTCCAAGTTTCGACCCCAAGGCTCAACATATAAATAGAGGGGTAGGGCTAGCACCCAAGACACATCAAGAAACACCAAGCTGTGTGCCGGCAACCCTGTCCTCTCTAGTTTATCCTCCGTCATAGTTTTCGTAGTGCTTAGGCGAAGCCCTGCGAAGATTGTTCTTCACCAACACCTTCACCACGCCGTCGTGCTGCCGGAACTCATCTACTACTTCGCCCCTCTTGCTGGATCAACAAGGCAAGGACGTCATCGAGCTGAACATGTGCTGAAAGCGGATGTGCCGTACGTTCGGTACTTGATCAGGACAAATCGTGAAGGTGTATGACTACATCAAACGTGTTGATAAACGCTTCTGCTTTCAGTCTACGAGGGTACGTAGACATACTCTCCCCTCTCGTTGCTATGCATCACCATCATCTTGCGTGTGCGTAGGAATTTTTTTGAAATTACTACGTTCCCCAACAGTGGTATCAGAGCCAGGTTTTATGCGTAGATGTTATATGCACGAGTAGAACACAAGTGAGTTGTGGGCGATACAAGTCATACTGCTTACCAGCATGTCATACTTTCGTCCGGCGGTATTGTTGGATGAAGCGGCCCGGACAGACATTACGCGTACGCTTATGTGAGACTGGTTCTACCGACGTGCTTTGCATATAGGTGGCTGGCGGGTGTCAGTTTCTCCAACTTTAGTCGAACCAAGTGTGGCTACTCCCGGTCCTTGCGAAGGTTAAAATAACACTAACTTGACGAACTATCGTTGTGGTTTTGATGCGTAGGTAAGAACATTTCTTGCTCAGCCTGTAGCAGCCACGTAAAACTTGCAACAACAAAGTAGAGGACGTCCAACTTATTTTTGCAGGGAATGTTGTGATGTGATATGGTCAAGACGTGATGCTACATTTTGTTGTATGAGATGTTCATGTTTTGTAACCGAGTTATCAGCAACTGGCAGGAGCCATGTGGTTGTCGCTTTATTGTATGCAATGCAATCGCCCTTGTAATTGCTTTACTTCATCACTAAGTGGTAGCGATAGTCGTAGAAGCAATAGTTGGCGAGACGACAACGATTCTACGATAGAGATCATGGTGTCGCGCCGGTGACGATGGTGATCATGACGGTGCTTCGGAGATGGAGATCACAAGCACAAGATGATGATGGCCATATCATATCACTTATATTGATTGCATGTGATGCTTATCCTTTATGCATCTTATTCTGCTTTGTTTGACGGTAGCATTATAAGATGGTCTCTCACTAAATTTCAAGGTAAAAGTGTTCTCCCTGAGTATGCACCGTTGCCAAAGTTCGTCGTGCCGAGACACCACGTGATGATCGGGTGTGATAAGCTCTACGTTCATCTAAAACGGGTGCAAGCCAGTTTTGCACACGCAAAATACTCAGGTTAAACTTGACGAGCCTAGCATATGCAGATATGGCCACGGAACACTGGGTCCAAAAGGTCGAGCGTGAATCATATAAGTGATATGATCAACATAGTGATGTTCACCATTGAAAACTACTCCATCTCATGTGATGATCGGATATGGTTTAGTTGATTTGGATCATGTGATCACTTAGATGATCAGAGGGATGTCTATCTAAGTGGGAGTTCTTAAATAATATGATTAATTGAACTTAGATTTATCATGAACTTAGTACCTGATAGTATTTTGCTTGTCTATGTTGATTGTAGATAGATGGCCCATGTTGTTGTTCTGTTGTATTTTAATGCGTTCCCTGAGAAAGCAAAGTTGAAAGATGATGGTAGCAATTACACGGACTGGGTCCATAACTTGAGGATTATCCTCATTGCTGCACACAAGAATTATGTCCTGGAAGCACCGCTGGGTGCCAAGCCTGCTGCAGATGCTGCTGATGACGTTAAGAACGTCTGGCAGAGTAAAGCTGATGACTACTCGATGGTTCAGTGTGCCATGCTTTACGTCTTAGAACCGGGACTTCAACGACGTTTTGAACATCATGGAGCATATGAGATGTTCCAGGAGTTGAAGTTAACATTTCAAGCAAATTCCCTGATTGAGAGATATGAAGTCTCCAATAAGTTCTATAGCAGAAAGATGGATGAGAATAGTTCTGTCAGTGAACATATACTCAAAATGTCTGGGTATCATAATCACTTGACTCAAGTGGGAGTTAATCTTCCTGTTGATAGTGTCATTGACAGAGTTCTTCAATCACTGCCACCAAGCTACAAAAGCTTTGTGATGAACTATAATGTGCAAGGGATGAACAAGACAATTCCCGAGCTCTTTGCAAAGCTAAAGGCAACGGAGGTAGAAATCAAGAAGGAGCATCAAGTGTTGATGGTCAACAAGACCACCAGTTTTAGATAATAAAGTTATTGTTTATTTTCTTATATCATGATAAATGTTTATTATTCATGCTAGAATTGTATTAACCGGAAACATGATACATGTGTGAATACATAGACAAACTGAGTGTCATTAGTATGCCTCTACTTGACTAGCTCGTTTATCAAAGATGGTTATGTTTCCTAACCATATACATGAGTTGTCATTTGATTAACGGGATCACATCATTAGGAGAATGATGTGATTGACTTGACCCATTCCGTTAGCTTAGCATTTGATCATTTAGTATGTTGCTATTGCTTTCTTCATGACTTATACATGTTCCTATAACTATGAGATTATGCAACTCCCGTTTACCGGAGGAACACTTTGTGTGCTACCAAATGTCACAATGTAACTGGGTGATTATAAAGGTGCTCTACAGGTGTCTCCGAAGGTACTTGTTGAGTTGGCGTATTTCGAGATTAGGATTTGTCACTCCGATTGTCGGAGAGGTATCTCTGGGCCCACTCGGTAATGCACATCACTATAAGCCTTGCAATCATTGTAACTAATGAGTTAGTTGCGGGATGATGTATTACGGAACGAGTAAAGAGACTTGCCGGTAACGAGATTGAACTAGGTATTGAGATACCGACGCTCGAATCTCGGGCAAGTAACATACCGATGACTAAGGGAACAACGTATGTTGTTATGCGGTTCGATCGATAAAGATCTTCGTAGAATATGTAGGAGCCAATATGGGCATCCAGGTTCCACCATTGGTTATTGACCAGAGAAGTGTCTCGGTCATGTCTACATAGTTCTCGAACCTGTAGGGCCTGCATGCTTAACGTTCGTTGACGATATAGTATATATGAGTTATGTATGTTGGTAACTGAATGTTGTTCGGAGTTCCGGATAAGATCACGGACATGATGAGGATCTCCAGAATGGTCCGGAGATAAAGTTTGATATATGGGATAATAGTGTTTGGTCTCCACAAGGGTTCCGGAACTCACCGGAAGGGGTTCCGGATGTTTCCCGAAATGTTTGGGTATGAGAACACTTTATTTGGGCCAAAGGGGAAAGCCCACAAGGTTTTTGGAAAGCGTAAAAGGAAGTTTTGCGGAGTCCAGGGGCCAGACGCTAGGGTCCCTGGCGTCTGCGTCCAAACGCCGGGAACCCTGGCGTCTGGCCCTGGAGTCTGAGAAGGACTCTTGCCTTTCGGGTGAAACCTACTTTGTGGAGGCTTTTACTCCAAGTTTCGACCCCAAGGCTCAACATATAAATAGAGGGGTAGGGCTAGCACCCAAGACACATCAAGAAACACCAAGCCCTGTGCCGGCAACCCCGTCCTCTCTAGTTTATCCTCCGTCATAGTTTTCGTAGTGCTTAGGTGAAGCCCTGCGAAGATTGTTCTTCACCAACACCGTCACCACGCCGTCGTGCTGCCGGAACTCATCTACTACTTCGCCCCTCTTACTGGATTAAGAAGGCGAGGACGTCATCGAGCTGAACGTGTGCTGAACGCGGAGGTGCCGTACGTTCGGTACTTGATCGGGAGGGATCGTGAAGGTGTACGACTACATCAACTTCGTTGATAAACGCTTCCGCTTTCGGTCTACGAGGGTACGTAGACATACTCTCCCCTCTCGTTGCTATGCATTGAAGGAAATATGCCCTAGAGGCAATAATAAAGTTTTTATTTATTTCCTTATTTCATGATAAATGTTTATTATTCATGCTAGAATTGTATTAACCGGAAACATAATACATGTGTGAATACATAGACAAACAGAGTGTCACTAGTATGCCTCTACTTGACTAGCTCGTTGATCAAAGATGGTTAAGTTTCATAGGAACAGACATGAGTTGTCATTTGATTAACGGGATCACATCATTAGGAGAATGATGTGATTGACTTGACCCATTCCGTTAGCTTAGCACTTGATCGTTTAGTTTGTTGCTATTGCTTTCTTCATGACTTATACATGTTCCTATGACTATGAGATTATGCAACTCCCGTTTACCGGAGGAACACTTTGTGTGCCACCAAACATCACAACGTAACTGGGTGATTATAAAGGTGCTCTACATGTGTCTCCAAAGGTACTTGTTGGGTTGGCGTATTTCGAGATTAGGATTTGTCACTTCGATTGTCGGAGAGGTATCTCTGGGCCCACTCGGTAATACACATCACTATAAGCCTTGCAAGCATTGCAACTAATGAGTAAGTTGCAGGATGATGTATTACGGAACGAGTAAAGAGACTTGCCGGTAACGAAATTGAACTATGTATTGAGATACCGACGATCATATCTCGGGCAAGTAACATACCGATGACAAAGGGAACAACGTATGTTGTTATGCGGTTCGACCGATAAAGATCTTCGTAGAATATGTAGGAGCCAATATGGGCATCCAGGTTCCGCCATTGGTTATTGACAAGAGAAGTGTCTCGGTCATGTCTACATAGTTCTCAAACCTGTAGGGCCCGCATGCTTAACATTCGTTGATGATATAGTATTTATAAGTTATGTATGTTGGTAACCGAATGTTGTTCGGAGTTCCGGATAAGATCACGGAGATGACGAGGATCTCCGGAATGGTCCGGAGATAAAGTTTGATATATGGGATAATAGTGTTTGGTCTCCAGAAGGGTTCCGGAATTCACCGGAAGGGGTTCTGGATGTTTCCCGAAATGTTTGGGTACGAGAACACTTTATTTGGGCCAAAGGGGAAAGCCCACAAGGTTTTTGAAAGGTGCAAAAGGAAGTTTTGTGGAGTCCAGGGGCCAGACGCCAGGGTCCCTGGCGTCTGGGTCCAGACGCCGGGAACCTTGGCGTCTGGCCCTAGAGTCCGAGAAGGACTCTTGCCTTTCGGGTGAAACCAACTTTGTGGAGGCTTTTACTCCAAGTTTCGACCCCAAGGCTCAACATATAAATAGAGGGGTAGGGCTAGCACCCAAGAAACATCAAGAAACACCAAGCCGTGTGCCGGCAACCCCGTCCTATCTAGTTTATCCTCCGTCATAGTTTTCGTAGTGCTTAGGCGAAGCCCTGCGAAGATTGTTCTTCACCAACACCGTCACCACGCCGTCGAGCTGCCGGAACTCATCTACTACTTCACCCCTCTTACTGGATTAAGAAGGCGAGGACGTCATCGGTGTCAAAACCGGCGGATCTTGGGTAGGGGGTCCCGAACTGTGCGTCTAGGCCGGATGGTAACAGGAGGCAGGGGACACGATGTTTTACCCAGGTTCGGGCCCTCTTGATGGAGGTAAAACCCTACGTCCTGCTTGATTGATATTGGTGATATGGGTAATACAAGAGTAGATCTACCACGAGATCAGAGAGGCGAAACCCTAGAAGCTAGCCTATGGTATGATTGTTGTTCGTCCTACGGACTAAAACTCTCCGGTTTATATAGACACCGGAGAGGGCTAGGGTTACACAGAGTCTGTTACAATGGTAGGAGATCTACATATCTGTATCGCCAAGCTTGCCTTCCACGCCAAGGAAAGTCCCTTGCAGACACGGGACGAAGTCTTCAATCTTGTATCTTTGTAGTCCAAGAGTCCGGCCGAAGGTATAGTTCGGCCGTCCAGACACCCCCTAATCCAGGACTCCCTCAGTAGCCCCTGAACCAGGCTTCAATGACGACGAGTCCGCCGCGCGGATTGTCTTCGACATTGCAAGGTGGGTTCCTCCTCCAAGTACTTCATAGAAGATTTTGAACACAAAGGTAGTGTCCGGCTCTGCAAAATAAGTTTCCACATATTGCCATAGAGAGAATAATATTTACACAAATCTAATTTTCTGACGTATTCCATAGCATGACATCACACCACGGCCAAGTCTTTATTCGAATCGTTTTATTGTCCCACCTCAGCGCGTTTAGTGAGGCGGTTTCCTTGGCACGTCTTGTTAAAGCAGAGATCGTGTCCCCTTATTCTGGGATTCTCATCAATATGGGCGTGGGTAACCCAACCGTACCCGTTGGTATATTTTCTCGATCAAAGGCGAGTCCCAAACGGCCACGGGGAAGGCCCTTGGTATTCAATCTCTTATAAAGAGACCAAGGCCTTACTCCTTTCTTTCAATCTCAAACGACTTCGCCCTTTGCCTCGAGTTCCAACACCCAAGGTTCCAGATTTCAGGCGCTTCAGACCTTCGACAATGTCCGGTTCCGACCTTCGAGGCCGATGGATGCCCTCCTCTGTCACGGAGGAGGACGTGCTGAAGTTGAGAGAGGCCAGGTTCTTGACCGGCGAAATCTCGCATAGGCTGCCTGCTCAAGGGCAGGTCATTCCCACTCCCAAGCCCGGTGAGAGTGTGGTGTTCATGTCTCACTTCATTCGGAGGCTAGGCTTCCCGACGGATCCCTTCGTGAGGGGGCTCATGTATTATTATGGGCTGGAATTTCACGACTTAGCCCCGGAGTCCATCCTCCATATTTCCTCATTCATCGTCGTGTGTGAAGCCTTCCTCCGTATCACTCCTCACTTCGGACTATGGCTCAAGACCTTCAAAGTAGAGCCGAAGATGATCGAGGGACGGCACGCGGAGTGCGGAGGTGCTTTTATAAGCAAGAATGCTGGTACTCCATGGCCCAAGGGCTCTTTTCAAGAGGAGTCCAGATTATGGCAACGAGAGTGGTTTTATATTACCGCTCCCAGGGCCCCTAAGTGGGTGGCGCCACCTGCCTTCACTCGGGTCCCCCACCACGACTGGCGTCATGGGTCAATACGGTGCTGGACTGGGGGCCGGCAAAGGACGTGCCCCTGTTGCAGGGCGACATCCGAGATCTCCTAGAAAGAGACATCAGTCTGGTCGTGGTAACGCAGGTTATGTTAATTCGTCGAGTTCTGCCCTGCAAACGTCGCCCCCTCCGCCTGTGGGAGTTCAACCCGGAGGGACCATGAGTTCTCCAACATTTTATTGGCATGACGCCCTTGGAGATGTACAAATTGTTCTTCGGACCACAAGTAGTGTGTCCGGATTCTACGGAGGACGCAGGTCTGAGCTGCAATCGTCTGGATACTCAAGTAAGTAGCCTTGTGCCCGGACTCACTATCCGTATATTTATCATAAAATTGCCCCTAAAAGAGTTGTCCTTTAAACAGGAGTGGGTAGCGAAAGCAAAGCTAATCAGGTGTCCGGCCCCCCTCCCCGAGACCACGCCGGGTCCCGTGCTAGACAGGATGTTGGAGGTTGTGCCTTCAAAGGGAAGCGAGGGAGGGGACAAGGAAGCTACAACCTTCTCATAGGAGGTTGTCCGGAAGGAAGGAATCAAAAATTCCTCTCCTCAGGAGAAGAAGAGGACCGCCTCTGAAGACCCGGAGACCATGGCCTTAAAGCGGGGGAAGAAATCTTCGCCAGAGGGTCCTGTGCTGGGGGATACTTCGGCCGAATTATGCCCTCAAGGGGATCAGCCCTCCATCGAGCCGTAAGTAGAGAGGAGTTTTCTTTTTAAGAAACGAGAGAAATCCCTGCTTTATATCTGATAAAAGTAATCGAAAATTTACCTTGTAGCTCGGACCTTAGCCCTTCTCAGCAGAGCTCGTCTTCGGGGGATCTTCTTCCAGAGATGATGGAGAGCGGAATGCCTCCCCCTGCCGTACCGCCCTGTGAGGCTGGCGACCCTGAGGTATCGCCGCGGAGGGTTTCTCCAAATCCGGCGGGCCGGAAGGTAGTCATATGGCCCCCCAAAGCCCTCTGCGTCTGGCCTTCGAAAAGGGCCATCGGACGAGTCCGGTGCCGTTTGGTGCGCGGTCGGAGGAGCTGAAGGATCTGCTAGGGCGAGCATCCATCTCAGAGGAGCACCGTGCATTGATGGGTATGGTGATTGAGAGGATTTCATCCGCGGAGAGCAGATTGCATGAGGCCGTCAGGAGTTTACTGACAGGTTTTGAGGTACGCGAAATAATGTACCCTTTTTGGACAGTTGCGCATAAATAAGATGTGCCCTATGTAGATAGTAGCCCCTGAGACTCTGTGTGTTGTCAAAAGTGACGGCGCACAGAGGATCATAATCCCAGGTCTAATATGCTGCCTTTATATGTAGGTGGCGAAGTGTCCGGTGGCCAGCCGGACTGATGGATTTGCCGAGCTAAAGCGGCAACTTGACGTGGCAGATGCCAACATCGGGCTTGTCCACAAGCGGCTTGACGAGGCACAAGGTATGTAAATTTGTCGGCGGCGCCTGGTAAGAGGAGCTTTATGCCAGTATCTTACAATGTGTGCGCATGATGCAGATGGTGTTGCTGCCATGGAGAATCTTCGGGTGGAACTTGCCCAAGCCAAGGAGCAAGCCAGGAAAAGTGATGCGGCTGCCGGAAAGGCAATTGAAGAGCTGAAAGCCGAATAGGCTGCTCACTGCCGAAGCAAGAAGGAAATGGCCAAGATGGCCGTGAGGCTAAAGAATGCTGCTGACCGTTGCAAGCTTCTTGAAAAAGAAGATCGGGCAGAACGGACGGACCTGAAGAAGGCTGTTGCCAATGCCAAGGATGCTCGCTCTGCGATGAGAGCTATGAAGGAGGAGCTGCGTTAGGCCGGAGAGATCGCGGCTGGAAAGCCCTTTATGCTCCGGAGGAAGTTCTGTGATCCTAAACATGCTCCGTTAGACCAGATGTGGAGTACGACGGACACCTATTTGGATTTAGCAGCGAGTGCCGCAGATGCGGCCGAACACTTCCAAGATAAAGAAGATCGCAAAGTGGAAAAGCTCTTCTGGTCGTAGTTCCACAATCCGGAGCGTCCATTGTCATTAGCCGATCATTTGGCCGAATGGGCCGAGCTAAATAGGTTGTCCGGACTCGCCATGAAGTATGTCATGAATCATCTGTGGCCAGAGAGGCCAGAGCCGAAAAGTTATTTCAACTTGGTGCAGCAGTTCCTTGGTGCGGCGCCGCATATCAATACGATGAAGAGGTCAGCGTGCATAGAGGGTGCGCGGATGGCTCTTGCCCATGTCAAGACATACTGGGCGAAAATGGAAGCCACCGCTATTGCATCCACAGACTCGGATGGAAGCCGAGTACCTGCCGAGCGCTATTTTCAGGAAGTTCTGCAAGGCGCTCGTTTAATAGAGACGCAGTGCTCGAAGGATACTATATTCGAATAGCATGTATTATTGTAAAACAATATTTTGATAAATTGTAGAAGCTTTTTATACTTGTGCCTGCAAGTATTGGAATACCTCCTGTGGGGCCGTTTAACATATACGTGTATATAATCTGAAAGATGGCAGTCATCGACTTCAGCCCCCACGCACATAATGCGGGGGTGTTCGCAGAAGGCGCATTTTCACACTTGATCCAACGTCTTGGTCCTACAAAGGAGGTGATAGCACAGCGAACTAGGCAATCGGACTATGATGCTTTATCACTTTCACTTAGCCATAGGAGTTTGACATTGAGGTTACTTTATAGCCCCTGGTGGCGCATGCGCTCGCCCGAACTCGGGGCACGTATGTGCCTGGCCGGGAAACGGCCCTTCGTTAATGCGGAGGAATCCTAAAGATTCTGGTAAGTCATTGAGTGGTTGACCAGTCTCACGCTATATCATGACAGTCAGTTTTCGGCTTTCTCTACTGAGGTGCTTGCCTGGCCGAACCGGGGCACAATCGCAGTAGTTCTCCTGGTGCCGCCTTAGCCGATAGAGCGGAACGTAAGGCATCAAAACACAGGAGCCAGGCAAACCCAATATTTGACCAAAGACATGATTCGGAGCTGATGCATATAAGGCCAAACTCGCGGCGCCGAACACTCCCTAAGGTATTCGGTCTTTATGAGGGCGGGCGGGATAACGCCCTTAGTAATAAGCCCCTAGTGTCCAGGTACGCGCAAAACTCTGACGTGGCCACATGCCAAAACGCCAGCCTCCTCCTTGGTTATACCAAGAAACCAGGGGATGTGTATCAACAAGACACAGTAAAAAAGGTTTACGCAGGGTCTTAATCTGAAAAGAATCCTTGGAACGGGTCCCTGCTGCATGTCTGCGCCTGTGTCATCGTTGTGCCGTATCCTGGACGGGCGTAGCACGTTGTTCATCTGTAAAAGAGAGGAACTTAGTTAAAGAAAGATCGTGCCGAACATGAGTTATACTAAATAAACAAGGGAAAATTTTGTTTTTGCCACTCTAGATTTTGCCAATTTTCCTTATGCCACTCCAGATTTTGACATTTCACTTTTGCCACTCTTAGTTTTTGACAATTATCACAATTGCCATTTCCATGGCAAAAGCAAAATTTCCAGAGTGGCAATTGTGATACATTTCAAAAGCTAAGAGCGGCAAAAATGAAATAAAATTATTTTGCTTTTGCCACAGAATGTCAATTGTGATAATTGTCAAAAGCTAAGAGTGGCAAAGTGAAATGTCAAAATCTAGAGTGGCATAAGGAAAATTGGCAAAATCTAGAGTGGCAAAAACAAAATTTTCCCAATAAACAAAGTATAAATCGAAATGGGTAAAATTGAGCTTTATTGTCTCTTGTTTTATATGCGCGGAGCCCCTAGTACAGGGGTATACGATTATTAAGCCTTTATCAATTGTATGTTTATGCCGGACTCGTCTAGCCATGTCCGTGGTCTTGACGACCTGTTTAGATGCTTTGGCTGGTGAAGCCACTTTATTGTGGGGCTGTCAAGGCAGCCGCACTATTTTCCGCGCGGGAGGAACACTCAATGTTTTCCCTTTTAATGAGATGATGCCTCGTGGACCGGGCATCTTAAGCGCAAGAGATGCATAATGCGGTATTGCGTTAAATTGAGCGAAATCTTCGCGACCCAGCAGTGCTTGATAGCTACTTGAGAATGGGGCGATGTGGAAAGTTAGTTGTTCGCAACGGAAGTTACCGGGGGAGCCTAACATAACTTCTAGCCAGAGAGAACCCATGCAACGGGCATCCGGGCCTAGCATTACCCCTTGAAAGGAGGTTTTTCTATGGCGAATTTTGGTTGGGTCTATCCCCATATTGCGGATTGTGTCCTGGTATAACAGGTTTAGACCACTGCCGCCGTCCATCAGGACATTTGTAAAATGGAGTCCGCCGATTATTGGATCTAATACCAAGGCAGTCTGGCATGCGTTTCGGATACTTCTAGAGTAATCCCGATGGTCGAAGGTGATCGGTTTTAACAACCATTGGCGAGACTCCTTTGGGATAGGCCGTATGGCGCGTATCTCTGGTGGCGCCGTTCTGTTTGTCACATGAAGTAAGTGTACTGTTTTGACTTCTTGTGGGAAATCCTTTTGTTTTCTGGTACTCTGCTTGTGGGGTTCGTCGTCGTCCTCACTTGGTGTGTCGAGCCCCTTGTGTTCGGCGTTGAGTTTGCCGGCTTGCTTGAAAACCCAACAATCTTTGTGGATATGGTTCGCAGGCTTCCGGGGAGTACTGTATATTTGACATATCTTGTCCAAGATTTTGTGTAAGTTGGATAGCTCGTCCCTGTTATCCTTGAGGGACGGCTTTCTCTGATTTTGCCGCAAGCTTTTGAATCCGGTGTTGACCGACGTGCTCTTTGGGCTGTTTCCCTTATTCCGGCGTTGGTCCTTGCTGCATCGGGGTTTTCCGTTTCCATCCCTAACTTCGGATGTACTTGGGTTGCTGGTGCTACATCTTGCCAACCAGTTGTCTTCTCCTGCGCAAAAGCGGGTCATGAGGCTTGTTAATGCGGCCATTGTTCTTGGCTTTTCTTGGCCGAGGTGTCTGGCGAGCCATTCGTCTCGAACGTTGTGCTTAAAAGCTGCTAGGGCTTCGGCGTCCGGACAGTCGACTATCTGATTCTTTTTAGTAAGAAATCTGTTCCAGAATTTCCGGGCTGACTCTCCGGGCTGTTGAGTTATGTGACTGAGATCGTCTGCATCCGGAGGGCGGACATAGGTCCCTTGAAAATTTGCCCGGAAAGCATCCTCAAGCTCTTCCCAACTTCCAATGGTGTTTTCGGGAAGGCTTTTGAGCCAATGCCGGGATGGCCCTTTAAGCTTGAGGGGTAAGTATTTTATGGCGTGGAGGTCATCTCCTCTGGCCATGTGTATGTGGAGGATATAATCCTCGATCCAGACCCCAGGGTCAGTTGTTCCGTCGTACGCCTCTATGTTTACGGGCTTGAATCCCGCTGGAAATTCATGGTCCAGCACCTCATCGGTGAAACATAGGGGGTGTGCGGCACCCTTGTATTTGGGTGTGCCGTGATGTTCGGATATTTGTTGTGTTGCATTGCTTACTAGAGCTTGCTTTCTTGGCCCGTATATAGATCTGGCTGGGCCATCTTTTTGATGTGGATCCTTTGGTGGATCGCGTGCCGGCTTGTGTGCGGCACCGCTTGCCGCTCCATGCTGGCCATGCGGTCGTCCATCCGACCGGATGGCTTTCCTATTTTTTGACTGCGGGGGCTCTAAGGCCTCCTCGTCAAATTCAGGTAGTAGCTTTCGCTTTGGATAGCTTTTTGTGCGGCGACTGCCGGCATATTTTTCTGCGGTGTTGCGTACTTTGCTCCATCTGATTCTGAGTGCATCTTTCGCAGTTTTGAGCTTCCGCTTTTGCTTTTTCAGGCTATGCGCAGTGGCGACGAGCCTTTTGTGGAGGTTCTTTTGCTCCATGAGTTTATCCGGCGTAAGGTCGTCCGGGCTGTTGTTTTCGCCGGGGACAGGGTGTTCGGTTTGTTTATCCAAGTTTCCCTGTTCGGACGCTTGCTCGAAGGCATGTTCGTTGTCCGCCGGCTCGTCCTGCTCTATGGCTGGGTCTATATGGCTGTTGTCTCTATCGAGGCGGGGCTTGGAGCGGCGCTTATGTCGCCGCTTTGATTGCTTTTCGAGTGAACGATCCCTCGTTGCATCCCTGTGTTCCTCGTCGTCGCTTCCTTTGGGTGTGTCCACCATGTATACATCATGAGATGAGGTGGCTGTCCAGTGCCTTATAGGCGCTGGTTCGTGTTCATCTCCTACATCGTCGTTCATACCGTCGATGTCTTCGGAGTCGAAGTCGAGCATGTCGTTTAAATTATCGACAGTGGCTACGAAGTGGGTGGTGGGTGGGCTTTGAATTTCTTCATCATCCGCATCCCAACCTTGTTGACCATAGTCCGGCCAGGGCTCTCCTGATAAAGAGAGAGACTTTAGTGAATTCAGAATATCGCCGAAGGGCGAGTGCTGAAAGATGTCCGCGACAGTGAACTCCATGATCGGCGCCCAATCAATCGGTCGGGGCACGGAGGGCTCGGAGTCTAAAGAGGAGTCTGGCTCCTTGGAGTCACGGGCTTCGCAGAGAATAGGGTTGGTGTTCGGCTCGATCGCCGTAGAGATTGCAGCCCTCGAGGTGGTGTCTAACCACCCATCCTCGATTGGTGTGATCGGCTCCGAGCTAGGGGTCGGAGCGGACACAGGTGCGGCCTCCATGGCACTGTTCGGCGGCAGAGCAAAATCATGCCCATCGTGACAGTGCGGTGCGCTCGGCTGTGGCTCGAATCCGTCGAAGATCAAGTCTCCGCGGATGTCGGCCGTGTAGTTCAAACTTCCAAATCTGACCTGATGGCCAGGGGCGTAGCTTTCGATCTGCTCCAGATGACCAAGCGAATTGGCCCGCAGTGCAAAGCCGCCGAATACGAAGATCTGTCCGTGGATCGCATCATGTTGATGATCGGAGAAGCCATCGGGCCTAAAAGTGATGACACAGAGGAACTCTCAATGAAAGCACCAATGTCGGTGTCAAAACCGGCGGATCTCGGGTAGGGGGTCCCGAACTGTGCGTCTAGGCCGGATGGTAACAGGAGGCAGGGAACACGATGTTTTACCCAGGTTCGGGCCCTCTTGATGGAGGTAAAACCCTACGTCATGCTTGATTGATATTGATGATATGGGTAATACAAGAGTAGATCTACCACGAGATCAGAAAGGCTAAACCCTAGAAGCTAGCCTATGGTATAATTGTTGTTCGTCCTACGGACTAAGACTCTCCGGTTTATATAGACACCGGAGAGGGCTAGGGTTACACAGAGTCGGTTACAATGGTACGAGATCTACATATCCGTGTCGCCAAGCTTGCCTTCCACGCTAAGGAAAGTCCCTTCCAGACACGGGACGAAGTCTTCAATCTTGTATCTTCATAGTCCAGGAGTCCGGCTGAAGGTATAGTCCGGCCATCCGGACACCCCCTAATCCAGGACTCCCTCAGAAGCCCTGCGAAGATTGTTCTTCACCAACACCGTCACCACGCCGTCGTGCTGCCGGAACTCATCTACTACTTCGCCCCTCTTACTGGATTAAGAAGGCGAGGACGTCATCGAGCTGAACGTGTGCTGAATGCAGAGGTGCCGTACGTTCGGTACTTGATCGGGACGGATCATGAAGGTGTATGACTACGTCAACTGCGTTGATAAACGCTTCCGCTTTCGGTCTACGAGGGTACGTAGACATACTCTCCCCTCTCGTTGCTATGCATTGAAGGAAATATGCCCTAGAGGCAATAAGAAAGTTATTATTTATTTCCTTATTTCATGATAAATGTTTATTATTCATGCTAGAATTGTATTAACCGGAAACATAATACATGTGTGAATACATAGACAAACAGAGTGTCACTAGTATGCCTCTACTTGACTAGCTCGTTGATCAAAGATGGTTAAGTTTCCTAACCATAGACATGAGTTGTCATTTGATTAATGGGATCACATCATTAGGAGAATGATGTGATTGACTTGACCCATTCCGTTAGCTTAGCACTTGATCGTTTAGTTTGTTGCTATTGCTTTCTTCATGACTTATGCATGTTCCTATGACTATGAGATTATGCAACTCCCGTTTACCGGAGGAACACTTTGTGTGCCACCAAACATCACAACGTAACTGGGTGATTATAAAGGTGCTCTACATGTGTCTCCAAAGGTACTTGTTGGGTTGGCGTATTTCGAGATTAGGATTTGTCACTCCGATTGTCGGAGAGGTATCTCTGGGCCCACTCGGTAATACACATCACTATAAGCCTTGCAAGCATTGCAACTAATGAGTAAGTTGCGGGATGATGTATTACGAAACGAGTAAAGAGACTTGCCGGTAACGAGATTGAACTAGGTATTGAGATACCGACGATCATATCTCGGGCAAGTAACATACCGATGACAAAGGGAACAACGTATGTTGTTATGCGGTCTGACCGATAAAGATCTTCGTAGAATATGTAGGAGCCAATATGGGCATCCAGGTCCCGCTATTGGTTATTGACCATAGAGGTGTCTCGGTCATGTCTACATAGTTCTCGAACCGGTAGGGTCCGCACGCTTAACGTTCGTTGACGATATGGTACTATGAGTTATGTATGTTGGTGACCGAATGTTGTTCGGAGTCCGGGATGAGATCACGAACATGACGAGGAACTCCGGAATGGTCTGAAGATAAAGTTTGATATATGGGATAATAGTGTTTGGTCACCGGAAGGTTTCCGGAATTCACCGGAAGGGGTTCCGGATGTTTCCCAAAATGTTTGGGTACGAGAACACTTTATTTGGGCCAAAGGGGAAAGCCCACAAGGTTTTTGGAAAGCGCAGAAGGAAGTTTTGCGGAGTCCAGGGGCCAGACGCCAGGTGATGGTGTCCTGGAATACGGGGTACTCATCACGTCGTCTCCCGATCAGTTGGATTGGGCCGAGGACCCCCATGGCCGCATACTCATGGGCCAGTTCGGACAACTGCCGCATACAAGGAAGATTCCACAAGACTTGGAGACCAAGACAAGGACTCCTCCCCACTGGCGTATTCGGCTAGGACTCATCCTAGGCCTCTGGTGCATTAGATAAACCGAGGCCAGGCTAGTCCGTAGGACAATATACAATCATACCATAGGCTAGCTTCTAGGGTTTAGCCTCTCTGATCTCGTGGTAGATCTACTCTTGTACTACCCATATCATCAATATCAATCAAGCACGACGTAGGGTTTTACCTCCATCAAGAGGGCCCGAACCTGGGTAAAACATTGTGTCCCCTGCCTCCTGTTATCATCCGCCTTAGACGCACAGTTCGGGACCCCCTACCCGAGATCCGCCGGTTTTGACACCGACATTGGTGCTTTCATTGAGAGTTCCGCTGTGTGTTCGGCAAAAGGTTGATGGCTCGCCTGCAGATCAACTCCGACTTCGGCATCTTCTGGTCACCTTGGTTCGACCAAGGACTGCGCCCTACGTCCGATCGTCATGTTTGGATGAGGGCCTTTATAAACATCAACTCCGATCTCTATCAAGATCATGTAGGAATCATCCAGGGAGCCCGGGGGCTCAACGTCAACATTGCCCTCGGGCGACTGTGCTGTTTTACTGGACAGCAAACTGGTGTCCGCCGGCACCGCCTCCTCAAGTGTCTTTTTAACAATTGCTTCAGTGGAATTGTGCGGAATTGATTCTACAACAACCCTAGAAAATTTTGTCGAGTTCCGATGGAGGAATCTCTGGCAATCCACGATATACCGGAGCCCTGTCAAATCTGGACGGGAATCTAGACAAGTTTAGGGCGTGGCGTCCAGCTTCCAGATCGGACGTCCTTTGGAAAATCCAACCGTTGATCGGCTACAGAATTCCCATATCTATCACCTCTCAAAATTTCAGCTCGATCCGACCGTCCAAACTCCGGAAACCTTCCGATTAGTGCATCACTTTTTGGATCTGTTTTCTGCGCGAAAACGAATCCGACCCGAGTTCGTCTTTTTTATGAACGGGATTTCGGAAATCCCTTTTGAAGGAAGTTTTGTATGGGGTATTGTGTTTTGTTCCCGAACACATCCCACCAACTTTAAGATCTTTTGAACATGATCTTCAACATCATGCTGGTGTCAAACTAGTCCGAAAATATTGATCCACGGCTGCCGACCTACGCTAGACACGTCGTCACTTTGTTGAGCCGAGCTCAAGTTCTTCGGATCATCATCTCGGCAAGCCGAACAAGAGTCCAGGATCGCGAAGGATAAATGATCACCAACATCGCCGCCCCACGGATTACACGGAGCGGGCATCACGGCACGATCGCTTCATCAAGCCGGCATCGACCACATCACGACCTGCATCGGCAGGGCCGCACTATTGCTTCTTCAAGTTGGTGTCCATCACGCCGACCTACTTCGACTCATCAGCTGACATCGAGGCTTCGACATCTCGGCTGGACCAGGGGCTTTGCCATCTCTTCATCAACCTACTCCGGACACTTCGGCGTCACTAGCCGACCAGCTCCGTCACGTTAGCTGGACCGAGAGCTTTGCCTCGGCAAGCCAACCTTTGCCAGCATTGTCATGCCGTCGTTTTATCGCCCATCAGGCAATGGGTGTGCGGATCGAATCCCAATTTTGGGAATCACCTTCCTTCGGATTGCTACAACAAATAAACCAGGTGCTATTAATCCCAGTATTTTTTGCTTGTTTGGGTTCATTTTTCACAAGGAATTATTACTCTGGCTTGTCCATCATATGTACACAGGTCTATCAAATGGTGGCCGCATTAACGAGGTCGCATGGTGGTTCTATCAGTCTTCGTACATAGTCCGGCGAATGCCGCATCCGGAACTCAGACCGGCCTGTGAATTCAGGCTTTGCCACGCCTTTACCGCATCACGCCGACGCCCGACATTGACATTGACTTCGGCGCCAGGCCATATTTCTTTTATTACTCACTTTGCATAAATTATTTATTATGCAACGATTTTTTTAATTATTATTACTATTATCTCCGGTTTGCACTATTTTTTGTGCATAGGAAAATGATCCGGGGACTTCGGCGTCTCTCTGCCGGTCTGCATTGACCATGCTATGTCACCACTTCGGCGTGTCGAGCCCTCCGCTCCGCCACCTCGGGACCGGCTTGGGGGATGGAACCTTGTCCCGCATCAAGCTCGGACCGCGTCATTAATGCCGAACACATTAACCAGCTAAGTCGCTTTCATGCTCAAAGTTTTAATTTTTAACTTGTGGTCGGTTCGACCAAGCATTATACTTTTTTGGAAAAAGTTGCTTGTAAATTTTGTTTCCTTGTCCAAACTTTGTTTGTGACACACATATTCAAATACCCCGTTTACTTGGGGGCTTCCTTTATGAAGCTTTTCCTCTTGCATATGATTATACTTGTACGGCTTCGTTCCTTGTTCGTGTATTATGCCACAATATGCACCATATTGACTTAAGCGATTTGCAAGCTGGGTTGCCTCGCTCCTGTGTTTACCCCTACGTTCCCGATTGTTCGGCTAGGGAGTAAAGGGAGCACCTCTGCGATTGTCACGATCGGGTCATCCGAGCCGGACCTCAGACTGGGTGAAGCCAAAAGGTAGCGCTCTTATTGTTTTCAATGATAGTCGGCACACAACGGAACTCATGAGTACAAAAAATCTATTGCACAAGTCTCATAGCAATAATGAGCACCGAAGAAAGGTATCGGTGGGGGTACTATTTTCTTCAAAGGTGCTTCTTACACTTCATTTGTAATATAGCATAAGTTCCCTGAGCGCGCTTTGTCTATTACAGCCTTATGCCCCGGTTGACTGGTTATCGGAAACACTGTCGATATTCTCGATAGGTGGAGTACATAACACTTTTCGGTCCTTGACCGAAGAGGGAGAAGCTGACGGTCGGTTAAGATGCGTTTAAAGTTCGGTTGAACAGAGATATGATATAAGTACTTCGGTACATACAATCATTATACATAAAATTCTTTTACCCAAGTCACTTGGGGGCTCTTAAAATTTATATGAGCTATTTTATAGTAAATGTGTTTTCTTCTTGGTCATTACAAAGTCTTTTTCTATTGCTCCTTTTTCGACGTGAGTGTGTGGTCAATAGCCAGATAACCCATTTTCTCTCTAGTGACCGCTCAAGTTTAGTTCGCTAAACTGGTCTAACGAGAAGCACTCCGCCTTCGGGATAGGAGGCTGCAGCCGTAGGCTGACCCGCTTGAAGTCTTGAGATCGGATGTGTAATATTAATGCATGACAGAAGCACAATTTTTTCCCCAATTTTCGGATGGGCACCGAACACTTGATCTTGTTCGGACGTCAAGTTTTTACTGACGTTTTTTGGTTTTCCAAGCTTATGGCACTTTTAAACTATTTGTGTGTTTTCAGCACAACTCTCCCAGTGCAATGCCGGACACCTTTATAGATTTGGCAAAAACATTCTCGGATCTCACTATATATGCATTGGTTTCGAATTGTGTCTTCGGTCAATAGTAGGGTTGCCCGGCTCATGCGCTTGCCTCCTACATTCCGTTTTGTTCGGCTAGGTTTGCAAAGGGAGAACCACTGCGATTGTGCTTCCAGCTCACATGGTTAAGCACCTCAGTGGAGAAAGCCGAAAACTGACTGTCACAATAAGCGTAAACTGGTCAGCAATCCGATGACAGTGTTAAATGACGGGCCATTCATAACAATGGCCGAAGTGTTTACGGCTTGACCTCGACTGTCGCCGAACACTACCGGGGGCTATTAACTGGCCTCACAAACTAAATCCTCGATATTTTGCTCTTACATTAGAGCTGAGGCTGCATGATCATGCTTAGCATGACAACCCAAAGAAAGGAACCGATAGCAGGACTATTTTCTTTGGAAGACATTTCTTATGTCAAACAGTAATATAACATATCTCTCTGCGTACCTTTGTTTATAAAACCGTATGGCCAGATTGCCTTGTTTTTCGTAAATCTTTGCCCTCATAAAGGCTTTATAAAGTAGGACAAACACTCCTTGGCTATTAGCCGAGGAGGTGGAAGCCGATGGTCGATCAACAAAGTTTTGTACAATGCGGATCCAAGCATTAAGGATGTAAAGTACTTGGATACATTGAGTCATTACACATAATTTGTGATTTTACTATGGATATCGATCCTTAATACGGCCACCCATGCCCGCATTAAGGCTCGGGGCTACTGGGCTTCGGGCTTATTATTTAAAAATATTAAAGGGGCACATCGATCCCTTGATCTGGTGTTGCCACCCGACCAGTATCTCGGGGGCTACTGCATTACCTGTTCAATACAAAAAAATTGAAGTGCAATACAGTTTCCGAGGAGATTTTAATCCTTAGGTTGGTCGGCCGCACCCAACCTGAGTCTTGAGGACTGAGCACACCGCTTTTTGTATCCCAAAGTATTCCGCCGAGCTAGGACTTGATCCTCAGGCCGATTTTGCAAATCAACCTGAGTCTCTGCGGCTACTGGGATTAGCGGTCTTACGTCATCCTTCAGGTGCATCTCGGGCTTTAGAGCGATACACACCTTGAGGGCTACTGGCTATATATCTTGTTAGAGAATAAATTGCACCAATAAAATATATTGACAAAAACTTGGCCCACAGTCGGGGTGGTGCACCACCTCGGAAGCAGTCCGGCATAAAGCTCGGGCGCTAGTGGCTGGCTCCATAGAGGGCATTTCCAGCATTAAGCTCGGATAAACTCCTTCAAATTTTTTGGACCAAGATGATCTATGACATCTTAGATGTAGTCCGGTGTTGGAGCTTGGACACAGTCCGGCGTTGGAGCTCGGATACATTTCGGCGTTGGAGCTCGGAAGCAGTCCGTCATTGGTGCTCGGCTGCAAAAGATACCTCGAATGTGGTCCAACGTTAGAGCTCAGACGCAAGAGGACACTGCCTCCCGGGATCAACTTCAAACTCGAGGTGTGGCATAAAAATAACAAGGCATTGATAAAGGCCGGAAACTTAAAGGGGCTCCTCGGATGCCCGACGTATAAACTCGTCGAATGCATTTCGGCGATCCTCAAGGTCGAAGATGAGAAGATTTGTTGAACCAGTTTTCAAGACCGACAACCGAAGATGAAGAATAGTTCGAAAGAATCAAGGAGCGTTCCTAACTTGAAGACCGGTTCAGGGGGCTACTGACAGTGTCCTGGACTAGGGGGTACTCATCACGTCGTCTAGCGATCAGTTGGATTGGGCCGAGGACCCCCATGGCCGCATACTCATGGGCTAGTTCGGACAGCTGCTGCTTACAAGGAAGATTCCACAAGACTTGGCGACCAAGACAAGGACTCCTCCCCACCGGTATATTCGTTTAGGACTCTTGTTATCCTAGGCCTCTGGTGGATTAGATAAACCGAGGCCAGGCTAGTCCGTAGGACAACATACAATCATACCATAGGCTAGCTTCTAGGGTTTAGCCTCTCTGATCTCGTGGTAGATCTACTCTTGTACTACCCATATCATCAATATGAATCAAGCAGGACATAGAGTTTTACCTCCATCAAGAGGGCCTGAACCTGGGTAAAACATTGTGTCCCTTGCCTCCTGTTACCATCCGCCTTAGACGCATAGTTCGGGACCCCCTACCCGAGATCCGCCAGTTTTGACACTGACACCAGGGTCCCTGGCGTCTGGGTCCAGACGCCGGGAACCCTGGCGTCTGGCCCTGGAGTCCGAGAAGGACTCTTGCCTTTCAGGTGAAACCGACTTTGTGGAGGCTTTTACTCCATGTTTCAACCCCAAGGCTCAACATATAAATAGAGGGGTAGGGCTAGCACCCAAGACACATCAAGAAACACCAAGCCGTGTGCCGGCAACCCCGTCTCCTCTAGTTTATCCTCTGTCATAGTTTTCGTAGTGCTTAGGCGAAGCTCTGCGAAGATTGTTCTTCACCAACACCGTCACCATGCCGTCGTGCTGTCGGAACTCATCTACTACTTCGCCCCTCTTGCTGGATCGAGAAGGCGAGGACGTCACCGAGCCGAACGTGTGCAGAACTCGGAGGTGCCGTGCTTTCGGTGCTTGGATCGGTCGGATCGTGAGGACGTACGACTACATCAACCGCGTTGATATAACGCTTCCGCGAGCGGTCTACGAGGGTACGTAGACAACACTCTCCCCTCTCGTTGCTATGCATCACCATGATCCTGTGTGTGCGTAGGAAAATTTTGAAATTACTACGTTCCCCAACAGTGGCATCCGAGCCTGGTTTTATCGTAGGTGTCATATGCACGAGTAGAACACAAGTGAGTTGTGGGCAATATAAGTCATACTACTTACCAGCATGTCATACTTTGGTTTGGCGGTATTGTCGGATGAAGCGGCCCGGACCGACATTACGCGTACACTTACGCGAGAATGGTTTTACCGTCGTGCTATGCACACAGGTGACTAGCGGGTGTCAGTTTCTCCAACTTTAGTTGAACCGAGTGTGGCTACGCCCGGTCCTTGTGAAGGTTAAAACAGCACCAACTTGACAAACTATCGTTGTGGTTTTGATGCGTAGGTAAGAACGGTTCTTGCTTAGCTCGTATCAGCCACGTAAAACTTGCAACAACAAAGTAGAGGACGCCTAACTTGTTTTTGCAGGGCATGTTGTGATGTGATATGGTCAAGACGTGATGAGATATAAGTTGTTGTATGAGATGATCATGTTTTGTTGAAGTTATCGGCAACTGGCAAAAGCATTATGGTTGTCTCTCTATTGCACAAGATGCAAGCGCCAAATAATTGCTTTACTTTATCGCTATGCGATAGCAATAGTTGCAAGAGCAATTGTTGGCGAGACGACCATGTGATGACACATTGATATAGATCAAGATGATGGAGATCATGGTGTCATGCCGGTGACGATGGAGATCATGATGATGCTTTGGAGATGGAGATCAAAGGCACAAGATGATGATGGCCATATCATGTCACATATTATGATTGCATGTGATGTTTATCTTTTATACATCTTATTTTGCTTAGTTCGGCAGTAGCTTTATAAGATGATCTCTCACTAAATTATCAAGGTAAAAGTGTTCTCCCTGAGTATGCACCGTTGCGAAAGTTCTTCGTGCTGAGACACCACGTGATGATCGGGTGTGATAGGCTCTACGTTCAAATACAACTGGTGCAAAACAGTTGCACACGCGGAATACTCAGGTTAAACTTGACGAGCCTAGCATATAACAGATATGGCCTCGGAACACGGAGACCGAAAGGTCGAGCGTGAATCATATAGTAGATATGATCAACATAGTGATGTTCACCATTGAAACTACTCCATCTCACGTGATGATCGGACATGGTTTAGTTGATATGGATCACGTGATCACTTAGAGGATTAGAGGGATGTCTATCTAAGTGGGAGTTCTTGAGTAATATGATTAATTGAACTTAAATTTATCATGAACTTAGTCCTGGTAGTATTAGCATATCTATGTTGTAGAACAATAGCTTGCGATTTTGCTCCCCGTTTATTTTGATATGTTTCTAGAGAAAACTAAATTGAAAGATGTTAGTAGCGATGATGCGGATTGGATCCATGATCTGAGGTTTATCCTCATTGCTGCACATAATAATTAAGTCTTTGATGCACCGCTAGGTGACAAACCTATTGCAGGAGTAGATGCAGATGTTATGAACATTTGGCTAGCTCAATATGATGACTACTTGATAGTTTAGTGCACCATGCTTAAACGGCTTAGAATCGGGACTTCAAAGACGTTTTGAACGTCATGGACCATATGAGATGTTCCAGGAGTTGAAGTTAATATTTCAAGCAAATACCCGAGTTGAGAGATATGAAGTCTCCAAGAAGTTCTATAGCTAAAAGATGGAGGAGAATAGCTCAAGCAGTGAGCATGTGCTCAGATTGTCTGGGTACTACAATCGCTTGAATCAAGTGGGAGTTAATCTTCCAGATAAAATAGTGATTGACAAAATTCCCTAGTCACCATCACCAAGTTAGTAGAACTTAGTGATGAACTATGATATGCAAGGGATAACAGAAACGATTCCCAAGCTCTTCGTAATGCTGAAATCGACGAAGGTAGAAATCAAGAAAAGAATCAACTGTTGATGGTAGACAAGACCACTAGTTTCAAGAAAAGGGCAAAGGGAAGAAGGGGAACTTCAAGAAGAACGGCAAGCAAGTTGCTGCTCAAGTGAAGAAGCCCAAGTTTGGTCCTAAGCCTAAGACTAAGTGCTTCTACTGCAAAGGGACTGGTCACTGGAACCGTAACTGCCCCAAGTATTTGGCGGATAAGAAGGATGGCAAAGTGAACAAAGGTATATTTGATATACAGATTATTGATGTGTATTTTACTAGTGATCGTAGCAACCCCTCGGTATTTGATACTGGTTCAGTTGCTAAGAGTAGTAACTTGAAACGGGAGTTGCAGAATGAACATAGACTAGTTAAGGGTGAAGTGACGATGTGTGTTGGAAGTGGTTCCAAGATTGATATGATCATCATCGCACACTCCCTATACTTTTGGGATTAGTGTTGAACCTAAATAAGTGTTATTTGGTGTTTGCGTTGAGCATGAATATGATTTGATCATGTTTATTGCAATACGGTTATTCATTTAAGTAAGAGAATAAATTGTTGTTCTGTTTACATGAATAAAACCTTATATGGTTACACACCCAATGAAAATGGTTAGTTGGATCTCGATCGTAGTGATACACATATTCATAATATTGAAACCAAAAGATGCAAAGGTAATAATGATAGTGCAACTTATTTATGGCACTGCCGTTTAGGTCATATTGGTGTAAAGCGCATGAAGAAACTCCATGCTGATGGACTTTTGGAATCACTTGATGCTTGCGAACCATGCCTCATGGGCAAGATGACTAAGACTCCGTTCTCCGGAACAATGGAGCAAACAACTGACTTATTGGAAATAATACATACTGATGTATGCGGTCCGATGAGTGTTAAGGCTCACGGCAAGTATCGTTATTTTCTGATCTTCACAGATGATTTGAGCAGATATGAGTATATCTTCTTGATGAAACACAAGTCTGAAATATTTGAAAAGTTCAAAGAATTTTAGAGTGAAGTGGAGAATCATCGTAACAAGAAAATAAAAGTTTCTACGATATGATCGCAGAGGTAAAATATTTGAGTTACGAGTTTGGCCTTTAGTTAAAACAATGTGAAATAGTTTCACTACTCACGCCACCTGGAACACCACCATGTAATGGTGTGCCTGAATGTCGTAACCGTACTTTATTATATATGGTGCGATCTATGACATCTCTTACCGATTTACCACTATCATTTTGGGGTTATACATTAGAGACAGCTACATTCACATTAAAAAGGGCACCATCTAAATCCGTTGAGACGACACTGTATGAACTGTGGTTTAGCAAGAAACCTAAGCTGTCGTTTCTTAAAGTTTGGAGTTGCAATGCTTATGTGAAAAAGTTTCATCTTGATAAGCTCAAACCCAAGTCGGAGAAGTGTTTCTTCATAGGATACCCAAAGGAGACAGTTGGGTACACCTTCTATCACAGATCCGAAGGCAAGACATTCGTTGCTAAGAATGGATCCTTTCTAGAGAAGGAGTTTCTCTCGAAAGAAGTGAGTGGGAGGAAAGTAGAACTTGATGAGGTAACTGTACCTGCTCCCTTATTGGAAAGTAGTTCATCACAGAAATCTGTTCCTGTGACTACTACACCAATTAGTGAGGAAGCTAATGATGATTATCATGTAACTTCAGATCAAGTTACTACCGAACCTCGTAGGTAAACCAGAGTGAGATCTGCATCAGAGTGGTACAGTAATCCTATTCTGGAGGTCATGTTACTTGACCATGACGAGCCTACGAACTATGAGGAAGCGATGATGAGCCCAGATTCCACGAAATGGCTTAAGGCCATGAAATCTGAGATGAGATCCATGTATGAGAACAAAGTATGGACTTTGATTGACTTGCCCATTGATCGGCGAGCCATTGAGATTAAATGGATCTTCAAGAGGAAGACATACGCTGATACTAGTGTTACTATCTACAAAGCTAGAATTGTCGCAAAAAGGTTTTCGACAAGTTCAAGGTGTTGACTACGATGAGAGTTTCTCACTCGTATCTATGCTTAAGTCTGTCTGAATCATGTTAGCAATTGCCACATTTTATGAAATCTGGCAAATGGATAAACAAAACTGCATTCCCTAATGGATTTATTTAAGAAGAGTTGTATATGATGCAACCAGAAGGTTTTGTCAATCCTAAAGGTGCTAACAAAATATGCAAGCTCCAGCGATCCATCTATGGACTGGTGCAAGCATCTCGGAGTTGGAATATACGCTTTGATAAGTTGATCAAAGCATATAGTTTTATACAGACTTGCGGTGAAGCCTGTATTTACAAGAAAGTGAGTGGGAGCACTACATCATTTCTGATAAGTATATGTGAATGACATATTGTTGATCGGAGATAATGTAGAATTATTCTGCAAAGCATAAAGGAGTGTTTGAAAGGAGTTTTTCAAAGAAAGACCTCGGTGAATCTTCTTACATATTGAGCATCAAGATCTATAGAGATAGATCAAGACGCTTGATAAGTTTTTCAATGAGTACATACCTTGACAAGATTTTGAAGTAGTTCAAAATGGAACAGTCAAAGAAAGAGTTCTTGTCTGTGTTACAAGGTGTGAAACTGAGTAAGACTCAAAGCCCGACCACGGCAGAAGATAGAAAGAGAATGAAAGTCATTCCCTATGCCTTGGCCATAGATTCTATAAAATATGCCATGCTATGTACCAGATCTATTGTATACCCTACACTGATTTTGGCAAGGGAGTACAATAGTGATCTAGGAGTAGATCACTGGACAACCGTCAAAATTATCCTTAGTGAAATAAGGATATGTTTCTCGATTATGGAGGTGACAAAAAGGTTCATCGTAAAGGGTTACGTCGATGCAAATTTTGACACTGATCCAGATGACTCTAAGTCTCAATCTGGATACATATTGAAAGTGGGAGCAATTAGCTAGAGTAGCTCCGTGCAGAGCATTGTTGACATAGAAATTTGCAAAACACATACGGATCTGAATGTTGCAGACCCGTTGACTAAACTTCTCTCACAAGCAAAACATGATCACACCTTACTACTCTTTGGGTGTTAATCACATAGTGATGTGAACTAGATTATTGACTCTAGTAAACCCTTTGGGTGTTGGTCACATGACGATGTGAACTATGGGTGTTAATCACATGGTGATGTGAACTATTGATGTCAAATCACATGGCGATGTGATCTAGATTATTGACTCTAGTGCAAGTGGGAGACTGAAGGAAATATGCCCTAGAGGCAATAATAAAGTTATTATTTATTTCCTTATTTCATGATAAATGTTTATTATTCATGCTAGAATTGTATTAACCGGAAACATAATACATGTGTGAATACATAGACAAACAGAATGTCACTAGTATGCCTCTACTTGACTAGCTCGTTGATCAAAGATGGTTAAGTTTCCTAATCATAGACATGAGTTGTCATTTGATTAACGGGATCACATCATTAGGAGAATGATGTGATTGACTTGACCTATTCCGTTAGCTTAGCACTTGATCGTTTAGTTTGTTGCTATTGCTTTCTTCATGACTTATACATGTTCCTATGACTATGAGATTATGCAACTCCCGTTTATCGGAGGAACACTTTGTGTGCCACCAAATGTCACAACGTAACTGGGTGATTATAAAGGTGCTCTACAGGTGTCTCCAAAGGTACTTGTTGGGTTGGCGTATTTCGAGATTAGGATTTGTCACTCCGATTGTCGGAGAGGTATCTCTGGGCCCACTCGATAATACACATCACTGTAAGCCTTGCAAGCATTGCAACTAATGAGTTAGTTGCGGGATTATGTATTACGGAACGAGTAAAGAGACTTGCCAGTAACGAGATTGAACTAGGTATTGAGATACCGACGATCAAATCTCGGGCAAGTAACATACCGATGACAAAGGGAACAACGTATGTTGTTATGCGGTCTGACCGATAAAGATCTTCGTAGAATATGTAGGAGCCAATATGGGCATCCAGGTCCCGCTATTGGTTATTGACCAGAGAGGTGTCTCGGTCATGTCTACATAGTTCTCGAACCCGTAGGGTCCGCACGCTTAACGTTCGTTGACGATATAGTACTATGAGTTATGTATGTTGGTGACCGAATATTGTTCGGAGTCCGGGATGAGATCACGGACATGACGAGGAACTCCGGAATGGTCCGGAGATAAAGTTTGATATATGGGATAATAGTGTTTGGTCACCGGAAGGGTTCCGGAATTCACCGGAAGGGGTTCCGGATGTTTCCCGAAATGTTTGGGTACGAGAACACTTTATTTGGGCCAAAGGGGAAAGCCCACAAGATTTTTGGAAAGCGCAAAAGGAAGTTTTGCGGAGTCCAGGGGCCAGACGCCAGGGTCCCTGGTGTCTGGGTCCAGACGCCGGGAACCCTGGCGTCTGGCCCTGGAGTCCGAGAAGGACTCTTGCCTTTCGGGTGAAACCGACTTTGTGGAGGATTTTACTCCAAGTTTCGATCTCAAGGCTCAACATATAAATAGAGGGGTAGGGCTAGCACCCAAGACACATCAAGAAACACCAAGCCGTGTGCCGGCAACCCCGTCTCCTCTAGTTTATCCTCCGTCATAGTTTTCGTAGTGCTTAGGCGAAGCCCTGCGAAGATTGTTCTTCACCAACACCGTCACCACGCCGTCGTGCTACCGGAACTCATCTACTACTTTGCCCCTCTTGCTGGATCGAGAAGGCGAGGACGTCACCGAGCCGAACGTGTGCAGAACTCGGAGGTGTCGTGTTTTCGGTGCTTGGATCGGTCGGATCGTGAATACGTACGACTACATCAGTCGCATTGATATAACGCTTCCGCGAGTGGTCTACGAGGATACGTAGACAACACTCTCCCTTCTCGTTGCTATGCATCACCATGATCCTGTGTGTGCGTAGGAAATTTTTGAAATTACTACGTTTCCCAACATGCATCACCATGATCTTGCGTGTGCGTAGGAATTTTTTTGAAATTACTATGTTCCCCAACGGTTGTTAGTGACGGCAACCGTCACACGAAAAAAAAAACCACAGCCACATGAGCATGTACTCAACCCATATGTCTGAATTGATGACCTGTCAAACCTGACGCATTAGTTGTTAGTGATGGATTATCGTCACCGAAAACGGTATTAGTTGACAAGTCGGCCACTCAAAGGTGATAGTCTTGGCTGTCACCGAAAATGGACTTCCGTGACAAAACTCGAACCGTCAAAATTTAATTATTTCACCGCCACCGTCTCCTATGATCTTAGGTGACAGAAAAAGTTGTACCATCAAAATTTTATTTTGCTCTTCAGTGGTGGTGGGGCGACGTACGAAAACCGCAATTTCCAGTGAAAAATTCAGTTTTGCCTGACACAAGTGAACCGCCGCTAAAAGTCCTCCATTTTGTAGTGTCTCCTCCAGGACCACCTCTGCATCCTTGAAGAAATCCCTTGAGGCGCTCGTCGATGGTGTCGCCACTCGCCAGCACATCCTGCATCGGGAGCTTGGTCTTGTCACCGTCACCGCCCGCCTAAAAAATGTGTAAATGGGGAATGGAGAAGTAAAGAGGGGGGGGGGGTGAATGCAGCCGAATAGGAATAGAGGCGAGAACGGCGAGGAGTAATTGGGATTGTGTTCGCTCTGAAGCCCGGTTTCAGCGAACAGAGCTGATGTGGCGGCGGACCTGCTTCAAGATCCGTGCGCCTCATCCGGCCCATCGCCACTCACCAGCACACCCTGCATCGGTGAGCTCGGTCTTGTCACCGTCACTGCCCGCCTCGAAAATGTGTAAATAGGGAATGGAGAAGAGGGGGATGAATGCGGCCGAATAGGAATAGAGGCGAGTATGGCGAGGGGTAATTGGGACTGTGTTCGCTCTGAAGCCAAGTTTCAGCGAACAGAGCTGATGTGGCGACGGGCCTGCTTCAAGATCCGTGCGCCTCATCCAATGACAACTAAAGCGTTCGCGCGAATTTGCTTGTTATCTGACGTCAGTTCATTAGCCTTTTATAGGTAGAAGAGAAGAAAGATCTATCCGGCATCTTTCCATATATTTACAGGTGAAGCTTTGACGCCTCCAATAAATTTCTGAATATTTGGCAGATTAAGGAGAGCCAACCAACATGTAGGCGTCGATCGACCATGGAAGGAGGAACGCTCATGGTCTCTCCACCGAGCCGGCCTAGAAAGTGGGCACAACGCCGCAGCTGGAGTCGGACAGTGCGGCTGCGGAGAAGTACTGGTCCACCTCGAGGTCGGCGTCGGCGCGCTTGGCGAACCGCCCCTTGATCCGTGGCCTGGTCTCGGCGTAGGCCTTCCGCGACGCGTACCTGATGGTCTTCTCGAACCGCCTCATCTTCCTCTTCTCCCTGTACCGGTGCACCCTGGCCTCCCTGTCCATGGCCATGCCCATGAACTGCGGCGACATGTGCGCCGCCGCTGAGAAGAGGTCGACGCTGCTCTCGCTGCTCCTCATGTACGAGCTGGTCACATCCTGAACGGTGCTACTGTTGTCCGGTGATGATGACATTGAAAGCTGGAAATAATAAGATGAGAGACAAGTAGGATAAGATGGACATGCATGGAGATTTCCATGGTTACGTACTGTGGCATTAGAAGGGAATTGAGATCAAGGTTTTGCATATCTAGAAATTATTAACAGCTGTGTGGAGATCTTATAGGCTTGTAGCTAGGAGCCGAGGACCAACAGTTGCTAGATAGAGATCAAGTCCATAGAATTCATGCAAGTAACTCACGCTGCGTTGGAATGTTGCGCCAAATCCGTACCCATGGTTAGAATTTTGTGCATCGTACGACATCTCCGCCGTGAAGCCCTGCCGCTCATGCAGCTGCGCCACCGGCTCGCCGGGCACGACGAGCTCGTGGCTGCCCTCGTGGCTCTCGACACCGTGGCCGCGGTACTCCTTGCTCGACGCGTCCTTCTCGCCTGCTCGTCCGAGGTCAAGGAAGTCAGCGACGAGCGCGTCGCCGAAAGCCGGCGCGTCACCCTCCGAGCCCCGGAGCGGGTCGAGCAGCAGCCACGACGTCGCCTCCTCCTCCTCCTCCTCCTCTCCCTCGCCGTCGTCGTAGTAGGACCTCCGGCCCTCGCGGATGGGCCAGGAGGAGTTGACGCCGCCGGGGCGGACGACGAAGGGCCCTCCGGCAGGCGAGGCCGGGGCCACGGCGCCCATCGGAACGCGGCGGTGGCGGCTGGCCAGCGTGTTGGCCGAGTGCACGTCCGCGTCGCACGCGGCGCAGAGCGCCGCCGAGTCGGCGCGGCAGTAGAACGCGCACGGCGCCGACCGGCACGAGTCGCAGCGCTGCTGCAGCATGCCGCCGCCTCCGCGTAGCTGGCCACGGAGCTCCGGCTCGGCCTTGATCATCGCCGCCCGCGAGGTCGATCGGTTCAGTTCACCCAGCGCCCAGGCGGGCTATATATACGCTTATCCCGTATCCCACTCACCTCCGTCGGCTCTGTCACGCGCAGCAAACAAGCTGGAGCGCAGGGTGCAGCGTCCGGCCTTGTGTTTTGATCTGGCTGGGTTTTCGTCTTGTGGACGAGAGTTAGACAAGTCTGCATGGGGGGACGTCGGCGGGAGAATCCCGGTGGCGACACGTTCGCGGGGTTCGAACGGCTGAGAGAGCCTGGTCCCTTATCTTGTGGCCTGGCGCGCTCACAGTGGGACCGGCTAGAGGGCTTGGTGGGCCCCATAGGATAACGGGTTGCTGCTCCTGGCCAATGCTGCCTTGCACTTTCGACACGTCTCTATGCCCGGTCTCCCATGGCGGACTAGTCAAATCTTATCTGCAAGTTCCGATTGTCAAGGCTGTTGTGCAAGCAATGCCATGTCAGTCTTTGTAAGTTGCGTTCTAAAGAAAAGTCTTTATAAATCCCAAATAATAACACCTTTACACATCGTCCACATGCTTTGATCCACCTTAATTATGTTTTACATGAATTCTAAATGAATCTCAGTGCCACGTAGGCATAGCGCTTGCGTAGGCGTCAGAGCGCTCGCCCACAAGACCCCAGCGCGCGGTTGCCAGCTGCGCCGTGTGGGCGAACCATTTCCCGCTCACACAGTCACCAACCAGTCCACGCGTATGTGGGTGAACTGCTCTTCGCCCACACGACGTTCGTATGGTGATAGATGGCAACTGCAGTTGCGCATACGCGGCAACTAGGTAAACACACATGACAACTATGATTCGTTGGTAAATGGCAACTACAATTGCGTGTACGTGGCAACCAGGTAAACACACATGGCAACTAGGTAAGCACATATGGCAACTATGGTTTGAGTGCACGTGGCAACTACCCATAAATTAGACATGACAACTATAGTTAACCAAAACAGTTTGCCTAATTCACATCCAGATGTTTTCTAAGGATGTCACATCTAAGCTCTCACAAATACAGAGCAAC
This sequence comes from Triticum aestivum, assembly GCF_018294505.1. NCBI lineage: Eukaryota > Viridiplantae > Streptophyta > Magnoliopsida > Poales > Poaceae > Triticum > Triticum aestivum. Next base: position 355,437,069 of record NC_057806.1, read on the forward strand.
AAGGAACAAAAAAAAGCTGGGACAAAAAAAATTAGACCACAAACATAGTAGACATCAGGTTAGAAAGACCTAACCAAAACAGAGAGAGTTGCCATACTTTTACAACTAAATTTGCCATCCCGGATTGACAACTAAAGCGTCATCCCGCGAGTAACTAACGTAGCTGCAGCAGAACGTGTGGGCATTTTTGCTTCGTGCCACACGCGTGGGATGAGAAGAGCAATACTTGTTGGGCTTGTGGCACGAAGTAGCTGCGCCCACATATGTGGGCAGTTCAAATGTTCGCCCACACATAGCCCGTGTGGGTTGCTGCTACCTCTTGAGCACTGCGTTGGTTTTCCCTTAAAGAGAAAAGGGTGATGTAGTAAAGCAGCGTAAGTATTTTCCTTAGTTTTTGAGAACCAAGGTATCAATCCAGTAGGAGGCCACGCACGAGTCCCTCGCATCTACACAAACAAATAAAATCCTCGCAACCAACGCAATAAAGAGGTTATCAATCCCTTCATGGTCACTTACGAAAGTGAGATCTGATAGATATGATAAGATAATATTTTTGGTATTTTGTTGATAAAGATGCAAAGTAAATAAAGCAAAATAAAAACCCAGTAAGAAATAGCTTGTTGACGGGAAATTAATATGATGGAAAATAGACCCGGGGGCCATAGGTTTCACTAGTGGCTTCTCTCGAGAGCATAAGTATTACGGTGGGTAAACAAATTACTGTTGAGCAATTGACAGAATTGAGCATAGTTATGAGAATATCTAGGTATGATCATGTATATAGGCATCACGTTCGAGACAAGTAGACCGACTCATGCCTGCATCTACTACTATTACTCCACACATCGACCACTATCCAGTATGCATCTAGAGTATTAAGTTCAAAAGAACAAAGTAACGCTTTAAGTAAGATGACATGATGTAGAGGGATAAACTCATGCAATATGATGTAAACCCCATCTTGTCATCCTCGATGGCAACAATACAATGCGTGCCTTGCTGCCCCTACTGTCACTGGGAAAGGACACCGCAAGATTGGACCCAAAGCTAAGCACTTCTCCCATTGCAAGAAAGATCAATCTAGTAGGCCAAACTAAACTGATAATTCGAAGAGACTTGCAAAGATAACCAATCATACATAAAAGAATTCAGAGAAGATTCAAATATTGCTCATAGATAAACTTGATCATAAACCCACAATTCATCGATCTCAACAAACACACCGCAAAAGAGGATTACATCGAATAGATATCGACAAAAGAGGGGGAGAACATTGTATTGAGATCCAAAAAGAGAGAAGAAGCCATCTAGCTAATAACTATGGACCCGAAGGTCTGAAGTAAACTACTCACACATCATCGGAAAGGCTATGGTGTTGATGTAGAAGCCCTCCGTGATCGATGCCCCCTCAGGCAGAGCTCCGGAAAAGGCCCCAAGATGGGATCTCACGGGTACAGAAGGTTGCGGTGGTGGAATTAGGGTTTTGGCTCCGTATCTGGTAGTTTGGGGGTACGTAGGTATATATAGGAGGAAGAAGTACGTCGGTGGAGTAACGTGGGCCCCACGAGGGTGGAGGGCACGCCCCCTTACCTCGTGCCTTCCTGGTTGCTTTCTTGACGTAGGGTCCAAGTCCTATGGATCACGTTTGTTCCAAAAATCACGTTCCCGAAGGTTTCATTCCGTTTGGACTCCGTTTGATATTCTTTTTCTGCGAAGCAAAAAACAGCAATTCTGGGCTGGGCCTCCGGTTAATAGGTTAGTCCCAAAAATAATATAAAAGTGTATAATAAAGTTCAATAATGTCCAAAACAGAATATAATATAGCATGGAACAATCAAAAATTATAGATACGTTGGAGACGTATCAAGCATCCCCAAGCTTAATTCATGCTCGTCCTCGAGTAGGTAAATGATAAAAACAGAATTTTTTATGTGGAATGCTACTTGGCATAATTTCAATAATTCTCTTAATTGTGGTATGAATATTCAGATCCGAAAGATTTAAGACAAAAGTTTAATATTGACATAAACATAATAATACTTCAAGCATACTAACTAAGCAATTATGTCTTCTCAAAATAACATGGCCAAAAAAGTTATCCCTACAAAATCATATAGTCTGGCTATGCTCTATCTTCACCACACAAAGTATTTAAATCATGCAGAACCCGAATGACAAGCCAAGCAATTGTTTCATACTTTTGGTGTTCTCAAACTTTTTCAATCTTCACGCAACACATGAACGTGAGACATGGACATAGCACTATATGTGGAATAGAATGGTGGTTGTGGAGAATACAAAAAAGGAGAAGATAGTCTCACATCAACTAGGCGTATCAACGGGCTATGGAGATGCCCATTAATAGATATCAATGTGAGTGAGTAGGGATTGTCATGCAACAGATACACTAGAGCTATAAGTGTATGAAAGCTCAACAAAAGGAACTAAGTGGGTGTGCATCCAACTCGCTTGATCACGAAGACCTAGGGCATTTTTAGGAAGCCCGTTATTGAAATATACAAGCCAAGTTCTATAATGAAAAATTCCCACTAGTATATGAAAGTGATATCATAGGAGACTCTCTATCATGAAGATCATGTTGCTACTTTAAAGCACAAGTGTGGTAAAAGGATAGTAGCATTGTCCCTTCTCTCTTTTTCTCTCATTTTTTTATTTGGGTCTTTTCTCTTTTTTATGGCCTCTTTTTTTAGTCCAGAGTCTCATCCCGACTTGTGGGGGAATCATAGTCTCCATGATCATTTCCTCACTTGGGACAATGCTCTAAAAATGATGATCATCACACTTTTATTTACTTACAACTCAACAATTACAACTCAATACTTAGAAAAAAAATATGACTCTATGTGAGTGCCTCCGGCGGTGTACCGGGATATGCAATGAATCAAGAGTGACATGTATGAAAGAATTATGAACGGTGGCTTTGCCACAAATACAATGTCAACTACATGATCATGCAAAGCAATATGACAATGATGGAGCGTGTCATAATAAACGGAATGGTGGTAAGTTGCACGGCAATATATCTCAGAATGGCTATGAAAATGCCATGATAGGTAGGTATGGTGGCTGTTTTGAAGAAGGTATATGGTGGGTGTATGATACCGGCGAAAAATGCGCGGTATTAGAGAGGCTAGCAATGATGGAAGGAAGAAAGTGCGTATAATCCATGGACTCAACATTAGTTATAAAGAACTCATATACTTATTATAAAAATCTATTAGTTATCAAAGCAAAGTATTACGCGCATGCTCGGGGGATAGATTGGTAGGAAAAGACCACCGCTCGTCCCCGACCGCCACTCATAAGGAAGACAATCAATAAATAAATCACGCCCCGACTTCATCACATAACGGTTCACCATACGTGCATGCTACGGGAATCACAAACTTTAACACAAGTATTTCTCAAATTCAAAACTACTCAACTAGCATACTCTAATATCACGATCTCCATGTCTCAAAACAATTATCAAGTATCAAACTTCTCATAGTATTCAACACACTCATGAGAATTTTTTTACTAATCTTGAATGCCTATCATAATGAAAGCAAATTACCACGCTGTTTTGTAGGACTCTCAAAATAATCTATGTGAAGTATGAGAGAACAGTTGTTTCTATAAAACAAATCCACCACCGTGCTCTGAAAAATATAAGTGAAGCACTAGAGCAAAAACTATATAGCTCAAAAGATATAAGTGAAGCACATAGAGTATTCTAATAATTTTCAAATCATGTGAGTCTCTCTCAAAAGGTGTGTATAGCAAGGATGATTGTAGTAAACTAAAAAGCAAAGATACAAATAATACAAGACGCTCCAAGCAAAACACATATCATGTGGTGAATAAAAATATAGCTCCAAGTAAAGTTACCGATGGAAGTAGACGAAAGAGGGGATGCCTTCCGGAGCATCCCCAAGCTTTGGCTTTTAGGTGTCCTTAGATTATCTTGGGGTGCCATGGTCATCCCCAAGCTTAGGCTCTTGCCACTCCTTGTTCCATAATACATCAAATCTTTTACACAAAACTTAAAAACTTCACAACACAAAACTTAAAATAGAAAATCTCGTGAGCTCCGTTAGCGAAAGAAGACAAAACACCACTTCAAGGTACTGTAATTAACTCATTATTTATTTATATTGGTGTTAAACCTACTGTATTCCAACTTTTCTATGGTTTATAAACTATTTTACTAGCCATAGATTCATCAAAATAAGCAAACAACACACGAAAAATAGAATCTGTCAAAAACAGAATAGTCTGTAGTAATCTGTAGCTAACGCAAACTTCTGGAACCCAAAAAATTCTAAAATAAATTTCTGGACGTGAGAAATTTATGCATTAATCATCTGCAAAAAGAATTAACTAAATATCACTTTCCAAATAAAAATTCCAGCAATTCTTGTGAGCGCTAAAGTTTCTATTTTTTACAGCAAGATCAAAAAGACTGTCCCCAAGTCTTCCCAACGGTTCTACTTGGCACAAACACTAATTAAACACACAAAACACAACCAAAACAGAGGTTAGATAAATTATTTATTACTAAACAGGAGCAAAAATCAAGGAATAAAAATAAAATTGGGTTGCCTCCCAACAAGCGTTATCGTTTAACGCCCCTAGCTAGGCATAAAAGCGAAGATAGATCTAGGTATTGCCATCTTTGGTAGGCAATCCATAGGTGGCTCTCATAATAGATTCATATGGTAATTTAATTTTCTTTCTAGGGAAGTGTTCCATACCTTTCCTTAACGGAAATTGGAATCTAATATTCCCTTCCTTCATATCAATAATTGCACCAATCGTTCTAAGGAAAGGTCTATCAAGAATAATAGGACATGAAGGATTGCAATCTATATCAAGGACAATAAAATCTACGGGCACATAATTCCTATTTGCAACAATAAGAACATCATTAATTCTTCCCATAGGTTTCTTAATAGTGGAATCCGCAAGGTGCAAGTTTAAAGAGCAATCATCAAAATCACGGAAACCTAGCAAATCACACAAAGTCTTTGGAATCATTGAAACACTAGCACACAAATCACACAAAGCATAGCATTCATGATCTTTAATTTTAATTTTAATAGTAGGTTCCCACTCATCATAAAGTTTTCTAGGGATAGAAACTTCCAACTCAAGTTTTTCTTCATAAGATTGCATCAAAGCATCAACGATATGTTTAGTAAAAGCTTTATTTTGACTATAAGCATGAGGAGAATTTAGCACGGATTGCAACAAGGAAATACAATATGTCAAAGAGAAATTATCATAATTAAATTCCTTGAAATCCAAAATAGTGCGTTCATTAATATTTAAAGTTTTGATCTCTTCAGTCCCACTTTTACCAATTTTAGCATCAAGATCTAAATACTTCGAATTTTTGGAACGCCTTCTGGGTAAAGGTCGATCATATTCAGTCCCATCATTATCAAGATTCATATTGCAAAACAAAGATTTAATAGGGGACACATCAATAACTTTTAGATCTTCATCTTTATTTTCAGCGAAACTAGAAGAACACGCTTTCACAAAACAATCTTTCTTAGCACGCATCCTAGCGTTTCTTTCTTTGCACTCATCAGTGGAAATTCTCATGGCTTTGAGAGACTCATTGATATCATGCTTAGGTGGAATAGATCTAAGTTTCAAAGAATCAACATCAAGAGAAATTCTATCAACGTTCCTAGCCAATTCATCAACATTAAGCAGTTTTTCTTCAAGCAAAGCATTGAAATTATTTTGCGAATTCATAAACTCCTTAACACTAGTCTCAAATTCAGAGGCATCTTATTAAAATTTCCATAAGAATTGTTGTAGGATTACCATAATTATTAGAGGAATTACTAGGATACGGCCTAGGATTAAAATTACCTCTATACGCGTTATTACCAAAAATGTTCCTACCAACAAAATTCACATCCATAGATTCATTATTATTCTCAATCAAAGTAGACAAAGGCATATCAATAGGATCAGAAGAAACACTTTTATTAGCAAATAATTTCATGAGTTCATCCATCTTTCCACTCAAAACATTATTTTTTTCTATCGCATGCACTTCCTTATTAGTAGATCTTTCAGTGTGCCATTGAGAATAATTAACCATAATATTATCTAGGAGTTTAATAGCTTCTCCTAAAGTGATTTCCATAAAAGTGCCTCCCGTGGCCGAATCTAAAAGATTTCTAGAAGCAAAATTCAATCCGGCATAAAAGTTTTGTATAATCATCCAAAGATTCAAACCATGTGTAGGGCAATTACGTATCATTAATTTCATCCTCTCCCAAGATTGTGCAACATGTTCATGATCAAGTTGCTTAAAATTCATGATATCGTTTCTAAGAGAGATGATCTTAGCGGGAGGAAAATACTTAGAGATAAAAGCATATTTGCACTTATTCCATGAATCAATACTATTTTTAGGCAAAGACGAAAACCAAGCTTTAGCACGATCTCTAAGCGAAAACGGGAATAGCTTCAATTTAACAATACCATTATCCACATCTTTCTTATTTTTCATATCACACAAATCAACAAAGTTGTTTAGATGGGTAGCGGCATTTTCACTAGGAAGGCCAGAAAACGGATCTTTCATGACAAGATTCAGCAAAGCAACATTAATTTCACAAGATTCAGCATCAGTAAGAGGAGCAATCGGAGTGCTAATAAAATCATTATTGTTGGTATTAGTAAAGTCACACGATTTGGTATTATCTTGAGCCATCGTGACAGGCAAGCAATCCAACACACAAGCAAACAAGAAACGGGCAAAAAGAGGCAAATAGGGAAAGAGAAGGAGGACAGAGAGAGAGAGGGCAAATAAAACAGCAAGGGTGAAGTGGGAAGAGGAAAACGAGAGGCAAATGACAAATAATGTAATGCAGGAGATAAGGGTTTATGATGGGTACTTGGTGTCTTGACTTTTGCGTAGACTCCCCGGCAACGGCGCCAGAAATCCTTCTTGCTACCTCTTGAGCACTGCGTTGGTTTCCCCTTGAAGAGGAAAGGGTGATGCAGTAAACCAGCGTAAGTATTTCCCTCAGTTTTTGAGAACCAAGGTATCAATCCAGTAGGAGGCCACACACGAGTCCCTCGCACCTACACAAACAAATAAAATCCTCGCAACCAACACAATAAAGGGGTTGTCAATCCCTTCATAGTCACTTACGAAAGTGAGATCTGATAGATATGGTAAGATAATATTTTTGGTATTTTTATGATAAAGATGCATGGTAAATAAAGCAGAATAAAAACGGCATAAGAAATAGCTTGTTGATGGGAGATTAATATGATGGAAAATAGACCCGGTGGCCATAGGTTTCACTAGTGGCTTCTCTCGAGAGCATAAGTATTACGGTGGGTAAACAAATTGTTGTTGAGCAATTGGCAAAATTGAGCATAGTTATGAGAATATCTAGGTATGATCATGTATATAGGCATCACGACCAAGACAAGTAGACCGACTCCTACCTGCATCTACTACTATTACTCCACACATCGACTGCTATCCAGCATGCATCTAGAGTATTAAGTTCAAAAGAACAGAGTAACGCTTTAAGTAAGATGACATGATGTAGAGGGATAAACTCATGCAATATGATATAAACCCCATCTTGTTATCCTCGATGGCAACAATACAATATGTGCCTTGTTGCCCCTACTGTCACTGGGAAAGGACACCGCAAGATTGAACCCAAAGCTAAGCACTTCTCCCATTGCAAGAAAGATCAATCTAGTAGGCCAAACCAAACTGATAATTCGAAGTGACTTGCAAAGATAACCAATCATACATAAAATAATTCAGAGAAGATTCAAATATTGCTCATAGATAAACTTGATCATAAACCCACAATTCATCGGTCTCAACAAACACGTCGCAAAAGAGGATTACATCGAATAGATCTACACAAGAGAGGGGGGAACATTGTATTGAGATCCAAAAAGAGAGAAGAAGCCATCTAGCTAATAACTATGGACCCGAAGGTCTGAAGTACACTACTCACACATCATCGGAGAGGCTATGGTGTTGATGTAGAAGCCCTCCATGATTGATGCCCCCTCCAGCGGAGCTCCGGAAAAGGCCCCAAGATGGGATCTCACGGGTATAGAAGGTTGCGGCAGTGGAATTAGGGTTTTGGCTCTGTATCTGATAGTTTGGGGGTACGTAGGTATATATAGGAGGAAGAAGTACGTCGGTGGAGCAACATGGTCCCCACGAGGGTGGAGGGTGCGCCTGGGGGGTAGGCGCGCCCCCCTACCTCGTGCCTTCCTGGTTGCTTTCTTGATGTAGGGTCCAAGTCCTCTGGATCACGTTGTTTCCAAAAATCACGTTCGCGAAGGTTTCATTCAGTTTGGACTCCGTTTGATATTCTTTTTCTGCGAAACTCTGAAATAGGCAAAAAAACAGCAATTCTGGGCTGGGCCTCCGGTTAATAGGTTAGTCCCAAAATAATAAAAATTTGTATAATAAATCCCAATAATGTCCAAAACAGAATATAATATAGCATGTTATAGATACGTTGGAGACGTATCAGTTGCCTTTTACTTGCACCACACACGGTGTGTGGGCGGATGTCTAGTATGCCACCGTGTGGGCGTTATCAGCGTCCTTATAAATTGCCAAAAGAATATGCAATGCAATTATAGATCAAATGTCAGGATTTTGGTTGGGTGATGATGAAGAGAAGAATAAAATGGTTTGTGTATTCGAAGATGAGCATTCGGAAGAAGGAATTGGGCACCGATTTAGGGACGTTCATGGTTTTTTTTGAAAAAGGCTTCTGCTCCGTTTTATAGATAAAGCAATGATCAACTTACAACTCGAGACAACTCACCACACACACCCGAAGCGAGATACATAGGTGCCAGAGAACAACTACACCCCCACCAACTCCACAAAGACAAAGGATGAACAATAAACCACATTGTGGAGTCAATGGAGCCCTCAACCAAGCCAACAACAAGAGGCGGAGTTGATACCCAATGAACCAATAGTGCCAAAGCGGTGTATCCGGGAGGATTACGACACTGGAGTGCCACCACTATCCGATCCAAAGGATCAAGATTTTCACCCGAAGCACGACGAAGGGCAAGAAGCAGCCACGACAGAGACTCCGCGAAGTTGACAACGTCCATGGATGCCGCCTCCGATGATCTGGCCAATGCGGGGGGTGTTTGCCCCAGCAAGAAAGCTTCACCTCCGCCCACGATGCACCAAGACATGACATCTGTCGTCGCACCAGCACAGATGTCAACCCCCAGCCACCACGCCGCCCCACAGCCGTAGTAGCTAGGGAGCACCTGAATCATGAGTTCCGCCATCGAACACTACAGTTCCCACTAGCAGGGCCGCCGCCCTGGAACCAAGCATCCTATATCCCCATCCATGGTCACAGGAGAAGCAACAGATAGGGCCCCTACCGCTAGAGAGCCGCCAGCAGCCGGCTTGGCCAAATCAAACAGGGACCGAGAGCAACTAGGTCGGGGGAGAGGTGAAAATGCGGGGGCGGACTGTTGGGGAACGTAGTAATTTCAAAAAAATTCCTACGCACACGTAGGATCATGGTGATGCATAGCAACGAGAGGGGAGAGTGTTGTCTATGTACCCTCGTAGACCGTAAGCGAAAGCGTTTATCAACACGGTTGATGTAGTCGTACACCTTCACCATCCGTCCTGATCAAGTACCGAACGTACGGCACCTCCGCATTCAGCACACATTCAGCTCGATGACGTCCTTCCCTTCTCGATCCAAAAAGAGGGGCGAAGTAGAAGATGAGTTCTGGCAGCACGACGGCGTGGTGACGGTGTTGGTGAAGAACAATCTCCGCAGGGCTTCGCCTGAGCACTACGAAAACTATGACGGAGGATAAACTAGAGGGGACGGGGTAGCCGACACACGGCTTGGTGTTTCTTGATGTGTCTTGGGTGCTAGCCCTACCCCTCTATTTATATGTTGAGCCTTGGGGTCGAAACTTGGAGTAAAAGCCTCCACAAAGTTGGTTTCACCCGAAAGGCAAGAGTCCTTCTCGGACTCCAGGGCCAGATGCCAGGGTACCCGGCGTCTGGATCCAGACGCCAGGGACCCTAGCGTCTGGCCCCTGGACTCCGCAAAACTTCCTTTTGCGCTTCCCAAACACCTTCTGGGCTTTCCCCTTTGGCCCAAATAAAGTGTTCTCGTACCCAACCATTTTGGGAAACATCCGGAACCCCTTCCGGTGAATTCCGTAACCCTTCCAGAGACCAAACACTATTATCCCATATATCAAACTTTATCTCTGGACCATTCCGGAGTTCCTCGTCATGTCCGTGATCTTATATGGAACTCCAAACAACATTCAGTTACGAACATACATAACTCATAAATACTATATCGTCAACGAACGTTAAGCGTGCGGACCCTACGGGTTCGAGAACTATATAGACATGACCGAGACATTTCTCTGGTCAATAACCAATAGCGGAACCTGGATGCCCATATTGGTTCCTACATATTCTACGTAGATCTTTATCTGTCGAACCACATAACATCATACGTTGTTCCCTTTGTCATCGGTATGTTACTTGCCCAAGATTCGATCGTCGGTATCTCAATACCTAGTTAAATCTCGTTACCGGCAAGTCTCTTTACTCGTTCCGCAATACATCATCCCACAACTAACTCATTAGTTACAATGCTTGCAAGGCTTATAGTGATGTGCATTACCGAGTGGGCCTAGAGATACCTCTCCGACAATCGGAGTGACAAATCCTAATCTCGAAATACGCCAACTCAACAAGTACCTTCGGAGACACCTGTAGAGCACCTTTATAATCACCCAGTTACGTTGTGACATTTGGTAGCACACAAAGTGTTCCTCCGGTAAACGGGAGTTGCATAATATCATAGTCATAGGAACATGTATAAGTCATGGAGAAAGCAATAGCAACAAACTAAACGACCAAGTGCTAAGATAACAGAATGGGTCAAGTCAATCACATCATTCTCCTAATGATGTGATCCCGTTTAATCAAATGACAACTCATGTCTATGTTAGGAAACATAACCATCTTTGATCAACGAGCTAGTCAAGTAGAGGCATACTAGTGACACTATGTTTGTCTATGTATTCACACATGTATCATGTTTCCGGTTAATACAACTCTAGCATGAATAATAAACATTTATCATGAAATAAGGAAATAAATAATAACTTTATTATTGCCTCTATGGCATATTTCCTTCAGTCTCCCACTTGCACTAGAGTCAATAATCTAGATTGCACAGTAATGATTCTAACAACCATGGAGCCTTGGTGCTGATCATGTTTTGCTCGTGGAAGAGGCTTAGTTAACGGGTCTGCAACATTCAGACCCGTATGTATCTTGCAAATTTCTATGTCTCCCACCTGGACTTGATCCCGGATGGAGTTGAAGCGTCTCTTGATGTGCTTGGTTCTCTTGTGAAATCTGGATTCCTTTGCCAAGGCAATTGCACCAGTATTGTCACAAAAGATTTTCATTGGACCCAATGCACTAGGTATGACACCTAGATAAGATATGAACTCTTTCATCCAGACTCCTTCATTCGCTGCTTCCGAAGCAGCAATGTACTCCACTTCACATGTAGATCCCGCCACGACGCTCTGTTTAGAACTGCTCCAACTGATAGCTCCACCGTTCAATAAAAACATGTATCCATTTTGTGATTTAGAATCGTCCGGATCAGTGTCAAAGCATGCATCAACATAACCATTTACGATGAGCTCTTTGTCACCTCCCTAAACGAGAAATATATCCTTAGTCCTTTTCAGGTATTTCAGGATGTTCTTGACCGTTGTCCAGTGATCCACTCCTGGATTGCTTTGGTACCTCCCTGCTAGACTAATAGCAAGGCACACATCAGGTTTGGTACACAACATTTCATACATGATAGAGCCTATGGCTGAAGCATAGGGAACATCTTTCATTTTCTCTCTATCTTCTACAGTGGTCGGGCATTGAGTCTTACTCAACTTCACACCTTGTAACACAGGCAAGATCCCTTTCTTTGCCTAATCCATTTTGAACTTCTTCAAAACTTTGTCAAGGTATGTGCTTTGTGAAAGTCCAATTAAGCGTCTTGATCTATCTCTATAGATCTTGATGCCTAATATATAAGCAGCTTCACCGAGGTATTTCATTGAAAAACTCTTATTCAAGTATCCTTTTATGCTATCCAAAAATTCTATATCATTTCCAATCAATAATATGTCATCCACATATAATATTAGAAATGCTACAGAGCTCCCACTCACTTTCTTGTAAATACAGGCTTCTCCAAAAGTCTGTATAAAACCATATGCTTTGATCACACTATCAAAACGTTTATTCCAACTCCGAGATGCTTGCACCAGTCCATAAATGGATCACTGGAGCTTGCACACTTTGTTAGTACCCTTTGGATCGATAAAACCTTCAGGTTGCATCATATACGACTCTTCTTCCAGAAATCCATTCAGGAATGCAGTCTTTACATCCATTTACCAAATTTCATAATCATAAAATGCGGCAATAGCTAACATGATTCGGGCGGACTTAAGCATTGCTACAGGTGAGAAGGTCTCATCGTAGTCAACTCCTTGAACTTGTCGAAAACCTTTCGCAACAAGTCGAGCTTTATAGACAATAACATTACCATCAGCGTCAGTCTTCTTCTTGAAGATCCATTTATTCTCAATGGCTTGCCAATCATCGAGCAAGTCAACCAAAGTCCACACTTTGTTCTCATACATGGATCCCATCTCAGATTTCATGGCCTCAAGCCATTTTGTGGAATCTGGGCTCATCATTGTTTCCTCATAGTTCGTAGGTTCATCATGGTCAAGTAACATGACCTCCAGTACAGGATTACCGTACCACTCTAGTGTGGATCTTACTCTGGTTGACCTACGAGGTTCGGTAGTAACATGATCTGAAGTTTCATGATCATCATCATTAGCTTCCTCACTAATTGGTGTAGATGTCATAGGAACCGGTTTCTGTGATGAACTACTATCCAATAAGGGAGCAAGTATAGTTACCTCATCAAGTTCTACTTTCCTCCCACTCACTTCTATCGAGAGAAACTCCTTCTCTAGAAAGGATCCATTCTTAGCAACGAATGTCTTGCCTTCGGATCTGTGATAGAAGGTGTACCCAACAGTTTCCTTTGGGTATCCTATGAAGACACATTTCTCCGATTTGGGTTCGAGTTATCAGGTTGAAGCTTTTTCACATAAGCATCGCAGCCCCAAACTTCAAGAAACGACAACTTTGGTTTCTTGCCAAACCATAGTTCATAAGGCGTCATCTCAACGGATTTTGATGGTGCCCTATTTAACATGAATGTAGCCATCTCTAAAGCATAACCCCAAAACCATAGCGGTAAATTAGTAAGAGACATCATAGATCGCACCATATCTAGTAAAGTACGATTACGACGTTCAGACACACCATTACGTTGTGGTGTTCCGGGTGGCGTGAGTTGTGAAACTATTCCACATTGTTTCAAATGTAGGCCAAACTCGTAACTCAAATATTCTACTCCACGATCAGATTGTAGAAACTTTATTCTCTTGTTACGATGATTTTCCACTTCACTCTGAAATTCTTTGAAATTTTCAAATGTTTCAGACTTATGTTTCATTAAGTAGATATACCCATATCTGCTCAAATCATCTGTGAAGGTGAGAAAATAACGATACTCGCTGCGAGCCTCAATATTCATCGGACCACATACATCAGTATGTATGATTTCCAACAAATCTGTTGCTCGCTCCATCGTTCCGGAGAACGGCGTTTTAGCCATCTTGCCCATAAGGCACGGTTCGCAAGTACCAAGTGATTCATAATCAAGTGATTCCAAAAGTCCATCAGTATGGAGTTTCTTCATGCGCTTTATACCAATATGACCCAAACGGCAGTGCCACAAATAAGTTGCACTATCATTATCAACTCTACATCTTTTGGCTTCAACATTATGAATATGTGTATCACTACTATCGATATTTAACAAAAATAGACCACTCTTCAAGGGTGCATGACCATAAAAGATATTACTCATATAAAAGATAAGTTGTCTGCAACGGGGTTCTCGGCTCCTCTTCTATCAACAATATGCAAATCAAATTCTTGTAACAAGAGAACCCATCTAATAAGTCTAGGTTTAGCATCTTTCTTCTCCATAAGATATTTAATAGCAACATGATCAGTGTCGATAGTTACTTTAGAGTCAACAATATAAGTCTGAACTTATCACAAGCAAATACAACCGCTAAAAGTTCTTTTTCAGTAGTAGCATAATTTATTTGAGCATTGTTTAGAGTCTTACTAGCATAATGGATAACATTTAATTTCTTATCAACTCTTTGCCCTAGAACAGCACCTACAGCATAATCGCTAGCATCACACATAATTTCAAAGGGTAAATTCCAATCAGGTGGCTGAACAATAGGTGCAGATACTAATGCTTTCTTAAGTATTTCAAATGCTTCTACACAATCATCATCAAAGACAAATGGTATATATTTTTTTAATAAATTAGTCAAAGGCCGAGAAATTTTTGAGAAGTCCTTAATGAACCTCCTATAAAATCCGGCGTGACCAAGGAAACTTCTTATACCTTTGATGTCCTTGGGACATGGCATCTTTTCAATAGCATCAACCTTGGCTTTATCAACTTCAATACCTCTTTCAGAAACTTTATGCCCCAAGACAATACCTTCATTAACCATAAAGTGGCACTTTTCCCAATTCAAGACAAGATTAGTTTCTTCACATCTCTGCAAAACTCGATCAAGATTGCTCAAGCAATCATCAAAAGAAGATCCATAGACGGAAAAGTCGTCCATGAAAACCTCACAAATCTTTTCACGAAAGTCAGATAATATAGCCATCATGCATCTTTGAAAGGTAGCAGGTGCATTACATAAACCAAAAGGCATACGTCTATAAGCAAAAGTACCAAAAGGGCATGTAAAAGTAGTCTTTGATTGATCTTTAGCCGACACAGGTATTTGAGAGAAACCAGAATAACCATCTAGAAAGCAGTAATGTGTATGTTTGCATAATCTTTCTAGCATTTGATCGATAAAAGCTAAGGGGTAATGATCTTTCTTAGTAGCCTTATTTAATTTGCCGAAATCAATTACCATCCTATAACCTGTAATAATTCTTTGTGGAATCAATTCATCTTTATCATTAGGAACAACAGTAATACCTCCCTTCTTAGGGACACAATGAACAGGACTTACCCACTGACTATCAGCAACGGGATAAATTATACCTGCCTCCAGAAGCTTTAGTATTTCTTTTCTTACCACTTCTTTCATTTTAGGATTCAGACGTCGTTGAGGATCACGAACTAGTTTGGCATCTGCTTCCAAATTTATTTTATGTTGACATAGAGTGGGACTAATGCCCTTAAGATCATCAAGAGTATATCCAATAGCAGCACGGTGCTTCTTCAGAGTTTTCAATAATCTTTCTTCTTCATGCTCTGAAAGGTTAGCACTAATAATAACATGATATATCTTCTTTTCATCAAGATAAGCATATTTAAGATTATCAGGCAATGGTTTAAGATCAAACACGGGATCACCCTTAGGTGGAGGGGGATCCCCTAGGATTTCAACAGGCAAATTGTGTTTCAGAATAGGTTCTTGTTTAAAGAATACTTCATCTATTTCCCTTCTTTCATTCATAAACATATCATTCTCATGGTCTAGCAAATATTGTTCTAAAGGATCACTAGGAGGTACGGCAATAGAAGTAAGACCAATAATTTCATCCTTACTAGGCAATTCTTCTTCACGGTGTTGTTTACTAAATTTAGATAAATTAAATTCATGAGCCATATCATCCAAGCCAATAGTAACAACATTCTTTTCGCAGTCTATCTTAGCATTAACAGTGTTCAAGAAGGGTCCACCAAATATAATGGGACAAAAGCTATCTTGTGGTGAACTAAGAACAAGAAAATCAGCAGGATATTTAGTTTTCCCGCACAAGACTTCAACATCTCTAACAATTCCCACTGCTGAAATAGTATCTCTATTAGCAAGTTTAATTGTGACATCAATATCTTCTAACTCAGCAGGTGCAATTTCATGCTTGATTTCTTTATACAAGTCATAAGGTATAACACTAACACTAGCACCCATATCACATAAGCCATGATAACAATGTTCTCCTATTTTAACAGAAATAATAGGCACGCCTACCACAGGTCTATGTTTATCTTTAGCACAAGGTTTAGCAATTCTAGCAGTTTCACCACAGAACTGAATAACATGCCCATCAATATTATCAGACAAGAGATCTTTAACAATAGCAACATTAGGTTCAACTTTAACTTGTTCAGGAGGTATATAAGTTCTAATATTGCTTTTATGAACCACAGTTGAAGCTTTAGCATGATCCTTTATTCTAACAGGGAAAGGTGGTTTCTCAACATAAGAAGTAGGAACAATAGGATCGTTATAAGTGATAGTCTTTTCTTCAACTTTAATAGGTGCAACTACTTTTACTTCTACGGGATGATGATATTTAAACCACTTCTCCTTACGGAGATCAACATAAGTAGCAAAAGATTCATAGAAAGAAGCTACTATCTCAGAATCAAGTCCATATTTAGTGCTAAATTTACAGAAAATATCGGTGTCCATAAAAGATTTAACACAATCAAAACTAGGTGTCATACCTGACTCCTTACCTTTGTCGAGATCCCAATCTTCAGAGTTGCGTTTAATTCTATCCAATAAATCCCATCTAAATCCAATAGTCTCCATCATAAAAGAGCCAGCACAAGAAGTATCGAGCATGGTGCGATTATTTTCAGAAAGCTGAGCATAAATTTTTTGAAGAATTGTTTCTCTTGGGAGCTCATGATTGGGGCATGAATATAACATTGATTTAAGCCTCCCCCAAGATTGAGCGATGATTTATCCTTCACGAGGCCAAAAATTATATATATAATTGCGATCACGATGAACAAGATGCATAGGGTAATACTATTGATGAAATTCCAATGTCAATCTTTTATAGTTCCATGATCTCGTATCATCACATAGCCTATACCATATCAATGTGTCTCCCTTCAAAGATAAAGGGAAGACCTTCTTCTTAGCAACATCATCGGGTATACCTGCAAGCTTAAATAATCCACAAACTTCATCCACATATATTAGGTGTTCATCAGGATGCTTTGTTCCATCTCCTGTAAAAGGATTAGCTAGCAGTTTTTCTATCATACCCGAAGGATACTCATAAGGAATTTCATTTTCAATAGGTTCAGTAGGTTGAGGAGCAACTCTTTCCTCTACTGGCCGGGGTGAAGATACCCCGAACAAGCCCCTCAGAGGATTACTTTCCATCGTAACAAGTGACAGTAAATTTCAGCACACTATATAAATTTTTCCTTACCAAATTCCACCTACCAAAGGTGCTTCACTCCCCGGCAACGGCGCCAGAAAAGAGTCTTGATGACCCACAAGTATAGGGGATCTATCGTAGTCCTTTCAATAAGTAAGAGTGTCGAACCCAACGAGGCGCAGAAGGAAATGATAAGCGGTTTTGAGCAAGGTATTCTCTGCAAGTACTAAAATAAGTGGTAACAGATAGTTTTGTGATAAGATAATTTGTAACGAGCAACAAGTAACAAAAGTAAATAAAGTGCAACAAGATGGCCCAATCCTTTTTGTAGCAAAGGACAAGCCTGGACAAACTCTTATATAAGGAAAAGTGCTCCCGAGGACACATGGGAATATCGTCAAGCTAGTTTTCATCACGTTCATATGATTCGCGTTTGCTACTTTGATAATTTGGCATGTGGGTGGACCGGTGCATGGGTCCTGTTCTTTCTTGAACAAGCATCCCACTTATGATTAACCTCTATTGCAAGCATCTGCAACTACAACAAAAGTATTAAGGTAAACCTAACCATAACATGAAACATATGGATCCAAATCAGCCCCTTATGAAGCAACGCATAAACTAGGGTTTAAGCTTCTGTCACTCTAGCAACCCATCATCTACTTATTACTTCCCACTGCCTTCCTCTAGGCCCAAATAATGGTGAAGTGTTATGTAGTCGACGTTCACATAACACCACTAGAGGCTAGACTACATACATCTCATCAAAATATCGAACGAATACCAAATTCACATGACTACTAATAGCAACACTTCTCCCTTGTCCTCAGGAACAAACGTAACTACTCACAAAGCATATTCATGTTCATAATCAGAGGGGTAATAATATGCATAAAGGATCTGAACATATGATCTTCCACCAATTAAACCAACTAGCATCAACTACAAGGAGTAATTAACACTACTAGCAACCTACTAGCACCAATCCCGGACTTGGAGACAAGAATTGGATACAAGAGATGAACTAGGGTTTTGAGATGAGATGGTGCTGATGAAGATGTTGATGGAGATTGCCCTCTCCCGATGAGAGGAGCGTTGGTGATGACGATGGCGATGATTTCCCCCTTTGGGAGGGAAGTTTCCCCGGCAGAACAGCTCTTCTGGAGCCCTAGATTGGATCCGCCAAGGTTCTGCCTCGTGGTGGCGGAGTTTCGTCCCGAAAGGTTGCTTCTTTTTTTTTCTTGACGAAAGACTTCATATAGGAGAAGATGGTCATTGGAGAGCCACCAGGGGGCCCACGAGGCAGGGGCGCGCCCTAAGGGGGGGCGCCCCCACCCTCGTGGACAGGGTGTGGGGTCCTTGGTCTTCATCTTTGGCGAGGTTTTTTCATTATTTATTATAAGGTATTCCGTGGAGTTTCGGGACTTTTGGAGTTGTGCAGAATAGGTCTCTAATATTTGCTCCTTTTCCAGCCCGGAATTCCAGCTGCCGGCATTCTCCCTCCTTATGTAAACCTTGTAAAATAAGAGAGAATAGCCATAAGTATTTTGACATAATGTGAAATAACAACCCATAATGCAATAAATATCGATATAAAAGCATGATGCAAAATGGACGTATCAACTCCCCCAAGCTTAGACCTCGCTTGTCCTCAAGCGAAAGCCGATAACAATAAATATGTCCCCATGTTTAGAGGTAGAGGCGTCGATAAAAATAAAATACGGACATGAAGGCATCATGATTATTCTGATAATAGCAACATATATAGATATTGTCATATGATTACTTATGTTCAAGTGATGATCTATTCACAATGCAAAAGTATGAATCAAAAACCTTATTGAGAACCAACAAACTATAACTTCAGTCATTGAAGCAATTGCAATTTATCATAACATCAGAAAGAGTCTATGTCAGAGCTAAAAAGCAAATCCACATACTCAACTATCATCTAGTCCTTCATAATTGCTAACACTCGCGCAATACTTGTGCTTACGGAGTTTTAATCAGACACAGAGAAAGATAGGGGCTTATAGTTTCGCCCCACAACCTTTTACCTCGAGGGTAATGCCAACAATAATAACTCATGCCCCCTACATCCAATTATATATATATATATATCAGGTTCTTTCCAACATGCCGGGCTTGCCAAAGGATAAAATAAAAAAGGAAAGGTGAAGATCACCATGACACTTGCATAAGGTAGAAGATAATAATAAAAGATAGGCCCTTCGCAGAGGGAAGTAGAGGTTGCCATGTGCTTTTATGGTTGGATGCACAAAATCTTAATGCGAAAGTACGTCACTTTATATTGCCCCTTGTGATATGAACCTTTATTATGCAGTATGTCGCTTTTATTACTTCCACATCACAAGATCATATAAAGCTTATTTCTCCCACACTAATCATACATATTTAGAGCAATTTTTATTGCTTTGCACCGATGACAACTTACTTGAAGGATCTTATTCAATCCATAGGTAGATATGGTGGACTCTCATGGCAAAACTGGTTTAAGGGTATTTGGAAGCACAAGTAGTATCTCTAATTGGTGCTGAGAATTTGGCTAGCATGAGGGGGAAAGGCAAGCTCAACATGTTGGATGGTCCATGACAACATACTTTATCTCAGATATAAGAAAACATAACCCATTACGTTGTCTTCCTTGTCCAACATCAACTCTTTAGCATGTCATATTTTGATGAGTGCTCCCAATCATAAAAGATGTCAATAATAGTATATTTATATGTGAAACCTCTCTTTCCTTATTACTTACTATTAATTGCAACGATGACCAAAGCTATGTCTGCCAACTCCCAACAACTTTTAATCGTCGCACTCTTTCTATGTGTAGTCATTACTATCAATAAGATCAATATGAACTTTTGTTTCTTCTTATTCTTTTTTCTCTTTTCTTTTATTCACCCAAGATCATAGCAAGAAAATCAAGCCCTTGACTCAACACTAATCTTTATTATATAGCTCACGACCTCGATTACAAAGAGAGATCATAAGGCAAAACTTAAAACTAGATCATGCCATAAACTTTATTCTACTAGATCAAAATACTACTAATAGGATCGAACTAAGGAAAACGGTAAAGATAGGAGTTGTGATTGTGATACGATACCGGGGCACCTCCCCCAAGCTTGGCAGTTGCCAAGGGGAGTGCCCATACCCATGTGATTATATCTCCTTGGTTGGTGAAGATGGAGGTGATGGATAGTCACACATCGAGCGTAAGAGGTCCTCTAGCTTGTGAATAATGCCCTTGAGTGCAAAGATATGCTCCTTCAACAAAAAAATTTCACTTGTGAGATACTTGTTTTGAATACGAGTTAACTCAATCATCTGGAAAGCTTCGATCTCAGTTGGGGTAAGAAGGTTGTGATCAAGTTGAAGGATGTCTTCTGTTGCCGGAGCTTGGTTCTCTGTGGCCTTCTTGATCCCTTCATCCTTGTTGATCTCCATGGGTTCTTCCCTCTTTAGCTCTATCTTCATTAGATAGGCATCTTTGTCACCGTTGTTGGAGGAGGGGGACGACATCGGAAAGGTTCCGAGTGATTCGGGTATTTTCGGGGGTACCGGGGAGTTACGGGAATACTAGGAAGAAGTAATGGGCCTCATGGGCCAAGTGGTGGAAGAGAGGAGGCAGGGCGCGCAGCCCCCCTAGCCCAAACCGAATTGGACTCGGGGGTCGGGCCCCCTTTTCCTCCTTTTCCTCCTTCTCCTTCCTTCTCCTTCTCCTCCTTCCTTTCCTCCTCCTAGTAGGTTGCTCCTTTATATACAGGGGCGGGGGGGCATCTCTAGACACACAAGTTGATTAGTTGATCTCTCCCAGCCGTGTGCGGTGCCCCCCTCCACCATAATCCACCTCGCTCATATCGTAGCGGTGCTTAGGCGAAGCCCTGCGTCGGTAGAACATCATCATCGCCACCACGCCATCGTGCTGATGGAACTCTCCCTCGAAGCTCGGCTGGATCGGAGTTCGAGGGACGTCATCGAGTTGAACGTGTGCAGAACTCGGAGGTGCCGTGCGTTCGGTACTTGATCGGTCGGATCGTGAAGACGTACGACTACATCAACCGCGTTGTGCTAACGCTTCCACTTTCGGTCTACGAGGGTACGTGGACAACACTCTCTCCTCTCGTTGCTATGCATCACCATGATCTTGTCTGTGTGTAGGAAATTTTTGAAATTACTACGTTCCCCAACAAAAGTATCGAGCATGGTGCGATTATTTTCAGAAAGCCGAGCATAAATTTTTTGAAGAATTGTTTCTCTTGGGAGCTCATGATTGGGGCATGAATATAACATTGATTTAAGCCTCCCCCAAGCTTGAGCGATGCTTTCTCCTTCACGTGGCCAAAAATTATATATATAATTGCGATCACGATGAACAAGATGCATAGGGTAATACTTTTGATGAAATTCCAATTTCAATCTTCTATAGTTCCATGATCTCGTATCATCACATAGCATATACCATATCAATGTGTCTCCCTTCAAAGATAAAGGGAAGACCTTCTTCTTAGCAACATCATCGGGTATACCTGCAAGCTTAAACAATCCACAAACCTCATCCACATATATTAGGTGTTCATCAGGATGCTTTGTTCCATCTCCTGTAAAAGGATTAGCTAGCAGTTTTTCTATCATACCCGAAGGATACTCATAAGGAATTTCATTTTCAATAGGTTCAGTAGGTTGAGGAGCAACTCTTTGCTCTACTGGTCGGGGTGAAGATACCCCGAACAAGCCCCTCAGAGGATTACTTCCCATAGTAACAAGTGATAGTAAATTTCAACACACTATATAAATTTTTCCTTACCAAATTCCACCTACCAAAGGCGCTTCACTCCCCGGCAACGGCGCCAGAAAAGAGTCCTGATGACCCACAAGTATAGGGGATCTATCGTAGTCCTTTCAATAAGTAAGAGTGTCAAACCCAACGAGGAGCAGAAGGAAATGATAAGCGATTTTCAGCAAGGTATTCTCTGCAAGTACTGAAATAAGTGGTAACAGATAGTTTTGTGATAAGATAATTTGTAACGAGCAACAAGTAACAAAAGTAAATAAAGTGCAAAAAGATGGCCCAATCCTTTTTGTAGCAAAGGACAAGCCTGGACAAACTCTTATATAAGGAAAAGCGCTCCCGAGGACACATGGGAATATCGTCAAGCTAGTTTTCATCATGTTCATATGATTCGCGTTCGGTACTTTGATAATTTGGCATGTGGGTGGACCGGTGCTTGGGTTCTATTCTTTCTTGAACAAGCATCCCACTTATGATTAACCTCTATTGCAAGCATCTGCAACTACAACAAAAGTATTAAGGTAAACCTAACCATCGCATGAAACATATGGATCCAAATTAGCCCCTTACGAATCAACGCATAAACTAGGGTTTAAGCTTCTGTCACTCTAGCAACCCATCATCTACTTATTACTTCCCAATGCCTTCCTCTAGGCCCAAATAATGGTGAAGTGTTATGTAGTTGACGTTCACATAACACCACTAAAGGCTAGACAACATACATCTCATCAAAATATCGAACGAATACCAAATTCACATGACTACTAATAGCAACACTTCTCCCTTGTCCTCGGGAACAAACGTAACTACTCACAAAGCATATTCATGTTCATAATCAGAGGGGTAATAATATGCATAAAGGATCTGACATATGATCTTCCACCAATTAAACCAACTAGCGTCAACTTCAAGGAGTAATTAACACTACTAGCAACCTACTAGCACCAATCCCGGACTTGGAGACAAGAATTGAATACAAGAGATGAACTAGTGTTTTGAGATGAGATGGTGTTGATGAAGATGTTGATGGAGATTGCCCTCTCCTGATGAGAGGAGCATTGGTGATGACGATGGCGATGATTTCCCCCTCCGGGAGGGAAGTTTCCCCGGCAGAACAGCTCCGCTAGAGCCCTAGATTGGATCTGCCAAGGTTCCGCCTCGTGGCGGCGGAGTTTCGTCCCGAAAGGTTGCTTCTTATTTTTTTTCTCGAGAAAGACTTCATATAGGAGAAGATGGTCATCGGAGAGCCACCAGGGGGCCCACGAGGTAGGGGGCGTGCCCTAAGGGGGGCGCCCCCCACCCTCGTGGACAGGGTGTGGGGCCCCTGTTTTTCATCTTTGGCGAGGATTTTTCATTATTTATTGTAAGGTATGCCGTGGAGTTTTAGGACTTTTGGAGTTGTGCAGAATAGGTCTCTAATATTTGCTCCTTTTCCAGCCTAGAATTCCAGCTGTCGGCATTCTCCCTCCTTATGTAAACCTTGTAAAATAAGAGAGAATAGCCATAAGTATTGTGACATAATGTGAAATAACATCCCATAATGCAATAAATATCGATATAAAAGCATGATGCAAAATGGACGTATCAGCGGACCCTACGGGTTCGAGAACTATGTAGACATGACCGAGACATTTCTCTGGTCAATAACCAATAGCGGAACCTGGATGCCCATATTGGCTCCTACATATTCTACGAAGATCTTTATCGGTCGAACCGCATAACAACATACGTTGTTCCCTTTGTCATCGGTATGTTACTTGCCCAAGATTCGATCGTCGGTATCTCAATACCTAGTTCAATCTCGTTACCGGCAAGTCTCTTTACTCATTCCGCAATACATCATCCCGCAACTAACTCATTAGTTACAATACTTGCAAGGCTTATAGTGATGTGCATTACCGAGTGGGCCCAAAGATACCTCTCCGACAATCGGGGTGACAAATCCTAATCTCGAAATACGCCAACTCAACAAGTACCTTCGGAGACACCTGTAGAGCACCTTTATAATCACCCAGTTACGTTGTGATGTTTGGTAGCACACAAAGTGTTCCTCCGGTAAATGGGAGTTGCATAATCTCATAGTCATTGGAACATGTATAAGTCATGAAGAAAGCAATAGCAACAAACTAAACGATCAAGTGCTAAGCTAACGGAATGGGTCAAGTCAATCACATCATTCTCCTAATGATGTGATCACGTTTAATCAAATTACAACCCATGTCTATGGTTAGGAAACATAACCATCTTTGATCAATGAGCTAGTCAAGTAGAAGCATACTAGTGACACTATGTTTGTCTATGTATTCACACATGTATCATGTTTCCGGTTAATACAATTCTAGCATGAATAATAAACATTTATCATGAAATAAGGAAATAAATAATAACTTTATTATTGCCTCTAGGGCATATTTCCTTCACGGACCTCATCCATGATCAGCATCCCTGTGCCGACGACGGGTGGCTTGACCTCATCGGAGCTACCCATCCCTCCCGCCACCTCTCCACACACCACCCCCTATGGTTTCCCTCCATGGCTCCCTGCCCTGATCCACACGAACACGCCCAACCTTCACAGTTTCAATCTTATTAGGTTAGTAAAGCAGTGTTGTCGACTAATATAGAACCTAGATTTCTTTGTGTGCACGTGTTCTCGGTGCAAACTAAAATATTACCTGATTGGAAGTATCTTGAAGGCTGGACCTAAAGCGGGATCATCATACACAAGGCAACGCATTTTTGTTGGAATTCAAACATTTTATAGGGGTTGTATTTGGTGTGTGGATGTCGGATTCAAAACCGGCGGATCTCGGGTAGGGGGTCCCGAACTGTGCGTCTAAGGCGGATGGTAACAGGAGGCAGGGGACACCATGTTTTACCCAGGTTCGGCCCTCTTGATGGAGGTAAAACCCTATGTCCTGCTTGATTATTCTTGATAATATGAGTAGTACAAGAGTTGATCTACCACGAGATCAGAGAGGCTAAACCCTAGAAGCTAGCCTATGGTATGATTGTCTGTTGTCCTACAAACTAAAACCCTCCGGTTTATATAGACACCGGAGGGGGCTAGGGTTACACAGAGTCGGTTACAAGGAAGGAGATCTACATATCCGTATTGCCAAGCTTGCCTTCCACGCCAAGGAGAGTCCCATCCAGACACGGGACGAAGTCTTCAATCTTGTATCTTCATAGTCCAACAGTCCGGCCAAAGGATATAATCCGGCTTTCCAGATACCCTCTAATCCAGGACTCCCTCAGTAGCCCCTGAACCAGGCTTCAATGACGATAAGTCCGGCGCAGATTATCTTCGGCATTGCAAGGCGGGTTCCTCCTCCGAATACTTCATAGAAGATCTTGAACACGAGGATCGTGTCTGGCTCTGCAAAATAAGTTCCACATACCACCATAGAGGGAATAATATTTACACAAATCTAAACTGTTGATGTACCCCGTAGTGTGACATCACACCACAGCCAGGTCTTTATTCGAATCGTTTTTCATAACCTGTCTCAGCGTGTTTCGCGAGGCGGTTTCCTTGGCACGTCTTGTCGAAGCAGAGATCATGTCCCCTTATTACGGGATTCCCATTAATACGGACGTGGGTAACCCAACCGCGCCTATTAGTAGGACTCCTAAATCTTAGGCAAGTCCCAAACGGCCACGAGGCTGATGCTTGATATTCACCCTCTTTATAAAGGGGACAATGCCTTTTCCTCTCGATCTTAATCGAATCCGCCTCTCGCATCGAGTTCCAACACCCAAAGCTCAAGTTTAGGCGCTTCGGACCTTCAACTATGTCCGGATCCAACCTTCAAGGTCGGTGGATGCCTTCCTCCGTCACAGAGGAGGACATCAAGAAGTTGAGAGAGGCTAGATATCTGACAGCCAAAATTTCGCATCGGCTGCCTGCCCGAGGGCAGGTCGTCCCTACTCCCAAACCCAACGAGAGCGTCGTGTTCGTCTCCCACTTCCTCCGAGGACTAGGCCTCGCTCGGGATCCCTTTGTTAGGGGTCTTATGTTCTATTACGGGCTAGATCTTCACGATCTGGCCCCGGATTCCCTTCTTCACATCTCGACATTTATTGTCGTATGCGAGGCCTTCCTACGCATTACCCCTCACTTCGGCCTATGGCTCAAGACCTTCGATGTGAAGCCGAAGATGATCGAGGGGCAGCACACAGCGTGCGGAGGCGCTTCAATAAGCAAAATTGCTGACACTTCATGGCCTGAGGGTTACTTCCCAGAGGTGTCCGGATTGTGGCAGCGGGAGTGGTTCTGCATCACAGCTCCCCGAAGTGCCAAGTGGGTAGCTGCCCCGCCTTCCGCTCAGGCCCCCCACCACAACTGATGTCATGGATCAGCAGGGGGCTGAGCTGGGGTCTAGCCAAGGACGTACCAATACTGCAAATCCATATCCGAGATCTCTTCGAGGGAGCTATCAGTCTGGTTATAGTAGTGCAAGTTATGCTAGTCCGTCAAGTCCAGCCTTGCAAATGCCGGCCCCTTCGCATGTGGGAATTCAACCCGAAAGGACCGCGAGCTATCCAACATTTCCTCGGCATGACGCACGAAGAGATGTACAAATTATTCTTCGGACCACAAATAATGTGTCTGGACATCACTGAGGATGCAGGTCTGAGCTGCAATCGCCCGGATACCCAAGTAAGTAGCCCCGCATCCGAACCCACTGTCCGTTTTATTTACAGCAACATTGCCCTAAAAAAGAAAAACCGCTCTTGGTCCAGGATTGGATAGCGAAGGCAAAGTTGATCAGGTGTCCGGGCCCCTCCCTGAGACCTCACCAAATCCCGTGCTAACCAGGATGCTGGAGATCGTGCCTTATCAAGCGCACTTGGGAGAAGATAAAGGGGGGAACAAGGAGGTTAGCGCCTCCGTGAAGGAGGTTAGCCGGGAAGGAGGGACTGAAACTTCCTCTCCCCAGGGAAGGAAGAGGACTGCCTTCGAGGACCCGGAGACAATGGTCTCCAAACGGGGGAAGAAATCTTCGCCGGAGGGTCCTGCCTCGGGGGCTACCCTGGCCGCAATATGCCCTCAAGGGGATCAGCCCTCCACCGAGCTGTAAGTAAAAGGGTACTTAATAATGAAAATATCTCGCTTTACTTCTGAGGGAAATAACCGAAGCATTTATCTTGCAGTTCGGATCTTAGCCCTTCTCAGCAGAGCTCGTCTTCAGGGGATCTTCTTCCAGAGATGATGGAGAGCGAAACGCCTCCCCCTGCCACACCGCCTCATGAGGCGGGCAACCCTGAGGTGTCGTCGCGGAGGGTTTCTCCTGATCCGGCAAGGCCAGAAGGTAATCCTATGGCCACCCGAAGTCCTCAGTATCTGGCTCTCGAAGAGAGCAACCAAAAGAGTCCGGCACCGTCTGGTGTGCGGTCGGACGTGCTGAGGGATCTGCTGGAGCAAGCGGCTATCTTAGAAGAGCACCGCACGTTGATGGGTACGGTGATTGAAAGGATTTCGTCCGCCGAAAGCGGGTTGCATGAAGCCTTTATGAGTCTACTGACGGGTTTTGAGGTACGTGAAATGATGTACATTTTTGACAGTACTGCACATTTTTAGATGTGCCCTGTGTAGATAGTAGCCCCTGAGACTCTGGTTGTCGTCGAAAATGGCGGCAAACAGAGGATCATAGTCCCAGGTAATAACCAGACTGCCTTTATGCGCAGGTGGTGGAAGCTCCGGTGACTAGCCGGACTGATGGGTTTGCCGAACTAAAGCGGCAGTTGGATGCGGCAGATGCCGACATCGTGCTTGTCAACAAGCGGCTTTACCCGGGAAACGGCCCTTCGTTAAAGCGGAGGAATCCCAAAGATTCCGCTAGGTCATCGAGTGGTTGACCAGTCTCACGCTATATCATGGCAGTCAGTTTTTGACTTTCTCTACTGAGGTGCTCGTCCGGATGAACCAGGGCACAATCGCAGTAGTTCTCCTGGTGCCGCCCTAGCCGATAGAGCGGAACGTAAGGCAGCAAAACACAGGAGCCGGGCAAACCCAACATTTGACCAAA
Organism: Triticum aestivum; assembly: GCF_018294505.1. Classification (NCBI taxonomy): domain Eukaryota; kingdom Viridiplantae; phylum Streptophyta; class Magnoliopsida; order Poales; family Poaceae; genus Triticum; species Triticum aestivum. The sequence goes on from NC_057806.1 coordinate 355,465,303, forward strand.
GACATGATTTGGAGCTTGAAAGTGCGTTATATCGACTAGAGGGGGGTGAATAGGCGATTTTTATGAAAGTCTTCAAAACGTGGAAGTTATGAAGACAAACGATAGAAATAAACCTATTACCCTACAGCGGAAGGTAGACTACACTAGGCAAGCCATAGTCAATTATTCAATAGAGTGAAAGCACAATGACTAATAGCAGCAATGTAGTAAGGATCAGGTAGGAAGATATTGTGAAGCCACACAGAACACACAGTCACTCAGTGAAGACAAAAGATAGTACGAACATACAATGACTTCACAAGGAGTAACAGTCAGTAAAGGGAAGGTGAGGGAGTCCTGGATTAGGGGGTGTTCGGGTAGCCGGACTATACCTCCAGCCGGACTCCTGGACTATGAAGATACAAGATTGAAGACTTCGTCCCGTGTCCGGATGGGACTTTCCTTGGCGTGGAAGGCAAGCTAGGCGATGCGGATATTCAAGATCTCCTACCATTGTAACCGACTATGTGTAACCCTAACCCTATCCGGTGTCTATATAAACCGGAGGGTTGTAGTCCATAGGCAATCAACTCCATACACAACAATCATACCATAGGCTAGCTTCTAGGGTTTAGCCTCCTTGATCTCGTGGTAGATCTACTCTTGTACTACCCATATCATCAATATTAATCAAGCAGGAGTAGGGTATTACCTCCATCGAGAGGGCCCGAACCTAGGTAAAACAAAGTGTTCCCTGCCTCCTATTACCATCCAGCCTAGACACACAGTTCGGGACCCCCTACCCGAGATCCGCTGGTTTTGACACCAACATTGGTGCTTTCATTGAGAGTTCCTCTCTGTCGTCGCCTTTAGGCCCGATGGCTCCTTTGATCATCAACAGCGACACGGTCCAGGGTGAGACTTTTCTCCCCGGACAGATCTTCGTCTTCGGTGGCTTCGCTCTGCAGGCCAATTCGCTCGGCCACCTGGAGCAGATCGAAAGCTACGCCCCTGGCCATCAAGTCAGGTTTGGAAGCTTAAACTACACGGCTGACATCCACGGAGACTTGATCTTCGACGGATTCGAGCCACAGCCAAGCGCGCCGCACTATCTCGAGGGGCATGATCTAGCTCTGCCCCCGGACAGTGTCCTGGAGGCCGCATGCGCATCGGTTCCGACCCCTAACTCGGATCCTATTGCACCAATCGAGGATGAACGGTTGGACGTCACCTCAGGGGCTGCGATCCCGAAAGCTATCGAGCCGAACGCTAGCCCCTCACTTTGCATGGCCCGTAACTCCGAAGATCCGGACTCCTCCCCGGACTCCGAACCCCCCGCGCCCCTGCCAATCGAATCCGATTGGGCACCGATAATGGAGTTCACCGCCGCAGACATCTTTCAGCATTCGCCTTTTGGCGACATCCTGAATTCTCTTAAGTCTCTCTCTTTATCAGGAGAGCCCTGGCCGGACTACGGTCAGCGAGGGTGGAATATGGACGATGAGGAAATTCAAAGCCCACCCACCACCCACTTTGTAGCCACTATCGACGATCTAACCGACATGCTTGACTTCAGCTCCGAAGACATCGACGGCATGGACGACGATGTAGGAGACGAACAGGAACCAGCACCTGTAGGGCGCTGGAAGGTCACCTCATCATATGACATATATATGGTGGATACTCAAAAAGATGGAGATGGTGATGGAACATTGGGGGATGACGCCCCCAAGAAACAGACAAAGCGCCGACGTCAGCGGCGCCGCTCTAAATCCCGTCAAAGCAAAAATGGTGATTCCGGCACGGGAGATAATACTACCCCGGACAGCGCCGAAGAACACCCACCTCAGCAAGATTCGGCACAGGAAGATGGAGAAGCCAACCCTCATGAGAGAGCGGCAGACCAAGAGGTCGAGGATGATAACTATACGCCTCCCTCCGAAGACGAGGCAAGCCTCGATGACGACGAATTCGTCATACCATCAGACCCCGCCGAACAAGAGCGTTTTAAAAGCAGGCTTTTAGCCATGGCAAGCAGCCTCAAGAAAAAGCAGCAACAGCTTAGAGCTGCCCAAGATTTGCTAGCTGACAGATGGACTGAAGTCCTTGCGGCCGAAGAGTATGAACTCGAACGCCCCTCCAAGAGTTACCCGAAGCGCAGGCCGCTACCCCGATCAGAGGAGGAAGCACCTACATCACCAGCGCATGACATGGCAGACCGGCCACCTCATGGCCGCGACAGAGAAGCCTCTCGGCCCTCCACCCAAGCCATGCCCCGACGCCGCTCAACTAAGGCACGGGAAAATGCGCCCGACCTGCGAGACATACTGGAGGATAAGGCAAGACAAACAAGATCGATCTACGGATCGTGCAGGCGCCCTACAGCATGTGATAATGATCTTCACGCCGGATACAACAAATCCGGCCGGGCCGAACACAACAGACATAGCTCTTCCAAGTTGCGTCGTGATATAGCCCAGTACAGAGGCGCCGCACACCCACTATGCTTCACAAATGAAGTAATGGATCATAAAATCCCAGAGGGTTTCAAACCCGTAAACATCGAATCATACGATGGCACAACAGACCCGGTGGTATGGATCGAGGATTATCTCCTTCACATCCACATGGCATGCGGCGATGATCTACACGCCATCAAATACCTCCCGCTCAAACTTAAAGGACCGGCCCGGCATTGGCTTAACAGCTTGCCAGCAGACTCAATCGGTTCTTGGGAGGACCTGGAAGCCGCATTCCTCGACAACTTCCAGGGCACTTACGTGCGACCGCTGGATGCCGACGACTTAAGCCACATAATTCAGCAGCCAGAAGAATCGGCCAGACAATTCTGGACACGGTTCCTAACAAAGAAAAACCAGATGGTCGACTGTCCGGACGCAGAGGCCCTAGAAGCCTTCAAGCATAACATCCGCGACGAGTGTCTTGCCCGGCACCTGCGACAGGAAAAGCCGAAATCCATGGCAGCCCTCACGACACTCATGACCCGCTTTTGCGCAAGAGAAGACAACTGGCTAGCTCGCAGTAACAACTTATCAAAGAACCCTGGTAATTCGGATACCAAGGACAAAAGTGGCAGGACATGTCGGAATAAGCAAAAATGTCGCGTTAACAGCGATAGCAATGAACACAAGGCAGTCAATGCCGGATTCAAAGGCTATAAATCCGGTTAGCGGAAAAAGCCATTCAAAAAGAATACTCAAGGCCTATCCAGTTTGGACCGAATACTCGATCGCTTGTGCCAGATACATGGCACCCCCGAAAGGCCAGCCAATCACACTAACAGGGATTGTTGGGTGTTCAAGCAGGCAGGCAAGTTAAGGGCCGAAAACAGAGACAAGGGGATGCACAGCGACGACGAGGAGCCCAAGCCGCCGAACAACAATGGACAGAAGGGCTTTCCCCCACAAGTGCGGACGGTGAACATGATATACGCAACCCACATTCCCAAGCGGGAGCGGAAGCGTGCGCTACAGGACGTATACGCGATAGAGCCAGTCGCCCCAAAGTTCAACCCATGGTCCTCCTGCCCGATCACTTTTGATCGAAGGGACCATCCCACTAGCATCCGTCATGGCGGCTTCGCCGCATTGGTTCTCGACGCAATCATCGATGGATTTCATCTCACAAGAGTCCCCATGGACGGTGGCAGTAGCCTGAACCTGCTTTATCAGGATACAGTGCGGAAAATGGGCATAGATCCCTCAAGGATTAAGCCCACAAGAACGACCTTTAAAGGCGTTATACCAGGTGTAGAAGCCAACTGTACAGGCTCAGTAACACTTGACGTGGTCTTCGGATCCCCGGACAATTTCCGAAGCGAAGAGTTAATCTTCGATATAGTCCCGTTTCGCAGTGGCTATCACGCCCTACTCGGACGAACCGCATTCGCAAAGTTCAATGCGGTGCCACACTATGCATATCTCAAGCTCAAGATGCCAGGCCCTCGAGGAGTAATTATGGTCAACGGAAACACCAAATGCTCCCTCCGTACGGAGGAGCATACGGCGGCTCTCGCAGTGGAGGTACAAAGTAGCCTTCTCAGGCAATTCTCCAGTCCGGCCATTAAAAAGTCAGACACTGCCAAGCGCGCCCGGAGTAACCCACAGCGGAACATCCTGGCACACCTAGAGCAAGCGTAGCAATGCGGCCCCAACCCCAGCTTTCGCGACATAGCGAAACCAGTACCTCGCGTACATAACTACGCCCTTGAAATACCATGGGCACAGGGGAAGGGGCACAATAATGGCACGCCCAAAATACGGCTTAAAACGTACTAGGGGCTGCCGGGTTCTTTTCTTAATTTTTTCTTACTTTCAGGACTCCATACTTCGGACGACCTGTTCGGCAATTCGACTGCCGCACAAACGATGCAAGATCCAGGGAGGTAGACAAGCCATGCCGCATTATGGAACTCCCAGGTGGTCTCTGTTACGAGCAGTATACCTGTTTTAAATACAATTCCGCGGCCTGCCATTGATCAGGACATACTGAATAGTCCAAATATCTTTTTGCTTATCGCACTTCTTGTATCGTTCGGCTTTGATAAATGGCCTCTCTATAAACAATGCATAGCTTTTGTCTATTTTCTGCATTACTCTCTTTTATATATGTTCATTAATGACATGTTGCACCCGTACACTGTGGTACGGCAAGTACGCCAGGGGCTTCAGTACCCTTTAATATGGTGTGAGAAGTCCGTACACTTTCACAAGTGCGGCACCCCGAACTTATAGCACTATATGCATCGGCTCTGAATCATGATTTGGGTCAATAGTTGGGTTTGCCCGGCTCCTATGTTTTGGTGCCTTACGTTCCGCTATATCGGCTAAGGTAGCACTAGGAGAACCACTGCGATTGTGCCCCGGTTGAGCTGGGTTAAGCACCTCAGTGGAGAAAGCTAAAACTGACTGTCATGATGAGGCGAGAGACCGGTCGCTGTTCGAGAGGTTTTTCGAGTCCCTAAAGACTTATGCCGCTTCGAGCGAGGAGCCGGATTTTGTCCGGCCAAGGCGTGGATAGCGCCTCGAACTCGGTCTTCCGAACTAGGGGTTTTGCCAAAATTTAAAATTATAAAGTTCTATGGCTAAGTGAGAGTGTTCAAGCATTATAGTCCGATTGCCTGGTTCGTTGTGCTGAGCGCCTCCCTCGAAGGACCCAACTATGGGAAAAAGAGCGCTCAGGTTTATCCCGAACACCCCAGCACTAGTGGCATGGGGGCAGAAGCCGACGACTGGCCATCTCTCAATTTTTTGATAAACGTCCGCACAGAAAATAATATTTTTAATTCAACAAGCATTGCTTAAAGCGCCTATGAACAAGTTTTCAGTGCACAGGATAAAAACGAGCGAGTTTATTCAAAAATTACATCCTTGGTACATTCATCCGCCACAAGACGGGCACCTGCAAGAACATCCTTGTAATAGTTCTCGGGCTTGCGATGCTCCTTCCCCGGCGGCGGCCCGTCCCTCACAAGCTTCTCACCGTCCAGCTTACCCCAGTGCACCTTCGCACGGGCAAGGGCCCTACGGGCTCCTTCGATGCAGACGGACCGCTTGATGACCTCGAGCCTTGTACAGGCCTCCACCAGCCGCCGCACCAGCCCGAAGTAGCTCCCAGGCAGGGCCTCTCCGGGCCACAGCCGAACTATGAAGCCCTTCATGGCCTGTTCGGCCGCCTTGTGGAGCTCGACCAGCTGTTTCAGCTGGTCGCTCAAGGGCACAGGGTGTCCGGCCTCAGCATACTGAGACCAGAACACCTTCTCCGTCGAGCTGCCCTCTTCAGCTTGGTAGAATGCGGCGGCATCGGATACGCTGCGGGGAAGATCTGCGAATGCCCCTGGAGAGCTCCGGATTTGGGTAAGTAACAAGTAGTTTACTTTTATATTTCTTCTTTGCATAAAGAATGCCTTACCCGCTGCTATCTTCTTCATCTCCTCCAACTCTTGGAGGGCCTTTTGGGCTTCGGCCTTGGCAGACTTGGCAGTCTCAAGGGCCGCCGCGAGCTCGGACGCTTGGGTCTTTGACTCAAGCTCCAAACCCTCATGTTTTTTCATGAGAGCCTGAAGCTCTTGCTGCACCTCCCCGACCTGAGCCCCAAGTTTCTCTCGCTCGGTGCGCTCCGCGGCCGTTTTCTTTTCGGCCTCGGACAGCGCCTGCTTGAGGGTCGCCACCTCAGTCGTGGCCCCTATAATAAGCAGTGCAATCATGTTATTTTTTGCAATCACGCCTCTCTATAGGCACTTTTTCTACAAGGTATTTCTTACCTTCTTTCTCCTCGAGCTGCCGCTTGGCAAGGCCGAGCTCTTGCTCGGTCCGCTCGAGGTCCTGCTTCAGGACACCCACCTCTGCAGTCAGTGCGGTGGTGGATAGCAGCGAAGCCTGCATATGCATATTGACTCTTTTTTGTTAGACTCCTGCGAAATTTAATAGATCCTCTATTCTGCTTTTCTTTCCGAACGCCAAACAGAGCATCAAGGGCTACTGTCTATGCGGTAATATTTTTATATATTTTTACTTACCTCGAAGCCTGTTAGAAGGCTAGCGCAAGCTTCAGTCAGTCCGCTCTTGGCGGATTGAACCTTCTGGATCACCGTACTCATAATAGTATGGTGCTCCTCGTCGATGGAGGCACCGTCAAGCACCTCAAGCAGATTGTCCGGCACCTTCGGTTGGACGGAGGCCGCCGGCTCAGAAGGCTTGCTCCTCTTGGAAGGAGTTCGCCTACCGCGGTCCGGAACTATTGAAGATTCCGGCACGGTGTCCGGCACAAAGCCGGACTTGGAGCCCTAGGGGGTCTTGTCCCCTTTACTCCTGGGGTCCAGGAGGTCGCCTTGCGGCTCCTCCAGGACCACCTCCTCCTGCCCCGGAGCTCGTTGCGACGCCACTTTGGCGTCGTCCGCAGTGCGGGGGGAGACAGCGGGCGGAACTGAGTTCATGTCCGATGAATCCAGGGAGCCGCTCGACGACTCGTTGAGTTCGGCCCGGGGCGGACTGCATAATTACATTCGACATTAGGGAAAGCTATGCGACAAAGGAACATCATGAGTTATTCTGATATCCGAACTTACGATTTCGTCGGACGCCTGGCCCTGTCCGGCCACTCCTCTTCATCCTCATCAGCGTCGGGGGCGTAGTCCGGCGGAGGGGTTTTCCTCTTCTTGGACCCTTCGGCCTCCTCTACTGGGGCGACCTTCCTCTTCTTTCCTCCCCCCGCTAGAGGGGGAGAGGTTTCTTCTTCCTCCTCCTCGTCTTTACGGGAGGAGTGCGTCTCGGACTCGTCGGACGACGAGTCCGACACCACCATATGCCGGGAACTCTTTCGAGTCCCCGTGGCCTTCTTCTTCTTGGCCTTCTTCTCCAGCACCACATAAGGCGCCGAAACCAGCAGCTTCACTAGGAGAGCAGGGGCTGGGTCTTCGGGCAAGGGAGCCGGACAGTTAATCGATCCGGACTTCGCCCGCCAAGCCTGTCAAAGGTAAGGGAGTTTAGATCCCGCATAGAGTCAAACTATGAAAAAACTTAACATCCTGTAAAAGGTGAAAATAGCTTACCTCGCTAGCGTGACGCTGCGAGCTGTATCCGCGGTCCTCGGAAGCGGATGTGGGAGCCTCGGCGCCTTTGGTTAGCACCTTCCAGACGTCTTCATACGTCGTGTCGAAGAGCCTGTTAAGGGTTTGGTGTTGCGCCGGGTCGAACTCCCACAGATTAAAGTCCCGTTGTTGACATGGGAGGATCCGCCAGACGAGCATAACCTGGACTACATTGACGAGCTTGATCGGCTTGTTCACCAGGGACTGGATGCATGTTTGCAATCCGGTCACCTCTTTTTCGTCGCCCCACGACAGGCCCGTCTCTTTCCAGGACATAAGCCGCGTGGGGGGTCCGGATCGGAACTCGGGGGCGGCGATCCATTGCGGATCACGTGGCTCGGTGATGTAAAACCACCATGATTGCCACCCTTTCAGGGTCTCCACGAAGGAGCCCTCGAGCCATAGGACGTTGGCCATCTTGCCCGCCATGGCGCCTCCGCACTCCGCCTGGCTGCCGCGCACCACCTTGGGCTTGACGTTGAAGGTCTTGAGCCAGAGGCCGAAATGGGGGCGGATGCGGAGGAAAGCCTCGCACACGATGATAAACGCCGAGATGTTGAGGACGAAGTTCGGGGCCAGATTGTGGAAATCCAGGCCGTAGTAAAACATGAGCCCCCGGACAAATGGGTGGAGTGGAAAACCCAGTCCGCGGAGGAAGTGGGGAAGGAATACTACCCTCTCATGGGGCCTTGGGGTGGGGAGAAGCTGCCCCTCCTCGGGAAGCCGGTGCGCGATGTCTTTGGACAAGTATCCGGCCTTCCTTAACTTTTTGACATGGCCCTCCTTGACGGAGGAGACCATCCACTTGCCTCCCGCTCCAGACATTGCTGGAGAAGGTTGAGGTGGGAAGTGCGGGCTTGGGCGCTGGAGCTCGAGTGCGTAGGAGATGGATAGGCAAAGGAGGAAGAAGGCGTAGGTAAAAAGGTGGATCCTTATCCCCTTATATGGGCGGATGCGGTTGTGCGTCCCCGCCAGCCTGGTAAAACTCGCATGCCTCCCAAGCGCAGTGATGAATGGCACGGTTGAGTTACCCACGTCCGTATTGATGAGAATCCCGTAAAGGGGGGGTACACGATCTCTGCTTCGACAAGACGTGCCAAGGAAACCGCCTCGCAAAACATGCTGAGGTGGAAAAGTAAAAACGATTCGAGTAAAGGACTTGGTCGTAGTGTGATGGCACACTGCGGAATACGTCAGTGGATTTGATTTGTGTTTATTCTCTCTATGGCAATATGTGGAAGCTTATTTTGCAGAACCGGACACTACTCTTGGTGTTTACAATCTTCTATGAAGAACTTGGAGGAGGAACCCGCCTTGCAATGCCGAAGACAATTTGCATGCCGGACTTGTCGTCATTGAAGCCTGGTTCAGGGGCTACTGAGGGAGTCCTGGATTAGGGGGTGTTCGGGTAGCCGGACTATACCTTCAGCCGGACTCCTGGACTATGAAGATACAAGATTGAAGACTTCGTCCTGTGTCCGGATGGGACTTTCCTTGGCGTGGAAGGCAAGCTAGGCGATGCGGATATTCAATATCTCCTACCATTGTAACCGACTCTGTGTAACCCTAACCCTATCTGGTGTCTATATAAACCGGAGGGTTGTAGTCCATAGGCAATCAACTCCATACACAACAATCATACCATAGGATAGCTTCTAGGGTTTAGCCTCCTTGATCTCGTGGTAGATCTACTCTTGTACTACCCATATCATCAATATTAATCAAGCAGGAGTAGGGTATTACCTCCATCGAGAGGGCCCGACCCTGGGTAAAACAAAGTGTTCCCTGCCTCCTATTACCATCCGGCCTAGACGCACAGTTCGGGACCCCCTACCCGAGATCCACCGGTTTTGACACCGACAGAAGGGGAGATGAAACCAGTGACTTGCTGAAGACAATGATTTGTTGGACCAGTTCCAGTTGCTGTGACAACTGTACGTCTGGTTAGGGCGGCTAGGTATTTAAACCTTAGGACACACAGTCCCGGACACCCAGTCCTGAACACGCAGCTCAGGACACCCAGTCCTCACCGTATTTCCCTTGAGCTAAGGTCACACAGACCTCGCCCAATCACTCTGGTAAGTCTTCAAGGTAGACTCCCAAACCTTCACAGACTTTGTTCACCGGCAATCCACAATGCCTCTTGGATGCTCAGAACGCGACGCCTAACCGGCTGGAGGATGCACAGTCCTCAAGTGTAATAAGTCTTCAGATCACACAGACAAAAAGACTTAAGTGATGCCTAATTCTCTTTGGCTCTGGGTGGTTAGGGCTTTATCCTCGCAAGGAATTCTCTCTCAAAGGCTTCGAGGTGGGTTGCTCTCAAACGACAAAAGCCGTACTTTGAATCTGAGCAGCCAACCATTTATGGTTGTAGGGGGTGGGCTATTTATAGCCACTTGATAACCCGACCTGATTTGTCCGAAATGACCCTGGGTCACTAAGGAACTGACACGTGTTCCAACGGTCAGATTTCAAACTCACACGGCAACTTTACTTGGGCTTCAAGCAAAGCTGACTTGCCCGACTCTGGACAAGATTCGCTCTTAAAGTCTTCACTCGAAGACATAGGTTTTGTTTAAGCATCACTTCAGTCATTCTGACTGGTTCTCTTGGACCCCACTTAACAGTACGGTGGTTCCTATGACTCAACACAGAAGAAAGAGAACTACGGAAGATCTAAGTCTTCGAGCTCCATAGGCTTCATGTGGTGTCTTCTCTTGTCCTTCAATGTGAATATCTTCATATACCACCTTTGACTTCAATGTCTTCATACATTTTTAGGGGTCATATCTGGTAGGAAAACCGAATCAATGAGGGACTTCTACCTGTGTTATCCTGCAATTCTCACAAACACATTAGTCCCTCAACTAGGTTTGTCGTCAATACTCCAAAACCAACTAGGGGTGGCACTAGATGCACTTACAATCTCCCCCTTTTTGGTGATTGATGACAAACTAGTTGAAGTTTTCAACGGGGAATATAATCTGTGAAATTGTAAAGGATAAGGAATTGTCTTCATAAGTTGCAAGGGCTCCCCCTAAAGATGTGCATATAAGTAATTCGCTTTTGGAATGCAAATGCACATGGCAGGTTGTACTTGTGGAGATCCACTTCAACTTATGATGACAATCCACTATGCATGTGAAAGTATATGAAGATAATGACATGCATAATGGAAAATGGACGTCTGCAGAATGATCTAAGTGCGAAATTTATCGTCGCACATGCGGAATTTATCATCGCAACACAAGGTGGCAAATAAGTAGCAGACGACCATCGAGTTTAAGTGTTACAACTCAAAGAACCAAATGTAGCAAAACGAGAGTTGTAAGCACGAAGCAAAATATAAAGCACCCGCCCATATGGACCCGCTTGAAGACTATCAACCTCATATGCTTCTCCCCTTTTGTCAGTAAGGACCAAAAAGGCTTGAAGACATAGAGCATCTACTCGTTCCCATGAGGAGTAGGTGAAGCAGCAGGGTCGTTGGTGGTGTTTGGCGGTGCTGAAGAGCTTGGAGCAGAGTCGAAGCGTGTTGAAGGAGGTGGCGGTGAAGTAGCATCGTCTTCATCCTCGATCACTCTGGCATTCACAATTGCAGCAGAGGAAGAGAACTCAGAGTCTTCAAGGGATGGAGTTCGTCGCAGCACTGCCCTTCGAGGAGGTGTGGAGTCAAACTTGAATCGCTCAGTGAAGCCATCCTCTTGAAGATCATCTTCAGAACACATCAGCGTTAGCCCTTTCCATGTGCGGCGAGAGATTTCATGGGCAACAAAAGCATTCTTGGTGGCAAGATTGCGAATGCGATTAACATCCACCAAGAGGCTTTGCATTTAACGCTTCAGCCAGTCATGATGCCTATCCTGTTTCTGATGAAGAGCCACAAGAAGCTCTCGGTCGTTGAGAACACGAGTGCGCTTCTTGGGTCGTGGAGCAGTTGTACTGTCGGTGGCTTCAGTGAGAGCAGGATGCGGTGCACGTGTAGTGCCAGCCAAAGGATACACAAGAGTTACGGCTTCCACGCCTTCAACGTTCTGGGTGAAACTTTGATGCTCTGCATTCTGAAGACTGAGAGGTTCCTTGGCAGGCTCAGGATAGATGGCTTCAATAGACATATCCACATCAGGCAAAAAGATCCGATGGTTGCGGGCCGAGGGCTGATATGAGATAGCGGAGTGAAGTTTGATCAGCCGCATCACCCAAGGGGCGTAGAACTTCAAACCAAACAGATCAGAGCCAGATGCAGCAAGTTGGCGAATGAAGAAATCCTGTGTATTGAAGCATTTTCCATGAAGAATGTAGAAGACCAAAGTCTTCATTGCACCTTCCAGCTTGGCATGGGGAGAATGTCCTTTGATTGGCCAGAGAGTTCGCCTTATGATGTGATAAATGGTTCTTGGCAGATACTTAAGGTCTTCAACGAAGAACTCCGTGGGATAAGCAGCATCTTGGGGCAATGGCTTCATCATACTGAGCATCTGACTCATATTAGGTTCAGTCTTCTGAAAGATGCTCTCAATAGCTTCACTATGAAGCTGACAGCCATGCTCGTAGAGATCGCCAGGAGTGGGCAAACCAGTGAGTTCAATGATGTCAAAGGCTTTGGCTTCATGATGAACGTTTCCTGTCATCCACTCCAGGACCCAAGTCTTCGGATCTCTGCTATACCCGCGGATGTGAAGTGTGGCATAGAATTGGAGCAGCAACTCTTCATTTCAATGCTCTTGGTCAGTGACGAACGGCAGCAGTCCAACCTCTTTGTAGCAATCCAGAGCTTCTTCTAGACAGGGCAGACCAGCTATTGCTTCAATGTCAAGGCGCTTGTGTGGGAAGATGCGACCTTGGTTGTAAAGAACGCATGAGTAATAGCTTCGCGAGTTAATTGCACAAAAGTACCATAATTGGGACATTACATGCGGATTGGTACCACTTTTGGTAATTTTTACATGTCAGTATCAAGTCTGGGGCTAATCGTTACAAAAAGGTCTAAACAACGTATAAACATGCATTGACGGTGTATCTGACTGGCAGGGCCCGCTAGTCAGGTGCTAAGGTGGCATGTTTTTTGCAAAAATCTCCCTTACTTTGTAAGTAATTACATAAATACCCAATTACTTTACAGAAAATGGGCTCGTATGAGAGGCTTTTTTTTCGTTCGTAATTTACATTGCCGAAGCGGGACTTGTTTGAAAATTTTCGTCGGCTTAAACAAATAAATAGACCAAGCGGGACTTGTTTGAAAATTTTCGTCGGCTTAAACAAATAAATAGACCAACTAAAAATTTGAAGGCTGCCGGATTCGAACCGGCGACCGGCCGTCTAGCAGCGACTCACGCTAGCCACCACGCCACAGCTGGGCACGCGGCAGAGAACAGGCGAGACGCTTTTTATACTAGTCCCGTGACGCTGGGCCGGCGGTTGGCCCATCTAGGCTGCGCGCGCTGAGTTACTGTTTTTTAATTATTATATTAATAAATATATTAATTGCAATTGCATATTAGTGTTATCAAGTGTCAAGCACCAGACTAGAACACACGTATGGCCCAAATTTTACGTGTCTGCACTCAGGACCACAACCATGCATAATTATTGTGTATCCTCATTATATTATTCAAATACACAACTATCAAAAAAATTATATGCTCAACACACAGTTTTTTATTTGAGTTACCCATATATTGATTGTATTTTTTAAAAGGCACAGTTACTTAAAAAATTGACAACATGTATTAAAAATAAATGTGTAATCATAATAAATTTTAGAAATGCATTAAAACGGTTCAACTTTTATTAAAAAATCAACGTGTTTCTTGACATGCAAGAACGGTTTTATACAATAAGTGTTTAACACATGCTGATTTTTTTCGAAATACATATAATTCACCATGTATTAAGAAAATATTCACCATAATGCTCTTGAAACTCATCGTGTATTAAGAAGATTTTCACCATAAATTAAGAAATTGTTTAATGATAATATTCTTGAAAATCATCGTGTATTAAGAAAATGTTCACCATAATGATGAAAAGTTCACCGCGCATTATGCAAAATGTCATCATATCTTCAGAAAACATATTCAACCCATATTACAAAAATGTTAAATTTGCATTTAAAATATGTTCAATGTATATGTATATTACCAAAAGTTCATTGCATTAAATAAATGTTCACTGTTTGTAACGAAAAGTCCATCGTGCATTGAAAAATGTTCACTATATGCAGAAAAAGTGCTCAGCGTACAAATGTTCGTGCATAGTTGAAAACATGTTCATCATATACTGAAACCCATCATAAAATATGTTCAGTAAATATGTTAAAATCCAGGAGAAAAACCAACCTACTGAATAAAAAAGGAAAGGAAAACCTAAAAATAAGCCCAAACCAGAAACATAAATCTATATCTATACTACTATTAAAAGAGCAAACATAAATTCCCCAAAGGACACACACCAAACTGTACACAAGATAATCAGAACCCTCCGATCAAATCAACTTAATTACATCCTACTGTCCATATTACATCATCTCTGTGTCAACCAAATCAACGGCTACGATCAAATGTTCTGCCAAAACAGACGCCATGGTCTGCCCGTCATCCCAGCGCACCGCATCCCCGATCCCTACGTCCCCGCCCGCAACATCCTGATTTTACGGATATAGATTCCATCGTGTTGATGAGTTGGTTTATCCCGCTAAATCCTCTTCTCCAACGCACAATCATTTCTTTCCATCTTCCTATTCGTGTTGCCCCCACAGTCTCCTCCGCCCTGCGATACGGCCTTCACGCGAGCTATGCGTGCCGCCATACTCCCCTGCCGCCCCCATGCTTGCCACATGCCGCCGCAATGCTCTAACTGACAGTGGAAGTATTTCACTTAACTGCAGGTCAGCGCACCTATGTGCATCCTGAGGGCTACATTTACTAGCAGCGGCGTTCTTTGGCACTGGCCGTCGGTTCCGTCGCGGTGCAACGCATCCGCATCCCGGCAGTACGTTGTGACCGCGGCCTTGTGCGTCCCGCTCCAGCTTCCCCGCAAACCTCAACCAAGCCTGCTCTGGCTTGACGCATAGCCTGCAGCGGCGCAGCCTGCACACGGCGACGGAAGCGACGGCAAACCCGCAGCAGCCGGCAGTGGTTGCCTCCGGTGGGCGGCGCACGGTCCTACTGGTCAGCGTTGCAGTCAGCAAGCGAGCCTGCAAAGTGGCGTGGTGGAGCAGTCCTCCTGATCATTGTGTTTTCCCTTTCTAATAGTTCTGCATGAAAAGTATTGATTTATCTCAAATTCAGAATTTCTAGGTAAATTTGGAATCATGTAGATTGGCATTATTCAGGTTTGTCATATACTACTTTCAGTAAATCTTGTTGAGCACTAAGATTTTGTTTGTAACCATGATCATTTGAGATTCTCATTACATTGTTTGACGCCATTCTCATGGATATGAGTGGAAGAAGGATTCTTCTAACGGTATAAGATGAAACATTGCCGAAATCATGCATACAAAGACGAAGTATTAAGTATGATTTAGTTCTGAGAATCGTTCAGGTCTACATATCTGGAACATTCCCGAGCTTCCTTTTGACATGAATATTATTCTACCTATAGGTAACAATATATTTCTGAACCGTAGTGATAGAAAAATGATGATCATGGGAGACTAGCAGGCTATCATAAGTTAATGTTAAGAAGAAAAACAGTGGCAAGGAAAACTTATTCTCTTTGTTGTTTGTGTATGTAACCTGAATGCTAAATGATATTTTTGGCGCAGGGTCTATTCTCATAATATGTTCCCTCATTGGCCCTTTTCGACATCATGGTAAGGAGTTTGTCACTCATATATCTGCATTGTATTATGTGTTTTAGGGCCATTGTATTTTCTTGTAGTATGGTTCTAATGATTTCTGAAAATATATCTTCTTAATGTTAGATTCACTTGGAGTATGGTTCCAATGAGTTTCGAAATCATTATCTTCTGAATGTTGATCAACTATCCGATCTGATGAAGATTTTCACTTTTTGCAACCAGGATCGATGGGTACAATTTATTGTGTACTAGCATATCCTTTTTATATGTATATTTTCAAAATCAGTGGGGGTTTTGGATAGCTTTTTTTTGCAGAATGCTAAAACTGAAGATCAAGATAAACCTTGTGTCCATACTCTGCAATCATACAACACTATGGTGGACATGCATTCTGCTTGGACGTGATCTAAGTTAGAACCTAGCAACATTATCTTTTTCGGGCTGTAGGAATTGAATTACGGCTCCAGTTTTCTCGGTCATTTATATCTTAATGTAGCACTGGATCCTTTGTTGTGACTGTTGACTTGCTTCTCTGGCTCAATGTATATTTGACTTCTTGTATGACCACGTGAGCCGATGTGTGCTTCTATTTTTGTATATTTACCCATGTTTAGTCAGTTGAATTCATGTATGCGTGATGCTTTCCTGGCAACTTTTTTCAAGAAAAATATTCTTTGCAGGCATTTCCAAGTTTGGATGATTTTGGTGTTTCATTTTTATTCCTAAACATTCTTTTACTTTGAGATGTTGCAAGAAAACTATATTTTGATAAACTAATATTACGTGAGGCTTTGATAGGTATGTGTATGTATAAAGGTGACTGGAATGTCATCTGAAGGCATTCAAATCTTGAATTCTAGCAAGACGTGCGTTGCACGTGCATACTCACTATAAAGCATAGTAAGAGAAATGGAACGTAAAGAAATCTGAACGAACGAGCCTCAACACGCGCGCCAGGTAAGTGTGAAAAAAAAATGAAGGCCTCAGTGGGCCGGCCCAGCGTTTTGCCGCTAGTATAAAGGACGGAACGCCTGTTCTCTATCGCGAGCCTTGCTGTGGCTTTGTGGCTAGCGCTAGTTGCGGCCGGACGGCGGATCGCTGGTTCGAATCCCGCTCAGGTATCAATTTTTAGTTGTTTTATTTATTCTTTCAAGCCGACGGAAATTTTCAAAGGAATCCGCTTCGGTAGTGTAAATTACAAACGAAAAAAAGCCTCTATAAGAATCTTTTTTTCGCAAAATAATTAGGCATTTATGTGATTACGTACAAAGCAAGGGAGTTTTCTGCAAAAAATATGCGACGTCAGCACTGACATGGTGGGTCCAGCCAGTCAGATACACCGTCAATACGTGGTTTAGACCTTTTTGTAACAGCTGGCCTCAGACTTGGTACTGACATGTAAAAATTATCAAAAGTGGTACCAATCCGTATGTAATGCCCTAATTGTGGTACTTCTGTACAATTAACTCTAGCTTCGCTGCGGATAACTCCAGAACCGATCAGACGATATTATTTCCCTGGAGTAGGGGTTCCTGGAGCTGTTGAAGAATGTGTTGTCTGCTCTGAAGCCATTGATATTGAAGGAGCCAGGTGTTGATGCAGGACATGGGAACCTTGGCAATCTTGGGATTAGCTTCTGTACCTGAGGCCTGTGCTCAATATGATAGTCGAACTGGGGACCGGCAGCAGACTCAGGAACAGAAGTGGCGGGATCAGTGGCTTCGCTGACTTCTGGTGCTTTTGTTGGTGAGGGCTCCACATTAGCTTCAGCCATGACAGCGTCAGTGGCTTCAGTGGTGTTGGTGGTGGCAGCCTCAAGATGTTCAACCTCCACTTGACGAGCAGGAGGATCAGTCACGATCACGTTCTCCTCGAGAACTGCTTCTTGGTGGGATAGGGGAGTGGCAACTTGTGGGACTTCTTCTTCCGCGGCTGATGCAGCCAGATTGTCTTCAGCAGAGACTTGAGGCCTTGGACCTTTGTGAAGCCTGCGCAATGCGGGTGACGCCTGTGGAGTTGCTGTTGGCTGGGCCTCAAGGTCTTCATTCTCTTGTGGGCGATCCGCTCATGAAGCATCCTGTGCAATTGGCGTCAGTGGACGACCAATGCTGATGAGTTTGCTGTGCGTTAGCACAGCCGATGATACCTGTTGGTGTTCTAGCTGAGGAAGGGCTGCATCATCTTCAACATGGTCATGATGACCAATGTCTTCAACAGCGATGGGATCAGCTGCTGGAAAGTCTTCAGCTTCATGAGCCTCTGTGAAAGCAGGCTCATGGACAGTCAGTTGACGTTCTTGTAGATCGGCATCGGGGTGAACCATGGAAATGGGTTCAACAATCAAGGGCTCTGTGGGAGCAGCCCGTTCCTTCTTGGTCTTTCTTTTCTTCTTGGCGGGGGCAGTAGCAGAGGCTTCAGGATGTTTTCTCTTCCTTGCTTCAGCCTCAGCAGTCCTGGTCTTCTTCAGTTCTGAAGCGGTTGACCTGGCCTTTGGCTTCGGGCCAGTCATGCGAGTTGGGAAGACAAGGGGATCTGCCTCCTGCCGTGGTGCTTCAGGTTCAGCCATAGCGGGCTTCTTCTGCTTCTTGGCAGCCATCCTGGGGTCGATGCCAGGACGCCCAAGGGCCTTGCGCTTCTCAGCCTCATTATAGGCTTGCACACACCTATCAGCCAGGACCTTCATGCGCTCACGAGAACCCTGAGCTTCTGCACGTTTCTTTAGAAAGGCTTCCTTGAGCTCGTGCAGCATAATCTTGAAATTCTTCACATCTTGCATGCTGAGCTTGGCCATATGCTTCTTGAACTGAGATTTCTCAAAGTCAATCTTCTGCTTCAGTTCAACAATGCGCTGGGCGATAGCTAACTCTGAAGCAATGGCGCCATGGAAGGCGACACTGAGGCCAATGGGTAGTTGGAGATCGTCGAAGCTGATGTTTGGCATGTCAAACCATTCATCAATGAAGTTGTGAATGATTGTTACATCAAAGAGAGGCAGATCATTGAAGATTTCTGCTTCTTCTTTGCTCTTGATGAGTTGCTCAAGAGCGTCATCTGCTAGATCTTCGTCACTTGACAGATCAATGGCATCATTGTGCAGAATGGCAGCAGCTGTTAGCTCTTTGCCAGTGTGAGACAGAGGCATCTTGGCCTTCTGGGGCCTTGAGACGCGTGATAAGTCTTCAGACTGCACACTGTCTTCAGGAGGTGCAGTTGCCAATGGCTTCGCCCTTGAGATTTTTGGTGAAGGGGCAGGCTTTGAAGCTTTAGGCTTCTTCAACTTCTTTGACTTCGGCGCTGCAGGCGCTTCATCTGATTCAGCGTCAGCTACATACTCATTCACTGCAGTCCCTTGAACCAAGATATGGGTGATGAGGCCTTCAAGGTTGTAGAAAGGACCGACGACATTGGGTTCTGCATCTCATGTGCCATCGGCCCTTGGAGCTGAGGGACCAGGGTTGAAGTCTAGTCCCAATGTCTTCTTGTTTTGCTTCGCTGAGTTCTGGGCAAACTGGAAGTTGCGCTTGAACAGAATGTCATCACGACACCATAGTAGTGACGATGGGTGTGCATCAGCAGGTTGTGGCCCACGGACCATGCAGGGACAGAAGCCTTGTTTAATGGCTTCATCTTTGGACCTGGGTTGAAGATTCTTGTATTGGATGTCTCCCCACGGTCTCTTGATGACATTTTTCTCAGCATATTCCTGAGTTACAAATCGGTATTTGAACCATTGTTCTGCCCAATATCTTCGAATCCATTGGATTCGGGTCTTGCGCTGATTGTAATCCTCTTCAGGATCTGTCTTGTACAGTTCTAAGAGGTCATCTGGCAGATCTCTATATGTTTCTCCATGACGCTTTCTACCACCCTTCCTTTCTTATTTCTCTGAAGCCATGAACTTTAAACTGAAAGGCTTCAACACGTTCAAAGGCTTCAAAGATTTTCGCTTGCTGGACAAACAGGAACTTGCTTCGGGAGAATTTATATGATGCTGTAAGAATTCTGCAAATGAATGCAGACTATGAGAACCAAGGGATTCTCCCACGGACATGTACCTATGACAGCATTAAGGTGCGAGGGAAGGGGAAGAGGTCATATGCATTCTCAGAAGATTTTGAATATAAATCAGTTTAGAAGACATTGACCTCATCGTGCGAAGACATTCACTCATAGATAAGGAGTTGGTTCCAGATTTGTACGAATCCAGAGATCAGTACAAGTGAGGAATCTAACTACTTTGTGAAGCATAAGTGAATATACTAGGCATGTTATGAGATGCAGTATGAGAGAGATCTAACTTGTGTGAATAGAAACTGTTTGTGGTAGAAAGTGACAAAGCCATAGGATCAACGGTGCCGTAAAAAGGAAGTTTTATTTACCACACTAAGAACTGCTAGACGGAGTGGAAGATGAGGCCGAGCAGTTCGATCTTCCGTGCCCTAACTTGGCGACGGAGGACACCTACGGCGACGGCGGATAGGACGATGTCCGCGGCCGGCGTGAAGACGGCATCGGAGAGGTTGCGGCAGCGAAGCGCTTCGTCGCCGGCGTCGTCGAGGGCTAGCGATGGCGCTAGGGTTCGTGCGAGAGTGGAAGAAGAGATAATGACCACCGTGAAGTGTGTATTTATAGGTACAGGGGCGGCACTGCGTAATTACACAGGTGCCCCTGGCGATTCACATCTGAGGAACACGTGGCCATCATGCAGAATTTTAGGGTTTGTTCCACGTCCCACGCACGCCTGGATTGTCGGGTGGTCGTTCCTACTTCTCCGGGTTTCATGTGGAGGAAGAGCATTGAAAGTGGACTTAAGGTTTGTCTTTGTATCTTCTGCCGACAAGGATGCAGATAAGACATTCGACAGTTTCAATAGAATGCATATGATTTGGAGAGATAGAGTTTGAGATAGATAGCATAGACAGGTTAGGGTCCGATCACATTCACTTAGTTCAAAAGATTCAACAAGAAGACATAGCTATAAGTGAAAGCTGTAGAGGACAGAACACTAGTATATATATATATATATATATATATATATATATATATATATATATATATATATATATAATCAACATAGTGAAGATAATCATGAAGACATGTTGAGATTGAAGCCAAACCAAATGTGAATACATAGCAAGGTAACGCCATGAGTGAAACACTTCAAAATAGAACATTTGGTGGTGGCGTTACCCACCGTATAGGAAGTATTAGACCCAGACACAGCGCACAATTATCGTGGCGCTCCGAAGTCAAATTCCACATTAATGTATTCACACTTAGAATGTATGTCTTCATTGATTGAAGATATACTTCACTTCGTGTGTTGCACATCTAAGTCATTAATATGCATAAGGGTTAGGATGTGTGCCTGATCACAGGACGTTTGAGGATTCCAGGATATTTAGCTCACACCGTAACTTGCAAAACCTCTTCTCATCCAAGGCTTGGTGAAGATATCTGCCAATTGCTCTTTAGTGTTGACGTGTATGATATCAATATCTTCCTTCACAACATGATCTCTGAGAAAGTGATGACGAATTTCAATGTGCTTTGTCTTCGAGTGCTGAACTGGGTTGTTGGCAATCTTGATGGCGCTTTCGTTGTCGCAGTAGAGTGGCACTTGCTTCAGATGAATGCCATAGTCCTTGAGCGTTTGCTTCATCCACAGAAGCTGAGCGCAGCAAGATCCAGCAGCAATGTATTCAGATTCAACAGTGGAGAGAGATACGCAGTTCTGCTTCTTCGAAGACCAACATACAAGTGATCGTCCCAGAAAATGACATGTGCCTGACGTAGACTTGTGATCTACCTTGTCACCAGCATAATCAGCATGCGAGAATCCAACCAAATCAAACTCTGAGCCCTTTGGATACCATAATCCTAGAGTTGGGGTGTGAGCCAAATATCGAAGAATTCGCTTCACAGCTAAGTGATGCGACTCCTTTGGTGCCGCTTGGAATCGAGCACACATGCAAACACTAAGCATAATATCTGGCCTAGATGCACATAGATAAAGTAAAGAACCAATCATGGAGTGGTATACCTTTTGATCGAACTCTTTACCATTGTCGTCAGGACCCAGATGATGCTTGGCTGGCATTGGCGTCGTGAAGCCTTTGCAGTCTTGCATACCGAACTTCTTCAGGCAATCTTTGAGATACTTCTGTTGAGATATGAAGATGACATTGCGTTGCTGTCGTATTTGAAGACCAAGGAAGAACTTCAGCTCCCCCATCATGGACATCTGATATTGCTCTTGCATCATATATCCAAACTCTTCACTGTACTTCTGATTGGTGCAGCCGAAGATAATGTCATCCACCTATATTTGGCACACAAACAGTTCACCATCATATGTCTTCGTGAAAAGAGTGGGATCTAGGGAACCAGGTATGAAGCCTTTGCTCTTCAGGAAGTATTTGAGTGTGTCATACCAGGCCCGAGGGGCTTGTTTGAGGCCATACAGTGCCTTGTTAAGCTTGTATACCATGTCAGGATGTTTTGGATTTTCAAAGCCAGGTGGTTGTGCAACATACACTTCTTCTTCAATTTTGCCATTGAGAAAGGCACTCTTCACATCCATTTGATATAGAAGTATGTTATGATGATTTGCATAGGCCAGCAGTATGCGTATGGCTTCAAGTCTAGCCACAAGAGCAAATGTTTCGTCGAAGTCAATGCCTTCCACTTGAGTATATCCTTGAGCAACGAGACGAGCTTTGTTTCTGACAACTTGACCATGCTCATCTTGCTTGTTGCGGTATATCCATTTGGTGCCTATTATATTGTGCTTCCGTGGATCAGGACGCTTAACCAGTTCCCATACATTATTCAGCTCAAACTGTTGAAGCTCTTCTTGCATAGCTTGAATCCATTCAGGTTCCATGAAGGCTTCTTCAACTTTCTTGGGTTCTGTTATTGAGACGAATGCGAAGTGCCCACAGAAATTTGCTAGCTGAGTTGCCCTTGAACGAGTGAATGGACCGAGTGCATTGATGCTATAAATTATTCTTTCAATCTGCACTTCATTGGCAACGCGAGGATGTACAGGGCGAAGATTTTGCTCTTGTTGATCATTGTCGTTGTTAGAAGGAATGTCTTCAGGCTGAGCATTGTCTTCATGTTGATCAGGTGCTGAGATGATAAGTTCTTCTTCAGGATGAGCTTCAGAAGGTATAATTTCTCCAGTTCCCATTAGCTTGATTGATTCACTGGATGGAACTTCATCTAGCACATTCGGCAGTTGCTCTCTTTGTGAACCATTAGTCTCATCGAACCGCATATCCACTATTTCAACCACTTTGTAATGAAAGAGATTGAAGACTCTGTAGGAGTGCGAATCCTTTCCATATCCAAGCATAAAACCCTCATGTGCTTTTGGTGCAAACTTTGAGGTGTGATGTGGGTCCTTGATCCAGCACCTGGCGCCAAATACTCTGAAGTAACTGACATTTGGCTTCTTGCCATTAAGGAGCTCATAATATGTCTTGTTCAGAAGCTTGTGAAGATAAACACGATTGATTGTATGGCATGCAGTATCAATGGCTTCAGGCCAGAATTTTCTTGGAGTCTTGTATTCATCTAGCATCATTCTGGCCATCTCAATGAGTGTTCTGTTCTTGCGTTCGACAACCCCATTCTGCTGTGGCGTGGTACGGGGCTGAGAATTCATGTGTGATGCCCAAGGTATCAAGATATGTATCAAGGCCAGTGTTCTTGAATTCAGTGCCATTATCACTTCTGATATGCTTTATCTTGGCGCCATAGTTGTTCATTGCTCGATTGGCGAAGCGTCTGAAGACATCCTGCACTTCAGTCTTGTAAAGGATTATGTGTGAAAGTGCGTTATATCGACTAGAGGGGGGGTGAATAGGCGATTTTTATGAAAGTCTTCAGAACATGGGAGTTTTGAAGACAAACAATAAAATTGAACCTATTACCATGCAGCAGAAGGTGGACTACACTAGGCAAACCATAGTCAAGTATTCAATGAAGTGAAAGCACAAAGACTAATAGCAGCTAGGTAGTAAGGATCAGGTAGGAAGATATTGTGAAGTCAAACAGAACACGCAGTTACTCAGTGAAGACAGATGATAGAGCAAACATATAATGACTTCACAAGGAGTAACAGTAAGTAACGTGAAGTGAAGATGAAACCAGTGACTCGTTGAAGACAATGATTTGTTGAACCGGTTCTAGTTGCTGTGACAACTGTACCTCTGGTTGGAGCGGCTAGGTATTTAAACCTTAGAACACACAGTCCCGGACACCCAGTCCTCACCGTATTCTCCTTGAGCTAAGGTCACATAGACCTTGCCCAATCACTCTGATAAGTCTTCAAGGTAGACTCCCAAACCTTCACAGACTTCATTCACTAGCAATCCACAATGTCTCTTGGAAGCTCAGAACGCGACGCCTAACCGGCTGGAGGATGCACAATTCTCAAGTGTAATAAGTCTTCAGATCACACAGACAAGAAGACTTAAGTGATGCCCAATTCTCTCTGGCTCTGGTGGTTAGGGTTTTTATCCTCGCAAGGAATTCTCTCTCAAAGGCTTCGAGGTGGGTTGCTCTCAAACGACAAAAGCCATACTCTTAATCTGAGCAGCCAACCGTTTATGGTTGTAGGGGGTGGGCTATTTATAGTCACTGGGCAACCCGACCTGATTTGTCCGAAATGACCCTGGGTCACTAAGGAACTGACACGTGTTCCAACGGTCAGATTTCAAACTCACACGGCAACTTTACTTGGGCTACAAGCAAAGCTGACTTGTCCGACTCTGGACAAGATTCACTCTCATAGTCTTCACTCGAAGACATAGGTTTTTGGTTTAGGCATCACTTCAGTCATTCTGACTGGTTCTCTTGGACCCCACTTAACAGTACGGTGGTTCCTATGACTCAACACAAAAGAAAAAGAACTACGAAAGATCTAAGTCTTCAAGCTCTATAGGCTTCATATCGTGTCTTCTCTTGTCATAGTCTTCAATGTGAATATCTTCATATACCACCTTTGACTTCAATGTCTTCATACATTTTAGGGGTCATCTCTGATAGTAAAACCGAATCATGAGGGACTTCTACTTGTGTTATCCTACAATTCTCACAAACACATTAGTCCCCCAACTAGGTTTGTCGTCAATACTCCAAAACCAACTAGGGGTGGCACTAGATGCACTTACAATCTCCCCCTTTTTGGTGATTGATGACAAACTAGTTGAAGTTTTCAACGGGGAATATAATCTGTGAAATTGTAAAGGATAAGGAATTGTCTTCATAAGTTGCAAGGGCTCCCCCTGAAGATGTGCATATAAGTTAATTTGCTTTTGGAATGCAAATGCACATGGCAGGTGGTACTTGTGGAGATCCACTTCAACTTATGATGACAATCCACTATGCATGTGAAAGTATATGAAGATAATGACATGCATAATGGAAAATGGACGTCTGCAGAATGAGCTAAGTGCGGAATTTATCGTCGCACATGCGGAATTTATCTTCGCAAAACAAGGTGACAAATAAGTAGCAGACGACCATCTGGTTTAAGTGTTACAACTCACAAGAACCAAATGTAGCAAAAACGAGAGTTGTAAGCATGAAGCAAAATATAAAGCACCCGCCCATATGGACCCGCTTGAAGATTATCAATCTCATATGCTTCTCCCCCTTTTGTCAGGAATGACCAAAAAGGTTTGAAGACATAGAGCCTCTACTCGTTCCCATGAGGAGTAGGTGAAGTAGCAGGGTTGTTGGTGTTGTTTGGCGGTGCAGAAGAGCTTGGAGGTGCTGAAGGAGGTGGCGGTGAAGTAGCATCATCTTCTTCCTCAATAATTCTGGCAGTGACTGTGGCAGCAGAGGAAGAGAACTCAGAGTCTTCAAGGAATGGAGTTCCTAGCAGCACAGCCCTTCGAGGAGGTGTGGAGTCAAACTTGAATCTCTCATTGAAGCCATCCTCTTGAAGATCAGCTTCAGAACACATCATCATGAGCCCTTTCGATGTGCGGCGACAGGTTTCATGGGCAACGAAAGCATTCTTGGTGGCAAGATTTCGAGTGCGATTAACATCCACCAAGAGGCTTTTCATCTGACGCTTCAGCCAGTCATGATGCCTATCCTGTTTCTGATATAGAGCCACAAGAAGCTCTCGGTCGTTGAGAACATGAGTGCGCTTCTTGGGTCTTGGAGCAGTGGCACTGTTAGTGGCTTCAGTGGAAGAAGGGTGTGGTGCACATGTAGTGCCAGCCAAAGGATACACCCGAGAAACTGCTTCAACGCCTTCAACATTCTGTGTAAAACTCTGATGTTCTGCATTCTGAAGACTTAGAAGTTGCTTGGCAGGCTCAGAATATATGGCTTCAGTAGACATGTCCACGCCAGGCAAGAAGATCTGATGGTTGCAGGCTGAGGGCTGATAAGAGATGGCGGAGTGTAGCTTGATCAGCCGCATGACCCAAGGGGCGTAGAACTTCAAACCAAATAGATCAATGCCTGATGCAGCAAGTTGGCGTATGAAGAAGTCCTGTGCATTGAAGCATTTTCCATGAAGTATATAGAAGACCAAAGTCTTGATTGCACCCTGAAGCTTGGCATTTGGAGAGTGCCCTTTGATAGGCCAGAGAGTTCGCCTGATGATGTGATAGATGGTTCTGGGCAGGTACTCAAGGTCTTCAACGAAGAACTCTGTGGGATACGCAGCATCTTGGGGCAATGGCTTCATCATGCTGAGCATTTGACTCATATCAGGTTCTGGCCGCTGAAAGATGCTCTCAATAGCTTCAGCATGCAGCTGACAGCCTTGCTCGAAGAGATCGCCAGGAGTGGGCAAGCCAGTGAGCTCAATGATGTCAAATGCATTGGCTTCATGATGAACGTTGCCAGTCATCCACTCCAGGACCCAAGTCTTCGGATCTCTGTTGTACCCTTTGATGTGAAGCGTGGCATAGAATTGTAGCAGCAGCTCTTCATTCCAATGCTCTTCATCAGTAACAAACTGCAGCAGACCCACTTGCTTGAAGCAATCCAACGCTTCTTCTAGACATGGCAGACCAACTATAGCTTCAACGTCAAGGCGCTTGTGTGGGAAGATGCGACCTTGGTTGTAAAAATGCAAGAGTAATAGTTTCGCTGAGGATAGCTCCAGAACCGATCAGATGATATCCTTTCCCTTGAGTAGGGGTTCCTGGAGCTATTGAAGAACGTGTTGTCTGCCCTGAAGCCATTGATGTTGAAGGAGCCAGGTGCTGATGTAGGACCTGGAAACCTTGACAGTCTTGGGATTGGCTTCTGGACCTGAGGCATGTGCTCAACATGATAGTTGAATTGGGGACCGGCAGCAGACTCAGGAACAGAAGTGGCAGGATCAGTGGCTTCGCTGTCTTCTGAAGCTTTTGCTGGGAAGGGCTCCACATTAGCTTCGTTGTTGGTTGTGGCAGCCTCAAGATTTTCATCCTCCACTTGACTAGCTGGAGGGTCGGTCACAGGCACGTTCTCCTGGAGAACTGCTTCTTGGTGGAGCAAGGGAATGGGATCTTGTGGTACTTCTTCTTCTGCGGCTGATGCAGCCGGAATGTCTTCAGCAGAGACTTGAGGCCTTGGACCTTTGCGAAGCCTGCGGAACGCAGACGACGCCTGTGGAGTTGGAGTGGGCTGGGCCTCATAGTATTCTTCCTCTTGTGGGCGATCCGCCCATGAAGCATCATGTGCAATTGGCGTCAGTGGACGACCAATGCTGATGAGTTCATTGTTTTCTAACCGAGGAAGGACTGCATCATCTTCTACATTGTCATCATGACCAATGTCTTCAGCAGCGATGGGATCAGCTGCTGGAATGTCTTCAGCTTCAGGAGCCTCTGTGGAAGCAGGCTCATAAACTGTCAGTTGACGTTCTGCGTCAGGATGAACCATAGAAATGGGTTCAACTATCAAGGGCTATGTGGGAGCAGCCCGAGCTTTCTTGGTCTTTCTCTTTTTCTTGGTGGGGGCAGTAGGAGAGTCTCCAGAGTGTTTCCTCTTCCTGGCTTCAGCCTCAGCAGTTCTTGTCTGCTTGAGCTCTGAAGCTGTTGACCGGCTCTTTGGCTTCGAGCCAGTCATTCTTGTTGGGAAGACAATCGGAACTGCTTCTTGCCTTGGTGCATCAGATTCAGCCATAGGAGGCTTCTTCTTCTTCTTCTTTGCGGCCATCCTGGGGTCGATGCCAGGACGCCCAAGTGCCTTGCGCTTCTCAGCCTCATTATACGCTTGCACACATCTGTCAGCCAGAGTCTTCATGCGCTCACGCGAACCCTGAGCTTCTGCACGCTTCTTCACAAAGGCTTCCTTGAGCTCGTGCATCATTGTCTTGAAGTTCTTCACTTCTTGCACGCTGAGCTTGGCCATATGCTTCTTGAACTGAGCCTTTTCATAGTCAATCTTCTGCTTCAGCTCAACAATGCGCTGGGCAATAGCAAGTTCTGAAGCAATGGCGCCTTGGAAGGCGACACTGAGGCCAATGGGTAGCTGCAGATCTTCAAAGCTGATGTTTGGCGTGTCAAACCACTCGTCAATGAAGTTGTGGATGATGGTGACATCAAAGAGAGGCAGATCATTGAACATTTCTGCTTCTTCTTTGCTCTTGATGAGTTGCTCAAGAGCGTCATCTGCAAGATCTTCATCACTTGACAGATCAATGTCGTCGTTGCGCAGAATGGCAGCAGCTGTTAGCTCTTTGCCAGTGTGAGACAGAGGCATCTTGGCCTTCTGGGGCCTTGAGACGCGTGATAAGTCTTCAGACTGCACACTGTCTTCAGGAGGTGCAGTTGCCAATGGCTTCGCCCTTGAGATTTTTAGTGAAGGGGCCGGCTTTGAAGCTTTTGGCTTCTTCAACTGCTTTGGCTTCGGCACTGCAGGCGCGTCATCAGACTCAGTGTCAGCTGCAGGCTCATTCACTGCAGTCCCTTGAACCAAGATGTAGGTGATGAGGCCTTCAAGGTTGGCGAAAGGACCGATGACATTGGGTTCTGCATGTCGTGTGCTATCTGCCCTTGGAGATGAGGGACCAGGGTTGAAGTCTAACCCAAAAGTCTTCTTGTTCTGCTTCCCTGAGTTCTGAGCAAACTGAAAGTTGCGCTTGAACAGATTGTCGTCACGACACCATAGCAGTGACGACGAGTGTGCATCAGCAGGCTGTGGTCCATGGACCATGCATGGATAGAAGCCTTGAGCAATGGCTTCATCTCTGGACATGGGTAGAAGATTCTTGAATAGGATGTCTCCCCACGGTCTCTTGATGGCGTTTTTCTCAGCATACTCCTGGGTCACAAATCTGTATTTGAACCATTGTTCTGCCCAATATCTTCGAATCCATTGGATTCGGGTCTTGCGCTGACTATAATCCTCTTCAGGATTTGTCTTGTACATTTCTGAGAGTTCATCTGGCAGATCTCTGGAGGTCTCACCACGATGCTTTCTGCCACCCTTCCTTGCTGCTTTCTCTGAAGCCATAAACTTTAACTTAAAAGGCTTCAAGACGTTCAAAGGCTTCAAAGGTTTTCATTTGCTGGACCAACAGGAACTGGCTTCGGGAGAATTTATGTGATGCTGTAAGAATTCTGCAAATGAATGCAGACTATGAGAACCAAAGGATTCTCCCACGGACATGTACCTGTGACAGCATTAAGGTGCGAGGGAAGGGGAAGAGGTCATATGCATTCTCATAAGATTTTGAAGATAAATCAGTTTAGAAGACATTGACCTCATCGTGCAAAGACATTCACTCATAGATAAGAAGTTGGTTCCAGATTTGTACGAATCCACAGATCAGTACAAGTGAGGAATCTAACTACTTTGTGAAGCACAAGTGAATATACTTGGCATGTTTATGAGATGCAGTATGAGAGAAATCTAGCTTGTGTGAACAGAAACTGCCTGTGGTAGAAAGTGACAGATCAATAGGATCAACGGTGCTGTAAAAAAGGGAGTTTTATTTACCACACTCAGAACTGCTAGACGAAGTGGGAGATGAGGCCGAGCAGTTCGATCTTCCGTGCCCTAACTTGGCGACGGAGGACACCTACGGCGACGGCAGAGAGGACGATGTCCGCGGTCGGCATGAAGACGGCGTCGGAGAGGTTGCGGCAGCGAAGCGCTTCGTCGCCGGCGTCGTCGAGAGCTAGCGGTGGCGCTAGGGTTCGTGCGAGGGTGGAAGAAGAGATAATGACCGCCATGAGTGTGTATTTATAGGCACAGGGGCGGCACTCTGCTATTACACAGGTGCCCCTGGCGATTCGCATTTGAGGAACACGTGGCCATTATGCGGAATTTTGGGGTTTGTTCCACGTCCCACGCACGCCTGGATTGTCGGGTGGTCGTTCCTACTTCTCCGGAATTCATGTGGAGGAATGAGCATTGAAAACGGACTTAATGGTTGTCTCTGTATCTTCTGCTGACAAGGACGCAGAGAAGACATTCGACAGTTTCAATAGAATGCATATGACTTGGAGAGATAGAGTTTGAGATAGAAAGCATAGAGAGGTTAGGGTCCGATCACATTCACTTAGTTCAAAAGATTCAACACGAAGACATAGCTATAAGTGAATGCTGTAGAGGACAATACACTAGCATATATATATATATATATATATATATATATATATATATATATATATATATATATAATCAACATAGTGAAGATAATCATGAAAATATGTTGAGATCGAAGCCAAACCAAATGTGAAGACATTGCAAGGTAACGCTATGAGTGAAACACTTCAAAATAGAACGTTTGGTGGTGGCGTTACCCACCGTATAAGAAGTATTAGACCCAGACACGGCGCACAATTATCGTGGCGCTCCGAAGTCAAATTCCACATTAATGTATTCACATTTAGAATGTATGTCTTCAATGATTGAAGATATACTTCACTTCGTGTGTTGCACATCTAAGTGATCAATATGCATAAGGGTTAGGATGTGTGCCTGATCACAGGACGTTTGAGGATTCCAGGATATTTAGCTCACACCGTAACTTGCAAAACCTCTTCTCATCCAAGGGCTTGGTGAAGATATCTGCCAATTGCTCTTCAGTGTTGACGTGTATGATATCAATGTCTTCCTTCACAACATGATCTCTGAGAAAGTGATGACGAATTTCAATATGCTTTGTCTTCGAGTGCTGAACTGGGTTGTTAGCAATCTTGATGGCGCTTTCGTTGTCGCAGTAAAGTGGCACTTGCTTCAGATGAATGCCATAGTCCTTGAGTGTTTGCTTCATCCACAAAAGCTGAGCGCAGCAAGATCCAGCAGCAATGTATTCAGATTCAGCAGTGGAGAAAGATACACAGTTCTGCTTCTTTGAAGACCAACATACAAGTGATCGTCCCAGAAAGTGACATGTGCCTGATGTAGACTTGCGATCAACTTTGTCACCAGCATAATCAGCATCCGAGAATCCAACCAGATCAAACTCTGAGCCCTTTGGATACCACAATCCTAGAGTTGGGGTGTGAGCCAAATATCGAAGAATTCGCTTCACAGCTAAGTGATGCGACTCCTTTGGTGCCGCTTGAAAACGAGCACACATGCAAACACTAAGCATAATATCTGGCCTAGATGCACATAGATAAAGTAAAGAACCAATCATGGAGCGGTATACCTTTTGATCGAACTCTTTACCATTGTCGTCAGGACCCAGATGATGTTTGGCTAGCATTAGTGTTGTGAAGCCTTTGCAGTCTTGCATACCAAACTTCTTCGGGCAATCTTTGAGATACTTCTCTTGAGATATGAAGATGACATTGCGTTGTTGTCGTATTTGAAGACCAAGGAAGAACTTCAGCTCCCCCATCATGGACATCTGATATTGCTCTTGCATCATATATCCAAACTCTTCACTGTACTTCTGATTGGTGCAGCCGAAGATAATGTCATCCACCTATATTTGGCACACAAACAGTTCACCATCATATGTCTTCGTGAAAAGAGTGGGATCTAGGGAACCGGGTATGAAGCCTTTGCTCTTCAGGAAGTATTTGAGTGTGTCATACCAGGCCCGAGGGGCTTGTTTGAGGCCATACAGTGCCTTGTTAAGCTTGTATACCATGTCAGGATGTTTTGGATTTTCAAAGCCAGGTGGTTGTGCAACATACACTTCTTCTTCAATCTTGCCATTGAGAAAGGCACTCTTCATATCCATTTGATATAGAAGTATGTTATGATGATTTGCATAGGCCAGCAGTATGCGTATGGCTTCAAGTCTAGCCACAAGAGCAAATGTTTCGTCGAAGTCAATGCCTTCCACTTGAGTATATCCTTGAGCAACGAGACGAGCTTTGTTTCTGACAACTTGACCATGCTCATCTTGCTTGTTGCGGTATATCCATTTGGTGCCTATTATATTGTGCTTCCGTGGATCAAGACGCTTAACCAGTTCCCATACATTATTCAGCTCAAACTGTTGAAGCTGTTCTTGCATAGCTTGAATCCATTCAGGTTCCATGAAGGCTTCTTCAACTTTCTTGGGTTCTGTTATTGAGACGAATGCGAAGTGCCCACAGAAATTTGCTAGTTGAGTTGCCCTTGAACGAGTGAGTGGACCAGGTGCATTGATGCTATCAATTATTCTTTCAATCTGCACTTCATTGGCAACACGAGGATGTACAGGACGAAGACTTTGCTCTTGCTGTCCATTGTCGTTGTTGGAAGGAATATCTTCAGGCTGAGCATTATCTTCATGTTGATCAGGTGCTGAAATGATAAGTTCTTTTTCAGGATGAGCTTTAGAAGGTATAATTTCTCCAATTCCCATTAGCTTGATTGATTCACTGGATGGAATTTCATCTAGCACATTTGGCAGCTGCTCTCTTTGTGAACCGTTGGTCTCATCGAACCGCACATCCACTATTTCAACCACTTTGTAATGAAAGAGATTGAAGACTCTGTAGGAGTGCGAATCCTTTCCATATCCAAGCATAAAACCCTCATGTGCTTTTGGTGCAAATTTTGAGGTGTGATGTGGGTCCTTGATCCAGCACCTTGCGCCAAATACTCTGAAGTAACTGACATTTGGCTTCTTGCCAGTAAGGAGCTCATAAGATGTCTTGTTCAGTAGCTTGTGAAGATAAACACGATTGATTGTATGGCATGCAGTATCAATGGCTTCGGGCCAGAATTTTCTTGGGGTCTTGTATTCATCTAGCATCGTTCTGGCCATCTCAATTAGTGTTCTGTTCTTGCGTTCGATGGCGCCATTCTGCTGTGGCGTGTACGGGGCTGAGAATTCATGCGTGATGCCCAAGGTATCAAGATATGTATCAAGGCCAGTGTTCTTGAATTCAGTGTCATTGTCACTTCTGATGTGCTTTATCTTGGCGCCAAAATTGTTCATAACTCGATTGGCGAAGCGTCTGAAGACATCCTGCACTTCAGTCTTGTAAAGGATTATGTGCACCCAAGTATATCTAGAATAATCATCAACAATAACGAAGCCATAGAGGCAAGCAGTAGTAGTTAGAGTTGAGTAATGAGTGGGACCGAAAAGATCCATGTGAAGCAGTTCGAAGGGTCGAGTAGTGGTCATGATTGTCTTCGAGGGATGTTTGGCCCTCGTCATCTTCCCTGCTTCACAGGCACCGCATAAGTGGTCTTTCTTGAACTTGACGCCCTCGATGCCTATGACATGCTTCTTCTTCGCAAGGGTGTGGAGGTTCCTCATGCCAGCATGTCCAAGCCTCTGATGCCAGAGCCAGCATTCTGAAGCCTTTGCTAGAAGACATACCGCAAGCTGTGGCCCTGCTAAGAAATCTACCACGTACAAATCATCTTTTCGATACCCTTCAAACACTAGAGACTTGTCAGATTCCATTAGTACAAGGCAACGATATTTTTCAAACATTACGATCATGTTCAAATCGCAAAGCATTGAGACAGACATTAAGTTGAAGCCAAGGGATTCAACAAGCATGACTTTATCCATGTGTTGATCCCTTGAAATTGCAACTCTACCTAGACCCAATACCTTACTTTTACCAGTGTCAGCAAATGTGATGTGGCTCTTGTCGGATGGACGTAAGGTTGAGTCCATAAGAAGACTTCTTTTGCCAGTCATGTGATTTGTACACCCACTATCAATAATCCATTCTGAAGACGCTGGTGTCGTACCCTACAGTGCAGTTAGGGGGATAGGCTTCACCAAGAGCATTGTGAAGCAAAAACATTTGATGAACCAATGGGTTATGAAAGCTTAGATCCAGGTTAGGACTAATAGGGAGAGTAGCAAGCGATTCAGGTACGAAGTACATAGTAAGACCATTTGGGCATTTGATCTTGCGCCCTACAAGATGTTTAAGGTCCCCAGCAATAGCGTCAGACGATTTTGGTTTTCTGCTGGAGACCTTTCCCTGCAAAAGAGAGTTAAGCCTTCTTAACCACCCACATCTTCAAGGGTGGCTTGGAAGCAATAAGTCTAAGTGCAGCATCTGAGAATTTTGTCTTTGAAGCCTTAGCAAACAGTCTTGCAGGTGGACAATAGTACTCATAAGAATAAGCAGAATAGTTCTTGGTCTTACGAACATGGCGGTTTGATGAACCGCTCTCATATTCATATGCCTGAGTATGGTTTCCCTGCAAAACATTTGCGTTAGTGCGACTCAGGTGAGTCCTCTGTTTGTATGAAGCCTTTGTACCGTATGAAGCCTTTGGTCTGA
The DNA here is from genome assembly GCF_018294505.1 of Triticum aestivum. Lineage (NCBI taxonomy): Eukaryota > Viridiplantae > Streptophyta > Magnoliopsida > Poales > Poaceae > Triticum > Triticum aestivum. The sequence goes on from NC_057806.1 coordinate 355,499,375, forward strand.
GGTTTGTCTTCTTCAAGTGAGGTGTCATGAAGACATTCACAGGAAGATTTTCCAGACACCTTTTCGGAACCCAGATCTTCTTCATAGGCGGTCCATTCCTGCTGTTAGTACCAATGTACCTGGCAAATACTTCACCATTCTGATTCTTAAACAGTATATAGTTTGCATCAAAGGATTCATCAATGATAATGGGGTTAGCACAAGTGAAGCCAGTTAGATTGGACGGATCTGCTGAAGGTTCCTTTGTAGCAACCCACATGGTTTTGGGGTACTGCTCAGGTTTCCAGTAAGAGCCATCTGCATTCATTTTCCTTACGAACCCAACACCCTCTTTCCTAGGGTTTCGGTTCAGAATCTGCTTTTTGAGAACATCACATAGTGTCTGATGCCCTTGAAGACTTTTGTACATCCCTGTTTCAAGCAATGTCTTCAACCTAGCATTCTCATCAGCAATAGCGGTGGTATCCTCAGCAGAGGGGTTAGCTACCACATCAACAGTTGAAGATATTGCAATAGCAGTAGCAGTAGAACATTCAGCAACAGAAGTAGCATTATCACGCTCAATGCATTTAAGACATGGTGGTTCAAATCCTTCCTGAGCGGGACTGATCTGTTTGGCGCGAAGTGACTCGTTTTCCGTTTGAAGATCTTCATGAACCGCTCTCAATTTCTCAAGATCCTGCTTCCTTTGAAGATAATCATAGGAAAGCTTTTCATGAGTTGTTGAGAGAGTTTCATGACGACTTTCAAGTTCCTGATACTTAACGTGAAGATTTTTTATGTCTTCAATTAAGGATTCAGATCGAGTCATTTCAGCACCTAACAGATCATCGCTTCTGTCTAACAGTTTTTGAATATGTTCCATGGCTTTCTGTTATTCAGTTGCAATTTTTGCAAGTGTTTTGTAGCTAGGTTTTGAACCACAATCAGAGTCATCGTCACTAGATGTTTGATAGTGAGTAGTGCGTGTGTTTACCTTGGCACCGCGTGCCATGAAGCAGTAGGTAGAAGCGGAGTAGTCCTTGTCATTTGCATCGGTGTCGGTGATGAAGTCATTGTCTTCACTGTTGAAGATGGACTTGGCAACGTATGTTGTAGCCAGACTTGCGACGCCTGAGTCGGATTCCTCCTTAGACTCCACCTCCGCCTCCTCAGAAGCAGACTCCTCTGAATCCATTTCCTTGCCAACAAACGCACGTGCCTTGCTAGATGAGCTCTTCTTGTGTGATGAAGACTTTGAGGAAGACTTGGAAGAAGACTTTGAGTATTTCTTCTTCTTTTTCTTGTCGTCAGAGTCATATTCCTTGCTCTTCTTCTTCTTTTTGTTCTCATTGTCCCACTGTGGACAATCAGAGATGAAGTGGCCAAGTTTCTTGCACTTGTGACATGTTTTCCTCTTGTAGTCATGAGCAGGAGCTTCATCATTCCTTGAACTTGATCGGGAAGACTTTCTGAAGCCTTTCTTCTTGGTGAGTTTTTGGAACTTCTTGACAAGCATAGCAAGTTCCCTTCCAATGTCTTCAGGATCATCAGAACTGCTGTCAGATTCTTCTTCAGATGAGGAGACAGCTTTTGCCTTCAAGGCACGAGTTCGCCCATAGTTTGGACCGTAGATATCTCTTTTCTCCGAAAGCTGAAACTCATGTGTGTTGAGCCCCTCAAGTATGTCAGACGGATCAAGTGTCTAGAAATTAGGACGTTCTTGAATCATCAGGGCCAGGATGTCAAACGAACTATCAAGTGATCTCAGCAGCGTCTTGACGACTTCGTGTTTGGTAATCTCAGTGGCGCCGAGGGCTTGAAGCTCATTTGTGATGTCGGTGAGTCGGTCAAATGTGTGCTGGACATTCTCATTGTCATTTCGCTTGAAGCGACTGCAGAGGTTGCGAAGGACACTAATTCTCTGATCTCTCTTGGTTGAGATGCCTTCATTGACCTTGGAGAGCCAGTCCCAGACCAGCTTGGATGTCTTCAAAGCACTCACACGGCCATACTGTCCTTTGGTCAGATGACCACAGATGATATTCTTGGCAGTAGAGTCTAGTTGAACGAATTTCTTGACATCAGCAGAAGTGACACCTTCTCCAGCCTTGGGAACGCCGTTCTCGACGACATACCATAGGTCGACGTCAATGGCTTCAAGATGCATGCGCATCTTATTCTTCCAGTAGGGATATTCAGTTCCATCGAAGACGGGGCACGCAGCGAAGACTTTAATTATCCCTGCAGTCGACATAGCTAACACTCCAGGTGGTTGAACCGAATCACACAGAACAAGGGAGCACCTTGCTCTGATACCAATTGAAAGTGCGTTATATCGACTAGAGGGGGGTGAATAGGCGATTTTTATGAAAGTCTTCAAAACGTGGAAGTTATGAAGACAAACGATAGAAATAAACCTATTACCCTGCAGCGGAAGGTAGACTACACTAGGCAAGCCATAGTCAAGTATTCAATAGAGTGAAAGCACAATGACTAATAGCAGCAATATAGTAAGGATCAGGTAGGAAGATATTGTGAAGCCACACAGAACACGCAGTCACTCAGTGAAGACAAAAGATAGTACGAACATACAATGACTTCACAAGGAGTAACAGTGAGTAAAGGGAAGGGGAGATGAAACCAGTGACTCGCTGAAGACAATGATTTGTTGGACCAGTTCCAGTTGTTGTGACAACTGTACGTCTGGTTAGGGTGGCTAGGTATTTAAACCTTAGGACACACAGTCCCGGACACCCAGTCCTGAACACGCAGCTCAGGACACCCAGTCCTCACTGTATTCCCCTTGAGCTAAGGTCACACAGACCTCGCCCAATCACTCTGATAAGTCTTCAAGGTAGACTCCCAAACCTTCACAGACTTTGTTCACCGGCAATCCACAATGCCTCTTGGATGCTCAGAACGCGACGCCTAACCGGCTGGAGGATGCACAGTCCTCAAGTGTAATAAGTCTTCAGATCACACAGACAAGAAGACTTAAGTAATGCCTAATTCTCTTTGGCTCTGGGTGGTTAGGGCTTTATCCTCGCAAGGAATTCTCTCTCAAAGGCATCGAGGTGGGTTGCTCTCAAACGACAAAATCCGTACTCTGAATCTGAGCTGCCACCATTTATGGTTGTAGGGGGTGGGCTATTTATAGCCACTGGGCAACCCGACCTAATTTGTCCGAAATGACCCTGGGTCACTAAGGAACTGACACGTGTTCCAACGGTCAGATTTCAAACTCACACGGCAACTTTACTTGGGCTACAAGCAAAGCTGACTTGTCCGACTCTGGACAAGATTCGCTCTCATAGTCTTCACTCGAAGACATAGGTTTTTGGTTTAGGCATCACTTCAGTCATTCTGACTGGTTCTCTTGGACCCCACTTAACAGTACGGTGGTTCCTATGACTCAACACAAAAGAAAAAGAACTACGAAAGATCTAAGTCTTCAAGCTCCATAGGCTTCATATCGTGTCTTCTCTTGTCATAGTCTTCAATGTGAATATCTTCATATACCACCTTTGACTTCAATGTCTTCATACATTTTTAGGGGTTATCTCTGGAAGGAAAACCGAATCAATGAGGGACTTCTACCTGTGTTATCCTGCAATTCTCACAAACACATTAGTCCCTCAACTAGGTTTGTCGTCAATACTCCAAAACCAACTAGGGGTGGCACTAGATGCACTTATAGAGCTGATGCATATAAGGCCGAACTCGCGACACCGAACACTCCCTAAGGTATTTTGTCTTTATAATGTAAACCGGGCTAAACGGTGCCCTTTGTAATAAGCCCCTGGTGTCCAGGTACGTGCAATATTCTGACGTGGCCACATGCCAATACGTCAGCATCCTTCTCGGTTGTACCGAGAATCCGAGGGATGTGTATCAACAAGAGACAGTAAAAAAAGGTTTACGCAGGGTCTTAATCTAAAAAGAATCCTTGGAACGGGTCCCTACTGCATGTCTGCGCCTGTGTCTCCGTTGTGCCGTATTCTGGACAGGTGTAGCACGATGGTCATCTGAAAAAGAGAGGAATTTAGTTGAAAAGTTGTCGTGCAAAAGGTAGGTTATACTAAATAAACCATGTACAGTTCAAAATGAGTAAAGTTGAGCCTAGTTGCCACTTGTTTGTGTGCGTTGAGCCCCTTGTATTGTAATAGGGGTATAGCCATCAAACCTGTATCAATTACATATAGCTGCACCGGACTCGTCTAACCGCGTCCGTGTTCTTAACGACCTGTCAGATGCTTTAATTGGTGAGGCCGTTTAGTGTGCGGCTGCCAAGGCAGCCGCACGGTCTTCCGCGCGAGGAGCGCTCAATATTTCCATTTAGTGTAATGATGCCACGTGGACCGGGCATCTTAAGCATGAGAGAAGCGTAATGCGGTATTGCGTTAAAGCGAGCGAAAGCTTCGCGTCCGAGTAGTGCTTGATAACCACTTTGGAACAGTGTGGAACGTTAAATTTTCGTTGCGGAAGTTATCGGGAAAGCCGAATATAACCTCTAGTAGTAGGGAGCCCGTGCAATGGGCCTCTGGGCCTGGCGTTACTCCTTTAAAGGTAGTATTGCTGCGGCTAATTTTTGTTGGGTCTATCCCCATTTTGCGGACTGTGTCCTGATATATCAGGTTTAAATTGTTGCCGCCGTCCACCAGGACTCGTGTGAAGTGGTATCCGTCAATTATTGGGTCTAATACCAAGGCAGCCCATCCTGCATGCCGGATACTTGCCGAGTAATCCCGACGGTCAAAGGTGATCGGTTGGGACGACCAGTGGTGGAACTCCGCGGTGATAGGCCCTGGGGCATGTGTCTCTAGGAGTGCCGCTTTGTTTCTCGCCTTTGTCACGTGCAACACGTTTACTGTTTTGACTTCTGGTGGGAATTTTTTCTGTTCCCCAGTGCTTTGCTTGCGAGGCTCGTCCTCGTCTTTGCTTGGTGTATCCTGCCCCTTATGTTCGGCGTTGAGCTTGCCGGACTGCTTGAAGACCCAACATTCTCTATGGGTATGATTTGCAGGTTTATCGAGGGTGCTGTGAATCTGACATATTTTATCCAGAATCTTGTTTAGGCTGGACAGTTCGTCTCTGTTGCCTTTGGAGGGCAGCTTTTGTTGACCTGGTCGAGAGCTTCTAAATCCGGTGTTTACCGCCATGCTCTTCGGGCTGTCTTCTTTATTCCGGCGCTTATTTTTGCTGCGTTGTGGTTTCCCGTTTCCGTCCCTGACTTCGGATGTACTTGGGTCGCTGGTGCTGCATCGGGCTAACCAGCTGTACTCGCCTGCGCAAAAGCGGGTCATGAGGCTTGTTAATGCTGCCATTGTTCTCGGCTTTTCTTGGCCGAGGTGTCTAGCAAGCCATTCGTCTCGAACGCTGTGCTTAAAAGCTGCTAAGGCTTCAGCGTCCGGGCAGTCGACTATTTGGTTCTTTTTAGTGAGAAACATGTTCCAAAGCTTTCGGGCTGACTCTCCGGGCTGTTGAGTTATATGACTCAAATCGTCTGCATCCGGTGGTCGGACATAGGTCCCTTGAAAATTTGCCCGAAAAGCATCTTTGAGCTCTTCCCGGCTTCCAATAGAGTTTTCGGGGAGGCTTTTAAGCCAGTGCCGAGCTGACCCTTTGAGCTTGAGGGGTAAGTACTTGATGGCGTGGAGATCGTCTCCTCGAGCCATATGGATATGGAGGATGTAGTCCTCAATCCAGACCCCAGGGTCTGTCGTTCCATCGTACGCCTCTATGTTTACGGGTTTGAATCCCTCTGGAAAATCATGGTCCAGCACCTCATCGGTGAAACATAGGGGGTGTGCGGCACCCCTGTATTTGGGTGTACCGTGGTATTGGGATGTTTGTTGTGTTGCATTGCGTGCTGGAGCGCGCTTGCGTGGCCCATAGATAGATTTGGTTGTGCCGTCCTTTTGATGCGAGCCCTCACGTGGATCGCGTACTGGCTTATGTGCGGCGTCGTTTGCCGCTCTATGTTGGCCGCGAGGTCGTCTATCCGACCGGATGGCCGTTTTGTTTTTTGATTGCGGGGGATCTAAGGCCTCCTCATTGAATTCAGGTAGCAACTTTCGCTTCGAGTAGCTCTTGGTGTGGCGATTACCGCCGTACTTCGCTGCATTATTGAGTACTTCACTCCATCTGATTCTGAGTGTGTCTTGTGCAGTCCTGAGCCTTTGCTTCTGCTTTTTCAGACTCCTCGCAGTGGCAACAAGCCTTTGATGGGTATTCTGTTGCTCCGGGTGCCTGTCCGGTGTGATGTCATCCGGACTGTTATCTTCGACGGAGTCGGGTTGTTTGGTTTGATTCTCCGTGTTGCCATGGTCGGATGATGGTTCAATGCCGTGTTTGTCGTCCGCTGGCCCACCTTGCTCTATCGCTGGGTCTAAATGATCGCTATTTCTGCCGAGGCGGAATTTGGAGCGGCGCTTACGCCGCCGCTTTGACTGCTTCTCGAGGGAACAACCCTTCGTTGTGTCCTTCCGTTCTTCGTCGTCATTTTCTTTGGGTGCGTCCACCATGTATACATCATATGAAGAAGTGGGCGTCCAGTGCCCTGTTGTTGGGGAACGTGGTAATTTCAAAAAAATTCCTACGCACACGCAAGATCATGGTGATGCATAGCAACGAGAGGGAGAGTGTGATCTACGTACCCTTGTAGACCGACAGCGGAAGCGTTAGCACAACGCGGTTGATGTAGTCGTACGTCTTCACGGCCCGACCGATCAAGCACCGAAACTACGGCACCTCCGAGTTCTAGCACACGTTCAGCTCGATGACGATCCCCGGACTCCGATCCAGCAAAGTGTCGGGGAAGAGTTCCGTCAGCACGACGGCATGGTGACGATCTTGATGTACTACCGTCGCAGGGCTTCGCCTAAGCACCGCTACAATATTATCGAGTACTATGGTGGAAGGGGGCACCGCACATGGTTAAGAATATGATCACCCGGATCAACTTGTGTGTCTAGGGGTGCCCCTTGCCCCAATATATAAAGGATCAAAGGGGGGTGCGGCCGGCCAGGAGGAGGGCGCGCCAGGAGGAGTCCTACTCCCACCGAATAGGATTCGGGAAGGGGGAAAGAGGAGAGAGAGAAGGAAGGGGGGGCGCCGCCCCCCTCTCCTTGTCCTATTCGGACTAGGGGGGAGGGGCGCGCGGCCCAGCCCTGGCCACCTCTCCTCTCTTCCACTAAAGCCCACTAAGGCCATATACCTCCCGCGGGGTTCCGGTAACCTCCCGGTACTCCGATAAAATCCCGATTTCACCCGGAACACTTCCGATATCCAAATATAGGCTTCCAATATATCAATATTTATGTCTCGACCATTTCGAGACTCCTCGTCATGTCCGTGATCACATCCGGGACTCCGAACAAACTTCGTTACATCAAAATGCATAAACTCATAATATAACTGTCATCGAAACCTTAAGCATGCGGACCCTACGGGTTCGAGAACAATGTAGACATGACCGAGACATGTCTCCGGTCAATAACCAATAGCGGAACCTGGATGCTCATATTGGCTCCTACATATTCTATGAAGATCTTTTATCGGTCAGACCGCATAACAACATACGTTGTTCCCTTTGTCATCGGTATGTTACTTGCCTGAGATTCGATCATCGGTATCTCAATACCTAGTTCAATCTCGTTACCGGCAAGTCTCTTTACTCGTTCCGTAATACATCATCTCACAACTAACTCATTAGTTGCAATGCTTGCAAGGCTTATGTGATGTGCATTACCGAGAGGGACCAGAGATACCTCTCCGACAATCGGAGTGACAAATCCTAATCTCGAAATACGCCAACCCAACATGTACCTTTGGAGACACCTGTAGAGCACCTTTATAATCACCCAGCTACGTTGTGACGTTTGGTAGCACACAAAGTGTTCCTCCGGCAAATGGGAGTTGCATAATCTCATAGTCATAGGAACATGTATAAGTCATGAAGAAAGCAATAGCATCATACTAAACGATCGGGTGCTAAGCTAATGGAATGGGTCATGTCAATCAGATCATTCATCTAATGATGTGATCCCATTAATCAAATAACAACTCTTTGTCCATGGTTAGGAAACATAACCATCTTTGATTAACGAGCTAGTCAAGTAGAGGCATACTAGTGACACTCTGTTTGTCTATGTATTCACACATGTATTATGTTTCCTGTTAATACAATTCTAGCATGAATAATAAACATTTATCATGATATAAGGAAATAAATAATAACTTTATTATTGCCTCTAGGGCATATTTCCTTCAGTCTCCCACTTGCACTAGAGTCAATAATCTAGATTATACAGTAATGATTCTAACACCCATGGAGCCTTGGTGCTGATCATGTTTTGCTTGTGGAAGAGGCTTAGTCAACGACTCTGCTCCATTCAGATCCGTATGTATCTTGCAAATCTCTATGTCTCCCACCTGGACTAGATCCCGGATGGAATTGAAGCGTCTCTTGATGTGCTTGGTTCTCTTGTGAAATATGGATTCCTTTGCCAAGGCAATTGCACCAGTATTGTCACAAAAGATTTTCATTGGACCCGATGCACTAGGTATGACACCTAGATCGAATATGAACTCCTTCATCCAGACTCCTTCATTTGCTGCTTCTGAAGCAGCTATGTATTCTGCTTCACATGTAGATCCCGCCACGACGCTTTGTTTAGAACTGCACCAACTGACAACTCCACCGTTTAATGTAAACACATATCCGGTTTGCAATTTAGAATCATCCAGATCAGTGTCAAAGCTCGCATCAACGTAACCATTTACGATGAGCTCTTTGTCACCTCCATAAATGAGAAACATATCCTTAGTCCTTTTCAGGTATTTCAGGATGTTCTTGACCGTTGTCCAATGATCCACCCCTGGATTACATTGGTACCTCCCTGCTAGACTTATAGCAAGGCACATATCAGGTCTGGTACACAGCATTGCATACATGATAGAGCCTATGGCTGAAGCATAGGGAACATCTTTCATTTTCTCTCTATCTTCTGCAGTGGTCGGGCATTGAGTCTTACTCAACTTCACACCTTGTAACATAGGCAAGAACCCTTTCTTTGCTTGATCCATTTTGAACTTCTTCAAAACTTTGTCAAGGTATGTGCTTTGTGAAAGTCCAATTAAGCGTCTTGTTCTATCTCTATAGATCTTAATGCCTAATATGTAAGCAGCTTCACCGAGGTCTTTCATTGAAAAACTCTTATTCAAGTATCCTTTATGCTATCCAGAAATTCTATATCATTTCCAATTAGTAATATGTCATCCACATATAATATCAGAAATGCTACAGAGCTCCCACTCACTTTCTTGTAAATACAGGCTTCTCCAAAAGTCTGTATAAAACCAAATGCTTTGATCACACTATCAAAGTGTTTATTCCAACTCCGAGAGGCTTGCACCAGTCCATAAATGGATCGCTGGAGCTTGCACACTTTGTTAGCTCCCTTTGGATCGACAAAACCTTTTGGTTGCATCATATACAACTCTTCTTCCAGAAATCCATTCAGGAATGCAGTTTTGACATCCATCTGCCAAATTTCATAATCATAAAATGCGGCAATTGCTAACATGATTCGGACAGACTTAAGCATCGCTACGGGTGAGAAGGTCTCATCGTAGTCAATCCCTTGAACTTGCCGAAAACCTTTTGCGACAAGTCGAGCTTTGTAGACAGTAATATTACCGTCAGCGTCAGTCTTCTTCTTGAAGATCCATTTATTCTCAATTGCTTGCCGGTCATTGGGCAAGTCAACCAAAGTCCATACTTTGTTCTCATACATGGATCCCATCTCAGATTTCATGGCTTCAAGCCATTTTGCGGAATCTGGGCTCACCATCGCTTCTTCATAGTTCGTAGGTTCATCATGATCTAGTAGCATGATTTCCAGAACAGGATTACTGTACCACTCTGGCGCGGAACTCATTCTGGTTGATCTACGAGGTTCAGTAGTATCTTGTTCTGAAGTTTCATGATCATTATCATTAGCTTCCTCACTAATTGGTGTAGGTGTCGCAGAAACAGGTTTCTGTGATGTACTACTTTCCAATAAGGGAGTAGGTACAGTTACCTCGTCAAGTTCTACTTTCCTCCCACTCACTTCTTTCGAGAGAAACTCCTTCTCCAGAAAGTTTCCGAATTTAGCAACAAAAGTCTTGCCTTCGGATCTGTGATAGAAGGTGTATCCAATAGTTTCCTTTGGATATCCTATGAAGACACATTTCTCCGATTTGGGTTCGAGCTTATCAGGTTGAAGCTTTTTCACATAAGCATCGCAACCCCAAACTTTCAGAAACGACAACTTTGGTTTCTTGCCAAACCACAGTTCATAAGGCGTCGTCTCAACGGATTTTGATGGTGCCCTATTTAACGTGAATGCAGCCGTCTCTAGAGCGTATCCCCAAAACGAAAGCGGTAAATCAGTAAGAGACATCATAGATCGCACCATATCTAGTAAAGTACGATTACGACATTCGGACACACCATTACGCTGTGGTGTTCCGGGTGGCGTGAGTTGTGAAACTATTCCACATTGTTTCAAATGTACACCAAACTCGTAACTCAAATATTCTCCTCCACGATCAGATCATAGGAATTTTATTTTCTTGTTACGATGATTTTCAACTTCACTCTGAAATTCTTTGAACTTTTCAAACGTTTCAGACTTGTGTTTCATTAAGTAGATATACCCATATCTGCTTAAGTCATCTGTGAAGGTGAGAAAATAACGATATCCGCCACGAGCCTCAATATTCATTGGACCACATACATCTGTATGTATGATTTCCAACAAATCTGTTGCTCTCTCCATAGAACCGGAGAATGGTGTTTTTGTCATCTTACCCATAAGGCACGGTTTGCAAGTACCAAGTGATTCATAATCAAGTGGTTCCAAAAGCCCATCAGTATGGAGTTTCTTCATGCGCTTTATACCGATATGACCCAAACGGCAGTGCCACAAATAAGTTGCACTATCATTATCAACTCTGCATCTTTTGGCTTCAACACTATGAATATGTGTGTCACTACTATCGAGATTTAATAAGAATAGACCACTCCTTAAGGGTGCATGACCATAAAAGATATTACTCATGTAAATAGAACAACCATTATTCTCTATTTAAATGAATAACCGTCTCGCATCAAACAAGATCCAGATATAATGTTCATGCTTAACGCTGGCACCAAATAACAATTATTTAGGTCTAATACTAATCCCGAAGGTAGATGTAGAGGTAGCGTGCCGACTGCGATCACATCGACTTTGGAACCGTTTCCCATGCGCATCGTTACCTCATCCTTAGCCAATCTTCACTTAATCCGTAGTCCCTATTTCGAGTTGCAAATATTAGCAACAGAACCAGTATCAAATACCTAGGTGCTACTACGAGCATTAGTAAGGTACACATCAATAACATATATATCACATATACCTTTGTTCACCTTGAAATCCTTCTTATCCGCCAAATACTTGGGGCAGTTCCGCTTCCAGTGACCAGTCTGCTTGCAGTAGAAGCACTCAGTTTCAGGCTTAGGTCCAGGTTTGGGTTTCTTCTCTTGAGTAGCAACTTGATTGCTATTCCTTTTGAAGTTCCCCTTCTTCTTCCCTTTGCCATTTTTCTTGAAACTAGTGGTCTTGTTGACCATCAACACTTGATGCTTCTTCTTGATTTCTACCTCCGCAGCTTTCAGCATTGCGAAGAGCTCGGGAATAGTCTTATTCATCCCTTGCATACTATAGTTCATCACGAAGCTCTTGTAGCTTGGTGGCAGTGATTGGAGAATTCTGTCAATGACACAATCATCTGGAAGATTAACTCCCAATTGAATCAAGTGATTATTATACCCAGACATTTTGAGTATATGCTCACTGACAGAATTGTTCTCCTCCATCTTGCAGCTATAGAATTTATTGGAGACTTCATGTCTCTCAATCCGGGCATTTGCTTGAAATATTAACTTCAACTCCTGGAACATCTCATATGCTCCATGACGTTCAAAATGTCGTTGAAGTCCCGATTCTAAGCCGTAAAGCATGGCACACTGAACTATCGAGTAGTCATCAGCTTTGCTCTACCAGACGTTCATAACATCTGGTGTTGATCCAGCAGCAGGCCTGGCACCCAGCGGTGCTTTCAGGACGCAATTCTTCTGTGCAGCAATGAGGATAATCCTCAAGTTACGGACCCAGTCCGTGTAATTGCTACCATCATCTTTCAACTTTTCTTTCTCAAGGAATGCATTAAAATTCAACGGAACAACAGCACGGGCCATCTATCTACAATCAAACATACATAAGCAAGATACTATCAGGTACTAAGTTCATGATAAATTTAGGTTCAATTAATCATATTACTTAAAGAACTCCCACTTAGATAGACATCCCTCTAATCCTCTAAGTGATTACGTGATCCAAATCAACTAAACCATGTCCGATCATCACGTGAGATGGAGTAGTTTCATTGGTGAACATCACTATGTTGATCATATCTACTATATGATTCACGCTCGACCTTTTGGTCTCCGTGTTCCGAGGCCATATCTGTATATGCTTGGCTCGTCAAGTATAACCTGAGTATTCTGTGTGTGCAACTGTTTTGCACCCATTGTATTTGAACATAGAGCCTATCACACCCGATCATCACGTGGTGTCTCAGCACGAAGAACTTTCACAACGGTGCATACTCAGGGAGAACACTTCTTGATAATTAGTGAGAGATCATCTTATAATGCTACCGTTAATCAAAGCAAGATAAGATGCATAAAAGATAAACATCACATGCAATCAATATAAGTGATATGATATGGCCATCATCATCTTGTGCTTGTGATCTCCATCTTCGAAGCACCATCGTGATTGCCATCGTCACCGGCGCGACACCTTGATCTCCATCGTAGCATCGTTGTCGTCTCGCCAATCTTATGCTTCCACGACTATCGCTACCGCTTAGTGATAAAGTAAAGCATTACAGCGCGATTGCATTGCATACAATAAAGCGACAACCATATGGCTCCTGCCGGTTGCCGATAATTCGGTTACAAAACATGATCATCTCATACAATAAAATTTAGCATCATGTCTTGACCATATCACATCACAACATGCCCTGCAAAAACAAGTTAGACGTCCTCTACTTTGTTGTTGCAAGTTTTACGTGGGTGCTACGCGCTTAAGCAAGAACCAATCTTACCTACGCATCAAAACCACAATGATAGTTTGTCAAGTTGGTGTTGTTTTAACCTTCGCAAGGACCAGGCGTAGCCACACTTGGTTCAACTAAAGTTGGAGAAACTGTCACCCGCTAGCCACTTTTGTGCAAAGCACGTCGGGAGAACCGGTCTCGCGTAAGCGTACGCGTAATGTCGGTCTGGGCCGCTTCGTCCAACAATACCGCCGAACCAAAGTATGACATGCTGGTAAGAAGTATGACTTATATCGCCCACAACTCACTTGTGTTCTACTCGTGCATATAACATCAACACATAAAACCTAGGCTCGGATGCCACTGTTGGGGAACATGGTAATTTCAAAAAAATTCCTACGCACACACAAGATCATGGTGATGCATAGCAACGAGAGGGGAGAGTGTGATCTACGTACCCTTGTAGACCGACAGCGGAAGCGTTAGCACAACGCGGTTGATGTAGTCGTACGTCTTCACGGCCCGACCGATCAAGCACCGAAACTATGGCACCTCCGAGTTCTAGCACACGTTCAGGTCGATGACGATCCCCGGACTCCGATCCAACAAAGTGTCGGGGAAGAGTTCCGTCAGCACGATGGCGTGGTGACGATCTTGATGTACTACCGTCGCAGGGCTTCGCCTAAGCACCGCTACAATATTATTGAGTACTATGGTGGAAGGGGGCACCGCACACGATTAAGAATATGATCACCCGGATCAACTTGTGTGTCTAGGGGTGCCCCTTGCCCCCGTATATAAAGGATCGAAGGGGGGTGCGGCCGGCCAGGAGGAGGGCGCGCCAGGAGGAGTCCTACTCCCACCGGGAGTAGGATTCCCCCCCTTTCCTAGTTGGAATAGGATTTGGGAAGGGGGAAAGAGGAGAGAGAGAAGGAAGGGGGGCGCCGCCCCCCTCTCCTTGTCCTATTCGGACTAGGGGGGGAGGGGCGCGCGGCCCAGCCCTGGCCACCTCTCCTCTCTTCCACTAAAGCCCACTAAGGCCCATATACCTCCCGGGGGGTTCCGGTAACCTCCCGTTACTCCGTTAAAATCCCGATTTCACCTGGAACACTTCCGATATCCAAATATAGGCTTCCAATATATCAATATTTATGTCTCGACCATTTCGAGACTCCTCGTCATGTCCGTGATCACATCCGGGACTCCGAACAAACTTCGGTACATCAAAATGCATAAACTCATAATATAACTGTCATCGAAACCTTAAGCGTGCGGACCCTACGGGTTCGAGAACAATGTAGACATGACCAAGACATGTCTCCGGTCAATAACCAATAGCGGAACCTGGATGCTCATATTGGCTCCTACATATTCTACGAAGATCTTTTATCGGTCAGACCGCATAACAACATACGTTGTTCCCTTTGTCATCGGTATGTTACTTGCCCGAGATTCGATCGTCGGTATCTCAATACCTAGTTCAATCTTGTTACCGGCAAGACTCTTTACTTGTTCCGTAATACATCATCTCACAACTAACTCATTAGTTGCAATGCTTGCAAGGCTTATGTGATGTGCATTATCGAGAGGGCCCAGAGATACCTCTCCGACAATCGGAGTGACAAATCCTAATCTCGAAATACGCCAACCCAACATGTACCTTTGGAGACACCTGTAGAGCACTTTTATAATCACCCAGTTACGTTGTGACGTTTGGTAGCACACAAAGTGTTCCTCCAGCAAACGGGAGTTGCATAATCTCATAGTCATAGGAACATGTATAAGTCATGAAGAAAGCAATAGCAACATACTAAATGATCGGGTGCTAAGCTAATGGAATGGGTCATGTCAATCAGATCATTCATCTAATGATGTGATCCCGTTAATCAAATAACAACTCTTTGTCCATGGTTAGGAAACATAACCATCTTTGATTAACGAGCTAGTCAAGTAGAGGCATACTAGTGACACTGTTTGTCTATGTATTCACACATGTATTATGTTTCCAGTTAATGCAATTCTAGCATGAATAATAAACATTTATCATGATATAAGGAAATAAATAATAACTTTATTATTGCTTCTAGGGCATATTTCCTTCACCTGTGTGCAGTGGTTCCTGTTCGTCTCCTGCATCATCGTCCATGCCGTCGATGTATTCAGAGTTGAAGTCGAGCATGTCGGTCAAATCGTCGACAGTGGCTACTAAGTGGGTGGTGGGTGGGTGGCGAATTTCTTCGTCATCCGCACCCCAATTCTGTCGAACATGGTTCGGCCAGGGCTCTCCTGACAGAGAGAGAGAGATCTTAATGAGTTCAGTAAGTCGTCGAAGGGAGAGTGCTGAAAGATATCCGCGAAGGTGAACTCCATGATCGGTGCCCAGTCGGATTCGATAGGAACGGGCGCAGGCGGTTCGGAGTCCGTGGCCGGGGAAGAATTTGGCAGTTTGTTATCACGGCTCTCGTGAAGGGTAGGGTCGATACTCGGCTCGATCGCCGCTGAGAGTGCGGCCTCCGCGGCGGGGTCTATCCACCCGTCACTGGTTGGCGCAATTGGCTCCGATTTGAGGGTCGGAGCGGTCGCCGGTGCGATCTCCCGAACACTATCCGATGGTAGAGCTAAGTCATGCTCATCGTGACCGTGTGGCGCACTCGGCAAGGGCCCGAATCCGTCGAAGATCAAGTCTCCGTGGATGTCGGCTGTGTAGTTCAAGTTTCCAAATCTGACCTGATAGCCAAGGGCGTAGCTCTCGATCTGCTCCAGATGGCCAAGCGAGTTGGCCCGCAGTGCAGAGCCGCCGAATACAAAGATCTGTCCGGGGAGAAAAGTCTCACCATGGACTGCATCGCTATCAATGATTGAAGGAGCCATCAAGCCTAATGATGACGACACAGAGGAACTCTCACTGAAAGCACCAATGTCGGTGTCAAAACCGGCGGATCTCGGGTAGGGGGTCCCGAACTATGCGTCTAAGGCGGATGGTAACAAGAGGCAGGGGACATGATGTTTTACCCAGGTTCGGGCCCTCTTGATGGAGGTAAAACCCTACGTCCTGCTTGATTATTCTTGATAATATGAGTAGTACAAGAGTTGATCTACCACGAGATCAGAGAGGCTAAACCCTAGAAGCTAGCCTATGGTATGATTGTCTGTTGTCCTACGGACTAAAACCCTCTGGTTTATATAGACACGGGAGGGGGCTAGGGTTACACAGAGTCAGTTACAAGAAAGGAGATCTACATATCCATATTGCCAAGCTTGCCTTCCACGCCAAGGAGAGTCCCATCCGGACACGGGACGAAGTCTTTAATCTTGTATCTTCATAGTCCAACAGTACGGCCAAATGATATAATCCGGCTGTTCGGATACCCCCTAATCCAGGACTCCCTCATTGGACACAGGATCTCAAATCAATATCTAACAGGATCCTTGGATCCCATCCAATGTCTCTTTTAAAGTTGTTACGCCTAGGGGATCTATCATGCTATCTCATGTTCAAAAGTTGTTAAACTCCTATACATGTGCATGGGATTATACTTGACGTATTATTTCGGTGGATGTTGAACGAATACAACAGATCCCTCGGAATGTCCAAGAGATCGATGAATTTGTGGCAGGGAAATACACTAGACCAGGTACATTCTCTGCTCGATCGTCTTACCGAAAGGAATGGGAGCATGAATAAAGCCACCGACAGTCTTGTGCAGATGGATGGGGAGCGGATTTGTAGGATCGAAAGTATGTCTAGAGGGGGGTGATTAGACTACTTGACCAAATAAAAATCTAGCCTTTTCCTGATTTTAAGTCTTGGCAAATTTTAGCAACTTATTACAAGTCAAGCAATCAACCTACACATGCAAATCTAAGAGTATAGCAGTGGAATGTAAATCATTGCATATGAAGTAAAGGGGATGAGTTTGGAGGGAGCAAACGCAATTTAGACACGGAGATTTTTGGCGTGGTTCCGATAGGTGGTGCTATCGTACATCCACGTTGATGGAGACTTCAACCCACAAAGGGTAACGGTTGCGCGAGTCCACGGAGGGCTCCACCCGCGAAGGGTCCATGAAGAAGAAACCTTGTCTATCCCACCATGGCCATCGCCCACGAAGGACTTGCCTCACTTAGGTAGATCTTCACAAAGTAGGCGATCTCCTTCCCTTACAAACTCCTTGGTTGAACTCCACAATCTTGACGGAGGCTCCCAAGTGACACCTAACCAATCTAGGAGACACCACTGTCCAAAAGGTAATAGCTGATGTGTTGATGATGAACTCCTTGCTCTTGTGCTTCAAATGATAGTCTCCCCAACACTCAACTCTCTCTCTCTCACACAGATTTGGATTTGGTGGAAAGATGATTTGAGTGGAAAGCAACTTGGGGAAGGCTAGAGATCAAGATTCTTGTGGTTGGATTGGAATATCTTGGTCTCAACACATGAGTAGGTGGTTCTCTCTCAGAAAATGAATGTTGGAAGTGTATGCACGTTCTGATGGCTCTCTCCACGAATGTTGGAAGGGGTATATATAGCCTGCACACAAAATCTAACCGTTACACATAATTTACCAAACTCGGTGGGACCGAATAGTTAAACTCGGTCAGACCGATTTAGTTCAAAATATGAACGTTAGGATTTTCGGTGGGACCGACATGTCAACTCGGTGTGACCGATTTCATTAGGGTTAGGGTATAACGTAATCTCGGTGAGACCGATCACATGAACTCGGTGAGACCGATTTCTGCAATAGACAAATAGAGAGTTGGTCAGGCAAACTCGGTGGGACCGATCGCTCATTTCGGTGAGACCGAAACGTTACGAAAAGGAAACAGAGAGTTTGCATTGGGAACTCGGTGGGACTGATCGCTCATCCCGGTTAGACCAAAATGTTACGAAGGGAAACAGAGAGTTTGCAATCCCATCTGGGTGAGACCGAACCGATTAGGGTTTCTAGCAGTGGCTATGTCAAATGAACTCGGTGGCGCCAGATAGATGAAACCGGTGGTGCCGAGTTTGACTTTTGGTTAGGGACATATGTGGATATGAGAAAGTGGTTGAGGGCTTTTGAAGCATATCACTAAGCATTTTGAGCAAGCAAGCCATTAAGCAACACCTCATCCCCTTTTAATAGTATTGGCTTTTCCTATGGACTGAATGTGATATTGGATCACTAAAATGAAAATGTAGAGTCTTGAGCTTGAGCCAATATGTGTCCTTAGCATTTTGAGGGATCCACATCTCTAGTGCATGCCATGCTAATCATTGAACTTTCTGAAATGATTATCTTGAAAGAGTATTAGTTCAATGAGCTATATGTTGCTAAGAATTACCAAAAATCACCCAGGAATTAGTTGCACTTTTAGGATTCCTAGCCCTTTGGCATCTTCGAGTTCCAGGAAAACTTAAGCACTTTGTTTGGAAGGTACTCCATGGCACGCTTCATTGCCTTGGTGCACTTGCTGGTAGGCATGTCTCACCAACAAGTTAGTGCCAAGTCTGCCTAATAAGAGTCGAAGACATCCAACATTGCCTTTTTTTCGTGCCCATGTGTAAAGAACATTTGCAAGGAAATTAGCTTACATGGAGATATACCTCAAGCCATCGGTCAATTCAAACCCAAGGCTATTCCCGAGCTTAGGGAGATGATGATCATATTTTTCTCTGGTGAAGATACATGGCTGCAGAGAAAGCAGGAAATCACAACGCAACTATAGGAAGAAGCATCGGAACAACAACAATAACGAAGATGGCGAGGTCAACGTCGGATTCAACAATCAGCGCCAAGGTGGCGGTGGCAAAAGGAAGAAGTTCCAAGGCAAGAAGGGAGGGGACCAGCTCGCCGCTTATAAGTTCTTAGACCGGCTTTGTGCCATCCACCCTGGCGATGGAGATCGGCCAACTACCCACACTAACCAGAATTGTTGGGTCCACAAGAAAGTCTTGCAGATCGGAAGCAGCAATGCGGACAAGGCGAACCCTCATAACAATAACGACGAGGATGAGCCCGACAAAGGGAACGACGGGCAAACGCATTGCCCGCTACAAATAAAGGACGTGAATATGATATATGCATCTCACACCTTCAAGAAGGATCGGAAAGTGCGCCCTCCACGAGGGATATGATGTGAAGCCCGCAGAAGAAAAATACAATCCCTGGCCAAAAATCCTGATCACTTTTGATCAATGTGAGCATCCGATCAGCGTCTGCCATGGCAGAACAACTGCGCTCGTCCTGGACTCGATAGTTGACAGTTTCCACCTCATTGAGGTCATGATGGATGATGACAGCAGGTTAAACCTCATCTACGCTGAGATGCTAAAAAAGATGCACTTCGACGAGTCTCGCATCGAGCCAACTAAGGGCGTGTTCGGTAAACCCTCTACAGCCTCAAACTCCTCAGCCAACATCCAGCAGCCAGCTTCTCGTTGAAAATCTGGGAGCTAACCATCCGTTCGACACATCAAATTCTAGTTTGGCAAGCACAGGTGTCATACACATTAGCACAAACCACCTCAATAAACAAAACAAGATTACAATCAGACCCCCTAGTCATCCTGCATCGCTCGTCAACGTGACTGAAGGATGGAGGTGAGGACCAGCATGCCTGCACCACCCTATCACCGTGGACGGCCACACGGAAGCCAAAGTTGCCGCAGATGGACGATGAGCGACTGATGGGGAGAGGAGCTCAGGGATGGGAGCGCCGGCCGTCGCTCCCGCATCCTCGGCAGCTCATGCGGATTGAAACGGCGGCAGTGGAGGACGATAGAGACGGCGGGGTGGGCGGCCAGCGGGGCAGACGGCGAGCTAGGAGGGCGGCGGCCGCTACGTGGGCCGATGGGCTCGACGGCTGTGTGAGAGGAACGAGAAAAGGAGATCGTGGGGATAGAGCGGTCGTGTGGGATGGGATTGAATCGGTACGCACGACGTTCACTTGGCGGTGGCAGTTGCTAGTAATTTCACTCAAACTCCCGCTCCTTCGATTCATGGGAGCTCGCCTTTTCCAACTCCACAACTCCTTCAATTTTACACTACACAAATAGCCAACTTCTCACTCTCATAACCAAGATTTAAACTGTTCGGCTGAACTTCTGGTTTGGAATTGAGGAGTTAAGAAGCTGGAGGGTTACCGAACACGCCCTAAAGTTAAAATCCAGGCTTATTATCTCAGGCATGAAGGCCGAGTACCTTGAACAACTATCATCTGGAACCTTTAAGCTTTGACATAATGCCTTAAGGGGCTATCACGCCCTCCTCGTTTCGAACCGCATTTGCCCAAGCTCAAGATGTCGGGCAAGTCTGAACATTTTTTTTCGAGGGGTACAAGTCTGAATAGTTGCGTGCCCCCCTCCTGAACGATGGAGTCGACAGGCCGCATCAACGAATCCAATACGCGTCCAAGCTTTTAAAAAAGCTAGCCACTATAAATAAATTCCTCCGGCCCACCGCGTGGTCACGCGGTCCGTGTCCATCCCGGCTCAACTCGAACAACGCGCAATTCCCCCTTCCCTCCCCGCACGCACCCAAACCCAGCAAGCCCACCGATCCGGCCCGGTCGCCGGCGATGGAATCGGCGGGGAACGACCGGAGGGACGCGGCGCTGGGGAGCCTGGCGGTCCTCCCCGACGAGCTGCTCTGCGCCATCGTCGACCTCCTCGAGCCCACCGACATCGGCCGCCTCGCATGCGTCAGCAGGTCGCCGCGTCTTTCTCTCTCTCTCTCTCGCCCTTCTGTTCTTTTCTCCTCTGCTTTGCAGTTACCTCCATGTGTTAGCTAAGAATGTGGATTCTGAGGTTTGCCCTTTGATTTTAATGGTGACCACTCCAACCCAAGTGGACCAGCTAGCCATGCGTGATTCTGAATTTTGTTTGGTTATGGTCGCTTGGGCCAAATGGCACATATGGCGGCGGTATGATGGTATGAGCTACTGGGAAGAACGGAGGTTTGTTGTGTCATATATGGTCCTATGAGCTACCGCTACAGAAAAGATCATCCATGGGAAAGTAAATAGAGAGAATTCCTTATTTAACACCGTGTCTAAAATTTATGCCCTATTTGACATTGACAAATAATTTGTTCCCTATCTAACAAGGAGTCTAAATTTTATGTCTTTTATAACACTTATGTCCATTTTAAGCCTAAATGACACTTGAAATGACCATTTTGCCCTCATGTGGTATGTTTGTGTGCGCTTGCCTGTGATGTAGCGTCTGTTTGTGTGCGCGTATGTATGTGCTACTGCTGCATATGTGTGTGTGTGTGTGTGTGTGTGTGTGCACGCGCGCGTGTGCTGCTGTGTGTGAGTTTGCTACTGCGTGTGTACGTGCATGCTGTTGTGTGCATGCGTGGTGCGTGCAGTGGCGGAGGCAGGAATATTTTTCTGGTGTGGCGGAGTTTATGAAGGAGAAAATCATGTATGATATAATTTTGAAAGAACTTACTACAATACTGGATGTATATTACTTCGCTGTGTGTGTTGCTGCGTGTGTGTGTGTGTTGTTGATGCGTGCGTGTGTGCTGCTACCTGTGAGTGTGTTGCGTGTGTGTGTGTGTGCTGCGTGTGTGCGTGCTGCTGTGTGTGTGTTGTGTGTGCTACTGCCCTCGCGCTGATGTTGCGTGCGTGTGTTATTGTCCCGCACACACACACACCACATGAGGGGCAAAAGGATCTTTTCAGTTGTCATTTAGGCTCAAAATAGACGAAAGTGTTATAAAAGGCATAAAATTTAGACTCGTTGTTACATAAGGAAGAAAAAGGTTTTCAGTGTCAAATAAGGAAACGAAATTTAAGATAGTGTTAAGTAAGGAATTGTTTCAAGTAAATATGGCGGCCAGATTTTTCTTTAAAGTGACAGAAGGTTTTATAATGCACATAAATGAGACCCAGCGATATGTTTCCTGAGGATTTAAATGAAACTTACATGTGGAACATTTGGATCAGCTCAATGGTCAAAACTCAAAACCGCCCGTGTTCATTTCTGTATGTTGGACTCTCTTTACTAATATGTTTCTTTTATAAACTCAAGAAAAATATTTCCTCAATCTATGAATTAAGATTTAGGACGAAGAGAGTTGCCTAGCTGCCAAGACCGAAGACATATTTGATCCGTTCTTCATGTTTATCCTCTAGAATTAGACTGCTCCATGGCATATTTGTAACTAAGCCAAGCCTGCATATTTAGGGCCGATCCTTTCGTGTGTTTGGTATTATAACTCTCTAAGTAAAATATAACAATCAATTTGTTCCAGAGAATTAAAAGACATGGAAACTGACGTTACTATCAGAGTATTGTCTCCGATCCGAAATAGATGTTAGCGAGTTGTTTTGCTTAAAAAAGGGCAACCTGGTGCATGTAGCTCCCGCTTGCGCAGGGTCCAGGGAAGGGTCCGACCACTTTGGGTCTATAGTACGCAGCCTTTCCCTACATTTCTGTAAGAGGCTGTTTCCAGGACTTGAACCCATGACCTCATGGTCACAAGGCAGCAGCTTTACCACTGCGCCAAGGCTCCCCTTCCCTGGACCTCATGGAGTTGTTTTGCTTCTCAATGCTTTTTTTTCTTATGCAACAATCCACAAATGCTTATTGGTATTAGTAGTCGTACTAGACTAGTACGTAGTAGAAGTAAAAACATAATAACTATACAGCTAAATAGAGAAAAATCATGAAGCACTAGTTTCTTTCATGTTCTGTGTGCACCGCAATAAAAAATCACCTATTTTGGGCTGGACAGGTATAAAAGCATACTCCCCCAGTCCTGTAAAAGCTGTCATTTTAGACAAAGGGAGAGCCAATTTTTTGAAATTTTGACTACCAGTATTATCTTTACGATCATTTATATTAGATACCTGAAAATCAGTGAATTTGTCTCGAGAAGTATTTCCATAATATACAATTCTTTTAGATTTTATGGATGATTTTAAAGAAACTAGTGGTCCACATTGTATTTTGAAGGCCATGTATGTGTCCTAAACGGCAGGTTTTAGAGTATCAGAGGAAGTGGTTCCTGATTTATGACATTGTCATTATCTAGAGATCATGAGCTAAGACCATCTGTCATGTTTGTGTTTCTACCTTAAAATGGTGGTAGGATGAAGCAGTACCTTAAATCTTTTTCACTTTGCAGTGTCATGTACATACTTTGCAACGAGGAACCTCTCTGGATGAGTAAATATCTTTCTGTTGGTGGTCATCTTGAGTACAAAGGTTCTTGGAAGAAAACAACATTGTCTAGGTATATGACCATTCTATATTGTCGTGTTACATTCTGTATTTGAAAATAATCCTAAACTGACTGAAAAGGTTAGACACTGATTCTTTCGTTTTCAGGCTTAGTCTTTGCTCCGGAAATAGTGAGCTTGAGCAGAAGGCTCGTCATTTTGATGGTATGGTACATCTACTTTATGTTTGTTCTATCTGCCTTGTTTATCTCCCTATTCATACTTATTTTCATGCAGGATTCAATTCCTTGTTCTTATACAGGAGATGGTATAGATGTTTTACTACTTTGAGTAATTATTCCTTTGACAATGGACATGTGGAAAGAAAGGATGACCTTTCTTTGGATCATTTCCATTCTCAGTATGATGGAAAAGGCCCAGTAAGAATTGAATTATCTTTTGCTTTTAATTCAGATTTACAACATGTGGATTTTCTACATTATTGTTTTGCAATGATGTTTTTCTGAAATCATACTGATGGTATTGCACAACTAGGTTTTGCTTGGTAAGCTGGCTGAAACCTGGCCAGCAAGGACTAAATGGGCAATTCAGCAGCTGGTGCATGATTATGGTGAAGTTACATTTAGGATATCACAAAGAAGCCCTAAGAAGATAATAATGAAACTGAAAGACTATGTTTCTTACATGGAACTCCAGCATGATGAAGATCCTCTTTATATATTTGATGATAAGGTAATCATCACTTCATTCCATTTACTACTAAAGTTATGAAAGAAAAAGAAACTTATTTCAGGAAATTGTTACAGTTTGGAGAAACAACACCAGCACTATTGGAAGATTACAGAGTACCTCATTTATTTCAAGAAGATCTTTTTGGTGTCTTGGATTATGAACAAAGACCTGCTTTCAGATGGCTTATTATTGGACCAGAAAGATCAGGTGCCTCTTGGCATGTTGATCCAGGGTTAACCAGTGCGTGGAATACTCTTCTTTGTGGCCGAAAAAGGTTGGATCATGTGTTATATATATGTGTGTGTGCGTATTTACTCGATAGTGTACTCAAGCTGTGGTATTCACCATGTGATTGTAAATTTGAAAGCTACTAGTAGCAGTTAAATAACCCAAATGATAAGTGCCACACGTCAGGTGCGTGGCACTCCGGCCCTGATGTTTTTCGATGGCAATTACAGTCACGCAAGGATGGCAAATTCCAGTGACACACGGCATGTTTCTGTCAAAAAATAAACTGAAGCACGAAAGTTGCCATCCCCGCGTCACTAAACTTCCCATCAAAAACGTTCGGAGTTGCCATGTGCTCGTACCTGACATGTGGCACTTATCAGGATCCTTAAATAAATGTTCACAGATCTTGTGCAAAATTTCTTGCCTATTGGTTCTTTAAGGTCATTGCAGTGCTTCTATTTTGATGCAGTTTGTGGTCGCTGTTCTGTGTGTTGCTTATTTTATAATCTGATGTGAAAAAACAGTTGTGTAGAAATAATCAGCCAATTGGGTGTGTTGAATTGACGATAGACAAATTTAGTCAGGATGTCCATAGTTAATGTCTTGGGAGTGAGAGAGAATCAAGCGAGAATCCTACGCATATTCATATATGTTGAACAGAGACAGAAGATAGCCGTGGGCAGTAGAAAGATGTGATTCAACTTGAGTGCATGCTTTTGTATTTTAATTGAAACTTAAAAATCGTAACCCTATACTGTGAACGGTGCGAGGATATGCTATACCTAAACTTGTACTCCTCTTGACCTGTTAAAGCTGATTGTCCCATGTTGTACAATGCTGAAAATTTGGAAGGGGCAAGAATTTGTGTTTCCATTAATGATATCCACCTTTTTTCATAGATGGGCACTGTACCCTCCAGGAAGAGTGCCTGGTGGTGTCACGGTACATGTAAGTGATGAGGATGGTGATGTTGACATTGAGACTCCAACGTCTTTGCAGGTAATAACTTGTTACTGTTTTTGCTTTTCTCCAAACTTTGCCCCCATATCATTTCATATTATTTTGATCGTTTGCAGTGGTGGCTTGATATCTATCCTCATCTTGCTGAACACGAGAAACCACTGGAATGCACACAATTACCAGGAGAGACCATATTTGTTCCTAGTGGATGGTGGCATTGTGTTCTAAACCTTGAGACTACTGTCGCAGTTACACAAAACTTTGTCAATCAATCAAATTTTGAGCATGTATGTCTAGACATGGCACCTGGTCACTGTCACAAAGGAGTTTGTCGTGCTGGCTTACTTGCTGTTCCAGGAAAATCTATTAGAGATATTGAAAATCATCCGCCTGGAACAATGAGTGCATGGAACCACAATGACATGACTCGTGCAGAAAAAAGACTGAAAGGTTCAGGGTCCGGAAGAGCTTCAAACAGTGCAAATCAGTGTGCTTCATTTGAGTTCTCAGATGTCCATGAAAGTTTGGAGAACCAAGTTTTCTCGTATGATATAGGTTTCTTATCCCAATTTCTTGAGAAGGAAAAAGATCACTATACTTCTGTCTGGAGTCCTACTAATCCAATTGGCCAGAGAGAAGCAAGAGAATGGCTGCGAAGGCTATGGGTTCTTAAGCCTGAACTGAGAGGACTAATATGGAAGGTGATCTTTGTTCCATCATTTACATAAATTTTACTTTGTCAATTTTTATATGAAATACCATGTGGTTTATATATCTGTTTCTTGATAATGTTTTGTTCCTTGTGCCAACATATATGTCTGTTCCTGTAGGGTGCATGCCTAGCAATAAGTGTGGACAAATGGTATGCATGCTTAGAGGAAATAAGTGCATGCCATAGTTTACCACCACCGTCAGAGGATGAGAAGCTTCCTGTTGGCACAGGTAGCAACCCAGTAAGTATACAATTACTTTTACTTGCTGTCTCAGATTTACAACTGTCAATAAATAATTCTGTCGTGTTAGTATCATGTAATTCGTGTTGGTTTGAAATACTTACTCAACATGTTAGGGTTATTTCTCACAGAAATTGATTCGTGTAGAATATCCTGGTTTACTTGTTACTGCATCTGTGGTTTCTGCCTTGCAAGGTTGGTTCCGACTTTAGAAGATTTATAGATATACATACTTGCTCACTGCTATGCGCCAATGCCAAGACATTAAACATATCTGAGATTCTAAGATACTCCTATGATGCCAGTTAGTGTCATATTGCGCTGCATATACACTCATTGTTGCATGGTATGTGAATATAACCTGTACCACAATTTTTCAGGTCTTCATTGTTTCTGACAATGTGATTAAAATCTATGCTGAAGGAGGCCTGGGTTATTCTGCCCATGGTTTAGGCACAGAGGTAATGTTGCATTGGTTCTGCAACTTAATAAAATTAAATGCAACACTCACGATATTGATCACTTTCCTGATGCAGCTTGAGTTCTATAATCTTCTGCGAAAAGTTGGCTCGCCTTTGATCAATCACGTCCCTGAGATCATTGCAAGTGGATTTCTTGTGTACGAAGATGGCGTCTACAGAACAGTCCCATGGGATGGAAAAGGAATGCCAGATGTTTTGGCTAAATACTATCCTCTGGAGCTTTCTTACACAAACAGCTGTTTTCCTCTTGGATTATGGAGCAAACAGCAGTTTGGAATGGATAGTTCCACTGAATGTTCAAACAAACCTATTTGGCCTTACATGGTTACGAGAAAATGCAAAGGGGATATCTTTGCTCGTGTGTAAGTTTTATTCATTTCTCAAGTCAAAATGGGAGTAATTACTTAATTAATTATGTAAATACGTGCTTACTGTTCTCTTCATTTTTCTTAGCCGTGATACATTGTCCAAGGCTGACCTTTTGAATCTGGCATCATCCTTGGGAGTTCAAATGCGAAATATCCATTTATTACCCCTTCCACATGGGGAACCATTACCCAAACCTGAAGACAATAATGTGAGAGACAGTGATCCACCTGAATGGAAACAAGTAATTTCTACTTTAAACGGAAGAAGGAATAATATAAAGAAGCACCTAGCTAACTGGTAAGTGAAAAACTTCTAAAGCAGGTTTATTTGGCTAGTTTTAATGAGTTTTACTAAAACAGGACATTTTGTTGCTCAGTTTTATTTTATCCAATAACTGTGGGTCTGCAAGTCAATTTTGTGTCCACAGACCACAGTCAGATGTAAAGTGATTAAGAAGATATTGTCAAATTATAGAATGGTTCACTTGCAACTTAAAATCCTCTACTAGGGTTACAAAAAAATTGTAGAGGCAGGCATCCAATAAATAACCATTACATTATTTATTGTTTTAATATTTCTTTTTTTACGGAATTTCTTTAAAATGATTCTTTGACGAAATTATTTTAACATTTCAACATTAGCAATATATAAGTAGCAATGACTATGCATTGATTTGGTATTGAGTTGTTTTAGCCAAAATGCTACAAGCCTACCATAAATCCATAATATTATATTTATATAGAATTCCATACGCTGCTTTATACCTCAACATTGTTTACATATCTGTGAAGGGGGGGTACTGTCCCAACAGTTTTAATTGAGAAGGCTGAAGAATATCTCCCTGCTGATATGAGCTCTCTAATCAAGTTTGTTAAGGTACTTTTTCAATTTCATCTTCTTCATATGCATCTGTGGTCGAACTTTGTGTTTAATGGTATGATTGGACAATCAGGATGACGATGGTGACTCAGTGTACACATTCCCTTGTTGGATACATTCAGATATTATGGACGATAACATTCTTACTCAGAGGTCCCTCACTGATGCCAAAAGCACTTGTGAGAGAGATCTGGAGAAACTGGATGCAATTAATATAATTGACTTCAGTGATCTGTCCATCGGTAAGCGGCCAGTTCACTTTGTTCCCTGGAAATCTGACATTGCTTTATTTGAACATTTAACAAAATAGTTTGCGTAATACTGGCATCTGAAACCGAAGATGGGATAACTATATATCTGTAAAAATGCTTAAATTGAGCTGCTCATATCTACCAGTCTGCACTGTGAAAACTTCTGTTAGATTGTAAATCAAAGTTTATATTTATTTGATCTTAATTTGATTGCGACCAAAAACTGTTTGTCGTAACAGGGGATCCTCTATGTGACTTGATTCCGCTGCACCTGGATGTTTTCCGTGGGGATATTGATCTTCTCAGGGAGTACCTAAGAAGCTACCAGCTTCCTTTCCTGAGAGGGAAATCAAACAATGATATCTACAAGTCGGTGCGAAATTCGAAGTTCAGCACTGCGTCATATCGCGCGATGTAAGTGCATACATGCATAAATAAATCAGAGCAGCCCACATTATCCGTGTTTTATCCTTCCCTGCGCTCTATCTCGGAATGATCAGTGATCCTTGTTGGTTTGTCAGTCGCTCGGTCTCCCAAGGGAGGGAGAAACATGTTTGGCTCTGATGCGCGGTGCTCTTACATTGCAGGTGCTACTGCATGCTGCACGAGGACAACGTGCTGGCAGCTATATTCGGGCTGTGGAAAGAGCTGCGAGCTGCAACGTCGTGGGAGGAGGTCGAGCACTTGGTCTGGGATGACCTTAACCGATACCAGCAATCGTCGCCTACACTCTCTAGCTAGCAGACTCGTCACGACTAACGCTCAGAAGAAATAATGCGTACTGCTCCGCTACTCCCTTCGACATGTTGCCCAGCTTCCGCTCGTTTAAGAGCAAAGAAACAATAAGGGGCAAAAAAATTTGTTTACTCGTGTGTGTAGCAGCTTTCTTCTTCTTTCATTTTCCTTTCTTTTGGGAGAGAGCAGCTTTGCCGTTGAATGGATCATGAAGCGTGCAGTTGTACCGCATAGTAGTGTGACACGTTGGGTATTTGTAAGGAATGCCACATTTTTTGTACACACCCAACACACAGCATAACTTGTTTGCATGAACTTTTTTATCTCCCAAGAGTCACATGAAACATGCTTATTTGTTGAACCGAGAATGTATCTGGTGAAACGAGCGAACTGATGCGCCGAGTGCACCAGCGACATATGGGCCATTGGATGCAAAAGACAGGGACCAGATCGGTTAGAAAATGGGTCTGCTGGTACATTTTCAAAACAGTCCTTGCAGCATAGGTAAATCAAGTAAATTGACCTCCGCCTGCACTCAAGGTCGTCTCCCTCTCCTTCCATCTCCTGTACCAGCACAGCCACCGCCGCGAGCTAGGGTTACGGCCCAGCGAGCTCAAGAACCAATCTCCCTCCCTCAAGATCTTCACTGAATCCAATCGCCGCTCTCTCCCTCTTTTGTACCAATGCGCCAGCCGCCAGGCGATTTTGGGTTAGTAAATTTCACTCAATCTCTCTCAATCCTGTACCAATCGAGCGACGTCTCACTCAAATATCTGCGTTTTTGAAATTTCTAGCAGCAGCCTACCACCGGAACATCTGAAGAGTGCCCTGATTTCGCCTTTGGCAGTGGTCGCTCGTTGTGAGCGCATCGGCGACTCAACCTACCACCGCCACCGCCGTCAGCAGCACTGACCATCTGCAGCAGCTCAAGGATCTTGGTATGTTTGCTTCTTCCTTTATCCATTTGTTAAGGGTATTTTTGCTATTACAATTTCGTCCACGCCTTTCCCCCATTCTGCTTAAACCAGTGGCAGAGAGATAAGCATGAGCAATGTTGTTCTAGTTGACTGAAAAGGCATACTTTTGTTGATTCAGAATTGAAATAGTGTGTTGTGGGTACCAAATTAACATACGAGCAGTATATTTGTACAATCTTCATGTCAATTACAAGGGATGTACTCCCTATTTTCATGCAGGTTAGTAACCCATGGCTTGCAAAATGTCGGTGTTCCTTATAATATATCTGCAAAACCTCATAGATTGAACGTTCCTATAATTGGTCACTAGCTATAAGTAGTAGCTGCCATTTTGTTTCTTGTATTGTACGACTGACTGATGGTTGTTCTAAAAGGACTGATCAGCATTGCACGTTCAGTACTTAACAAAAACTTCTTTATCTGACTACCGCCGAGCCAAAACAAATATGTATCTCCAATGTTGCATCACTTTTTCCTCTAGTAGTGAACTGTCCTTTATATTCTAAAAATCTGATACTTTGGAATCCATGTTTTATATGTAGCAACCCCTTTATAGAGGATAATCCATCGTTATTTTCTATATCATGGTTTTATGGTTGTTCCAGAGCAGACTATTCGCTACTATTCAGATTCAGGGCCATCTTGCCCGCTCCAACAATATTTTTGCCTTTGATAAGCATGGAAAAAATGCAAGCATCGCCTTCCTTCGCATCTTCACCAGGCTTCAAACCGATTAGCTGGAGGCATGAACTAGGAGGTCAAAGAATCAGCCAATGCTGATGAATTATGGTTGGGTAATCTTCGTAGGAGTTATCTTCATGTCTCCCAAGATGACAGATGATGAAACTGATAATTTCACCTCTTGTGCTAGTTCCGATCTGGTTATCCAGGCTTTGTTTTCTTTGGCACCATGTAATCAGCGAGAATGTACATTTGTTAGAAAAAATATGGCAAGCTTTTTGTACTTTAGATGTGTGGTTGTCATACAATTTATGTGGATGCTTGTGATGCATGGAAGAATCTAAAGAAAATGTGTTCAGAGATCTCTTGATAGCTATTGTTCTTGCATGAAAGACGTGATGAAAAGTAATTCCCAAGATGGTCAGCAAAATTATATAATTAGACTAGATGATGGTATACTTCCAGAAAATACACCTTGTAGCTTTTAGAGATGAACTAATCTGATCCTAGGCAGGCTTCTCCAGAATCACCACAGGAAGCTCAAAATCACTCGAATTCCGTAAAAAATGTTGCAAAATAAAATCTCTTTGGTTCACTTACGAAACAACTCAACAGAAACAATTATTTATAAAGTTGCTTCAGCTTTCTTATTGTACAAAGAAAATATTACATGGAAATTTTGGATTGTTTTCCAAAGTCAGCAATGAGCGATCACGCAACAGTTACATAAGCTACTACAACCGCACATCTACCAATTTTATCAGGTGCTATGCACAATTTAAAACAAAAGCTCGGTCAAATAAATATATAAATGAAGATGAGACATGCCTTCATGTACAATCTACAACAGATTAATGCTGCTACTTGGAAAGCAGTACAGCTTTTTATACATCTAGAATGTTACATATTCTACTGCATTGCACATTTTGAGATTTCTCAAACTTTAGGCCTGGTGTCAGAGTTTTGATCAATTCATTGTTGTAGAACCGTCATCTAGAAATATTCCTGAAAATAAGACATGGTATTATCGACCATATCTTGTATAATTATGGCAAAAAGTAGGCGTTCCATGCCAAAACAGGCAATCTCAGTCAACTTTTGCAAATTGCATCTCCATTTTTGCATCGCATCACCAAACATAAATTGTACACTTATACACAGATCATGGTAACGGGTACCATAATAGGATTACATAACTTGTTGCATATATTTGGCATGGCAAATTCACTTCTTACATACGGCCATTTTGCACTGGAACAATCAAAGTGCGTAAATGACAGAGAAGCACAGACTTGAATGGATTGATTTCCACTATACCAAGTCTACACAAAATGACTAAAAATAATTATTCCAACATCGCATCAGTGAGACCACCACAACTACTTATTTTTGTGATGCTCTTTGGCCCTGTAAAGAGTAACAAAACCATGTTAGTACAACTTCAGAAAGGGCATGAACAAAATTTTCATGGTTCGTCACTTTACCTCTTTTTCTTTTGGGTCACGGTCTGCTTCGAGCCCCTTTTCAATCTCTTACCACTCCCTTTTGTTTTTGCTACATCTGGTGGGTGAATGTTGATCACAGTTGGGAATGATGTTCCAACGAAGGATTCAAATTCTTGAACTTTACTTTGCTCACTAACTGTTCCCTCCTGCCCCAATTGTGTGTAGGCATCACCAATAGCCTTGTGAAGATATCTCATCTTCTCCTCACTATGTTTTGCGACATGAAATGCCAGGCTGAAATTTGAACATGTTTCCGCGTACAACTTCTTTATGACAGGTGGAAGACATGTAGATGACCCTTGTAGCTCATGGTCGTTGGCATCATAGGCAAGGTGTCGCGCAGCCATTTTAGTCCACCTATGTAGCACATATTGACTAGGAATTTCATTACAGCCCTCATTCTTTAGGACAACAATGATGCGACGGCAAATGATACCCAAGGATTCAAACATCCTACAAGAACAGTGTGTTTCCTTAGTGCTAGTGTTGAAACTAACTTGTCTAACCTTGCCACTGTTGCTGCTAATGCTGATGGTGCGGAGCTCACCAATCTGCGTGATTGTTTTGACATGACAATAATCCCTCGCTGCTAGCACCTGACTCTGAAATTCAGCAAAAACCTCATGAGTATACACTTCTCTACCATGACTCTCGATACTCCAACAAGTCTTGAGTATAGGCAGTGTATGAAGGCTAGCATTATCTTCTTGTAATTCTTTTTGCCGTTGTTCCTCCAAAGCTGTTTCAAATCTGACCCAAAATTCAATCAAGGCAAGGTTCCGGTTAGTAAAGTGTCTGAAGAATGTATTCTCACTCTCAGATCTTGATGTGGTACGCAAGATTCCGCCAAGGTGGAAATCAGTAAAATATGCCGGAATCCATGATCGTCGTAACTCATACTTCTTCTACAACCATGTATTATCATCTAGCCCGAAATCATTAATTATTGAACACCATTTTGACTCGAACTCGTTTGGTGTCTCTGATCCCCAAACACATGACATAAACTGTTCATGGAAATCTGGACTATTTTTTAGGGTCGCACCAACTTTTTCCGTAAGCTTCATGAGGATGTGCCACATGCAAAGTCTATGTATAGTGTTCGGGAAAACATGTTCTATCCCTATTCTCATGCTTTGATCATCGGTAATGATTAGCTTAGGTGCAACCCCACACATTGCTTTTAAGAAAGTCTTGAACAACCATATATAAGATTCTTGCTTCTCATTCCATAAAAAAGCAGCACCAAATGTAACACAAGATTTGTGGTTGTTAACTCCAGTGAAAGGGGCAAACACCAAGTCATACCTATTAAAGCGGTATGTGGAGTCGAAAGACACCACTTCACCAAACAATGAGTAGTTTTTTCTGCATATACTATCGGCCCAGAAAATATTTGTAAGTTTATCATTCTCATCGAGTTGGTAATCAAAGTAGAAGGCTGGATTGGCAGCTTGCTTATTCTTCATGATATCTACTATTATCTGTCCATCTGCTCCCTTAATTGCTCTTTTAAAATCACGGTGGCAGTTTTGTAAATCACGCTTTGTGCAACCTACATTTGCTTGGCCCCCCTTCTCTACACTAAGCAAGCGATATGCTGCAGATGTGCCAACCAATGCCTTATGACATGTAAGTAATTTTGTCCTCAACTCACTACTTACTTCTCTCTTTGACTTAATGAGATGTCTCTTACTTGGCGAAATAAGTTGATGCGTATGCGATTGGACAAATCGGGCAACCTCGTATTTGCCGTCATCTTGCCTTTTGAATCCGATCATAGCCTCACAACCACACCTGCTTAACTTGAAGTTCCGTTTAGGCTTTATCCTTTCCTCATCTGTGGCCACCTTTCGCCAACCTTCCCTTGCACAAACAAACCTCTTCCACACTGGTACACCCTGATCATCTTTGTGTGTTGTCCATGTGCGGACCAAGAACCCAACCTCATGAGCATACATTTTGTATAGTGCCATGCCCTCTTTCCAGGTGTCAAACTTCATGCCAATTACGGGCTTTAAGTTATCATCACACTCAGGCTCATATGTTGACCCCTTAAAATGCAATATAACAGCGGTTTAGTTCATGAACTAAAGCTCGTGCAATCGACGTGAAAAAAACACTTACACAAAACGGAAGACTGGTAGTTCTTTTTGGCATGTTGTAGGTATTTTCATCATTTCCCACCAACTGGATCATGCCCTACCAATTTGAGGTAAAAAATCAATCAAGTCACAAAATAATGTGCCATACATAACCAATGCAACACGTTAATTACCACGGCAGAGCTGCTGGCATCATCTTCAACTCCCATTGCCGTAGTTGACCCAATACTTAGAGCAGCACTTGCCATTGACTCCATGGTTACCTGTTTTCATGCAAAAAAATGACAAAACATCACATACATGTCCAAAAGTACAGAACTGGAGTAACCTACAAGAAAGCAACACTTATCAATATTTTAAGTCAGAGAAAAGCAACAATGTGATTGCGGAAAGACAAATTGGGGAGCACTTTTAAGTAGTAATGCCAGAGAAGGTTCAATCAAACATTGTTAAGGCCTTTCCATTTAACATGAAAAAATTTAAATGGATACCAAGAACATCTTTAGTCGCTTCAGAACAGATCCCCTCGTTGATTTCGTGAAATACATGTCTAGAACATCACATGAGCAACTAGTAATTAATACAATCTTGCCATGTATGAAGGCTCCCAGGTAATAGTTTGATCACATATCAAGTCTCTTCATCCACAAACCTTTTTATAAAATTAGCAAGCGTACATGAAAATTATACACAAACCAGAACGGGTCCCTTCATCTATTTTCCACTGTCGGGTTTAATTAGTGGCATTTTTCCCCATTATAACTGCACGTCAGGCATCAATTTAGTGCTCATAATATTCAGTTTCCCAAATGCCACTAGATTCAAACAAATCGGTGAAGCTTGAGGATTGAAAAAATAGACAGCATGTGCATAACAGAAGAACAACATTTGGTGCTCATACCGTGGATCCTTTAGCAATAAAAAGACGATGGCTGGCTCCTGATCAACCGCGGCATTGATATCCCCAGAGATGCAGTGCCGTGTCGCTAGGTAGCCGCAATCGCGGCGAGCCGCAGACGGACCGTGTGATTTGGGGCGCTCGCGCTTGATGTCAGAGAGAGAGGGGGGAGGGAGAGAGGGAGGCAACTCGCACAAATTTGTCTCAAGGGAGGGAGATTGGTTCTTGAGCTCGCTGGGCCATAACCCTAGCTCGCGGCGGCGGCTGTGCTGGTACAGGAGATGGAAGGGGAGGGAGACGACCTTGAGTGCGGGCGGAGGTCAATTTGCTTGATTTACCTATGCTGTAAGGACTGTTTTGAAAATGTACCAGCAGGCCCATCTTCTAACCGATCCTGTCCCTGTCTTTTGCATCCAATGGCCCATATGTCGCTGGTGCACTCGGCGCACCAGTTCGCTCGTTTCACCAGATACATTCTCTTGTTGAACCATCCTCACCGCCATTGGCTCTTTATCTTCTGGTGAAAACAAAATATGAGTTATTACTATATTGTATGTATATGTGCCATGGCAGAGAAACATACTCCCTCCGTCTCATATTATAAGATGTTATTACAAGGAAAATACAGAGGAGCTCTTGGTGCTCCACTCCCCTATATGAATATTAATTTCAAAAAAATATCACTAAATTTCAAAAAACTTGGAAATTGGGGATATCAAACATGGGTGTCTGATCTACTTCTGTGTGAAGTTTCGTGAAAAAATACCAGGAAATGTATCCATGGTGAAGAAAATATAGGCTGACCTACGATACATCCAAACAGTTCTTTTTTCTACACATGATTTTTTTGTCTTTTTACTGAGAATGCGCTTCCTGGTATTTTTTACGAAACTTCACACATGAGTAATTGGGCATCCATGTTTGATATCCCCAAATTCCCTTTTTAAAAAAATTCCCCGATTTGTTTTTCGGATTTAATACTCATATAGGGGTGGTGCACCCGAGAATCATCTCCCGTTATTACAACCAATATGTGAATATACCGGTTGTAATAACATCTTATATTATGAGAGTAATAAATTCTGCAATGCACGTATAGGTGATATAGGAATAATTTTGTTCTCAAAAAAACTAAGTACATTTCTTTTTGTAATTGTCGTGTGTGCTTTGAGAAGAAATTTTACAAACATTTCAAAATTTTATTGCATGGTAGTTTTTTGGTTGCTCTCATGGTAACTTTTTATGATGGCAAGTTCACATGTGTTCCCATATCAAATTTGCCATGATTTTTTATTAGGAAAACAACAAAATTTTGCTATATTGCCATGTGTCCAGTACAAATTATTCTACAATTTCTATTATCACAATAGCTTTTTTTTCTTAATTTACAATGTGACCATGCTTCAATTTTTTTAAGTTGCCACATGACCTATTTTTGTACAAATATATATACTTGCCATGTTCAATGAGATATTCTTTTCTAGCTTTAATTTCTAAGCCATGACAAATTTGCATTGCAGAAGCAAGGCTAG
Organism: Triticum aestivum; assembly: GCF_018294505.1. Classification (NCBI taxonomy): domain Eukaryota; kingdom Viridiplantae; phylum Streptophyta; class Magnoliopsida; order Poales; family Poaceae; genus Triticum; species Triticum aestivum. Next base: position 355,535,984 of record NC_057806.1, read on the forward strand.
TTTTACATCCATGGCAAATTACTTTCCCGGCCCATCGATAGTTTTACATCCATTGCAAATTTCAGCTCCATGGTAAAAAAAATTAGAGACATGTCAGTTTGTTTGCTGCTCACACAACAATTTTTTAAAAGCAATGGCAAATTTAAACAATACGACAAACTCTCTTGTTTTTTCTAACTATGCATGCATGTACATATGAAACCATGGATATGTGGCAATTTATTACTTAGAAGCATGGCAACTTTTGTTTTTTACATTTGTGTCCGTTTTTAATCCTATAGGCATGTTAACTGCCTATATATGTGAATTGTCCTGATTTTTTTTTGAATCCATGGCTATGTTGTGGTAGTTTTTTTAAAGGATGGCGGCCTTTGTATGTTTTTAGCTAAATAACTCGGGTGTAAAATATTATTCCCTTCGGTCCATATTAGTTGTCGCTCAAAATGATGTATCTAGCACTAAAATATGTTTAAATACATCTATTTGAGCGACAAGTAATATGAATTGGGAGGAAGTAGTTTTTTTAAAAGCCCGGTATCTTATGGTGCTCAAATTAAACTTTTTGGACATTTTTAAACACTTCTTTGGGGCCATTTCGTTTTACTTGGCACATCCTATTATTTACTCTCTCTGTCTCTGTCTAGATACATTTGTATCTAGATAAATCTAAGACAAGTAATTTGAGACTAAGGCGATATTAGCCGGTAGATTTTGTCGTGAGATTATCCCATCTTGCTCCCATCTCCCCCGCCCTAACCCTCCCGCACCGCCACCCACGAGGTGGCCGGGGAGGGCTCACCGATCTCCTTTGCTAGGCCCCCTTCTCCTCCCTACTCCTCCCTCGCCGCCGCCAGAAGGTGCACCCGAGGCGAAGCCCAGCCGTTACCAGCAGCAGTGGGGCCTCGGGGTTCTCTCGCCTGCTAGGGGTCGGCACGGCCGACGCTTCGGGCCAGGGCGTGGCGCGGGCTGGGCGCTATGGTGGAGGTGCAAGAGGATGCAACATCGCTGCTCCTCTGCAGCTGGTGGCATGCACCTAGGCGCCAGGGACGGCGACGGACGGCACGACCAGATCTGGCCGCAGGCGGCGAGGGCCAAGGGCGGCGTGAGCTGCGGGCGTCCCCCTGGTGTGGCTGTTGGTGATGGTGGCGCAGTAGCGGCTGTTGGAGTCCGGTTATCCAGTGGATGGTCGGTGGGTGTGCTTGGCTGGAAAAGAGGTGGTTGGCCTTGCTGTTCCTCAAGCTCCAAAACATCGATCTAGACACCGATGGGTTCCAGTCTTCCCCTCGGAGATCTCAGCTTTTGGCACTTGGCGCCACTGGATATCTAGATCGGAATTGATCCGGTCAGGCGTGCCCTCATCTTCGGCCAGAGAGGCTACATGAGGGCGTGGCGCATAGCTTTGCTGCCTTGTCGGTGCCATGGGACATGTCTAAGTATAGTTTTTCACGGTGTTGGTAGTGGTGAATAAAGTCATGGTGGCTGCGATCGGAATCTGGTAATGTCGGAGGGCAGTTTTGGTTGCGATGAAGAATGGCAACACATGTTTTTCATGTGTGTCGGGTGTTGAGGGCTTGTAGCGGCAGCCTTGGCAGCAGGGGGCGACAACACACGTGGACAACATTTTCTAGTGGTGCTTCTCGAGTGCCAGCCGCGATTTCCAGAGTGAAAACTCATGGTGGCCTTCATTGGTTGTGCCTGCTAATGGCCTTGCTGAAGGCATTGCTTTTGGGATCTTAGACTTTCTCCAAGGTGAAAACTCATATCCTTGATCGGAAGATGGCAACGCTTGTACATTATTTCTTTTTTTGAGGTGTCATTTTTGGAGAACCTCTTTTGCGGTCCGGGTATTGTCTTTGGTGGTGGTTAGAGTGCTGCTGTTGTGAGTGTTTCGTCACTGCGACTGGTCTTTGTTTTTATACTTCTCTCTTTTTTATTTCGTTCTTAGTTGTGTGCATCCTTAATGCCTTTCGATATCTTATCAGTGTAGACGTTGGGTGTAATTGGTATCTTCACGATATTAATATACTCCTTTTATAAAAAAATGTCATGCAGGGACTATCGTGGTTCTAAGACTGACAGTAGAATGGGGGGTAGGTATGAGGAGGCAAGATCCTAGCTATGGAGTAGTTGTACACACGAGTTTTACGAGTTCAGGCCCTTCTCGGAAGAAGTAACAACCCTACGTCTCGGTGCCCGGAGGCGGTCGACTGAATTATATGTGTGTGTGTGTTTACAAAAGATGCGAACCCTTGTGCCTGTGGAGGGGGTGGCTTATATAGAGTGCGCCAGGACCCCAGTCGGCCCACGTTACAAAGGGTTTAAGGTACATTAAAGGGGAGACGTTACTGGTAATGCTAGTAAATAAAGAGACATAATAACCATTAAAGCTATGAGGCGATGTCCGACCGTTGTGGTCTGGAGTGACCTTAGACCTTCTGGTGGTATAAAGTTGAGTCATCTATTTTGGAACGGAGGGAGTATGAGTGAACACTGCAATGATCTATTTCAGTTAAGTGCACTTGTTTTTAACATATGGTGCTCATCTGGGCTGCAAAAGCATATGCATACGTACATCCACATGATTTCTGGGCACAGGACGGCAGAGGAGGCGCGCCAAGGGCACGCCCCAGCCACTAGTCTATCTTCATCAGGGACCGCGTTGGGGGTATTCCTTCCGGCCAACGAAATCATTCGCCTGATTACGCAATGATCGTTCGTTGGACCATCCCTTATCAAATGTTTCCCTCCCCCGTTTACACAAATACAATGTTTTAAATATTTTAATATACACCCCTAACAAAATATTTTTAATATAGATTGTATAGAGACAAGAATAAATATACAAACATACTAAAATGTGCCTATATACATTTAGTTCAAGAAAAAGTTAAATGTCTTATATTTGTGAACATAGAGAGTATATGAGTGAACCATTCGACTCAGAAAAAGAAGAACTAATAGATTGGCTATAAATGGCGTAGCAATTAAGCCAACTTTTTTACCTTTCTCTCGCAAGTGCTTGTGGTCTTTGGGTCATAAGGACATCTTCAACGCGGACCCTGAAACCTCCAAGCGTCTGGACCCAGTTGTTCAGACACTGTTTGTCATCCAACGTCGTCCCGCATCAGTCCGTGGACCAGTCTGGATGTTCGCTTTCCCGTAAACCAAGGGGATTTGTGGGAGTCCGGACCTCCTTCACGTAGGAATTCGACACCCCACGACCCACCCAAAATTCCACCTGGACCCCACGTCTCCATCCTTCTATCTTTCTTTGCATTTGCTTCCTCACTCGTCGCCGCTGCCGCTCTACAACCCCTGCCGCCCTCCAAGCCCTTCTCGGACCTCCACGACCTCCACCGCTACACCCGGTCGCGCCACTGCTTGTCCTCCACCACCGGTCCACACCTCTCGTTCGTCCACTGCCAGGTACTATCCGCCCTTATGTGGTCACCATCCTTATTAATTTTTTTGTCCCTTCTTTGTAGCAAAGGATCTGGACATGGAGTACATACTTGAGAGAACCAACTGTCGCAAACACCAAGAGGCTCTTGAGAAGTGTTTTGGACCTCAGTACTTGAGGGAACCAGCTATCGTAGACACCCATAGGCTCTTGGCAATGTTTGTAGTAAGAGGGTGGCCAAGTTTGCTCAGATCTCTTTGCACTAGAGATGGAAAAACTGTCCAAATGCTCTACAAGGGCAATATCAGGGCCATGCTAAGAAACTCACCATCATTCTTGAAGCAGTTGCATCAGAGGACCACTGAATTTGGCATATTTTCTTTGATATGTGTGTGTCTCGTAATGGCATCAATGTCTTGCATCGGTCTCCATTGTTTGCTAGGCTGACTGAAGGGCAAGCCCCTCCTTGCAACTATACTGTCAATGGGCATCCGTAGAACATGGGCTACTATCTGGTTGATGGTATCTATCCTCCATGGAGTACATTCATTAAGAATGAGTTAGAAAGGAGGAGCTTGCCCTTTAGGGCGTGGTTAGAAAAGTCTCACTTTACCCAAAGACAAGAAGGAACTAGAAATGATGTTGAGAGATCATTTCGAGCGCTCCAGGCCCGTCTTGCAGTTATTTGTGGACCTACTAAATAATGGGACTGAAAGACCTTGTGGAAGGTGATGACATGTTGTGTGATTATGCACACCATGATTGTTGAGGATGAGAGTGAAGATGATGTGTAGGTCTGGAATTTGAGAACATGGGTAATCATATTCAACTTTTGTATCAGAATCCGGCCATATTTGATGAGTTTGTTCCAATGCATAAACAAATTTGACATCGAGCAACTCAAATAAGATTTGATTGAGCATCTATTGGCGGTTAAAGGGGATAACTAGAATATATATGTGCTCGATTTTTTTGCGAGGAAACATATGTGCTAGTTGAATTCAAGCTTGAACTATTTAATTTGTAAACTTAGTTGGCTTGTAATATTACCTCCGTCCCAAATTCTAGATGGAGGGAATATTTAAATTAGAACTATTGTTGCATTTCAATATTTTCAATCATCTAAATTTGATATGCTATTATTTTGAGCTTGCAGACATAAAAAAATAGGCGGGAATTTTAGAGAACAGGGTTGGATGGCCGACTCTTACACCATTATCCGCAGACTGGTCCAAACCAGCCCGCGAATGGATATCATGTCCATTTTGAGATTTAGCATTGGAGATGCCCTAAGACTGTCTACAGTGGGAGTAATTTCAGCAGTAACATAGGACCCAACTCAATAAATTTGCTTATGCGGCAATGACTTCATGAAGAAAGAGACGAATTGAGTAACATAGCTAGTTACTCATACCATGGTTAACATCACTCATACTAAGATAAGATGAATCTATAATCTACTCCCTCTATCCCATAATATAAGAGCGTTTTTGACATTATTACAGGACGAAGGGAGTAATAAATAAAGTGTTGTATCATGACACCATATACGTTACTTTCCGCTATAGATGTGGTAACATAGACATGTAACATTTCATCACGAGTAGTCTAAATTTAGACTATTTATTATTCCCACGTTTTTCATACTACATCGAGACACGTCAACTAAACTTACCCCAAATGCGCCCGTTTACTTGGCCCCTTTTGTCCTACACGCAACAAGCAATCAGTGAATGCGATGCGATGCACACATGCCGACATGCTGTCCAGGTACATCGCCGCGCCCCGCTATCCCGTCCGGCTACATCAACGGGCGGTCGACCGCAGAGAATAACCATCGCTTGAGTAGGACCGTCCGATCGCCCCTCCCGAATCCGGTCGTCGATACCGCGGAGAAGCGTACAGCCACTCCCCGCTTGCTCCCCACATCCTCGTCGGCTCGTCGCGCGTCCCCACCGGCCTCCGCCTCCGCTTCGGCTCCTCCTGCTCCTCTCCCGCCGGACTCCGGCAGCGGCGCCTTCCCCGATCCAGCTCCCAGCCTCAGCTGCCCAGCCATTTCCACCGCGTGCCGCGCAACCGTGGTCTCCCACCTGCCACCTGCCTTCGCAGCTGTGGCCACTGGCCGATGTTCGCCTGATTTGCCCCGCGCAGCGGTGAGCTACTCAGCTCAAAATCGCTACCATTGATTCCCTTGTGTCCATGTCTCTATGATTGTTCTGAAGGACCAACTGATCAATTGTAAGGTATCCTCGAATCCAATGGAGAAGTCGTCGTTCGCGTCGGCGAGCTCGGGCGAGCTCACCGCCGCCGTTTACGGAGCAGGGAGGCCGGTGAGGGTGATACCGCTGCGCCACCCACTGGATGCGGCTGTGCGGGAGGCGGCCGCCTCCTCCTCCCCGTCACCGTTGTCGGCGGCGATGGAGAGGGCGCGGGCGATGGGGCCGTGGGAGTGGGCGGAGGCGGCTCTCCCGTGCTTGGCGTGGATGCGGAGCTACAGATGGAAGGACTTCCAGGCCGACCTCGCCGCCGGCATCACTGTCGGCGTCATGCTTGTGCCTCAGGTACCCTGTTACTCTGACCATTTGTGGTAGTAGATCTGTATTTCTTTGACAGTATCGACTAGTATTATTCAGAAAATGCCTCAGTGACCAAGTCAGTTGAGATTATATTACTTAAAAAATTCCTTTGGCCCCCGATCGAGCTTATTGACGCATTGGTTGTTTGAGTTCAGGAAAAAAAACCTATTGGTTGCTCTCTTGCTTGCCTTGAAATATGCTTGGTGACAGTTCATGCAAAAACTATTACTACATTTTTTCTCCTTCTAAAATGCTACTGTATTCTGTTGAAGCTTGGTTACTGTTCATTCAGAGATCTGAAGTTGTAAATACGGCTTAATTGAGCACAAGGGAGTGTTACTATAAGCAATTTGTAGATTTCATATATGAGTTGTTTTCAAACAACACTGTTACTCAATGGAGTTGTAATCTGTAATGCATTCAGTGAGATGGGGAGGTTAACCACTATGGAGCTTACTTAAATTGCTAGTTGCTCACACCCATTGTGCTAGAACATTACAGAGTTTTCATTTGTGTAACTTGGTTGGACTGGCTAGTCACCTACACCCACTGTTAGCACGTTGCAGAATTGTATTTGGAGCAATTAGGTTGATTTGCCTGCTAGAGAACACAGTATTTTCACGTCCTCTTTCGCGTGCGATCCTTCATGAAAGTTTGGCTTGTTAAGTTGGGACGAATGAGATCATAGCAGCCTGTGCATGGGGAAAATATTAGGCAGTCACTCCCGTGTTCATGATTTTCCAGTGTACCAGGGAAAAAGTGCTATAATTTTATTTGATGTGTTCTCTGCAAATTTTGATTTGTATTTGGTAAGTATCTGTATATTTTATTTGAACTGATCTATTAAAAAAATGGTGGTATGTTGCAGAGATTTCTAGATTAGCTGAACCTACTGGTTCTCCATACTAATTTTCATAGAACAAGTGAGCACGTCATCTCAACTTATTCACATAGCTTGTTGTTTTCCCTAGTTTCTTACAAATTAGCAACAAAAATCCTGTAGACATGTGAACTGTTTTCGAGTTCGTACCCTCCGCCTGCTTTGCTTATTTGTCTTAAATTAGAGCATAATCAACTTTGTACTGTGTTGTAGGCAATGTCATATGCAAAGCTCGCTGGGCTTCACCCAATTTATGGGCTCTGTAAGTGTTTACGTCTAACAGTGCCCCTCTGTTTTCCCTTTTTTTCTTTTCAAATGAGCGGCTAGTTAATCCAAATCATCTCTTTTTATTTGCATTGTGATGAACAGACACAGGCTTTGTCCCACTATTTGTCTACGCGATTTTTGGGTCCTCACGACAATTAGCAGTAGGCCCAGTGGCACTTGTTTCTCTGCTAGTGTCCAATGTTCTTGGGGGTATAGTTAATTCATCTAGTGAGTTCTACACGGAGTTAGCCATATTATTGGCATTCATGGTTGGAATATTGGAATGCTTGATGGGATTGCTAAGGTAATTCTGTTTACTGAGAAAAGTTGGTGTTCCTGTTTATCAATTTAGGAGAAATTGAAATATTGAAGCATTAAACATCCTCCTGTAGAGAAGAAAATATGCAAACATGTATACAGATTTTCTGTTATACTCTTCCTTATTGTATTAGTAACATAACAATGTGCATAGCTCAAACGTTAACCTGCTAGCTGCATTATCTTTGTCTTCTGAACTATATCTTTTGGCAGTGTTTTTACCTAAGCGCTAAGTCTATGTTTGGATGGTGGTGAAAGTTTAGCCTACCAATTTTTGGTCATGGCCAAAATTTTGGTGTTTGTTTGGATAGTTACCAATGTCCCTTTGCCGACTCTAGTTTATTTTTCTTGCCAATGTTGACCCAACTCATGGGCAAGCAAAAGCTTGGCCAAAATTTTGCATGGAAATCTTGGGCTAAAAGCAAACACACCCTAGGTTTATATCCCTTATATTGTCTTTTTGGCACAAGTCCACATGAAGTCATGTCATTTTGCAAAAAGGGACATATCAATCCCTGTACCGAAAAAGGCTTTCGCCCCGCTTTATATTATAAAGCAACTGCCCAAGCCAAACATCCAACAAGGTTCAAACATACAAACACACGAAGGTCTAGCACAGACAGGTAGTCAAAGGGTTAATGCTGAGGGCACAGCTCAACAAGCCCTGAAAAAACAAAAAAGCTATCAATCCCCGTACAAAAGCAAGCAAAGCAACATGTGCTTATACTAACGTCAGCACACGGTATAAAAACAGACAAGTGCTGCATCATGGACTATTCACATGTAGTGCTCACTTTTACTAGTTTTATGGAAAAACACTAAAACAGACAATCAGACCTTCAGAGATTGAACTTGTTTTGTATCTTTTTGGGATAGTGCATGGGTTGTATCAGATTCCCACTTATTTTGTTAAGACTTACGAAAGTACCCAACCAGTGATCTAAGTGTGTATTCTTCTAGTAGTTCTGTACAGAGACATAATCCTTTTAATAGAAAGGGAACACATCCTGGTTTTGGTAGAAGAAGCCTAAATTGCTCATTCTGCACAATGGTCACTTAAGTCCTACTTTTATCAGACTAAAATGCTCCTTTTCTCAAAGTAGATGGACTAACTGCATGTTTGCCTGTCTCTTCAGGCTTAACTATCTTCCTGATTCTGGGGAGATCTCAGCGGCATAAGCCTGATTCTCATTGATGTTGTGTAACCTGTTCATTATTTTCTTCTTTACAGACTCGGCTGGCTTATTCGTTTCATTAGCCATTCTGTAATATCTGGATTCACTACAGCTTCGGCCATCGTAATTGGTTTGTCCCAAATCAAGTATTTCTTGGGTTATAGCGTTACAAGAAGCAGCAAAATTATACCACTTGTTGAGAGTATAATTGCTGGAATAGATCAGGTGGAATTTCTTTGTCCGTGTAAACTTATTGTTACCTCCTTGTCAACCTTCTTTTTCCTGCCTTCCTTTAGATGCACACTGCTTAGACAAAGCATGTTAAATTGGCAGTGGCTAGATAATCGTTTGATAGCCTGGGTGTTCATGTGTGAGCATCAGTTAGTTAGATAATGTTGATGGTGAAGCGAAGATAGACATACAATTTTATTTGCTTGTGATTTGTACAACTTTGGCATAATATTCGCGTCTTGTTCTGTAAAGTATCTAGCTTTTCTCCTACCTGACCACATCAAAACTTGGATCTGTTTCTGTATGTAACACTATCTATCTGCTGCTATGTTGACTGTAAACTGGGTCACTGAGATGAAATCATGGATAGTTAGAAGTTTATAACTTCCTACAAGCACCTTCATACAGTTATCACGTCTCATTTTTTTATGTTTCACTATTCTTGCTTGACCTATCTTCCTATTAAACCTCTAATTACCGACTTAATAACGGAAACCAGATTCTTTGAACATTTAAAATAAGATCGCTTTCTTTTTTACTAGTGAACATTAAGTTTCAAGGTCTGCCATTTATACAGATTAGGCTCCATAAATCAACCTCTATTAGGCACACTACATAGTGCATACATTAAAGCTGTTTGTATTTCTCTTTCAGATAACGAATTTCTGGTATTTTATGCTTACATGGTCATTATATTAATAAAGCAGTGCTGCTTTGCAGTTCTCCTGGCCTCCATTTGTAATGGGATCAGCGTTTCTTGTTATTCTTCTAATAATGAAAAAACTAGTAAGTTTATATTTCTATATTGATTACATTTATTCATTTGCAAAATGTTTCTTAGGTTTATTGTTTTTAATGGCATCTTAAATTCTTGCAGGGAAAAACGAATAAAAATTTACGTTTCCTGAGAGCTTCTGGTCCACTAACAGCTGTTGTTCTTGGAACATTGTTTGTGAAAATATTCCGTCCACCTGCCATATCAGTGGTGAGTAAGCTCCTTCTATTGTGTTGTCCTGAATTATATGATGTTATGCATAAACAGTAAAATAGCTGTGAAACCTGTACCTTGGTATGCAATTTTTTTCATTTGACATTTGTTCTGATGACTCGTATGTGTCCTTTGAGGCTTTGGAGAGTTTTTGTGTGCATGTGTGTATCATTAAATGTTATGATTATGGATGACTCTTCAGATATTTTTGCAATACAAGGTTTTCTGTGTAAGTCCATGAAAATAGTATATGAGGTGCGTTATTTCTGTTTTTTTTTTCATTTTGTAATTCAAATGTGCGCCTACGATAAATGTTTTTTTTTTCATTCATTATAAGTTCTCATCGAGTCACTGGTGACAGACTGCCACAATCAACCCTTATGTTGATTACCTGATTGTCACTTTGGCAAAGCACACATCTGGTAGATACACCCTCCGTCCGAAAATACCTGTCATCAAAATGAACAAAAAGGGATGTATCTAGAACTAAAATACACCTAGATACATCCTCTTTTATTCATTTTGATGACAAGTATTTCTGGACGGAGGGAGTATTTTTATTTTATCAAGTTAAATTTACTTTTATAACACATTATGATGGAAAACTACATCACAAGTTATCCTCTGTTTCTTGAGTGCCTAGGTAGGTGAAATACCGCAAGGCCTTCCCAGTTTCTCCATTCCTCGAGGATTTGAACATCTGATGTCCCTAATGCCAACAGCAATACTTATCACTGGTGTTGCCATTTTGGTAAAGCATGTTCTATTTTTTTTTTACTTTTGTTAGTGACCACTAAATATGCAGTATATAATTTTAGGAGTCTGTTGGGATCGCTAAAGCGTTAGCTGCGAAGAATGGTTATGAGTTGGACTCCAATAAAGAGGTATATATGCTGCCATAAACCACTGACTAATAATTAGTTTTTGTTGGTACAAGCTGTTCACATTTGTTCGTCAAATGCAGTCCTATTTTTTTTGTCATCTTGTGTAATTAAATAATGGGTTCCATGCACAACATCTCTGTACATGTAATATATTTGCTCATAGAAACTAGTTGGTGATGATATTTTATTCTGTAAGATTGTGAATATTGCGTAATGGAGGGTGTATTGAGCCTCAAGGGCAAGTATAAACAGAGGTGTGAGACTTGAGGGCCTAGAGATCGGCAAGACGAGATAACAAATCATATCCTACCAATTATAGAGATATTGTAATAATATAAGATGTTCACCTTGGGGTCACACCAACCATCTGATCTGCTGCCACCTCTAAACTGTGATGGGATTATGCACCACCAGATCACCTACCAAACTCTGTCTTGCCAAAAAAAAAATCTTAACATGAATTTTGCAGATACAAGGAGCAGCACCTCAATTCAATGAAGCAAATAATCTTGTCCTTGCTAGTAGTAGACTGTAATTCTTTTGCATGCATAGCTAAAGCCTATAAGTATTTTTTTTGGAAGCTCCTACTTATCATAAAATTTTAGTGATGATGTCATTTGCGAAGAATCAAACAAGATGATTTAGGTCCCTTTCTTCCTAGTTTCTATTCCAGTTACCTCACACTTTCAAATTTGGGATTTTTTCTCTCTCAAAAACGCAGGAGAGGTGCGCTTCATTTCATTTAGAGAGAAAAAAAGGAAGGGGCAAAAAACACCCCCTACCACTAAACACACACCACCACACACGCCCCCCGCTAAATGATAATGTTCCGTGGTGATCAAGATGCCTGTTCTAGATGGTAACACTGGGAGTTTTAACTAGTGATTATTGTTTCCAGAGGATGGATGTCTCGGTCAGGTATTAAACAACTCTGAAGTGATGTGGGAATGATACACCACGGTTTGATTTTTCATCACAAGCCTAATGGTACAATTTCTACCTAACAAAATTAGTTGTCAAATATGGAAAAGTTGACTGCATATTTTTCTAGGACCTCATGTATCTTGGAATGTACTCCCTCTGTAAACAAATATAAGACCGTTTAGATCACTAGTGTAGCATCGTTGCAGAACATTTTTTGTTTACAGGAATATACAAAATAATTTATGCATTGCATGTAGCAGTTTTCATTATTTCTAACTAATACTCTCATTGTTAAAAATCAACTCTTCTGATGAAGTTTTCCTTTGTTACAGTTATTTGGCCTTGGCCTATCAAATATATGCGGTTCATTCTTCTCTGCATATCCTGCTACAGGTAGAATATTAATCATATTTAATGGAAAATATCTGTGCTACTTCATTTATCTTCATTTCTACTCTATTCTTTACGTGAAAATCACGATGCTTAGTTACTCGCTAGGCTTTAGAAAGCTGATGATTATCAATGGATGTCCATGCAGGCTCCTTTTCTAGGTCTGCTGTGAATCATGAAAGTGGGGCAAAGACTGGATTGTCAGGAATCATAATGGGCATAATAATTTGCAGTGCTCTCTTGTTTATGACACCATTATTTACTGATATACCTCAGGCAAGATTACCAGTGTGTTGTTTGTTTGGTAGCACTCCTTCAGTTTATTTTGGCATGATAATACTCACTAAGTAACTATTGTTGGATTGCTCAATGGAGTTCTCCATCTGGGCACCTTCTTTGCATGTTGCTGTTCTGTACGCCTTTCTTCCATTGATGATATACATCAGTATAGATTAAATGTGATGCATAATTTCACTATATCTTAAGGCCCTTGCTAACTGTATCTTGTAGAACCTATTTAATGGTAAATTTTTCTAAAATTTCCTGCTGGAATCAAACTGTTATTGTAAATTTAGGCAAAATTAAGCTTTCACAATACAAGCCTTATATCGGTGGTGTATATTTATTTCACAATTTGAGTTCCAAGTGTGAATTTCCTCGCAAAAACAAGAGTCATGTTTGAGTTTAACATTTGCATTTTTTTGTTTTTAAACTATTAATGATATGAACAATATAGATTAGATATGATCCATCATATCACTAATCACTATACCTAAAGGCCCTTGATTAGTATACCTTTAGAACCTATTTGGAATGCTCATATTTTCCAAAATTTCCTGCTGGAAATGAACTGTTCTTGTAAAATTCTGGTAGAATTAAGCATGCATCATAAGCCTTGTATCTGTGGTGTATATTATTTCACAGTTTTACTTTTCTTGCAAAAAAGAAGAGATCAAGTTTAAGGCATTTGCAGATTTACTAGATCAAATTTATATACATCAGGTGTATAAAAAGGTTACAAACAAATATTTGCAATTTATCATGTTTAAGTTGAAACTCTTAAGAGACAAATTAATTGCACAATCTTGTTTGTTAGAATGTACCACTATGCAGAAATAGAATTTGTTAAGGTCCACTTTTTTAAAATGGACTAACAAAGTTTATTGGCAAACATGTCTTCAATTTCTTTCCAAATAAAATGTATATCTGCGTCATAGTATACCTGTGCTTAACGAGATCTAAGTGCTATATGCTTACTTACGTTTTCATCTCATTTTTCCCAGTGTGCATTGGCTGCCATTGTGATTTCTGCTGTCACTGGCCTGGTAAGGACATCTAAATGCTCATATTTGTACATACTGTGAACCACTGTTTTTAATTATTTGTACTACATTGTCAGCAGGCAATCATTAACTTCTGGTTGCCTGCTGCGCTGGCAATGTAGTACCTTTTCCCAATAAATAAAGCTATGTTTATTTCTTTCCAAATTACAGCGTACGGTTTCTGCTCTAATTTGCCATCTCAGTTCTTTATTGAGCTCTCTTTCTTCTAACGGTTCATTTTTGTATTGATTTAAATCATTTCGCACCTAATTTCTCATGGATATTGGGACTGTATTTAGGTAGATTATGAAGAGGCCATCTTCCTGTGGGGTATTGATAAGAAGGATTTCTTTCTGTGGGCGATGACGTTTGTTACAACCTTAACTTTTGGCATTGAGATTGGTGTCCTTGTTGGGGTAAGTACATGGAAAATTTTCAGATTTAGTATGGAGAAGAATCATTTATTTGATGGTAGCACTTTCCTTTGTAGGTCGGGTTCTCGCTGGCATTTGTAATCCATGAATCGGCAAATCCGCATATAGGTAAGTAATTGTACTAAACTAGACATGATGAGCACTTACAATCTGCTTGATAACAACACATCATTATTTCTCAAAGTCAGCAACCACCCTTGTGTCTCACCATGCTCTTCTATTGGACCTTTGATCTACTAGTATTTCTTCACTGGAGAGTTTGAATGATCTTTGCCATTGTTTTCAATTGTTTTTTTGTCAAGGGTTTTTATTGCTTGGTTTGACTTTGAGTCTGGTCTGCAGTATATATTTAATAGGTTTTATGGCCCATCTACAGCTGTTTTGGGCCGTTTGCCTGGCACCACTGTGTACAGGAATACATTGCAATACCCTGAGGCTTATACATACAGCGGGATTGTTGTTGTCCGTGTTGATGCGCCAATCTACTTTGCTAATATAAGTTACATAAAAGACAGGTCAATCTCTTCATCTGTTTAAGCAGTTTGTCTCATTAAGATTCTTTGTTAGCCTGTTGCCAGTTTAACCTTTCCAAAAAAAAAAGATGCAAGTTTAACCAAAATCCTTTATCAGGTTGCGTGAGTATGAGCTCAAACTCCCAAATTCAAACCGGGGACCTGATGTTGGAAGGGTGTATTTTGTGATCCTCGAAATGTCTCGTAAGCCCTTTATTTTCTGTTGCAATGTTTACATGGCGCAGACAACACTGCTGCCTGCAACTAATTATCTCATAAAAAGAATCTCAATTGTACTTGTCAAACTACCTAGATGAATGGACTAAAATGATGGAATTTTATTGGCATGCAGCTGTTACGTACATCGACTCGAGCGCTGTTCAAGCTCTCAAGGACCTGCACCAAGAATACAAAGCACGCGACATCCAGGTTCTTACTCTCAGCAGTTCTTCTATTCGCTAGTTCAGTACTCCATGAAAAGAAATAGTAAAGATGCCTGTGTGGAGCTAGCATTTCAAACCCTTGGAGGCTTTTTGATTGATTGCAGATTGCTATAGCGAACCCTAACCGGCAGGTGCATCTACTGCTGTCAAGAGCGGGCATCATCGACATGATTGGCGCAGGGTGGTGTTTCGTCCGAGTGCACGACGCGGTGCAAGTATGCCTCCAGCATGTGCAGAGCTCATCGTCGAATGCCATCAAGTTATCCCCACAGGCGTCTGGGAACTTGACTGAGTCTCCCAAGGCGCAGCAGCGGTATGGCTTCCTGAGGAACCTCTGGCAAGCACAAGACGGGAATGGGAGCGCCGGTGACGAGGCCCAGTCGTTGCTGCGCCAAAACCTTGTGTAGCCAATTGTATTTGTGTTGTTGTGTATGCATATAGACTGTTCAGGAAAAAAAATTAAGGATGTAATTAGTCAGTCCTCCCTTGTTTTGTTGTTAATAGAGTGGGAATTTAGGACTGTGTTGTAAAAATACAGTGTAGATACGTCAGTAGCATCTCTTGTCGAGTCACCAGTTATCTGTATAATAACAATGTAATCTGTATCACAACTCCACGGGGTAGCGATCTGGCTACCGTGAAAATTTGAGATTCTTGCAAGAGAAAAAAATGATGAATGTATATGCTGCTGCTGTTTCAGTTCTGTGGTCGATTCCTGTCCATATCCCCTCCATATCCCTCGCAGGTTTGGGATTCCTAAGGCCGCGCTTGGCATGAGAGTATTTTTATACATCTGTATTTATTTTACAGGTGTATAATACCGGTCACACTTGATTTTGAGTTCGAAAGAAAATGACCGACGAAGGTCTGTATAATTTACAGGGGTATTGCGCCGTGAAACGCCAATCCAATCAGGGTCTAAGGGTGTGTTTGGTAGCAGTTCCTACAATAGCATTGTTGTTCACCTTTGAGACATACTAACTGTAGACATGTTGAGTATATGCATTTGTTGTTATTTGGTAGCGATGTATGTGCTGAGATATTCAGGTGAGACTTTATTTGGTAGCTTGCATGTGTTTAGACCCCGATTTTTCAAAAATTCAAACAAATTTTAAAATTCTGAACATTTTTCTGAAATTTAAACAAAATTTTAAATTCTGAACATTTTTTAAAAAATCTAAAACATTTTGGAATTCCTTTTTTGAAAATTTATACAAAATTTGATACTTTGAACATTTTTTAAGAATTTAAAATTTATTTTAATTTTTTAGCCTTTTTTGAAAATTTAAACAATATTTGAAATTCTAAACATTTTTTTTACAAATTTAAACAAAATTTGAAAATCCAAACTTTTTTAAGAATTATTTTTTTGAAAATGTAAACTGATTTTAAAATTCTGGACATTTTTTGAGAATTGAAACAAAATTTGAAATTCCGAACATTTTTTGAGGGTTGGGGCGAGCATGGCTACCTCCATGCACCCTATCTGAGCGTGCTCGACTCAGCATGGTCGAGAGGCATTTTTGCATGAGATGGCATAGTCAAGGTGAGCCATACACCCTGCCAAACAGTCAAAAGTGGGTTCTATAGGGAACGTTTGAGCTCATGCACCCTACCAAACATACTCTAACTGAACAATCAGAGTACGCTGGAGCTCGTGAAATAAAGTTAACCTTTGTTTTATGTTGAGAAGAGATAGATAACTTGGGCAGCTGATGTCGGAGCATGTTTTACAATTAAGAAAAATTCACCCATGGTCCCCAAACTTGAGCTAGAGCTCACTTTTAGTACCCGTACTTCAAAATACCCGAAATATGGTGTCTCGATTTATCAAAGGGGTTCACCTACAGTCCCAAATATGGTTTTGTGTACATATCTACTGATTTGGCATTGGTCCACTAGATCCACTTGGGCGCTGACTGGCCACGTAGTCGCAACAGCTAGAATACGCGGGGAGCCGAGGTTTTTTTTTTTGCAAAATCGTGAGAACTAAAACCCCACCCACCCCTGGTTGGACCAGACCACATCCCCTCGCTCCCCCCTCACTCTCCTCTCCACCAACCCTAGTTCCCAAATCCGTCGCCGTAGCTAGGCACTGCCGCCACAACGATTGTCGCCGCATGCAGCCACTCCCGCCGCCGGCGACATCATCCTCATGTCATCTTCGAGCTCCATCCGCTCTAGACTGTTTGGCCGCTTAGTTTCTGTGCCTTTGACCGATTTCCCCGATTGTGGCGACGCCGTGAAATTCTACCGCTCTAGCACCGATGAGCACGATGGTTGGGTTTTCTACAAGTGCAGCAAGCACTCTGTAAGTGTGGCATGGTCATTTTGTTTGCCATTCTATTTGGTTTGTAGGTGTGTCCTGATTGACGATGATGTGTGCTTGATTTGTTTGCTCCGATGATGACCATGCCTAGTATAGTTTCAATCACATATGGTTCTAGCTACTGCTTGCTATGATTCATGCCCTGTTAAGTTGTTCAGTAGTTTAATTTTGGCCTATTTAACAAGACATGGCCTTGCTTTGGCCGATTTGTTTGCTCTATAAAGTAAAGATGCATTTTTTTCATTCCTAGGTCAGATGTGATTTCTGGTGCTAGGAGCTAGAATATGTGGAGCATCTGGTTGCAACTAGGGTTCTTATTGGTGATGCTGCTATTGATGCAATAGGTGCAGCAGAGGACAGGGGGGAGAACTTGAGAGGAAGAGGAGTGAATCAATGGAAGGAAGAAGCATAAGTGGAAGAGGCATAGCTGGAAGAGGCATTGCAAGCAGAGTTAATTTTGGCAGCCCTAGTGAGCAGAACGTTTCTACCAAGCAGCAAGCTACTGTGCTGCTTGGATTGGGTAGAGAGATCCTTCTAGTGCTGGAGCTGGTGATGGCTAGTGTTATGGTGCTTTATGTGCCGTGTTTCATCTTAATTATGAACAACTGAAGTGTTGATAGATGAATAGGTGTTTTAGGTGAAGTAGCCCTTAGTTAAGCAGACCAAAAGCCTTTGTTTGGTAAGGTTGTAATGGCTTTATTTTGGTTTGGCTGCATGATCAAGTGGCATAGTTGCTCCTGTTAGTATGGTTGTAATGAATTTATTTTTTTATGGTTGTAATGGATGATCTATCAAGTAATATGAAGACTATAGTATCATTGCTTCTTCTGCCAACATTTTGCCATTTGAAATTATTATCTTCAAAGCATAGATTGTTCTTGTCATCAGAAGAACAATCCATCTTATAGATTGTTTACTGAGACACTATATTAAATATCTTTAGTAGATAGCAATCTTGTTTTGATACTTCCTTATTTGGGTAGAAATGGAAGTAGCAAACATTGCTTGTTCCAAATCTAGAAGTAGCAATGTTCCAAATCTGGATGATGCACATGAGACAAAATAATGACTGACAAACTTCAGATAGGCAGACAACATAACTTCAGCAGTTCACTTAACTTAAGATAGGATAATTTGACTCACTAACATCTAAAAGCTTACTTAGCCCTAAATTAATTTAACCCAACACTGGTACGCGTCGGTGCTATATAAACGGTTTTTAACCCTTTTCCGCGATGGCATTTGGAACCGTCGCCTAGTGAGTGATGGTGATAGGGGGTCCTTCCCACACGACCCAGAAACCGTCAGGGATATGCCCTCCTGGCACACACGCTTGGCAAAATGAGTTCGTGTGCGACCGGCGAGCGCTCAAATACGGAAATATGTAAAGTAGAGCTAAAAAAAATACAATTATACAGGCGAAATTGTTTCCGGTCGCAAGTACATCCCACACAGTCAGTCCCCGCTAAACGTTTCCGTTCGTATGTACATCCCACACAGTCGCTGCAAGGAAAATATTTCCGTTCACAGGTATATCACACACAATTTTTCCCGTTAAATTGTGATAGCGTTGCCATTGCACACGATATTAACAATTTTATCGTTTGCGTTATTGAATACATCACACACGGTGCGTAGAAGAAATTGTGTGGCAAAGACTGTCCATCGCACACAGTTTTTATGTGGTAAACGTTTGCGCAAGGTGGCCTAACGCAAACAGTTTTCAAGAGAAGGTCGTGTGCGATTTTTCATTGATCCAACACAGTTTATTCCTAGAAACTGTGTGCGTTGTCTGAGATCATGGCCCATGGTATTTTCTGAATAACCGTTTGCAATAGCAAAACCCAATTAGCAGGCTAATTCGCCATTAGCAGGCTAATTGCCCTATTATTAATAATCTATTTATTAATCTAACTGACATTCATATTGAGCACATAATATATTTCATTTCCATATTAAGGAAGCAGGATTTCATAATTTAAATACATCTAAGTACAACATGATATAGCTTCAGCACTCAGCTACCCCATTACACAACTGCACCAACACCAAGTTTCACATGGAACATGTAGAACCTTTTGAAATTAGCATCATAGACGGTATATAGACAGATGCATCTCATCTGGAAAACTGCTGAAGCAGAAGGCGGATATTGAGCCTTCATTCATGTTTAAGGTCTTTACAACTTTAGGCCAGTGCCTGTGGATGATTGACCGTCCGTCCTTCATCCTCTTCAGGAATATTTCAATATTAAACCGTGGGTGTTGTATGAAAACCTTCCTCGCCTCCTGACCATAGAGGTGGTTTGAGAGGTAATCATCAGTGAACTACTTTGGAAAGGCCTGGAAACAAGGATGTGCATAAACATCTTCTCTATATTGGAAATGGGGCAAAGGAATAAAAAAAGCAAGGCATAATAGTTAGTACCATCTTGTAGTGAACTGATGTCTTTTTCATTGTGCAGACAAAAATCTTGTTGTTTTTTGTCGCTAATTTCTTTATCCTAACAATCTTTCTGAGTTTCTTGACTTGATTGATATTGATGGACAACTCATTTCCCAATATGCAAAAAGGGTCAAACAGTGGGTCAAAACCTTTGACAGCAGGACCTACATGTGCAAGACCAAATTGTTAAATACCTAAATATTAGAATGGTTCCTGCAATTGCACAATAATGTGCTGTTAGACAATGGACCATGCACGTGCTAACCTCGATTGTAAACCTCAGTGCTTCCCATTGTTTCCCTGCAACACATATAAGGTAGTTAGTCATCAGGTTAAGTAAGGGTTCACATGCTATTAGTAAAATATGTTGATGAAAAATAAGCACATTGCAGATTCATCAGATTAATTCAAACTACATGGAAAATCCATTTATCCGAACCAAGCATGATTAAGAATTAGAAAATATAGCACTTGTATATGTTTCTCATGTATTAAGTGCAGCCAAATTCAATTTATTCATCACATGCACAACAACACAAGATTCTACCCATGACAATTGGACATTGCATTGCAGAATTGAACCAAGCAGTTAACTAAACACCACAACAAGTGAACCAAACATTAATTGAGCACCACATTGCACAATATAACATACTCCTAATAGAAGATCAGATAGTTAACCAGACCAAGCATGCTTAACAACTTGGAAATATAGCAATTGTATTTGTTTCTCATGTATGTACTACAACCAAATTTAATTTATTCCTCACATGATATACAATAATAGAATGCACCCACAACTATTGAACATCGCATTGCGGAATTGAACCAAACGGTTAACTAAACACTACAACACAAATGAATCAAACGTTAACTGAGCAGCACATTACACAATGTATAACCAAACCAAACATGCTTAACAACTTGGGAATATAGCAATTGTATTCGTTTCTCATGTATTTCGTAAAGATAAATTCGATTTATTTCTCACATGGAAGACAATACAAAATTGCTGCCTGAAGAATTGAACATCACATTTGCAGAATTGAACCAAACAGTTAACTTAAGATGACAAATAATTAACAAAACAGTTAATAAGTGAGCACCACACTACACGACATATAGAACATATACATTAGAGCAACAGATTGCATGGTAAAATTAGATAGCACAATTCACTATAATTTGTGAAGGAAAGGCAGGAGCAGCACACACAACGGGTAAACCGAGCATGCTTAACCGACGTAGTTAGCAAATGGCAAGGTGCTCCTCCAAGATCTGGGGGTCGACACAAATGGCAGCCATCGCGACCTCATCCGCGCGTGCGGCCGTAATTTGCTTCTCCGCAGCCAAATGCTCCTTGAGATCATGCCTATACTACGCGCACCATGGCTTAGGGCGGCGATTATTTGGTGGAGGCGTCGGTGATTTGGATGGAAGGTGTCGCGCCGACGGTCGGGGCATGTGGGATGTGGAAGGAGGAGGATGATGGGGGTTGGGTGTGGATTACCTGCCTGGATAGACGAGGCCGAGCAGCGTGGAGGAGGGTCGTCGGTGAGGAGGCGGCGCTGCAAGCAAGGAGTTAAGGTTTCAACTTGAAAAGGAAGGTGGAAATAGGGAAAATGTGGCTTTTGGTAAGGGGGAGGGGCAGGGAGGTAGATATTTCCGCGGAAGCCGAAAATTTGGAATCGCTTCAGCGAAAAAACTAGCGCGCAAAGTGTCATCAGACACGGTCCCTTATTTAAAACTATGTACGATATGTGAACATCACAAACGATTCAGATAGCTTAACCCGTGTGTGATGAGTTTGAACGTCAAAAATTTTGGTCTGAATTTCCCTGGTTACAGTGGTCATCCACACATTGCATAATTTGGGTACACAAAGGAGACTATAGCACACTCACACTTCTTAGTCAAGCAAGTTCATCAATTAAACAGAGCTAGCTGACCTAAACATTACTCTAACAAATTAAAGACCAACACTCTTAATTAAAAAAACAAAGAGTACTACTACGGCTGGTGCTCGTCGATCTCCGCCGCCACCTCCATGTCCAGCTCGCGCCCAACAGTCTCCTAGGGAAGGGGCTCCATGGCCTCAATTGCACCATACTTGACAAGCATCTCGCCATCCGCATCCACCATATCTTTGGAATAGGACGCCACGAGCTGGGCGTGGGCGGCCGCGATCTAGGCTTTGGCGAGCTCCGTCATGGCAAGTTATGCCGCGCAGGAATGGACGGTTGCTCGAACTCTCTCGGCAATTGCCAACTCCTCGGTCGTGGGTTGCCGACCGTTGTCGGAGAAGCTTCGTTCAATTTGTGCGGTGACCGCCATGAGCTGTGTGTGAACGACCTCGACATGGTAGTGGGCGGCCTCCATCAGGGCTAAGGCCACCACTGTGGAACGGATAGTTGCTGTGCTGCTCTCGCCAGTTGCTATCCCCGAGGCAGATGCTGCCGCTGCCGCTGCCGCCTGAGAAGCAACAACGGCCGTTTGGGCTGCCTTGGCCCCCCGGACGCAGACTGCGGTTGCCCTCACGAAGCTTGTTAGCATGCGCCTGGCGGCCGCGGTCGCGCTCTCGCCGGAATGGGCCGCCGAAGTTGCCCACACGACGCGGGTCCACGTCCCCATCTTTCATCGGCGACGAATGAACAGTGAAATGATATTTGGAGAGTGAGCTAGTGTGCTTGACACGCCAGCTGTGGACTATAGCCGACGCACCTTCTCGCGTAAGCCATAGGCGTACTATACACCGACGATGCTCCATGATATTTTGTATTGCATCTCACACGGTTGGTGATAATAAATTGTGTGCGATCTACTTGATTTATCGTCTTGATTTGAATTACGTAATGAGGTCACAACCGCAAAGGATGGTGTTTGAATTGCTAGAACTTTTATCTGCAGTGAACATGCAACTATAGGTGTGTCGTCAAAAAAATTGGAATTATTCAGGGTTCGTTTGGACGTTTTTATACATTAACTTGGTTTTGTAGGCATTTCAGGTGCATAATTCAAATTTGAACTACATGCACATGCTCCAGTGCATATAAACGGGTTGAAAAATCAAATCTGTGTCCTTAGTTGCATGCTTAGGTCCTATTCAAGAAATGAGAATGAATGTCAAACACCCTGCCACCGTCACTCGGCCGCAAACATTGAGATACCTGGTTTTTAAATTTTAGTAAATCCAAAAACCGTCTGAAATTCATGAAACTTGACATGCTATCATGGAGCGGCATCAACATGTCGTGGTAGAAATTTTGTCCCATTTGGGACAGGTTTGGGTATAAGCTTCTCACAAACCAGAGCTTCTACAACAAACGTGATGGTTTCGGTAGGGAACGTGCCACCTTTGGGACGAAACGATATCTGTTGCCTCTTATTGCTTTCAAAAAAATTCGAGTGTCAACATAGAACAACAGGAGTGTTGTGTTTAATTTTGAAATTTTTCGAGGTTCGTTTGGACATTTTTATACATTAACTGGGTTTTCCACGCACTTTATGTGCATAATTCAAATTTGAACTACATACACATTCTCCAGTGCATATAAACTGGTTGAAAAATCAAATCTGTGTCCTTGCTTGCATGCTTAGGTCCCATGCAAGAACTGGAAATGAATTTCAAACGTGCTACCATCGTCACTCGACCGCAAACATTGAGATACCTGGTTTTTAAATTCTAGTGAATTCAAAACTCGTCTGAAATTCATGAAACTTGGCATGCTGTGGTAAAATTTGTGTCCCATTTGGGGCATGTTTGGATATAAACTTCTCGCAAACCAGAGCTTCTCACAACAAGCGTGATGGTTTCGGTAGGGAACGTGCCACCTTTGGGGATGAAACGATATCTGTTGCCTCTTATTGCTTTAATTTTTTTTCTAGTGTCAACATAGAACAACAGGAGTGTTGTCTTTAATTTTGGAATTTTTCGGGGTTCGTTTGGACATTTTTGTACATTAAATGGGTTTTCCAGGCATTTTATGTACATAATTCAAATTTGAACTACATGCACATGCTCCAATGCATATAAACTAGTTGAAAAATCAAATCCGTGTCCTTGGTTGCATGCTTAGGTCCCATGCAAGAATTGAGAATGAATTTCAAACACCCTGCCACCGTCACTCGGCCGCAAACATTGAGATACATGGTTTTTAAATTCTAGTAAATTCAAAACTCGTCTGAAATTCATGAAACTTGGCATGCTATCATGGAGCGGCATCAACATGCCATGGTAATTTTTTCCCATTTGGGGCAGGTTTGGGTATAAGCTTCTCACAAACCAGAGCTTCTCACAACAAGCGTGATGGTTTCGGTAGGGAACGTGCCACCTTTGGGGACAAAACGATATCCGTTGCCTCTTACTGCTTTCAAAAAATTTCGAGTGTCAACATAGAACAACAGTAGTGTTGTGTTTAATTTTGAAAATTTTCAAGGTTCGTTTGGACATTTTTATACATTAACTGGGTTTTCCAGGCATTTTATGTGCACAATTCAAATTTGAACTACATGCACATTCTCGAGTGCATATAAACTGGTTGAAAAATCAAATCTGTGTCCTTGGTTGCATGCTTAGGTCCCATGCAAGAACTGGAAATGAATTTCAAACGCGCTACCATCGTCACTCGACCGCAAACATTGAGATACCTGGTTTTTAAATTCTAGTGAATTCAAAACTCGTCTGAAATTCATGAAACTTGGCATGCTGTGGTAAAATTTGTGTCCCATTTGGGGCATGTTTGGATAGAAGCTTCTCGCAAACCAGAGCTTCTCACAACAAGCGTGATGGTTTTGGTAGGGAACGTGCCACCTTTGGGGACGAAACGATATCTGTTGCCTCTTATTGCTTTAAATTTTTTTCTAGTGTCAACATAGAACAACAGGAGTGTTGTCTTTAATTTTGGAATTTTTCGGGGTTCGTTTGGACATTTTTGTACATTAAATGGGTTTTCCAGGCATTTTATGTACATAATTCAAATTTTAACTACATGCACATGCTCCAATGCATATAAACTAGTTGAAAAATCAAATCCGTGTCCTTGGTTGCATGCTTAGGTCCCATGCAAGAATTGAGAATGAATTTCAAACACCCTGCCACCGTCACTCGACCGCAATCATTGAGATACCTGGTTTTTAAATTCTAGTAAATTCAAAACTCGTCTGAAATTCATGAAACTTGGCATGCTATCATGGAGCGGCATCAACATGCCATGGTAATTTTTTCCCATTTGGGGCAGGTTTGGGTATAAGCTTCTCACAAACCAGAGCTTCTCACAACAAGCGTGATGGTTTCGGTAGGGAACGTGCCACCTTTGGGGACAAAACGATATCCGTTGCCTCTTACTGCTTTCAAAAAATTTCGAGTGTCAACATAGAACAACAGGAGTGTTGTGTTTAATTTTGAAAATTTTCAAGGTTCGTTTGGACATTTTTATACATTAGCTGGGTTTTCCAGGCATTTTATGTGCATAATTCAAATTTGAACTACATGCACATTCTCGAGTGCATATAAACTGGTTGAAAAATCAAATCTGTGTCCTTGGTTGCATGCTTAGGTCCCATGCAAGAAATGAAAATGAATTTCAAACACTCTACCACCATCACTCGACCGCAAACATTGAGATACCTGGTTTTTAAATTCTAGTGAATCCAAAACTCGTCTGAAATTCATGAAACTTGGCATGCTATCATGGAGCGGCATCAACATGTTGTGTTAAATTTTTTGTCCCATTTGGGGCAGGTTTGGATATAAGCTTCTCGCAAACGAGAGGTTCTCACAACAAGCGTGATGGTTTCGGTAGGGAACGTGCCACCTTTGGGGACGAAACGATATCTGTTGCCTCTTATTGCTTTATTTTTTTTCGAGTGTCAACATAGAACAACAGGAGTGTTGTCTTTAATTTTGGAATTTTTGGGGTTCATTTGGACATTTTTGTACATTAACTGGGTTTTTCAGGTATTTTATGTACATAATTAAAATTTGAACTACATGCACATGCTCCAATGCATATAAACTAGTTGAAAAATCAAATCTGTGTCCTTGGTTGCATGCTTAGGTCCCATGCAAGAATTGAGAATGAATTTCAAACACCCTGCCACCGTCACTCGGCTGCAAACATTGAGATACCTGATTTTTAAATTCTAGTAAATCCAAAACTCGTCTGAAATTCATGAAACTCGGCATGCTATCATGGAGCGGCATCAACATGCCATGGTAATTTTTTCCCATTTGGGGCAGGTTGGGTATAAGCTTCTCACAAACCAGAGCTTCTGACAACAAGCGTGATGGTTTCGGTAGGGACCATGCCACCTTTGGGACGAAACGATATCCGTTGCCTCTTATTGCTTTCAAAAAAATTCGAGTGTCAAGATAGAACAACAGGAGTGTTGTGTTTAATTTCGGAATTTCTCGGGGTTCGTTTGGACATTTTTATACATTAACTAGGTTTTCCAGGCATTTTATGTGCATAATTCAAATTTTAACAACATGCACATGCTCCAGTGAATATAAATTGGTTGAAAAATCAAATTTGTGTCCTTCGGTGCATGCTTAGGTCCCATGCAAGAAATGGGAATGAATTTCAAACACCCTGCCACCGTCATTCGACCGCAAACTTTGAGGTACTTGGTTTTTAAATTCTAGTAAATCCAAAACTCGTCTGAAATTCATGAAACTTGGCATGCTATCATGGAGCGGCATCAACATGTCATGGTAAAAAATTTGTCCCATTTGGGGCAGGTTTGGGTATAAGCTTCTCACAAACCAGAGCTTCTCACAACAAGCGTGATGGTTTCGGTAGGGAATGTGCCACCTTTGGGGACGAAACAATATCTGTTGCCTCTTATTGCTTTCAAAAAATTTCGAGTGTCAACATAGAACAATATGAGTGTTGTGTTTAATTTTGGAATTTCTCGGGGTTCATTTGGACATTTTTATACATTAACTGGGTTTTCCAGGCATTTTATGTGCATAATTCAAATTTGAACTACATGCACATTCGCAAGTGCATATAAACTGGTTGAAAAATCAAATATGTGTCCTTGGTTGCATGCTTAGGTCCCATGCAAGAAATGGGAATGAATTTCAAGCGCCCTACCACCTTCACTCGACCGCAAACATTGAGATACCTAGTTTTTAAATTCTAGTAATCCAAAACTCGTCTGAAATTCATGAAACCTGGCATGCTATCATGGAGCGGCATCAACGTGTTGTGGTACAAATTTTGCCCCATTTGGGGCAGGTTTGGGTATAAGCTTCTCACAAACTAGAGCTTCTCACAACAAGCGTGATCGTTTCGGTAGGGAACATGCCACCTTTGGGGACGAAACGATATCTGTCGCCTCTTATTGCTTTCAAATTTTTTTGAGTGTCAACATAGAACAACAAGAGTGTTGCATTTACTTTTGGAATTTTTCGGGGTTCTTTTGGACATTTTTGTACATTAACTGGGTTTTCCGGGCATTTTATATGCATAATTCAAATTTGAACTACATGCACATTCTCCAATGCATATAAACTAGTTGAAAAATCAAATCTGTGTCCTTGGTTGCATGCTTAGGTCCCATGCAAGAATTGAGAATGAATTTCAAACACCTTGGCACCGTCACTCGGCCGCAAACATTGAGATACCTGGTTTTTAAATTCTAGTAAATCCAAAACTCGTCTGAAATTCATGAAACTTGGCATGCTATCATGGAGCGGCATCAACATGCCATGGTAATTTTTCCCATTTGGGGCAGGTTTGGGTATAAGCTTCTCACAACAAGCGTGATGGTTTCAGTAGGGAACATGCCACCTTTGGGGACAAAACGATATCTGTTGCCTCTTATTGCTTTCAAAAAATTTCGAGTGTCAACATAGAATAACAGGAGTGTTGTGTTTAATTTTGGAATTTGTCGGGGTTTGTTTGGACATTTTATACATTAACTGGGTTTTCCAGGCATTTTATGTGCATAATTCAAATTTGAACTACATGCACATGCTCCAGTGCATATAAAAAAATGAAATGTGTGTCCTTCGGTGCATGCTTAGGTCCCATGCAAGAAATGTGAATGAATATCAAACACCCTGCCACCATCATTCGGCCGCAAACATTGAGATACTTGGTTTTTAATTCTAGTAAATCCAAAACTCGTCTGAAATTCATAAAACTTGGCATGCTATCATGGAGCAGCATCAACATGCCGTGGTAAAATTTTTGTCCCATTTGGGGCAGGTTTGGGTATAAGCTTCTCACAAACCAGAGCTTCTCACAACAAGCGTGATAGTTTTGGTAGGGAACGTGCCACCTTTGGGGACGAAACGATATCTGTTGCCTCTTATTGCTTTCAAAAAATTTCGAGTGTCAACATAGAACAACAAGAGTGTTGCCTTTAATTTTGGAATTTTACAGGGTTCATTTGGACATTTTTGTACATTAACTGGGTTTTCCGGGAATTTTATATGCATAACTCAAATTTGAACTACATGCACATGCTCCAATGCATATAAACTAGTTGAAAAATCAAATCTGTGTCCTTGGTTGCATGCTTAGGTCCCATGCAAGAATTGAGAATGAATTTCAAACATCCTGGCACCGTCACTCGGCCGCAAACATTGAGATACCTGGTTTTTAAATTCTAGTAAATCCAAAACTCGTGTGAAATTCATGAAACTTGGCATGCTATCATGGAGCGGCATCAACATGCCATGGTAAAAAAATTCCCATTTGGGGCTGGTTTGGGTATAAGCTTCTCACAACAAGCGTGATGGTTTCGGTAGGGAACATGCCACCTTTGGGGACAAAACGATATCCGTTGCCTCTTATTGCTTTCAAAAAAATTCGAGTGTCAACATAGAATAACAGGAGTGTTGTGTTTAATTTTGGAATTTCTTGGGGTTTGGACATTTTTATACATTAACTGGGTTTTCTAGGCATTTTATGTGCATAATTCAAATTTGAACTACATGCACATGCTCCAGTGCATATAAATTGGTTGAAAAATCAAATATGTGTCCTTCGGTGCATGCTTAGGTCCCATGCAAGAAATGAGAATGAATTTCAAACACCCTGCCATCGTCATTCGGCCGCAAACATTGAGATACTTGGTTTTTAAATTCTAGTAAATCCAAAACTCGTGTGAAATTCATAAAACTTGGCATGCTATCATGGAGCAGCATCAACATGCCGTGGTAAAATTTTTGTCCCATTTGGGGCAGGTTTGGGTATAAGTTTCTCACAAACTAGATCTTCTCATAACAAGTGTGATGGTTTCGGTGGGGAACGTGCCACCTTTGGGGACGAAACAATATCCGTTGCGCATTTATTGATTTCAAAAAATTTCTAGTGTCAACATAGAACAACAGGAGTGTTGTCTTTAATTTTGGAATTTTTCGGGGTTCGTTTGGACATTTTTATACATTAACTTGGTTTTGTAGGCATTTTATGTGCGTAATTCAAATTTGAACTACATGGACATGCTCCAGTGCATATAAATTGGTTGAAAAATCAAATCTGTGTCCTTGGTTGCATGCTTAGGTCCCATGCAAGAAATGAGAATGAATTTTAAATACCCTGCCACCGTCACTTAGCCGCAAACATTAACATACTTGGTTTTTTAAATTCTAGTAAATCCAAAACTCGTCTGAAATTCATGAAACTTTGCATGCTATCATGGAGCAGTATCAACATGCCGTGGTAAAAAAATTATCCCATTTGGGGCAGGTTTGGGTATAAGTTGCTCACAAACCAGAGCTTCTCACAACAAGCATGATGGTTTCGGTAGGAACATGCCACCTTTGGGGATGAAACGATATCTTTTGCCTCTTATTGCTTTCAAAAATTTTCTAGTGTCAATATAGAACAACAGGAGTGTTGTGTTCAATTTTGGAATTTTTCGGGGTTCGTTTGGACATTTTTATACATTAATTGGGTTTTCTAGGCATTTTATATGCATAATTCAAATTTGAACTACATGCACGTGCTCCAGTGCATATAAATTTGTAGAAAAATCAAATCTTTGTCCTTCGGTGCATGCTTAGGTCCCATGCAAGAAATGGGAATGAAGTTCAAACACCACGGCATTGTTGATTGCCGGCAAAACGTTGAGTTACTTTGCTTTTAAATTCTAGTAAATCCAAAACTCGTCTGAAATTCATGAAACTTGGAATGTTATAATGGAATGGCACCCGACATGCTGTGGTATTTTTGGTGTCCATTTTGAGAGAAGGCGCAGTCGAGTAATAGCCAACAAAGGCATTTTGAAACAAATAGCTGCCACTCTAACATCTCAAACGTTTTGTATAATTTGAATTGTGTGCTTTCTGGTAACCATTCACATGACGCCATGCCTCACTCTTTTAATGGCTAGGAGGTGCCGTGCGGACATGTGCTTGAGTTCTTGACTAAACGGGAGGCATGCGAGCTGTACTCCAATACGGAGGCTCACTGGGAAGCATGCAAGTTGTACGCCGCGCAGGCTCACCGGGAAGCGAGCCCTTTGTCTTCCATGGCCGCCCGCCTTGATCGCATACTCTACATTAATGGCGCCCAAGCCGCAGTTTAATACAGTTTTTAAATATAAAACACTCACCACAAACATTTTAGTTAGAACACCCGTATGCAAAACCGATAACTTCCCCAAGAAACCAAGGGAAAATGTGCCTAGCAGGATTTGTGCAGCTCTTGATCGCAAACGTTTTAGTTAGAACACCCGTATACAAACCGACAACTTCCCAACCACGTACAAACAATTTGGTAAGATTTGCATCTGTCATATTGGGTATGTTGCCATTTGTCAAACTGGAAAGATTGACATTTGTTGATCTAGTAACATTGCCATTTGTCAATCCTTGTAACACTACGATTTGTCAACATATGCAGCTAGAAATCACTAGCACTATCTAATTTTTGCAACTAAAATTCAGTAATTAAGCATAGATTTCATTCATAGATTAAGTAGTCGTTCTTAATTTATACAAACAGTTCAACTCGACAGCTGAACCGACCAAACTTTTCCCCAACTATTGCCAACCACGTACTGAAATAGCTTATTCAACTATATATACTAGCTAATTTTAAGTATGTTGTACAGTTCCACCACACATCTATAGTCAGATGAACTGAACAAAATAGCCCCTAAATACTACTACTACGGAGGGGCTTTGTGCTACTTCCGGCAGCATCTCCTCTGCCGAGCGCGCTCAGTAAGAGGCAGAGGAGGAGGAGGCCGACGAGCTGGACAAATGCAATACGGTGCCTGCCGCTGCTGCATGTTCAGTGATGCTCGCTAGCTCGAACGCACACTACCGCTACAGATGACCCCTCTCGAAGCGGTCGGACTGCTCGTAGATCTCCCGATTCTTCGCCTCCGCGTCGGTGTGTGTTGTGGCCACGGCTGCAGTAAGGCTCTTCCCACAGGAACTCGATGTAGCACGCAAGGTCGCTAACGCACGTGCGGGCCTCCACCTCCACCTTCCTCCTTTGGGCGGTGGTGGCGGAGCGGGTGATGATCCCGGCGGTCGACGGTGGGCTGGCTGCCACGACGGCCACATCCCACCTTCGGGCCACGGTGGCGGAGCGGGTGATGGACGACAGTGGGGTGGCGGCCACGACGGCCACCTCCCGCCTATAGTCCGCGGCGGTGGAGCGGGCGATGGCCCTGGCTTTCGACGGTGGTGTGGCGGCAACGGCGGCCGGCAACAGCTACCGACGGGCAGTGGCGGCGGAGCGTGTGGTGGGTGTTTTGCGCATACCCAACAGGGACGCCACGCGCACTACACTACGCCGAGGACTGAACCCCCGCCGCAGTGTAGACTCCTAGCTGGAGCTATCCTCTGATGACGGTGGAGTGGTTGAGCGATGACGACGGACCGGTGCCATTGGCGATTGTGGGAGAAGCAAACGAGATAAGCTACATGGAGGGAGGGGGAAATGGGACGCAGGACTCACCGGCCATGAGGGTTTATATAGCAGGCCGGTAAGCATTGGGATTTTGGGGGATTTCACCAAGTCAGGCGGGAAGCTTGCGCGGGAACCTGCGAGGTTGCGCGGAACGGGCTCACCGACAATTCATTGGACCGTTTGGCCAAAAGAATGCCCCCTCACGCTGCGCAAGCTTGCGCTGTAAGCCATCTGCGGCAGCGGGGTAACAAGACGTGCGAGAGGAGGATGAAAGGACACATACACATACAATTAATACAAAAAACATTTTCGATTTAATTACCTACTATACCCCCGTCCCGGTTTATATGTAGGATTTAACTAATAAAATACGAATGCATGTCGCCAAAGATTATATCGTTGGATTCATATTTGAACATAGTTTCCAGTTATACAATTTTCGTAACATGCATTAACACTTTTTGGTTAAATTTAAGGTTATATACCAGCAAGCGTTTGCCCGCAACACACACGGATTATTGTAGGATCGAGAAGAGGTGTCTAGAGGGGGGTGATTAGACCCTCAACAAAGAAAAGTAGCAGTTTTTAATTTCTTTAAGTTAAGGTGGAGTTTTAGCACAAGTTTAAACATTCATGATACATTTCAATCAAGCATGGCAAGAGTATATGAGCAGTGGAAAGTAAAGCATGCAACTTGCAAGAAAGTAAGGGGATGGGATTGGAGTGTGCAAACACAATTGGAGACACAGGAATTTTTGGCGTGGTTCTGATAGGTGGGGCTATCGTACATCCACAATGATGGAGATTTCAACCCACGAAGGGTAACGGTTGCACGAGTCCACGGAGGGCTCCACCCACGAAGGGTCCATGAAGAAGCAACCTTGTCTATCCCACCATGGCCATCGCCTACAAAGGACTTGCCTCACTTGGGTAGATCTTCACGAAGTAGGCGATCTCCTTGCCCTTACAAACTCCTTGGTTCAACTCCACAATCTTGACGGAGGCTCCCAAGTGACACCTAACCAATCTAGGAGACACCACTCTCCAAAAGGTAATAAATGGTGTGTTGATGATGAACTCCTTGCTCCTGTGCTTCAAATGATAGTCTCCCCAACACTCAACTCTCTCTCATAGATTTGGATTTGGTGAAAAGATGATTTGAGTGGAAAGCAACTTGGGGAAGGCTAGAGATCAAGATTCTTGTGGTTGGATTGGAATATCTTGGTCTCAACACAAGAGTAGGTAGTTCTCTCACATAAAATGAATGGTGGAAGTGTAGGCACGTTCTGATGGCTCTCTCCACGAATGGAGGATGGGTGGAGGGGTATATATAGCCTCCACACAAAAACTAGCCGTTACACACAATTCACCAAACTCGGTGGGACTAAATCGAGAAACTCGGTCAGACCGGTATGGTTCAAAATGTGAACGTTAGAGTTTTCGGTGGGACTGATATGATCAACTCAGTGGGACCGGTGTGCTAGGGTTAGGGTAAAACCTCAACTCGGTTTGACCGGTTACACAAACTCGGTGGGACCGATTTTGGTAATAAGCAAAACAGAGAGTTGGTCAAGCAAACTCAGTGGGACCAATTGCATATCTCGGTGAGACCAAAATAATTGCAACAAGCAACAAAGAGTTTGAAAGCCCATCTCGGTAAGACTAAGATCCCATCGGTGAGACCGAACCGATTAGGGTTTCTGGCAGTGGCTATGTCAAGTGAACTCGGTGGTGCTGAATAGATCAAATCAGTGGGACCGAGTTTGACTTTTGGTTTGGAACATATGTGGAAATGAAAAAGTGGTTGAGGGCTTTGGAGCATATCACTAAGCACTTTGAGCAAGCAAGCCATTAAGCAACACCTCACCCCCTTTTAATAGTATTGGCTTTTCTTATGGACTCAATGTGATCTTGGATCACTAAAATGAAAATGAAGAGTCTTGAGCTTTTGCCAGTCTTTGTCCTTAGCTTCTTGAAAGGGTTCCACATCCTCTTGTCCATGCCACTCCACTATTGAACTCATCTGAAATATACTAGGTAGAAGTATTAGTCCAACAAGAGATATGTTGACATTAATTACCAAAATCACCCAGGGAGCACTTGTGCTTTCACTTATTCCATCACAAACAGCTTGGATGGATCAACTGTATGCCACGTATCACACATGCAACTCTAATCTGATTCATGCTTGATGTCTCTGACATCACTCACACAGTTCGTCTTATTTTCCACATATCACTGTGCCGGCCTCTGCTCACGTCCCTCGGCAAGCTCTGCTCGCCGTTAGGCGCCGCAGAGCACTGTGCTCGCTGTTAGGTGCCGCGGCGTGCTCTGCTTGCGTCCGTTGGCGCGCTCTGCTCGTGTCCGTCGGCGCGCTCAGCTTGTGGACAACTTTTCCTTGCGTGTTCAATTTATATATGCATATATATATGGTTGCTCGCCGTTGAGGCAACAGCGGAGCGCTCTGCTCGCGTCCCTCTATGCGCACTCTGCCAGCGGTTGGGCGTGCGCACGATCACGTTGGGGCCCCCATATGCATGCGGTTGCGCCGCGTGCGTTGCCACACGATGCAGTTACATGCGACATGATGGAATTACGCGCTGCAAATTAGAACTACCATCAGGGCCTACCGATATTCCTGGCCGTCCGGCTTCCCCTTTAATTACCGCAGCCATTATAACCTTAGTCTCTTCAAGCTTTCGATCGTGCCCCACAACACAACAAGCACACCCATGATGACACATAGAGAGGGGGTGTCTAGCGGCGCTCCAATGGAGTTTGGAGAGCATAGAGTGGAGACCCACGCGAGGGAGATAGATCTCTCAATGGTGTACACCATTGACCCGGCCGTGGTGGACGATTACTTCAACAACGTTGAACAGTTGCTTGCTCGAGACAAGTACAAGGTGGTCGACATCGACCTCCAGTACACCGTCGGTAGTCCCGACATAGATCATAAGGTTGCCGTCGCCCAATTGTGCGTGCGCCATCATGTCCTCATCTACCACTACTGCATTGGCCACAGAGCCTTGCGACCATTTCAACAGGTTTGTCAACAGCACCGACTACAAGTTCGCCATGGTGGAAACCACCGATGATGTAAAAGCGCTCAGTGTTACGGGCTTGGCCTGCAAGAACCTTGTCGAAATCCATGACCACTACAAGGTCTGGGGCACCATGAAGAAGGACTCCCTGGTCGAACTCGCCTCGGCCATCATCGACCCCTACTACGAGAAGATGAAGCAGGATGCCCAGAGAACAAGTCCCCTATCCTGGCACAGGGCCTGGATGTGGCAACCGGATGAAGCTCACCTCAGGTTCGCGGCCAAGAGCGTGTACACATGCTATGAGATTCACAGGCGGATCGTTGACATGAGGAAGTGCCTCGTTACCCAAATCGACGAGCCCGGATCGAGCCACAAGCAGAGCAAGCGTCACAAGAAGTATATGATGACCAGATGATCATTTATGCTAGTTAATCATGCATGTAATATATAGTTTACTTAATTGGTGTGTGTGGAAATGTCATGTGTGTAGTAGCTACCCATGTAATTATGCATGTAATAGTTTACTTTGGTGTGTGCAAATGCCATGGTTGTAGTAGCCAGCTATGTAAGTGGATGTTTAATTTGGTTATGCAACCATGTCCTTATAAGTGTGTATATAATATATGTGTTTTTGTTCTGTATGCAATCCCATCGCACAACACACACGTCTTATTAGCAGCAACCGTCTGTGTTCTTATCGGTCTTCGCACACATTTCTGATTACAGACCTGTTTGCCGCGTATCACACACATCTTGTTATATTGAACAATTTCTGTTCTCTTGTCTCAACACAAATAGTTCATCCGAGTGAACCGCATGCCGTATATCGCACACACCTTGATCTGGCTGACCGTTTCTTTTGTGTTGCCTAATCACAAACAGTTCATCCGAGTGAACCGTATGTTGTATATCACACACACCTCCATCTAGCTGCCCGTTTCTTTTGTTCCTCCTCGTCGCAAACAGTTAATTGAATTGAACCGTATGCCCTGCATTGCACACGCTATCGGTGTCAAAACCTGTGGATCTCGGGTAGGGGGTCCCAAACTGTGCATCTAAGGCCGATGGTAACAGGAGACGGGGGATACAATGTTTACCCAGGTTTGGGCCCTCTCTATGGAGGTAATACCCTACTTCCTGCTTGATTGATCTTGATGAATATGAGTGTTACAAGAGTTGATGTACCACGAGATCATAATGGCTAAACCCTAAAAGTCTAGCCTGACTATGATTATGAGGATATGTCTATGGAGCTAGCCCTTCAGTTTATATAGACACAGGAGGGATCTAGGGTTACATAAGGTCAGTTACAGATAAAGGAATCTTCATATTTGATCGCCAAGCTTGCCTTCCACGCTAAGGAGAGTCCCATCCGGACACGGGCAGAGTCTTCGGCCTTTGTATCTTCACGACCCATCAGTCTGTCCCATATCCAATAGATCGGACGTCCGAGGACCCCTTAGTCCAGGACTCCTTCAGTAGCCCCTGAACCAGACTTCAATGATGAGGTATCCGTTGCGCAAATTGTCTTTGGCATTGCAAGGCGGGTTCCCCTTTCCTAATACTTCAAGATAGTCTTCGGATGAAACGAACGTGTTCGGATCTGCAACACAAGTACCACACACACAGCTGTAGAGAATATAATATTTCACGAGTCCCATCTACTGACAACTTTTTGCAAGATGACATCATGTCTGTCCGATCATTATATCGAACCGTTTTTGTCTGCCATTCCACGTTTCGAGATGCGTTTTCCATTGGCATGTCTTGTCAAAGCAGAGATCGTGTCCCCTTATCGCGGGATTCTCATCAATATGGGCGTGGGTAATCCAACCGTGCCGTTTGCACATCCCTTGGGAATAGGTGAGTTCTAGGGCGAGTGGGGAGGCGTTCGATATTCACTGCCTTTATAAGGAGATAAGGACTCCCTTTCTTCACCCACGCCTTCTATCTTCCTATGCCCTTCCATTCGTGAGCTCCAGCGCCCAAGTTCTCATCTTCCCCCACTCGAGAACTCCCTTTCTTCACCCACGCCTTCTATCTTCCTATGCCCTTCCATTCGTGAGCTCCAGCGCCCAAGTTCTCATCTTCCCCCACTCAAGCAAGCTCTCAACCATGTCCGGATCCGGAGGTCAAGGCAAGTGGATGGCCTCCTCCGTCAAGGAGAAGGATATTACTGAGCTTCGGGCGGCCGGGTATCTGGCGAAGGAAATCGCCCACCGTCTTCCAGCCAAGGGGCAAGTCGTCCCTACACCGAAGCCCAACGAGAGGGTGGTATTCATCCCTCATTTCATCCGCGGGCTAGGGTTTCCACTCCACCCTTTCATCCGCGGGCTGATGTTCTATTACAAGCTAGACTTCCATGATCTAGCCCCGAAATCTTTCCTCAACATCTCGGCATTCAATGTCATGTGTGAGGTCTTCCTCCGCATCCAACCCCACTTCGGGCTGTGGCTCAAGGTCTTCAACATGAAGCCGAAGGTGGTGGATGGCTAGCACGCGGAGTGCAGAGGCGCCATGGTGAGCAAGCTGACCAACGTCTCCTGGCCAAAAGGTACTTTCGTGGAGACTATCAAGGAGTGGTAGAAACTGTGGTTCTACATCACAGAACCCCGCGGTGCCACCTGGGCCGCGGCTGCCGAATTCAACTCTGGAGCTCCAATGCGGCTCAGCTCCTGGATTGAGAAGAGCCCGAATTGGTCTTCTTCATATGAGCTGATAGTGCTGCAAATGCGCATTCAAAGCATGGTGGATAAAAACATCAAGCTCGTTGACATAATCCAAGTGATGCTAGTTCGCGGGATCCTCCCATGCCAAAGCCAAAGCCACCCTTTATGGGAATTCAATTCGAAGAAGCACCAAACTCTGGAAAGGCTCTTCGGAACCACCCACGAAGATGCCTGGAAGTTGCTCTTCAAAGGCAACGAGATGCTGCCAGCCATAGATTCAGACCGCGGGCACGACATTACCCACCCCGCCAATGAGGTAATCCTTTAACACATCCTCTACTTGCTTATTTCAAGGAGGATATATGAACTTTTATTATCATTGCTTTTTCAAGAATGGACGGAGAGGGCGAAGCGGATTCGGTGTCCGGCTCCGCTACTCAAGGAACCAATCATCCCGCGCCTGGCGAATATGCTGGTACCGGCGCCCTATACGGCGTTGGAGAAGAAGGCCAAGAAGAAGGCCAAGGGGGTCCGGAGCGGCCCCTGCCGCAAGGGCACTTCGGACGTGACGTTCGAAGACAAGACCCGCTCCTTCGCCACCAAAGACGAGGAGGAGGAGGAGGAGGAGCAGGAGGAGGAGGAGGAGAGCGACTCTCCCCCTGATGGGGGGAGGAAGAAGAGGGCGGCCTCCACAAATCTGGAGGCAGAGGCGCCCAAGAGGGGGAAAGCCCCCCTTGTGGATAACTCCGCATGGGACGTCGATAGCATCCCAGAGCGAAGCCCCCGGACCAAGCCCCTGACCGCATCGTGAGTACTAAGATCCCGCACTTGTCTATTTATCCGGCCTCTCCACTTTATGGTATTAATATGGTTAATCATGTTATTGCAGTCCGGCACACGACAGCTCCCAACAATCCTCGTCAAGAGGCTCGTTGGATTCAAAGGCAATGGCCAGCAAGACACCGCGGGCCGCTTACTCTCCCAAGGCCAAGGGAGACGACGAGGTGCTGTCCCAAAGGACCTTCCCAGGCCAGGGAGAGGTTCAGGAGGCCGTCATGGTGGCGCCGGAGGGCAAAACCTCAGCCGCCGGACACATGGGGGAACAGACCCCCATGGAGACTGACGATGGGGCCATGCTTAATTCGGCCCCCATCCGAGCATGGATCCGGAGACCCATACGGCCTCAGAGTCCTACAAGCAGCCTCCTTCAAGAGAAGGAGGCGTGCCCATCCCACCGGTGACCTCTGTCCAACCAAAGGCGCCGGATAATCTATTGGAAGCACTACGAGGTGCTTCCATTGTGGAAGAACACCGTATCCTTATGGGTACGGTGATTGAGAAGGTTCAGTTCATCAAGAGCGGACTGACCGAAGCCTGCAGCGGCCTGCTGACAGGTTTTGAGGTAAGCGGTGTAATAGGGAAAATCCCAATATAGACAATAGCCCCTGAGATACTGTCCGGTGTTCGGAAAGAAAAGATGGATAGGGGATCAATTAAACTTCGCAAGAAACTAACTAAAATGTGTCTGATGTGAATAAGCAGGCGTCGTTGCTGGTCGCAACCTCAGATACTGCCGAAGTCTCCGGACTGAAGCAGAGACTGGAGCGGGCCGAGGAGGAGCTCGACCAAGCGAGGAAGCAACTGGAAGACCAACAAGGTATGTAATGACTCGCTATATATTCTAAAAGAAGAAATGACGTATATTGACCATAGTGTCATGATATGTGTAGGAGCGACGACCAAGGTCGAGGCCCTTAAAAAGGCCCTGGCCGAGGCCGAGGGGAGAGCTGTCAAGGAGCAGGCCGTTCGTAAGAAGCTTAAGGCCCGGCTGAACGAGGTCCAGCAAGAGCTCCAGGACGCTGTGAAGAAGTATGAGACCTTGGAGGGCGATGTTTCGGCTCGAGAGGCCGAACTCGCAAAGGCTCGTCAAAGCACGGAAGCGGCCCGGGTTGAGGCCCAGGGTGCCCTCCAGGAGATCCGGGAGGCCAAGAAGATCGCGGCGGGTAAGGCGTTTAGTATGCAAAGCAAGTATGTGAAGAAGAAGTATTTCTTCCTAACCTGGATTCGGAGTTCTCCAGGGGCGTTTGCAGATCTGCCACACAGTGTGTCCAATGCTGTGGAGTTCTTCTGAGCCGAAGAAGGGAGCTCAATGGAGAAACTGTTCTGGTCGCAATACCTTGCCCCAGAGCATCTAGTGCCCTTCACCGATCAGCTGAAACAGCTGGTCGAGCTGCATAGGGTGGCCGAACTGGCCATGAAGGATTTGATAATCCAGCTGTGGCCTATCAAAGCTATGCCCGGCAGCTACTTCGGGCTCGTGAAGCGGCTGGTGAACGCCTGTCCTCGGCTAGACATCATCAAGTGATCGGCCTGCATTGAAGGTGCGCGCATGGCCTTCGCCCGCGTCAAGGTGTGGTGGGCGAAGATGGACGTCGTCAAGCTGACGACCGAGGGGCCGCCAGAGGGCAAGGAGCACTGCATGCCCGAGCGGTATTTTGCAGATGTCCTGGAGGGGTCTCGCATTGTAGCAACGCAATGTGCGCAAGATGTTATTTTCGAATGAATACATTCATGTTGTCTTTGCCTTGTATTATGAAACAAAATAGTTATGTAATATAATGTTTTGCTATTTAAAGAATTTATCCCCCTGTGCGGCCGTGTTATGTGAAATCTGAGAGTTGGCCAGTCGTCGGCTTCTGCCCCCACGTAGGAAATACGGGGGTGTTCGGGATGTAATCTAAACACTCTTTATCCAATTGTTTGGTCCTTGAAGGAGGTGTTTAGCGCGATGAACTAGGCAATCGGACTATGCGGCGTTAGCACCCTCACTTAGCCATAGGAGTTTGACAATAGAAATATAGGCGCAGCCCCTAGTATCCAAACTAGGATGCTGTAAACACTTATCGGGTAAGTACCAATCCCTCTCGTGATGCAGAAAAAATCTCTAAGGATTTGAGACCTCCGAAGAGCTGACCGGCTCTCGCCGCATCATGACAGTCAGTTTTCGGCTTTCTCTACTGAGGTGCTCATCCGGGTAAACCAGGGCACAATCACAGTAGTTCTCCCTTTACTACCCTAGCTAATACAGCGAAACGTAAGGTAGTAAGCACAGGAGCCGGGCAACCCAACTATTGACCAAAGACATGATTTGGAGCCAATGCATATAGTGCTAAATTCGGGGTGCTGAACTATACTGCAGAAGTGTTCGGACTTTTGTTGCCGTGTTGTGGGGTGCTATGAAGCCCCTGGAAAATTGAAACGTACCAGAGTGTACGTGTGCTATTTGATAAAGTTATCAAAAAGAAAAAAGGAGAAAAGGTAGTAAGCTAGAGCCGTAAAATTTTGGTCGCAAACTATTTCCATTATAATTTCATTAGTGCGTTGAAGCACATTTATACAAGTAGTGCAAAAAGCAGAAGGCTATGTACTATGTCTTAACCAAGGGAGAGTTGTGTGTGGGTCCTGAAAACATGTAAAGGGATCATTAAAGAAACAACCTAAAAATTCCCCAGTATGTCCATGCTTCTTGTCGTCTTGGTGTTTTTATCCTTGGAAAAGAATCGATGGTCGAGCCGTCGGGAAAGGCCTGTGAAAAAGAAACCTGAAAAAAGGGAAAAAAGAAACAGTGAAAGTGTGTGTGTCTGAGGCGGTCGAGCCGTATTGCAGATCACAAGCTGGTTATGCCTCCATTCGTGCCCATGGTATTTTTAGTGCGTAGTTATGTACATGCGGTACAATTGCCGCCACTTGGTCAGGACTAGGACGGAGGCCGAATTGCTAGTGGAGCTCTTGACGAGCCGAGCTGTCCTACTGCAGAATGGTCCGGACTCTCTTGACAGTGTCTAGGGAATTGGCCGCCGAATTAAGGTTCTGCTTAAAAAGGTCGCTCTGTACTTCTGCCGCTAAGGCAGTGGTGTGCTTCTCAGTACGGAGGGAGCGTTCCGTGTTTCCATTAACTATTATGACGCCTCGTGGTCTGGGCATCTTGAGCTTAAGATAAGCGTAGTGTGGCACCGCATTGAATCGAGCAAATGCGGTTCGTCCGAGCAGTGCATGGTAGCCACTGTGAAAGGGGACGATATCGAAGATTAACTCCTCACTTCGGAAATTTCCCGGAGATCCGGAGATAACCACCAGTGTGATTGAGCCCGTACAGCGGGCCTCTATGCCTGGTATGACTCCTTTAAAGGTAGTTTTTGTGGGCTTGATCCGTGATGGATTGATGCCCATTTTGCGCACCGTATACTGATAAAGCAAGTTGAGGCTGCTGCCACCGTCCATCAGGACTCGCATTAGGTGGAACCCGTCGATTATTGGGTCCAAGTACATTGCAGCTGAACCGCCGTGACGGATACTGGTCGGATGATCCTGGCGATCGAAAGTGATCGGGCATGACGACCATGGATTAAATTTTGGGGCGACTGGCTCTATCGCGTAGACGTCCCTGAGAGCGCGCTTGCGCTCCCTCTTGGGGATGTGGGTAGCATATATCATGTTCACCGTTTTGACCTGAGGGGTAAACTTCTTCTGTCCCCCTGTGTTCGGTAGTCGGGGCTCTTCGTCGTCGTCTTCGCTTTGCGATCCCTGCTCCTTGCTTTTGGCGTTTAACTTGCCGGCCTATTTAAAAACCCAACAATCTCTGTTGGTATGATTGGGTGGTTTGTCTGGGGTGCCATGAATCTGGCACGGACGATCGAGTATGCGGTCCAAGCTAGATGAGCCCAAATTGTTCTTTTTGAATGGCTTCTTCCGCTGACCGAGCTTAGATCCACTGAATCCGGCATTGACCGCCGTGTTATCGGTGCTGTCATTGTTGTTTCGACGCTTGTATCTGTTGCATCGAGACTTGTCGTTGCTAGTTTTGGCCTTAGGGGTGCCGGCGTCGTTTGTATTGTTTTTGCTACGGGCCAGCCAACTATCCTCGCCCGCACAAAAGCGGGTCATGAGTGCCGTGAGGGATGCCATGGACTTTGGCTTCTCTTGGCCGAGGTGGCGAGCGAGCCATTCGTCGCGGATGCTGTGTTTGAAGGCCGCTAGGGCTTCGGCATCCGGATAGTCGACAATCTTGTTCTTTTTAGTTAAGAACCTAGTCCAGAATTTTCTAGCAGACTCTCTGGGCTGTTGAACTATATGG
This sequence comes from Triticum aestivum, assembly GCF_018294505.1. Classification (NCBI taxonomy): domain Eukaryota; kingdom Viridiplantae; phylum Streptophyta; class Magnoliopsida; order Poales; family Poaceae; genus Triticum; species Triticum aestivum. The sequence goes on from NC_057806.1 coordinate 355,578,234, forward strand.
CTTAAGTCATCCGCGTCTGGAGGTCGAACATATGTGCCTTGGAAGTTGTCAAGGAAGGCTTTTTCCAAGTCCTCCCAGCTCCCGATGAAATTTTGGGGCAGGCTGTTCAGCAGTGTCGGGCTGGCCCTTTGAGTTTTAGGGGGAGGTATTTAATGGCGTGAAGGTCATCGCCGCGGGCCATATGAATATGGGGAATGAAGTCTTCGATCCATATCGCAGGGTCTGTGGTTCCATCGTATGATTCCATATTTACGGGTTTGAACCCTTCTGGGAACTCATGTTCCATGACTTCGTCAGTGAATCAAAGAGGGTGTGCGGCGCCTCTATATCAGGCCGCATCACGATGTAGCTCTGATGGAGTCCGTCTACGACTTTCGGCCTGCGCATGACTAGGTCTGTCACGTCCAAATAGATGGCCGTCATCATGTGTCGAGGCACGTCCTCGCGATCCGTAGATCAATCTGGTATGTCCTGCTCTATTGTTCAGGTCCTGCCTAAGGTCATTTGTATGATCGAGAGATGTTGTACCTCTGCCTTTGCAATGAGGTGGGGTGGGCTGGTGTTCGGCTTGAGTTGCCGTTTTATCCCGACCACGTGGTGTTCGGTCAGCCGCATTGCGTGATGGGGGTATGTGCTTCGGCGCCTCCTCGTCGAACTAAGGTAGCAATTTGCGCTTTGGGTAGCTTTTGGCTGGGCGCTTAAGGCCGTATTCTTCGGCTGCTAGGACATCGGTCCATTTATCATTGAGCAGATCTTGGTCAGCTTGAAGCTGCTGTTGCTTCTTTTTTAGGCTCCTTGCAGTGACTATTAGCTGGCGCTTGAAGCGCTCCTGCTCAAGAGGTTCCTCAGGCACGATAAAATCCTCAGTGCCGAGGCTCGCCTCGTCCTCGGAGAGCGGAAGATAATTACTGTCCTCCGAGTATTCATGCCTGGCCTGTTTACCAGGTCTAATTTGCCCATCCTCCCATTCATCCTGTTCGGCAGTTTTATCAATGGGGTCTTTGTTGTCTTCGGCGCCTTCTGAAGTGTTATCTTCTCTTGTGCCGGTGTTGCTGTCTTTGCTGTAGCGTGTCTTGGAGCGGTGATACGTCCATTTTGCATCATGCTTTTATATCGATATTTATTGCATTATGGGCTGTTATTACACATTATGTCACAATACTTATGCCTATTCTCTCTTATTTTACAAGGTTTACATAAAGAGGGAGAATGCCGACAGCTGGGATTCTGAGATGGAAAAGGAGCAAATATTAGAGACCTATTCTGCACAGTGCCAAAAGTCCTGAAACTTCACGGAAGTCAATCTCAGAATATATAAAAATACTGAGCGCAAGAAGTTCACCAGGGGGCCACACCCTGCCCACGAGGGTGGGGGCGCGCCCTACCCCCCTGGGTGTGCCCCTACCTCGTGGGCCCCTGGTGGCCCTCCGGTGGCCATCTTATGATATATGGAGTCTTTCGATGAGGAAAAAATCAGAAGCCATCTCCTCGGACGAAACTCCGCCGCCACGAGGCGGAACCTTGGTGGAACCAATCTAGGGCTCCGGCAGAGCTGTTCTGCCGGGGAAACTTCCCTCCGGGAGGGGGAAATCATCACCATCGTCATCACCAACGCTCCTCTCATCGGGAGAGGGCAATCTCCATCAACATCTTCACCAGCACCATCTCCTCTCAAAACCCTAGTTCATCTCTTGTATCCAATTCTTGTCTCCAAGTCCGAGATTGGTACTAGTAGGTTGCTAGTAGTGTTAATTACTCCTTGTAGTTGATGCTAGTTCGTTTATTTGGTGGAAGATCATATGTTTAGATCCTATATGCATATTAATACCCCTCTGATTATGAACATGATTATGCTTTGTGAGTAGTTACGTTTGTTCCTGAGGACATGGGAGAAGTCTTGCTATTAGTAGTCATGTGAATTTTGTATTCGTTCGATATTTTGATGAGATGTATGTTGTCTCTCCTCTAGTGGTGTTATGTGAACGCCGACTACATAACACTTCACCATTATTTGGGCCTATAGGAAGGCATTGGAAAGTAATAAGTAGATGATGGGTTGCTAGAGTGACAGAAGCTTAAACCCTAGTTTATGCGTTGCTTCGTAAGGGGCTGATTTGGATCCATATGTTTCATGCTATGGTTAGGTTTACCTTACTACTTTTGTTGTAGTTGCGGATGCTTGCAATAGAGGTTAATCATAAGTGGGATGCTTGTACAAGTAAGGACAGTACCCAAGCACCGGTCCACCCACATACCAAATTATCAAAGTACCGAACGCGAATCATATGAATGTGATGAAAACTAGCTTGACGATATTCCCACGTGTCCTCGGGAGAATTTTCTCTATATAAGAGTTTGTCCAAGCTTGTCCTTTGCTACAAAAAGGATTGGGCCACCTTGCTGCACTTTATTTACTTTTGTTACTTGTTGCTTGTTACAAATTATCCTATCACAAAACTATCTTTTACCACTTATTTCAGTACTTGCAGAGAATACCTTGCTGGAAACCGCTTATCATTTCCTTCTGCTCCTCGTTGGGTTCGACACTCTTACTTATCGAAAGGACTACGGTAGATCCCCTATACTTGTGGGTCATCAAGACTCTTTTCGGGCACCATTGCCGGGGAGTGAAGCGCCTTTGGTAGGTGGAATTTGGTAAGGAAAATTTATATAGTGTGCTGAAATTTACTGTCACTTGTTACTATGGAAAGTAATCCTCTAAGGGGGTTGTTTGGGGTATCTTCACCCCGACCAGTAGAGCAAAGGGTTGCTCCTCAACCTACTGAACCTACTGAAAATGAAAATGAAAATGAAAATGTCTGCTTTGAAATTCCTTCGGGTATGATAGAAAAACTGCTAGCTAATCCTTTTGCAGGAGATGGAACAATGCATCCTGATGAGCACCTAATATATGTGGATGAAGTTTGTGGATTATTTAAGCTTGCAGGTGTACCCAGAGATGTTATTAAGAAGAAGGTCTTCCATTTATCTTTGAAGGAAGATGCATTGACATGGTATAGGCTATGTGATGATACGGGGTCATGGAACTACAAACGATTGAAATTGGAATTTCATCAGAAGTTTTATCCTATGCATCTTGTTCATCGTGATCGCAATTATATATATAATTTTTGGCCTCGTGAAGGAGAAAGCATCGCTCAAGCTTGGGGGAGGCTTAAGTCAATGTTATATTCATGCCCCAATCATGAGCTCTCAAGAGAGATGATTATTCAAAATTTATATGCTCGGCTTTCTGATAACAATCGCACCATGCTCAATACTTCTTGTGCTAGCTCTTTTATGACGAAGACTATTGAATTCAAATGGGATTTATTGGAAAGAATTAAACGCAACTCTGAAGATTGGGACCTAGACAAAGGTAAGGAGTCAGGTATGACACCTAAGTTTGATTGTGTTATATCTTTTATGGATACCAGTGTTTTCCGTAAATTTAGCACTGAATATGGACTTGACTCTGAGATAGTAGCTTCTTTCTGTGAATCTTTTGCTACTTATGTTGATCTCCCCAAGGAGAAGTGGTTTAAATATCATCCTCCCATAGAAGTAAAAGTAGCTGCACCTATTAAAGTTGAAGAAAAGACTATCACTTATGATGATCCTATTGTTCCTACTTCTTATGTTGAGAAACCACCTTTCCCTGTTAGGATAAAGGATCATGCTAAAGTTTCAACTGTGGTTCGTAAAAGAAATATTAAAACTTATACACCTCCTGAGCAAATTAAAGTTGAACCTGATATTGCTATTGTTAAAGATCTCTTGTCTGATAATATTGATGGGCATGTTATTCATTTCCTTGATGAGACTGCTAGAATTGCTAAACCTTGTGTTAAAGATAAAAACAGACCTATGGTAGGCATGCCTGTTATTTCTGTTAAAATAGGAGGTCATTGTTATCATGGCTTATGTGATATGGGTGCTAGTGCTAGTGCAATACCTTACGACTTATACAAAGAAATTATGCATGCTATTGCACCTGCTGAGATAGAAGATATTGATGTCACAATTAAACTTGCCAATAGAGATACTATTTCACCAATGGGAATTGTTAGAGATGTTGAAGTCTTGTGTGGGAAAACTAAATATCCTGCTGATTTTCTTGTTCTTGGTTCCCCACAAGATAGCTTTTGTCCCATTATATTTGATAGATTGCAAAAAAGATGTTGTTACTATCGGTTTAGATGATATGTCTCATGAATTTAATTTCTATAAATTTAGTAGACAACACCGTGAAGAAGAATTACCTAGTAAGGATGAAATTATTGGTCTTGCTTCTATTGCCGTACCTCCTAGTGATCCTTTAGAACAATATTTGCTAGACCATGAAAATGATATGTTTATGAATGAAAGAAGGGAAATAGATGAAGTATTCTTTAAACAGGAACCTATTCTGAAACACAATTTGCATGTTGAAATCCTAGGGGATCCTCCTCCACCCAAGGGTGATCCCGTGTTTGAGCTTAAACCGTTGCCTAATACTCTTAAATATGCTTATCTTGTTGAGAAAAAGATATATCCTGTTATTATTAGTGCTAACCTTTCAGAGCATGAGGAAGAGAGATTATTGAAAACTCTGAAGAAGCACCGTGCTGCTATTGGGTATACTCTTGATGATCTTAAGGGCATTAGTCCCACTCTATGTCAACATAAAATAAATTTGGAAGAAGATTCTAAACCAGTTCGTGATCATCAACGACGGCTGAATCCTAAAATGAAAGAAGTGGTAAGAAAGGAAATACTAAAGCTCCTTGAGGCAGGTATAATCTATCCCGTTGCTGATAGTCAATGGGTAAGTCCTGTCCATTGTGTCCCTAAGAAGGGAGGTATTATTGTCGTTCCTAATGATAAAGATGAATTGATTCCTCAAAGAATTATTACAGGTTATAGGATGGTAATTGATTTCTGCAAATTAAATAAGGCCACTAAAAAGGATCATTACCCCTTACCTTTTATCGATCAAATGCTAGAAAGATTATCCAAACATACACATTTTTGCTTTCTAGATGGTTATTCTGGTTTCTCTCAAATACCTGTGTCAGCCAAGGATCAATCAAAGACTACTTTTACTTGCCCTTTTGGTACTTTTGCTTATAGACGTATGCCTTTTGGTCTATGTAATGCACCTGCTACCTTTCAAAGATGCATGATGGCTATATTCTCTGACTTTTGTGAAAAGATTTGTGAGGTTTTCATGGTCAATTTCTCCGTCTATGGATCTTCTTTTCATGATTGCTTGAGCAACCTTGATCGAGTTTTGCAGAGATGTGAAGAAACTAATCTTGTCTTAAATTGGGAAAAGTGCCATTTTATGGTTAATGAAGGTATTGTCTTGGGGCATAAAGTTCCTGAAAGAGGTATTGAAGTTGATAAAGCCAAGGTTGATGCTATTGAAAAGATGCCATGCCCCAAGGACATCAAAGGTACAAGAAGTTTACTTGGTCACGTAGGATTTTATAGGAGGTTCATTAAGGACATCTCAAAAATTTCTCGGCCTCTGACTAATTTATTACAAAAAGATATACAATTTGTCTTTGATGATGATTATGTAGAGGCATTTGAAATACTTAAGAAAGCATTGATCTCTGCACCTATTGTTCAGCCACCTGATTGGAGTTTACCCTTTGAAATTATGTGTGATGCTAGTGATTATGCTGTAGGTGCTGTTCTAGGGCAAAGAGTTGATAAGAAATTAAACATTATTCAATATGCTAGTAAAACCCTAGACAATGCTCAAAGAAATTATGCTACTACTGAAAAAGAATTCTTAGCAGTTGTATTTGCTTGTGATAAGTTGAGGCCTTATATTGTTGATTCTAAAGTAACTATTCACATTGATGATGCTTCTATTAAATATCTTATGGAAAAGAAAGATGCTAAACCTAGACTTATTAGATGGGTTCTCTTGCTACAAGAATTTGATATACATATTGTTGATAAAAAGGGAGCTAAGAACCCCGTTGCAGACAACTTGTCTAGGTTAGAAAATGTGCTTGATGACCCACTACCTATTGATGATAGCTTTCCTGATGAGCAATTAAATGTCATAAATGCTTCTCATACTGCTCAATGGTATGCTGATTATGCTAATTACATTGTTGCCAAATTCATACCACCTAGTTTCACATACCAACAAAAGAAAAAGTTCTTCTATGATTTGAGACATTACTTTTGGGATGACCCACATCTTTATAAAGGAGTAGATGGTGTTATTAGACGTTGTGTACCTGAGCATGAACATGAACAGATCCTACGCAAGTGTCACTTTGAAGCTTATGGAGGACACCATGCTGGAGATAGAACTACACATAAGGTATTGCAATCTGGTTTTTATTGGCCTACTCTCTTCAAAGATGCCCGTAAGTTTGTATTATCTTGTGATGAATGTCAAAGAATTGGTAATATTAGTAGACGTCAAGAAATGCCTATGAACTATTCACTTGTTATTGAACCATTTGATGTTTGGGGCTTTGACTATATGGGACCTTTTCCTGCCTCTAATGGATATACACATATTTTAGTTGCTGTTGATTACGTTACTAAGTGGGTAGAAGCTATTCCAACTAGTAGTTCTGATCATAACACTTCTATTAAAATGCTTAAAGAAGTTATTTTTCCAAGATTTGGAGTCCCTAGATATTTAATGACTAATGGTGTTTCACATTTTATTCATGGTGCTTTCCGTAAAATGCTTGCTAAGTATGATGTTAATCATAGAATTGCATCCCCTTATCACCCTTAGTCTAGTGGTCAAGTAGAATTGAGTAATAGAGAGCTCAAATTAATTTTGCAAAAGACTGTCAATAGGTCTAGAAAGAATTGGTCCAAGAAACTTGATGATGCATTATGGGCCTATAGAACTGCATATAAAAATCCTATGGGTATGTCTCCGTATAAAATGGTTTATGGAAAAACATGTCACTTACCTCTCGAACTAGAACACAAGGCATATTAGGCTATTAAAGAGCTCAATTATGATTTTAAACTTGCCGGTGAGAAGAGGTTATTTGATATTAGCTCACTCGATGAATGGAGAACCCAAGCCTACGAAAATGCCAAGTTGTTTAAAGAAAAAGTTAAAAGATGGCATGATAAAAGGATACAAAAGCGTGAGTTTAATGTAGGTGATTATGTATTATTATACAACTCTCATTTAAGATTTTTTGGAGGAAAACTTCTCTCTAAATGGGAAGGTCCTTACGTTATCGAGGAGGTCTATCGTTCCGGTGCCATAAAAATCAACAACTTCGAAGGCACAAATCCGAAGGTGGTGAACAGTCAAAGAATCAAACATTATATCTCAGGTAATCCCATAAATGTTGAAACCAATGTTATTGAAACCGTAACCCCGGAGGAATACATAAGGAACACTTTCCGGAATGTTTCAAACTCCAAAAAGGAATAGGTATGTGGTAAGGTAAGTAAATCGACTCCAAAACAGTTTTTAAGGCAATATTTCTCCGTTTTGGAATATTTAGAAAAATAGAAAAATAGGAAGCCGTCCGGGAAGAACACAAGGGGTCCACGAGGGTGGAGGGCATGCCCCCTACCTCGTGGGCACCTCGTGCGCTTTCCGGACTCTGTTTTCTTACACGACATGTATTTTGGTCAGTAAAAATTCATTATATAATGTCCCGGAGGTTTTGACTCCCGTATCACGCAAAAATCTCCTGTCTTTGTTTCGAGCTGTTTTTCTGACAGATCCAGGACGTCATGTCATCTTCAAGTGCCCCAAGGACCAGTTCTTCGATAAGGTCATCAACCCCTACCTCGCGGAGGTGCTGCAGCACCCTCAAACCATTGAGATGCGTGAGGGGTTGTTGCACATCCGCGATGTTGAGGGACCAAGGAAGACCGGAAGCATGGAGGCAAGGTTCGAGGCATTGGAGCAAGAAGTTTTCAAGTGTCAGGAGATGGTGGAGCATGGACTCGATTCCAATCACATTATGATCACGGAGTTCACCAACAACCACAAGCTGGACGTCAAGGACATTGGGGAGGCCATCTTCAAGCTTCATGAGAAAATCGAGCACCTCCAAGCCCAGATCTATGACCTGCAAAATCAAAACTATGAGTATGAATATAGATTCAAGAGGATGAGTTTGGCTGCAGATTTGAGGTTTCAGGAGACTCGATCATCCTTCTATGATGGTGAGCCTATGCCTTGGAAGAAGGACGACAAGCCTACGCCATCAACAAAACCATCACCTTCTCCACCAACAAAGAAGAATTGAGTATCTGGTATGGGCACTCCCCTTGGGAACTGCCAAGCTTGGGGGAGTGCCCCGGTATCGTATCACCATCACTTTTATCTTTACCGTTTTTCTTAGTTCGATCCTTTTGGTAATATCTTGATCTAGTAGAATAAAAGTTCTTAGTATGATCTAGTTGTGAGTTTTGCTTTATGATCCTTCTATGTAATCGAGTCCATGAGCTATATATAATAAAGATTAGTGTTTAGTCAAGGGCTTGATTATTTTTCCATGATCCTAAGCGAATAAAAGAAAAGAGAAAGAATAAAAAAGGAAACAAAGAGATCATATGGATCTTATGGAGAGTAATGAGCTCACATAGAAAAAGTACGGTGAAAAAAAAGTTGTTGAGAGTTGACAAACATAGTTTTGGTCATCGTTGCAATTAATAGGAAGTAATAAAGAAAGAGAGGATTTCACATATAAATATACTATCTTGGACATCTTTTATGATTGTGAGCACTCATTAAAATATGACATGCTAAAGAGTTGACGTTGGACAAGGAAGACAACGTAATGGGTTATGTTTTCTTACATCTGAGATAAATTATATTGTCATGGATCATCCAACATGGTTGAGCTTGCCTTTCTCCCTCATGCTAGCCAAATTCATCGCACCAAGTAGAGATACTACTTGTGCTTCCAAATACCCTTAAACCAGTTTTGCCATGAGAGTCCACCATACCTACCTATGGATTGAGTAAGATGTCAAGCAATAAAAATTGCTCTCTAAATATGTATGATTGATTGGTGTGGAGGAAATAAGCTTTATACGATTGTGTGATATGGAAGAAATAAAAGAGACATACTGCATAATAAAGGTCCATATCACAAGTGGCAATATAAAGTGACGTTATTTCGCATTAAGATTTTGTGCATCCAACCATAAAAGCGCATGACAACCCCTGCTTCCCTCTGCGAAGGGCCTATCTTTTACTTTTATCTCCTACCTTGCATAAGAGTCATGGTGATCTTCACCCTTCCTTTTTACATTTTATCCTTTGGCAAGCACAGTATGTTGGAAAGATCCTGGTATATATGGCTAATTGGATGTGAGTTTTCATGAACTATTATTGTTGACATTACCCTTGAGGTAAAACGTTGGAGGCAAAACTATAAGCGCCTATCTTTCTCTATGTCCGATTAAAACTCCATACCCATAAGTATTGCGTGACTGTCAGCAATTGTGAAAGACTATATGATAGTTAGTATGTGGACTTGCTGAAAAGCTCTTATATATTGACTCTTTCCTATGTTATGATAAATTGCAATTGCTCCAATGACTGAGATTATAGTTTGTTAGTTTTCAATGAAGTTTATGATTCATATTTGAAATTGTGATTGAATTATTACTCTAGCATAAGAAATCATATGACAAGAATTATGTAAGTTGTTGTTCTAAGAATGATCATGATGCCCTCATGTCCGTATTTTACTTTTATCGACACATCTATCTCCAAACATGTGGACATATTTTTTGATTTCGGCTTCCACTTGAGGACAAGCGAGGTCTAAGCTTGGGGGAGTTGATACATCCATTTTGCATCATGCTTTTATATCGATATTTATTGCATTATGGACTGTTATTACACATTATGTCACAATACTTATGCCTATTCTCTCTTATTTTACAAGGTTTACATAAAGAGGGAGAATGCCGACAGCTGGGATTCTGGGCTGGAAAAGGAGCAAATATTAGAGACCTATGCTACACAGCTCCAAAAGTCCTGAAACTTCACGGAAGTCAATCTCAGAATATATAAAAAATACTGAGCGCAAGAAGTTCACCAGGGGGGCCACACCCTGCCCACGAGGGTGGGGGGCACGCCCCCTACCTCGTGGGCCCCCTGGTGGCCCTCCGGTGGCCATATTATGATATATGGAGTCTTTCGATGAGGAAAAAAATCATAAGCCATCTCCTCAGATGAAACTCCGCCGCCACGAGGTGGAACCTTGGCGGAACCAATCTAGGGCTCTAGCAGAGCTGTTCTGCCAGGGAAACTTCCCTCCGGGAGGGGGAAATCATCACCATCGTCATCACCAACGCTCCTCTCATCGGGAGAGGGCAATCTCCATCAACATCTTCACCAGCACCATCTCCTCTCAAAACCCTAGTTCATCTCTTGTATCCAATTCTTGTCTCCAAGTCCGGGATTGGTACTAGTAGGTTGCTAGTAGTGTTAATTACTCCTTGTAGTTGATGCTAGTTGGTTTATTTGGTGGAAGATCATATGTTCAGATCCTATATGCATATTAATACCCCTCTGATTATGAACATGATTATGCTTTGTGAGTAGTTACGTTTGTTCCTGAGGACATGGGAGAAGTCTTGCTATTAGTAGTCATGTGAATTTTGTATTCGTTCGATATTTTGATGAGATGTATGTTGTCTCTCCTCTAGTGGTGTTATGTGAACGTCGACTACATAACACTTCACCATTATTTGGGCCTAGAGGAAGGCATTGGGAAGTAATAAGTAGATGATGGGTTGCTAGAGTGACAGAAGCTTAAACCCTAGTTTATGCGTTGCTTCGTAAGGGGCTGATTTGGATCCATATGTTTCATGCTATGGTTAGGTTTACCTTAATACTTTTGTGGTAGTTGCAGATGCTTGCAATATAGGTTAATCATAAGTGGGATGCTTGTCCAAGTAAGGACATTACCCAAGCACCGGTCGACCCACATACCAAATTATCAAAGTACTGAACGCGAATCATATGAACATGATGAAAACTAGCTTGACGATATTCCCATGTGTCCTCGGGAGCGCTTTTCTCTATATAAGAGTTTGTCCAGGCTTGTCCTTTGCTACAAAAAGGATTGGGCCACCTTGCTGCACTTTATTTACTTTTGTTACTTGTTGTTCTTACAAATTATCCTATCACAAAACTATTTGTTACCACTTATTTCAGTACTTGCAGAGAATACCTTGCTGGAAACCGCTTATCATTTCCTTCTGCTCCTTGGTGGGTTCGACACTCTTACTTATCGAAAGGACTACGATAGATCCCCGATACTTGTGGGTCATCAAGCGGCGCCGCTGACACCGACGCTTTGATTGTATCTCGGGAGGTTTATCCTCAACTAGATCCTCTTTGTCATCGCCGCTATTCTCTTTTGGTGCATCTACCATGTATACATCATACGAGGAAGTGGCTATCCAGCGTCTGGTAAACGGCGGGTTCTGGGCCTCTTCTTCTTATTCTTCTTCTTCGGCATCATCGTCCATACCGCCGATGTCGTCGGAGCCATAATCGAGCGTGTCAGTTAAGTCTTCCAAAGTGGCTATGAAGTGGGCGGTGGGTGGGAAGCGAAATTCTCCGTCATCAGCCTCCGGTTCGAACCAGATACAATTCGGCTGTGAGCCCCGCGCTAAAGATAGTGCTCTTAACGAGCTTAGCACGTCGCCCAAAGGTGAGTGTCGGAAGATGTCCGCGGAGCTGAATTCGATGATCGATGACCGATCAAGCTCGTCGTATGCAGACGCACAAGGTTTGGAGCCTGTAGCCCGAGACAAGTCCGTGGTTCCGGGGACATAGATGTCACTTTAAGTTAAGTCTGTGTGCGACTCCAACGCCGCTGAGTCTGCGGCTTCCGTGACGGGGTTGAGCTTCCCGTCTTCGGATGGCGCGAGCTGCTCCGGATCTAGGGCCTGAGCCGCTATAGGTGCTATCTCCTGCGTATGGACCGATGATAGATTGGTGTCATGTTCATCGTGGTGGCAGGGAGCGGCTATCGTGGTCTTGAATCCATCGAAGATCAAGTCTCCACGGATATCCACGACGTAGTTCAAGCTTCCAAATCTGACCTTTTGGCCAGGGGCATAGCTTTCAATCTGCTCCAGATGGCCAAGCGAGTTGGCCCGCAGTGCGAAGCCGCCGAACACAAAGATCTGCCCGAGGAGGAAGACTTCCCCTTGAATAGCATCGGTGTAGATGATTGAAGGAGCCATCAAACCTCTTGACGACGGCACAGTGGAACTATCAATGAAATCACCAATGTCGGTGTCAAAACCGGCGGATCTCAGGTAGGGGGTCCTGAACTGTGCGTCTAAGGCCGATGGTAACAGGAGAAGGGGGACACAATGTTTACCCAGGTTCGGGCCCTCTCTATGGAGGTAATACCCTACTTCCTGCTTGATTGATCTTGATGAATATGAGTGTTACAAGAGTTGATCTACAACGAGATCGTAATGGCTAAACCCTAAAAGTCTAGCCTGACTATGATTACGAGGATCTGTCTACGGACCTAGCCCTTCGGTTTATATAGACACAGGAGGGATCTAGGGTTACATAAGGTCGGTTACAGATAAAGGAATCTTCATATTTGATTGCCAAGCTTGCCTTCCACGCTAAGGAGAGTCCCATTCGGACACGGGCAGAGTCCTCGGCCTTTGTATCTTCACAGCCCATCAGTCCACCCCACATCCAATAGATCGGACGTCCGAGGACCCCTTAGTCCAGGACTCCTTCACACGCAACTAAAATCTGAACCGTGTTTGATGCATCCTCCATCGTAAACGTTTTGCACCTTTTTTGACAGCTTTTAGTTTTTACACCACCGTTTGCGATTATTGCATCACACATAGTTTCCTCGAAGGGTCTTTGATCATAGTGTCGCGTTAGCAACATCCTACAGTAGTGCAAGCAATCCATCTAACATAAGTTAAGGAATCTGGAGAACTGCTGGTTCAGATAACTACCTGCAAAAGACATTGCATCTTCAGAGATCTTTTGAAACCTGAAACTTCAAACAAACTAAATCTTCAGACAAACTGCTTCTTCAGTTCCCCCGTGCAGCATGCAGAGCCTTCAGGCGCTCAGAGGGGAGCGGCAGGGAGGCACAGCAGGTCCACCACTTACACGTGTTGCGCGCGCCTTGTCCCTACCACTGGCACCAGAGCAAGCAGGGTAAGTCGTCATCGACTTGAACCAGGCCTAGTTCAGCGCCACCACCTCATACGCCTCGTCCGCTGATGTCCATTATGCAACTTTATTCTTGTAGACACGTGTTGGGCCTCCAAGCGCAGAGTTTTGTAGGACAGTAGCAATTTTCCCTCAAGTGGATGACCTAAGGTTTATCAATCCATGAGAGGTGTAGGATGAAGATGGTCTCTCTCAAACGACCCTGCAACCAAATACAAGAAATCTCTTGTGTGCCCAACATACCCAATACAATGGCAAATTGTATAGGTGCAGTAGTTCGGCGAAGAGATGGTGATAAAAGTGTAATATTGATGGTAGAAATATATTTTTATAATCTGAATAAATAAAAACGGCAAGGTAGAAAATAGTAAACATGCACAAAAACAGTATTGCAATGCTTAAAAATGATGCCTAGGGTCCATACTTTCGCTAGTGGAATCTCTCAACAATGCTAACTTAGTTGGATCATATAATTATCCCTCAAAGTGCAACAAAGAATCACTCCCGAGTTCCTCTTAGCGAAGAACAAACGATAGAAATTGTTTGTAGGGTACGAGACCACCTCAAAGCTATTCTTTCCACTCGATCTATTCAAGAGTTCGTACTAAAATAACGCAAAGCTATTTTTTTCGTTCGATCTATAGTAGAGTTCGTACTACAATAACACCAAAGCATATTCATATTCATAATACTCAATCCACACAAAGAACTACAAAGAGACCCCAAAGTTTCTATCGGAGAAAAGATAATAAAAATGTGCATAAACCCCTATGCATAGATTACCCCAATGTCACCGCAGGAATTCGCAAGTTGAGTGCCATAACGTATATCAAGTGAATCAATATGATACCCCATTGTCACCTCAAGTATTCATACTGCAAGACATACATCATGTGTTCTCAACTTTGAACATTCAATCCGACATGACAAAACTTCAAAGGGTAAAGATTCAATTCATCACAACTATAGTACAGAGGGGATAAACATCGTATGATCCATCTATATTAACAAAGCCCGTGATATAGATCACGAGAGAGAGAGAGATTAAACGCATAGTTACTGGTACAAACCCTCAGCCCCGAGGGTGGACTACTCCCTCCTCGTCATGGTGGCCGCCGGGATGATGAAGATGGACACCGGAGATGATTCCCCCCTCCACCAGGGTGCCATAACGGGTCTAAATTGGTTTTAGGTGGCTATAGAGCCTTGTGGTGGCGGAACTTCTGATCTAGGTTAACCCCGAGGGGTTTCAGAATATTTGGGAATTTATAGTGCAAAGAAGAGGTATGGGAGGCCATCGAGGTGGGCACAACCCAGGTGCTGCTCTGGCCCATCGGGAGTCTTATGATCCATAAAAAATCCAGAAAAAGTTTCGCGGTGTTTGGACCCTGTTTGATATTGATTTTCTATGATGTAAAAAACAAGCAAAAAAACAGCAACTGGCACTGGGCACTGGGTCAATAGGTTAGTCCCAAAAATGATATAAAGTTGCTATAAAATGATTGTAAAACATCCAAGAATGATAATATATTGGCATGAATACTTCATAAATTATAGATACGTTGGAGACGTATCAGCATCCCCAAGCTTAATTCCTACTCGTCCTCGAGTAGGTAAACGATAAAAGAAATAATTTATGAAGTGTGAATGCTAGCAAAGTGCACAAGTTTGATCAATGATAATTTCAATCACTTTTCCTAGCATCATAACATCAATTCTTTCTTATAAAACTTTTCATGTTATTGTGGCAACCCATTCACATGTTAAGGTTCAAACAATGAATTCTCTTGAAACCCAACAACCTATGTTCTCAGTCACCAAGCAATTGCAATTAACTTATTCAACAGAGTTTAAGTAAGAGCTCCACATACTCAACCATCATATAGTCTTCTATGATTGCTAGCACTCACCTTGTACACATGAGCAAAACATTTCAACCGGACACATAAAAAGATAGGGGCTTATAATTTTGCCTCCCAACGTATTCACCTCAAGGGTGATGTCAACAATAATAACTCATGCTACCCATATCCAACTAGATATATGTGTCTAGAACTTTCCTCACCACATTATGCTTGCCAAAAGAGAAAAATAAAAAGGAATAGAGAGAAGAACTTTGACTCTTGCATAAAAGTAAATACATAAAAGTAAAAGATAGGCCCTTCGCAGAGGGAAGCAGAGGTTTCCATGCGCTTATTTGTTTGTATGCTCAATCCCTTAGTGCAAAAGAAAGTCGCGTTACATTGCCCCCTGTGATAGCAACCTTTATTATGCAGCCTGTCGCTTTTATTCTTCACCATCACAAGTTCGTGCAACACTCAATTTTCTCTTACACTAAATTATCTCACAATTTTAAAAGCAATTTGTATTGCCTTTTTGCACCGATGACAACTTACTTGAAGGATCTTGCTCAATCCTTAGGTAGGTATGGTGGACTCTTGAAAATAATATTTGGGTTTAAGAGTTTTTGGATGCACAAGTAGTATCTCTACTTGGTGCGGAATTTTTGGCTAGCAAAGATGGGGGCAAGCACCACATGTTGAAGGATCTATGACAATATAACTTCTATGTGAATATGAACAAACATAAACCATTATGTTGTCTTCCTTGTCCAACATCAACAATTTTGGCATATAATATTTTGATGGGGGCTCACAATCACAAAAGATTTCCATGATGGTGTATTTATATGTGAAAGTTCTCTTCCTTATACTAATTATTCGTGAATCGCTTGTATGACCAATATTGTGATTGTCAAGCCTCAAAAGATGTCACTTTCTAAACCCAATGTGAAGCTACCACTAGGCATGATATGATTTCAACTTCATTACATTCAATTTATTTAACAATTTACTCATAGGATATAAGTGAAGCACAAGAGTAAATGACAAGGAAAGAGCATCGTTGACGGGATGTGAATGCCACTTACTTAGCCTCCTTGGCAACTATTTGAGGATTATATTTTATTTAAAACTTTCGGATCTAAGTACTTTATTAAAACACCAAGCAAAACAAAATAAAATGACATTCCAAGGATAGCACAACTCATGCGAAGAAGCAAAAACTTAGGCTCAACTGATACTAACTGATAATTGTTGGAGAAGAAAGGTGGGATGCCTACCGTGGCATCCCCAAGTTTATATGCTTGAGACTTCTTGAAATATTATCTTGGGATGCCTTCGGCATCCCCAAGCTTGAGCTTTTGTGTCTCCTTAATTCTTCTCATATCACAGTTTTCCTATATCTCAAAAGCTTCATCCACACAAAACTCAACAAGAACTCGTGAGATAAGTTAGTATAAACCAATGCAAAAACCTTATCATTATCTACTGTAGCAAATCACTAAAATTATTATTCAACATTGCATACTAAATGCCTCTGCATATTTAATACTCCTATCCTCAAATAGAATCATTAAACAAGAAAACATATGCAAACATAACAATAATCTGCCAAAATAGTATAGTCTGTAAAGAATGCAAGAGTATCAATACTTACCTAACTCCAAAAGTTATGAAATTTACCACACTGTAGAAAATTTATCAAACCTCATTTTTCGAAAAGTTTCAACATTTTATCACATTCTGACTTTTCTAGGGATTTTTTGCAACATCGATAAACTTTCTGTTTTGAAACAGCAACATGTAGACTTGCAAAATAAGCATAGTAAAGGCTATACATTCCACTTTTATTGAAATAAAAGATGCAAAACATTATTCTAAATAACAGCAAGAAAATCCTAACAAAATAAATTGAGGCTCCAAGTAAAACACATATCATGTGATGAATGAAAACATAGCTCCAAGTGAGGTTACCGATAATGTTGGAGACGAAAGAGGGGATGCCTTCTGGGGCATCCCAAGCTTAGTTGCTTGGATATTCCTTGAATATCACCTTGGGGTGCCTTGGGCATCCCCAAGCTTAGGGTCTTGTCACTCCTTATTCTCCTCATATCGACATCTCGCCCAAAACTTGAAAACTTCAATCACTCAAAACTTAACGGAACTTTGTGAGATAGGTTAGTATGATAAAGAGCAAACCATTTCACTTTTGGTACTCTCAAAGATAAGATTCATAATTGTTCTCACACAATTCCTATTGTAGCATATCATTTACACAATTTATATTGAGCAATATAAGTCATGGAAACTAGAAAACAAGCAAATATGCATTGAAAACATAATCTGTCAAAAACAGAACAGTCTGTAGTAATCTGTACTCCAACCATACGTATACTACTCCAAAAATTCTGAAAAATTAGGAAAGCCCGGAAAATTTGTCTATTAATCTGTTGAAAAAGAATCAGTATTTTATCATGCTTCTGTTAAAAATGAGAATTATTTGCCTAAGGGAAAAAGTTTCTATTTTTCAGCAAGATCAAATCAACTAACACCGTAAGCCATCCCAAAGGTCTTACTTGGCACTTTATTGAAACAAAAGCAATAAAACATGATTACTACAGTAGACTAATCATGTGAACACACAAAAACAGTAGGTAAAAGTGTTGGGTTGTCTCCCAACAAGCGCTTTTTTAATGCCATTTAGCTAGGGATGATGATTTCAATGATGCTCGCGTAAAAGATAAGAATTGAAACATAACAAGAGCATCATAAAACACATGGCAATCACATTTAAGCCTAGCCCACTTCCTATGCATAGGGATTTTGTGAGCAAACAACTTATGGGAACAAGAATCAACTAGCATAGGAAGGCAAAACAAGAAAAACTTCAAGATTTTCAACACATGGAGAGGAAACTCGGTATTATTGAAATATATATGAGCATATCCTCCCCTCTCATAATAATTTTCAGTAGCATCATGAGTGATTCAACAATATAACTATCACATAAAGCACTCTTTTCATGATGCATAAGCATAAAATTTTTATTACTCTCCACATAAGCAAATTTGTTCTCATGAATAGTAGTGGGAGCAAACTCAACAAAATAACTATCATGTGATTGAAAATTAAAATCATGATGACAAGTTTCATGGTTATCATTATTCTTTATAGCATACATGTCATCACCATAATCATCATAAATAGCAACTTTGTTCTCATAATCAATTGGAACCTCTTCCGAAATAGTGGATTCATCACTAAATAAAGTCATGACCTCTCCAAATCCACTTTCATAATTATCACAATAAGATTCAACACCCTCCAAAATAGTGGGATCATTACTTCCTAAAGTTGACACTCTTCCAAATCCACTTTCATCAATATAATCATCATAAATAGGAGGCATGCTTTCATCATAACAAATTTGCACATCAAAACTTGGGGGACAAAAAATATCATCTTCATCAAACATAGCATCCCCAAGCTTGTAGCTTTGCATATCATTAGCATCATGGATATTCAAAGAATTCATACTACCAACATTGCAATCATGCTCATCATTCAAATATTTTGTGCCAAACATTTTATTGACTTCTTCTTCTAACAATTGAGCACAATTTTCCGAACCATCATTTTCAAGAAATATATTATAAAGATGATCAATAATATGATGCAAACTCAATTCCATTTTTTTGTAGTTTTCTTTTATAAACCAAACTAGTGATAAAACAAGAAACTAAAAGATTCAATTGCAAGATCTAAAGATATACCTTCAAGCACTCACCTCCCCGGAAACGGCGCCAGAAAAGAGCTTGATATCTACTACGCAACTTTATTCTTGTAGACACGTGTTGGGCCTCCAAGCGCAGAGTTTTGTAGGATAGTAGCAATTTTCCCTCAAGTGGATGACCTAAGATTTATCAATACGTGAGATGTGTAGGATGAAGATGGTCTCTCTCAAATGACCCCGCAGCCAAATACAAGAAATCTCTTGTGTCCCCAACACACCCAATATAATGGCAAATTGTATAGGTGCACTAGTTCGACGAAGAGATGGTGATAAAAGTGTAATATTGATGGTAGAGATATTTTTTTTAATCTGAATAAATAAAAATAGCAAGGTAGCAAATAGTAAACAGGCACAAAAACGGTATTGCAATGCTTAAAAATGAGGCCTAGGGTCCATACTTTCGCTACTGCAATCTCTCAAGAGTGCTAACATAGTTGGATCATATAATTATCCCTCAAAGTGCAACAAAGAATCACTCCCGAGTTCCTATTAGCGGAGAACAAAAGATAGAAATTTTTTGTAGGGTACGAGACCACCACAAAGCTATTCTTTCCACTCGATCTATTCAAGAGTTTGTACTAAAATAACGCAAAGCTATTTTTTCCGTTCGATCTATCCGAGAGTTCGTACTAGAATAACACCAAAGTATATTCATATTCATAATACTCAATCCACACAAAGAACTACAAAGAGAACCCAAAGTTTATATCGGAGAAAAGATAATAAAAACATGCATCCACCCCTATGCATAGATTACCCCAATATCATCGCGGGAATCCGCAAGTTGAGTGCCATAACATATATCAAGTGAATCAATATGATACCCCATTGTCACCTCAAGTATTCATACCGTAAGACATACATCATGTGTTCTCAAATCTGAACATTCAATCTGACATGACAAAACTTCAAAAGGTAAAGATTCAATTCATCACAACAAGAGTATAGAGGGGAGAAACATCATATGATCCATCTATATTAACAAAGCCCGTAATATAGATCACGAGAGAGAGAGAGAGAGAGAGAGAGATTAAAACATAGCTACTAGTACAAACCCTCAGCCCCAAGGGTGGACTACTCCCTCCTCATCGTGGTGGCTGCCGGGATGATGAAAATGGCCACCGGAGATGATTTCCCCCTCCGGCAGGGTGCCAGAACGGGTCTAGATTGGTTTTCGGTGGCTACGGAGCCTTGTGGCGGAGGAACTTCTGATATAGGTTAACCCCGAGGGGTTTCAGAATATTTGGGAATTTATAGTGCAAAGAAGGGGTACGGGAGGCCACCGAGGTGGGCACAACCCAGGTGCTGCTCTGGCCCATCGGGAGTCTTCTGGTCCATAAAAAATCCACAAAAAGTTTCGCGGTGTTTGGACTCCGTTTGACATTGATTTTCTGCGATGTAAAAAACAACGAAAAAATAGCAACTGGCACTGGGTCAATAGGTTAGTCCCAAAAATGATATAAAGTTGCTATAAAATGATTTTAAAACATCCAAGAATGATAATATATTGGCATGAATACTTCATAAATTATAGATACATTGGAGATGTATCATCCGCCTCATCCATGGCCCAGAGGACGATCTCCATCATGTGCTTAGGCACGTCGTCGATCAAAAAGAGCCTCATATCTTCCTCCTCTGTGGTTGAATCCACTATAGCCTGCACCTCCATCTTCATCTCCTCCTTGTTCTTGAACCAAGAGCGGATCTTGCGCATCCCTGCAAGCTTGCGTGCATTGCCCACCACAAAGTACCTGAGTTAGTCGCCGCTGACGTAGGGTGCCATCACCAACATGCTCGCCTTGTGGTTTTTGGATGAAGGGGAGAGAGTGCGAGTAGGCGCTGGTCAGGGGCTAAATTGGGCTTGGGGCAACTGGGGCTGTAGCCCCAGGCGTAGCCCAACTGGCACCTGTACGTTAGAATTTTTTTTGAGAATTTGAGATGGATAGACGATTAGCCCCAGGCTTCATGTATAAGGCTTCAGCCCATTAGCCCAACTCAAGTCGATCGATCGAACAGAAAATCAATTGCGCAGTAGGTCGAGGCTTCGATCTGTCGTTCGTTCGCCAAAGAAAAAAATCCCCTCTCCTGAAACCCTCGCCTAGTCGCCGCCGCCCTCGCCAGTCGTCAACCGCGTTTCCCCGCTGGTCGCCCGGTCCGGCGTCCTGGCCACCTGCCTCTTCTTCTTCTTCTGATCTTCTCGAAGTGTTCCTAAATTACAGTGCACGCACACACTGTCGTAAAGCGGCACAGGTAATACGCATTGCTCAATTAATTAGAAATCCTTCTATATCATCAGCCATTCCAGCAATTAATTTTTTCTAACTCTGTATCATCTAATTAATTCAATATCTTCAACAATACTCAACTCTATATCATCTAATTATTTTCCCTAGTTCCTTTTATATCATGCAAACTCCATGAATTGGTGGTGTTAAATCATACTCTATTACTTAGTCAGTTTTATTTCATTGTCATCGGGAGATTATAAGTCCAAGATCAAGAGGACCCGTACAATTGAATCTTTTGTCCAATCAGATTAGCGTCATGTACTTGCAAGCATTGATGATATTAATATTATATAGTGCTATCAAAAAAATATGAGGAAATGCAAGGGGCTACTACATCGTGGACTTTGTGTAAATGGTATAATATGTTCTTTTTTTTGCAAAATTTCATATGAACAATTGATTTAGTTTGTGTCCAATGTCTTGATTTTAAATACTTGATTTTATGTTTGCAGATCCAGGTCCTTCTACTATTCCTGGTGAAGATACGATGGCCTTGAATTAAGGAAGTCTTCGGTAATTTGGTACCAAACCATGTTTGCAATGATGCACTTTGTTAAACTATTTGTTTTTATGGAATTTCCTCTCGTGATAGTAATGAATTTATATTTCATTTTGAATGTTATTTTGTACCATACTTATAACACACGTTGTTGTGCATGGTATTTGACGATATATTTAGTCAGTTAGTTTTAGCCCCAGACTTTGAGAAATTCTGGCTCCGCCTCTGGCGCTGGTGGAGGGGGAGTGGTTATATGGAGGAAGAGGGAATGCGAGTAGGCGGTGAATGCCTTTGGAAACTAAAGCGGGAACACAAAAAAAGCCATTCAAAATTTGAATACTGAAGTTGAGCTAAACCACTGAACTTAACTATAGTGAAAAAACTTCAGAAACTTATCTCAGAACCACTAAACTTAACTAAGCTGGAAAAAGTTTAGATAACCCTGTACTTAACTAAACTTACGTGAACTTAACTGAACCTCACTGAACTTCAATGAACTTAACTAAACTGAAAATGCACCCAGGAACTTGCAGGGAATCAACACCTAGGAAACACTTCTTCTCTTGGCCTCTTTTTGCTGTTTCTTTTTGCCTCTACCTGTATTTGCATCTATTGTGCTTCAATAGCTCTCTTATCTTATTTCTCTTCTATTCTCTTCAGTCTTTCCTTAGCTTTAGCTAGAATTTCTTCAAGTTCTCTAACCTCCTTATCTTGTTGTAATGCAACTTTTCTTGCTGCTGTAGCTTCCTGCTTTGCTGATGTTTTTCCTCAACCATCTTCTCTTTTGATGCTCTTCTCTTGCTACCCGTTCTGCTTTCCTCTGAGCAATTTCTTGCCTTTTTTCCTTCTGCCTCCTCTGTTCTCCTCTCTACCACCTCATTCATGGCGTCCAATGCTGCATCTCTTCTGGTTGCCATATTTCTTTCTTGCTTGCTTGTTTTTCATCTTTAGCAACTTCATGGCTAGGTTGGCATCATTTGCAACTGTTGTTGTATGTGCAAAAGCTTGAGAGTTGGATGCCGAGGAGATGAATGTTGAATCAAGAACAGTGCCTTCAGTCTCATCTCTAGGATCTGGTCTAAACTGTTGCTTCCTATGAAGCATTGTAAGTTGATACGTCTCCAACGTATCTATAATTTTTGATTGTTCCATGCTATTATATTATCTGTTTTGGATGTTTAATGGGCTTTATTATGCACTTTTATATTATTTTTCGGACTAACCTATTAACCGAAGGCCCAGTGCAAATCGCTGTTTTTTGCCTACTTTAGTGTTTCGCAGAAAAGGAATATCAAACAGAATCCAAACGGAATGAAACCTTTGCAAGGATCTTTTTTTGGAACAAACGTGATCTAGGAGACTTGGACTGGACGTCAAGGAAGCAGCGAGGTGGACGCGAGGTAGGAGGGCGCGCCCCCACCCTCATGGGCCCCTCACAGCTCCACCGACCTACTTCTTTCGCATATATATACCCATATACCCTGAAAATATCTAGGAGCACCACGAAACCCTATTTCCACCGCCGCAAACTTCTGTACCCATGAGATCCAATCTTGGGGCCTTTTCCGGCGCTCCGCCGGAGGGGGAATCGATCACGGAGGGCTTCTACATCAACACCATAGCCTCTCCGATGATGTGTAAGTAGTTTACCACAGACCTTCGGGTCCATAGTTATTAGCTAGATGGCTTCTTCTCTCTCTTTGGATCTCAATACAATGTTCTCCTCGATTCTCTTGGAGATCTATTCGTTGTAATTCCTTTTGTGGTGTGTTTGTCGAGATCCGATGAATTGTGGGTTTATGATCAAGACTATCTATGAACAATATTTGGTTCTTCTATGAATTCTTATATGCATGATTTAAATATCTTTGCAAGTCTCTTTGAATTATCAGTTTGGTTTGGCCTACTAGATTGATCTTTCTTGCAATAGGAGAAGTGCTTAGCTTTGGGTTCAATCTTGCGGTGTCCTTTCCTAGTGACAGCAGGGGCAGCAAGGCACGTATTGTATTGTTGCCATCGAGGATAAAAAGATGAGGTTTATATCATGTTGCTTGAGTTTATCCCTCTACATCATGTCATCTTGCTTAATGCGTTACTCTGTTCTTATGAACTTAATACTCTAGATGCATGCTGGATAGCGGTCGATGTGTGGAGTAATAGTAGTAGATGTAGAATCGTTTCGATCTACTTGACACGGACATGATGCCTATATTCATAATCATTGCCTAGATATTCTCATAACTATTCGCTTTTCTATCAATTTCTCGGTAGTAGCCAAACTAAACCGATAAATCGAAGAGACTTGCAAAGATATCAAATCATGCATATAAGAATTCACAGAAGAACCAAATAATGTTCATAGATAATCTTGTTCATAAACCCACAATTCATCGGATCTCGGCAAACACACCGCAAAAGAATATGACATCGAATAGATCTCCAAGAACATCAAGGAGAACTTTGTATTGAGAATCAAATAGAGAGAATAAGCCATCTAGCTAATAACTATGGACCCGAAGGTCTGTGGTAAACTACTTACGCTTCATCCGAGAGGCTATGGTTTTGATGTAGAAGCCCTCCGTGATTGATTCCCCCTCTGGCAGATCGCCGAAAGAGGCCCCAAGATGGGATCTCACGGGTACAGAAGGTTGCGGTGGTGGAAAAGTGGTTTCGTGGCTCTCTGCGATCGATCTAGGGTATAAGGGTATATATAGGCGAAAGAAGTACGTCGGTGGAGCTTCATGGGGCCCAGGAGGGTGGGGGCGTGCCTACCCCTTGGGCGCGCCCTCCTGCCTCGTGGCCGCCTCACAGAGTTCCAGACTTCCACTCCAAGTCTCCTGGTTTGCTTTCGGTCCAAGAAAGATCATCGCGAAGGTTTCATTCCGTTTTTTATACCTTTTCTGCGAAACTCTAAAATAGAAAAAAACATAAACTAGCGCTAGGCCTCCGGTTAATAGGTTAGTCCCCAAAATAATATAAAAGATCATATTCAAGCCCATTAAACATCCAAAACAGATAATATAATAGCATGGAACAATCAAAAATTATAGATACGTTGGAGACGTATCAAGCATCCCCAAGCTTAATTCTTGCTCGTCCTCGAGTAGATAAATGAAAAAAAAACAGAATTTTTGATGTGGAATGCTACCTAACATAATTATCAATGTAATTCTCTTTATTGTGGCATGAATGTTCAGATCCGAAAGATTCAAGACAAAAGTTTAATATTCACATAAAAATAATAATGCTTCAAGCATAATAATAAAGTAATCATTTCTTCTCAAAATAACATGGCCAAAGAAAGTTATCCCTACAAAATCATATAGTCTCGCTATGCTCTATCTTCATCACACAAAATATTTAAATCATGCACAACCCCGATGACAAGCCAAGAAATTGTTTCATACGTTTGATGTTCTCAAACTTTTTCAATCTTCATGCAATACATGAGCATTAGCCATGGATATAGCACTATAGGTGGAATAGAATGGTGGTTCTGGAGAAGACAAAAAGGAGAAGATAGTCTCACATCAACTAGGTGTATGAACGGACTATGGAGATGCCCATCAATAGATATCAATGTGAGTGAGTAGGGATTGCCATGCAATGGATGCACTAGAGCTATAAGTGTATGAAAGCTCAAAAAGTAAACTAAGTGGGTGTGCATCCAACTTGCTTGCTCACGAAGACCTAGGGAATTTTGAGGAGGCCCGTCAGTGGAAATATACAATCCAAGTTCTATAATGAAAAATTCCCACTAGTATATGAAAGTGAAAAAATAGGAGACTCTCTACCATGAAGATGACGGTGCTACTTTGAAGCACAAGTGTGGAAAAAGGATAGTAGCATTGCCCCTTCTCTCTTTTTCTCTCATTTTTTTATTTGGGCCTTTGCTCATTTTTTCTTTTTTATGGCCTCTTTTTTCTCATTTTTTATTTTTTGTCCGGAGTCTCATCCCGACTTGTGGGGGAATCATAGTCTCCATCATCCTTTCCTCACTGGGATAATGCTCTAATAATGATGATCATCACACTTTTATTTACTTACAACTCAAGAATTACAACTCGATACTTAGAATAAAATACGACTCTATGTGAATGCCTCCGGCGGTGTACCGGGATGTGCAATGAATCAAGAGTGACATGTATGAAAGATTATGAGCGGTGGCTTTGCCACAAATACAATGTCAACTACATAATCATGCAAAGCAATATGACAATGATGGAGCATGTCATAATAAATGGAACGGTGGAAAGTTGCATGGCAATATATCTCAGAATGACTATGGAAATGCCATAATAGGTAGGTATGGTGGCTGTTTTGAGGAAGGTAAATGGTGGGTTTATGGTACCGGCAAAAGTTGTGCGGTACTAGAGAGGCTAGCAATGGTGGAAGGGTGAGAGTGCGTATAATCCATGGACTCAACATTAGTCATAAAGAACTCACATACTTATTACAAAAATCTATTAGTTATCAAAACAAAGTATTACGCGCATGCTCCTAGGGGGATAGATTGGTAGGAAAAGACCATCGCTCGTCCCCGACCGCCACTCATAAGGAAGACAATCAATAAATAAATCATGCTCCGACTTCATCACATAACGGTTCACCATACGTGCATGCTACGGGAATCACAAACTTCAACACAAGTATTCTTTAAGTTCACAACTACTCAACTAGCATGACTTTAATATTATCACCTCCATATCTCAAAACAATTATCATGCTTCAATCTTTTCTTAGTATTCAACACACACAAAATAAAGTTTCACAAATCTTGAATACTAAGCATATTATTATTAGGCAAATTACCATGCTATTAAGAGACTCTCAAATTAATTTAAGTGAAGCATGAGAGATCAATAGTTTCTTTAAAATGAATCCACCACCGTGCTCTAAAAGATCTAAGTGAAGCACATAGAGAAAAAATATCTAGCTCAAAAGATATAAGTGAAGCACATAGAGCAAAACTATCTAGCTCAAAAGATATAAGTGAAGCACATAGAGTATTCTATCAAATCATGCCCCGACATCATCCCATAACGGTTCACCATACGTGCATGCTACGGGAATCACAAACTTTAACACAAGTATATCTCAGATTCACATATACTCAAATAGCATGACTCTAATATCACCATCTTCATATCTCAAAACAATCATAAGGAATCAAACTTCTCATAGTATTCAATGCACTTTATATGAAAGTTTTTATTATACCCATCTTGGATGCCTATCATATTAGGACTAATTTTATAGCCAAAGAAAAATACCATGCTGTTCTAAAGGACTCTCAAAATAATATAAGTGAAGCATGAGAGATCAATAATTTCTATAAAATAAAACTACCACCGTGCTCTAAAAAGATATAAGTGAAGCACTAGAGAAAAATTATCTAGCTCAAAAGATATAAGTGAAGCACATAGAGTATTCTAATAAATTCCGATTCATGCGTGTCTCTCCCAAAAGGTGTGTACAGCAAGGATGATTGTGGTAAACTAAAAAGTAAAGACTCAAATCATACAAGACGCTCCAAGCAAAACACATATCATGTGGTGAATAAAAATATAGGCTCAAGTAAAGTTACCGGTAGACAAAGATGAAAGAGGGGATGCCTTCCGGGGCATCCCCAAGCTTAGGCTCTTGCCACTCCTTATTCCAAAATCCATCAAATCTTTACCCAAAAACTTGAAAACTTCACAACACAAAACTCAACAGAAAATCTCATGAGCACCGTTAGTATTAGAAAATAAACCACCACTTTAAGGTAATGTAATGAACTCATTATTTATTTATATTGGTGTTAAACCTACTGCATTACAACTTCTCTATGGCTCATACCCCCCCCCCCCGATACTAGCCATAGATGCATCAAAATAAGCAAACAACACACGAAAAATAGAATCTGTCAAAAACAGAACATTCTGTAGCAATCTGTAGGTTTCGAATACTTCTGTACCTCCAAAAATTCTGAAATTTTTGGAAGACCAGGACAATTTGTATATTGATCTACTGCAGTTGGAATTGATATTTTATCGCTCTCTGGTAAAAACAAAAAATATTTTCGTGAGTGCATACTTTCTATTTTTATCAGCAAGATCAAACAACAATCACCTAAGAAGATCCTAAAGGCTTTACTTGGCACAAACACTAATTAAAACATTAAAAACACAATCATAATAGAGGCTAGATGAATTATTTATTACTAAACAGGAACAAAAAGTAAAGAACAAAAAAATTGGGTTGCCTCCCAACAAGCGCTATCGTTTAGCGCCCCTAGCTAGGCATAAAAACAAGAATAGATCTAAGTATTGTCATCTTTGGTATGCAATCCATAAGTGGCTCTCAGAATAGATTCATAAGGCAATTTAATTTTCTTCCTAGGAAAGTGTTCCATGCCTTTCCTTAACCGAAATTGGAATCTAATATTTCCTTCTTTCATGTCAATAATTGCACCAATCGTTCTAAGGAAAGGTCTACCAAGAATAATAGGACATGTAGGATTGCAATCTATATCAAGAACAATGAAATCTACGGGCACATAATTCCTATTTGCAACAATAAGAACATCATTAATCCTTCCCATAGCTTTCTTAATGGTTGTCGGATGTGGGGTTCCGGCTAACCCTTAAGGTTCGAACACTGGGGTGCGCGTGAAGTCTTTCCCTCCTACCAATCTACGCTCTAACTCGCTAGGATCTTGCGGACGAACTCAACGAACTCGCAACACAGAAAGACACAGGGTTTATACTGGTTCGGGCCACCGTTGTGGTGTAATACCCTACTCCAGTGTGGTGGTGGTGGATTGCCTCTTGGGCTAATGATGAACAGTACAAGTGAAGAACTGCCTCCTGAGGTTGAGGTGTTCTTGTGCGTATGAACTTGTGTGTCTCCCCTCTCTCCTTTCTACTATGGTGGCTAGTCCTATTAATAGAGGCCCTGGTCCTCCTCCCAAATATCGAGCGGGAAGGGAGCCAACAATGGCAGGCTAATTTGAAGGGGGACAGCTAGTATGAGCTATCCTGACAAAAGTAGTCTTTGCCTGCACAAAGCTCTGGTGGTGACGCCGTCTTGGGCTCCACAATGACATATGTCTTGCAGTCCATGGTCTTGGTCTCGTTGCACCGAAATGGCAACCTTTGCCTGAGGCCTCGGTACCCCGCAGCTGCGCTTGCCCCCTTTGCACCAAAGAGGAAACAAGGACACTGCGCGTGCTGGCGCCCGACTGGTGTCGATCATCATGGCTCACGTCACGAGAGCCTCGCGAGGTTTGCCCCGCCTTGATATCTCCGCTCCTCGTGAGCCTGCCTGGCTAGGCCGCTCCAGCGGAGGTCTTGCGTCGTCCGCCTCGCGAGGCTTGACCCCTCACGAGGGTCTTGGGTGCCTCGTTGGTGAAGCTGGGCCATACGGCCTGCTGGCATAGCCATGCCATGGGCCGCAGGCAGGCAAGTCTGGGGACCCCCGTTCCCAGAACGCCGACAGTAGCCCCCGGGCCCAAGGTGCGCGCGGGCTTGGCTTCGCGGCGAAGCCAAGGGTCAAGTTCGGAGCACCGCGGGCCCCCAAAGCCTACGGCCTTGGTTGATGCGTGGCGGTTGATTGGACGTGGGCGTCTCCGCTTCCCCACGCTGCCTCGATGACTGCACAACTTGTCAAGTCCCTGCGACATGCAAGGGAATCCATCATTACATGCAATCCTGGGAGGTGTCGGTTGGCCTTCTTCCGCTATAAATGGAGAGGGGGCGGGCCCCCGTCGCCCATATCCTCCACGCTCACTTGCTTCTTCCTCCTTGCTCTACTGCTTGCTTCCAATGGCGCCTATCCGAAGGTTCTCCGCCGAAGAGAAGGGGAAAGCTCCCCGGGATGTCCCGGAGCTCCTCCCACCGAAGAAGAGGTCAATCCATCGCTGTGATGAAGCGGCAATGCAAGTGGTGGTGAGGCCTAGGTGTGAGCGGCCTCCACCGGGGTATCCGCTACCCCTGTACGCCCAATCCAAGAGCTCGGGAGGACGAAGCAATGAGCAGCACCGCCCGCGCCGCATTCAGGGTCGCCGTGCTATGGCGACGCGCGGCGTCCACGCTGAGGACTCCTTGCGCGAGTTGGTGCTGTGGGTGCTGATGCCTCCGAGCTCCTGGATCCGCTTCCCGCGGTTCTTCTCCGACGTGATGCAGCCGAGGGGGCCTCTCGAGCTCTGGCTGCAGCACGCCGACTGCAGCGCTCCGGCACCCTGAGCGGAGATTGAAGCGGTCCCTACCGGCAAGATCTTCATGACCAGTGGATGGGGGGAGATCGCTCGGATCTGTCGTGCGAGAGGCGCCCTCGCGATCCACTTAGAATACGACGGCGCCTCCACGCTCTTCTTCAAGGTCTTTGACGCCGAGGGCCGTCGCCTGGAATGCTGCTCCAGAGAAGAGCGCGAGGCTAATGCGCGCTTCGCTCGCGACCACTCCAGCAGCAGCAGCCCTTGGGGGTCCAGCAGTTCTCCTGAGCTCTACGAGACTCCGGAGATGAGTGACGACAGCTACGTCCCCCCGAGCTCCCGCCGCGCTCGGAGCAGGGCTGCGGTGTCCGGCCGCCGCCGCTGCTGATCTGGATGGGGTTGGCGCCGGCCTCCCATGGCCCACTATTGACGATGGAGTCCGCCACGGAAGGATGCAGATAGGATCCCCCTTAGCATCAGCTTTTGTTTCCTGTGAAGAATCATGAATTACCCTGTGGGGGCATGTAGGATCTGCAATGCCTTTGTACCTATCTTCCTTGTTATGAAGATTTGATGAACGCGTGCCCCGTTAAGGCTCGGTCCCCCCTTTCTTTCCTCGCGATAGCCTGTTGCTCTACGCTGATGGGTCCCGGTCCCAAGGCGGCTACAGCCGTTGCTGGTATGCTAGGTTGCGATGCCGTG
The DNA here is from genome assembly GCF_018294505.1 of Triticum aestivum. Classification (NCBI taxonomy): domain Eukaryota; kingdom Viridiplantae; phylum Streptophyta; class Magnoliopsida; order Poales; family Poaceae; genus Triticum; species Triticum aestivum. The sequence goes on from NC_057806.1 coordinate 355,608,749, forward strand.
GTCAATGCCAGGAGGTGCGCGGCCTGAGGTCCAGTAAGAGCCCCTGAGGCGCGATGCTCAGGAGGTCCCCCTTAGCGCCCAAGCGGCCATGGTAAGGAAAGAAAGGAAGATGACCTGGCCGCAATGGGGTTGCAGCATGGTGTGAGCGACTACTAAGCCCAAATATTTAGCCGATCCGAGGGTGAGACTTATCTTGCTGCTTCGCAGTGACTCCTGATGTTGTGCTAGGGCTGCGCGCCAACTTACGCGACATAGCTAGGCTGGTCCGTACGAGTTTTCCTTCTCCCGAGCTCTTCTTAGTGCTCTACATCATCAGGTCCTGGCCCTCGAGCGAGCTCAGCCACCGCTGGTATGCCAGGTCGCGATGCCATGGTCAAGGCCAGGGGGTGAGGGCTGGAGAGCCAGTAAGAGCTCCTGAGTCGCGATGCTCAGGATCCCCCTTTAACACGCAAGCAAATCGCACGAGAGAAAAGGAGACTCGTGGTGCCGCCTGCTATACTTCCCGTGGGGTCCCTGTGAACAGACACAAGAAGAAACATGGTTTGCCGTTATTGCCACTGATAACCCACAAGTATAGGGGATCACAACAGTTTTTGAGGGTAGAGTATTCAACCCAAATTTATTGATTCGACACAAGGGGAGCCAAAGAATATTCTCAAGTATTAGCAGCTGAGTTGTCAATTCAACCACACCTAGAAACTTAATATCTGCAGCAAAGTATTTAGTAGCAAAGTAATATGATAGTAGTGGTAACAGTAGAAAAAGGTATAAGTAGCAAAAGTAATGTTTTTGGTATATTGTAGTGATGATAGCAATAGCAACGGAAAAGTAAATAAGCGAAGAACAATATGTGGAAAGCTCGTAGGCAATGGATAAGTGATGGAGAATTATGCCGGATGCGGTTCATCATGTAACAATCATAAACTAGGGTGACATAGAACTAGCTCCAGTTCATTGATATAATGTAGGCATGTATTCCGAATATAGTCATACATGCTTATGGAAAAGAACTTGCATGAAATCTTTTGTCCTACCCTCCCGTGGCAGCGGGGTCCTTACGGAAACTAAGGGATATTAAGGCCTCCTTTTAGTAGAGTACCAGAACAAAGCATTAACACATAGTGAATACATGAACTCCTCAAATTACGGTCATCACCGGTAAGTATCCCGATTATTGTCACTTCGGGGTTAACGGATCATAACACATAATAGGTGACTATAGAATTGCAAGATAGGATCAAGAACTCTCATATATTGATGAAAACATAATAGGTTCAGATCTGAAATCATGGCACTCGGGCCCTAGTGACAAGCATTAAGCATAGCAAAGTCACAGCAACATTAATCTCAGAACATAGTAGATACTAGGGATCAAACCCTAACAAAACTAACTCGATTACATGATAGATCCCATCCAACCCATCACCGTCCAGCAAGCCTACGATGGAATTACTCACGCACGGCAGTGAGCATCATGAAATTGGTGATGGAGGATGGTTGATGATGACGATGGCGACGGATTCCCCTCTTCGGAGCCCCAAACAGACTCCAGATCAGCCCTCCCGAGAGGTTTTAGGGCTTGGCGGCGGCTCCGTATCGTAAAACGCGATGAATCTCTCTGATTTTTTTCTCCCCGAAACACAATATATAGAGTTGGAGTTGGAGTCGGAGGAGCTCCAGGGGGTCCACGAGGTAGGGGGCGCGCCCTAGGGGGGCATGCGCACCCCCCACCCTCGTGGACAGGTGGTGGGCCCCCTGGCCTTCATCTTTTGCAGGTATTTTTTATATTTTCCAAAAAATTTCTCCGTGAAGTTTCAGGTCATTCCGAGAACTTTTGTTTCTGCACATAAATAACACCATGGTAATTCTGCTGAAAACAACATCAGTCCGGGTTAGTTCCATTCAAATCATGCAAGTTAGAGTCCAAAACAAGGGCAAAAGTGTTTGGAAAAGTAGATACGACAGAGACGTATCAACTCCCCCAAGATTAAACCTTTGCTTGTCCTCAAGCAATTCAGTTGACAAACTGAAAGTGATAAAGAAAAACTTTTATAAACTCTGTTTGCTCTTGTTGTTGTAAATATGTAAAGCTAGCATTCAAGTTTTCAGCAAAGATTATAACTAACCATATTCACAATAACGCTCAGGTCTCAAGTTTACTCATATCAATGGCATAATCAACTAGCGAGCAATAATAATAAATCTCGGATGACAACACTTTCTCAAAACAATCATAATATGATATAACAAGATGATATCTCGCTAGCCCTTTCTGAGACCGCAAAACATAAATGCAGAGCACCTTTAAAGATCAAGGACTGACTAGACATTGTAATTCATGGTAAAAGAGATCCAGTCAAGTCATACCCAATGTAAACTAACAATAATGAATGCAAATGACAGCAGCGCTCTCCAACTGGTGCTTTTTAATAAGAGGATGATGACTCAACATGAAAGTAAATAGATAGGCCCTTCGCAAAGGGAAGCCGGGATTTGTAGAGGTGCCAGAGCTCGGTTTTGAAATAGAGGTGAATAATATTTTGAGCGGTATACTTTCATTGTCAACATAACAACCAAGAGATGGCAATATCTTCCATGCTACACACATTATAGGCGGTTCCCAAACAGAATGGTAAAGTTTATACTCCCCCTTACACCAACAAGCATCAATCCATGGCTTGCTCGAAACAACGAGTGCCTCCAACTAACAAGAGTCCCAGGGGGAGTTTTGTTTGCGATTATTTTGATTTAGTTTGCATAAAGCATGGGACGGGGCATCCCGGTGACCAGCCATTCTCTCGTGGGTGAGGAGCGGAGTCCACTCCTCTTGAGAATAACCCACCTAACATGGAAGATACAGACAGCCCTAGTTGATACATGAGCTATTCGAGCATACAAAATAGGATATTTATTTGAAGGTTTAGAGTTTGGCACATACAAATTTACTTGGAACGGCAGGTAGATACCGTATATAGGTAGATATGGTGGACTCATATGGAATAACTTTGGGGTTTAAGGGATTGGATGCACAAGCAGTATTCCCGCTTAGTACAGGTGAAGGCTAGCAAAAGACTGGGAAGCGACCAACTAGAGAGCGACAACAGTCATGAACATGCATTAAAATTAATCAACACCGAATGCAAGCATGAGTAGGATATAATCCCCCATGAACATAAATATCGTGAAGGCTATGTTGATTTTGTTTCAACTACATGCGTGAACATGTGCCAAGTCAAGTCACTTAAATCATTCAGAGGGGGATACCACCCTATCATAGCACATCATAACCATTTCAATAGCATGTTGCCATGCAAGGTAAACCATTATAACTCATAGCTAATCAAGCATGGCACAAGTACTATGATCTCTAGTTGTCATTGCAAACATGTTTATTCATAATAGGCCGAATCAGGAATGATGAACTAATCATATTTACAAAAACAAAAGAGGTCGAGTTCATACCAGCCTTTCTCATCTCAGTCAGTCCATCATATATCGTCATTATTGCCTTTCACTTGCACGACCGAACAATGTGAATCATAACAATTGTGCACGTGCATTGGACTAAGCTGGAATCTGCAAGCATTCAATAAACAGGAGAAGACAAGGCAATATGGGCTCTTTTGTCAGATCAACAATTATGCAAATAAGAGCCTCCTCAACAATTTAATCATGGTCTTCTCCTATCGACCCCCAAAGAAAAGAAAAGAAATAAAACTATTTACACGGGAAAGCTCCCTACAAGCAAAAGAAGAACAGGAAATATTTTTGGGTTTTCTTTTTAGTTACTACTACAAGCATGGAAATTAAAACTAGCTAAAAGCTACGACTAATTTTTTTTGATTTTTCTTAAGGTTTATTAAGCACACAAGAAGAAAGCATAAAAAGGAAATAAACTAGCATGGATGATACAATGAAAAAGTGTGAGCACCGACATCTAGCAATGAATGTGTAAACATAAATGTAATGTCGGTGGGAAATATGTACTCCCCCAAGCTTAGGCTTTTGGCCTAAGTTGGTCTATGGCCACGGCTGGCCTGGCGGGTATCCATAATAGTAGTTGGGGTTGTACTGAGATGCAGCGGCTATCGCCTCCTGCGCTGCAGCGTGGCGACGAGCGGCCACCGCTCTCCTCTCGTACTCATCTGCCTCCTCTCTGGTAATAACATATCTTCCTTTTGCCTGATGATCAAAGAAGGTAGGGGCAGGGAGAGTAATATGGATAGCACGGCGTCTGTCAAAGATTAGTCGGTACTGGGGAGGTGATTCATTCCTCTCGACAAACTGGTGGTGAACGATAGCATTAAAGTCTAGGTAAGCAGGGGGTAATTCAATATCATCTTCGCGTATGGCTATACCAAGAAAATTAGCTATGCGGGTTGCATAAATTCCTCCAAAGAAATCTCCATTAAATCTATTAAGATGCAACCTATGTGCAACAATGGCTCCCAAATTATAAGATTTGTCTCCTAACACAGCACTCCTAAGAATACTGAGGTCAGGAACACACATATGACATGCTTCATCTTTACCATTTATGCATCTACCTATGAAGAGAGCAAAATAATGTGTAGCAGGAAAGTGAATGCTCCCTATAGTGGCTTGTGTTATATCTCTAGATTCTCCCACAGTTATACTAGCAAGAAAATCTCTAAATTCAGATTTGCGAGGATCCCTGATACTACCCCATTGTGGAAGTTTGCAAGCAGTGGTAAAATCCTCTAAGTCCATAGTGTAAGAATTTTCATAAAGATCAAACAGGACAGTTGGAGAATTACGTGAAGATGAAAATTCAAACCTCCTCACAAAGGAACTAGTGAGCTGGTGATACTGGCTGCACTTCTCTTCCTCGAAGCTCACAAGATCAGCGTTACGCAAATATGCGTTAAATTATTCCTTAATTCTCGCTCGATCCATAAAGTTCTCAGAAGGCCATTCACAAGGACGCACTGGAGCGTCTCTTGGTGGATCATCATCAGCATCACACATTGCAAGCCTAGGTCCTTGCTTCCTTGAAGAACCACCCTGGAACATTTTCCTAAGCATATTTCTTCCTCTGAAAAATTCTGATTTTTTTTAGTAACTTCAAAATAAAAGCAAACCAAACTCAATAATGTTGATAGCAACTACTCCTACAAGTGCCTAGAGCCTATATCATGCATCAAAACTACTTGGAACCATATAAATTTGACATGCAAGCTCAAGAACATGGTCACCTAGGCAGCACAAATTTGCAATGAATAAAGCACTAGAACAAAAACTAATTGGACCAATGGAGGAGTCACATACCAAGGAACAATCTCCCCAAGCAGTTTTGTGAGAGGTGCTTTGAGCAAGGAGATCGAAAATGGCAGCAAAACGAGCTTGGACTCGGGTTTGAGCTGGTTGTTCATGTTTGTGGGAGGAAGAAGGAGTCTGTGGGTGAAAGGATAAGTGGAGGAGGGCCACCGTGGGCCCACGAGGCAGGGGGCGAGCCCAGGGGGGTAGGGCGCGCCCTCCACCCTCATGGCCAGGTGGATGACCCCCCCTGCTGTGTTCTTAGTGCCAAATATTCTCAAATATTCTAGAAAAAATCATATTTAAATTTCAGGGCATTTGGAGAAATTTTATTTTCGGGGTATTTTTATATTGCACGGATAATCAGATAATAGACAGAAAAATATTTATTTTTATTTTATTTAATATAAATAACAGAAAGTAAAAGGAGGGTACAGAAGGTTGTGCTTTCTAGTTTCATCCATCTCATGCTGATCAAAAGGAATCCACTAACAAGGTTGATCAAGTCTTGTTAAAGAACTCATTCTGAATAACATGGAACCGGAGAAATTTCGAATAACACTATGTTACCTCAATGGGGATATGCACATCCCCAATAACAAGAATATCATATTCCTTCTTGACTGTAGGCAGAGGAAATTCAAAACCTCCAAATATAATTGATGGAATTTTTCCAGTAGAGTTGATACTATGAACTTGAGGTTGTTTCCTTGGAAAGTGTACCGTATGCTCATTACCATTAACATGAAAAGTGACATTGCCTTTAGTGCAATGAATAACAGCCCCTACAGTGTTCAAGAAGGGTCTTCCAAGAATAATTGACATACTAGCGTCCTCAGGAATATCGAGAATAACAAAGTCCGTTAAAATAGTAACGTTTGCAACTACAACAGGCACATCCTCACAAATACCGACAGGTATAGCAGTTGATTTATCAGCCATTTGCAAAGATATTTCAGTAGGTGTCAACTTATTCAAATCAAGTCTATGATATAAAGAGAGAGGCATAACACTAACACCGGCTCCAAGATCACATAAAGCAGTTTTAACATAATATCTTTTAATAGAGCATGGTATAGTGGGTACTCCTGGATCTCCAAGTTTCTTTGGTATTCCACCCTTAAAAGTATAATTAGCAAGCATGGTGGAAATTTTAGCTTCCGGTATCTTTATTTTGTTAGTAACAATTTCTTTCATGTATTTAGCATAAGGATTCATTTTGAGCATATCAGTTAATCGCATACACCAAAAGATAGGTCTAATCATTTCAGCAAAGCACTCAAAATCCTCATCATCCTTTTCTTGGATGGTTTGGGAGGAAAAGGCATGGGTTTCTGAACCCAAGGCTCTCTTTCTTTACCATGTTTCCTAGCAACAAAGTCTTTCTTATCATAACGTTGATTCTTTGATTGTGGGTTATCAAGATCAACAATAGGTTCAATTTCTATATCATTATCATTACTAGGTTGAGCATCATCATGAGCATTATCACTAGTTTCAGGTTCATTACCAGATTGTGTTTCAGCATCAGAAATAGAAATATCATTTGGATTCTCAGGGGTTTTAGTGATAGGTTTACTAGAAGCATGCAAAGTCCTATCATTTTTCTTTTTCTTCCTATTAGAATGACTAGGTGCATCTACATTTTTTTCTCTGAGAATCTTGCTCAATTCTCTTAGGTTGGCCTTTAGGATACAAAGGTTCCTGATTCATTTTACCACCTCTAGTCATAACTCTAACAACATTACCATTATTCTTACTATTCAATCCATTGAGCAAATCATTTTGAGCTTTAAGTACTTGTTCTACTTGAGTGGTAACCATAGAAGCATGTTTACTAATAAGTTCAAGTTCACTTTTGACATTAGCCATATAATCACCCAAGTGTTCAAGCATGTTTGAATTGTATTTCAATTGTCTACCAAAGTAAGCATTAAAATCTTCTTGCTTAGCCATAAATTTATCAAACTCATCTAAGCATGGGCTAGCAATTTTAGTAAATGGGATTTCAGCTTTATCATATCTATAGAGAGAATTTACCTTTACTACCTGTGTCGGGTTATCAAGACCATGAGTTTCTTCAATAGGTAATGGATTAGGATCATATGTTTCTTCAACAGGCGGTAAATTAAGACCATGTATTTCTTCAATAGGAGGTAAATTCTTAACATCTTCAGCTTTAATACCTTTTTCTTTCATAGATTTCTTTGCCTCTTGCACGTCTTCAGGACTGAGAAATAGAATACCTCTCTTCTTCGGAGTTGGTTTAGGAATAGGCTCAGGAACTGGCTCAGGAGGTGTCCAATTATTTTCATTTGTCAATATATTATGCAATAGGATTTCAGCTTCATCCGATGTTCTTTCCCTAAAAACAGAACCAACACAACTATCCAGGTAATCTCTAGAGGCATCGGTTAGTCCATTATAAAAGATATCAAGTATTTCATTTTTCTTAAGAGGATGATCAGGCAAAACATTAAGTAGTTGGAGAAGCCCCCCAAGCTTGTGGGAGACTCTCTTCTTCAATTTGCACATAACTATATATATCCCTTAAAGCAGCTTGTTTCTTATGAGCAGGGAAATATTTAGCAGAAAGTAATAAATCATATCCTGGGGACTACGTCCACAACCAGGATCAAGAGAATTAAACCATATCTTAGCATCACACTTTAATGAGAACGGAAATATTTTAAGGATATAAAAGTAGCGAGTTCTCTCATCATTAGTGAATAGGGTAGCTATATCATTTAATTTAGTAAGATGTGCCACAACAGTTTCAGATTCATAGCCATGAAAAGGATCAGATTCAACCAAAGTAATTATACCAGGATCAACAGAGAATTCATAATCCTTATCGGTAACAAAGATTGGTGAAGTAGCAAAAGCAGGGTCAGGCTTCATTCTAGAATTTCGAGATTGCTGATTCCATTTAGCTAATAACCTCTTGAGTTCGTATCTATCTTTGCAAGCTAAAATAGCTAAAGAAGCTTCTTTATCAAAAACATAACCCTTAGGAATAACAGGCAAATCCTCATCATCACTTTCATCAGTATTATCAGATTCAATATTTTCATTCTCTCTAGCCCTAGCAAGTTGTTCATCAAGAAATTCACTAATTGGCACAGTAGTATCAAGCATAGAAGTAGTTTCATCATAAGTATCATGCATAGCAGAAGTGGCATCATCAATAACATGCAACATATCAGAACGAATAGCAGAAGCAGGTTTAGGTGTCGCAAGCTTACTCAAAACAGAAGGTGAATAAAGTGTGGAGCTAGATGGCAGTTCCTTACCTCCCCTCATAGTTGAGGGATAGATCTTGGTTTTAGGATCTCTCAAGTTCTTCATAATGATAAGCAGATATAAATCCCAAGTGACTCAAAGAATAGAGCTATGCTCTCCGGCAACGGTGCCAGAAAATAGTCTTGATAACCCACAAGTATAGGGGATCGCAACAGTTTTCAAGGGTAGAGTATTCAACCCAAGTTTATTGATTCGACACAAGGGGAGCCAAAGAATATTCTCAAGTATTAGCAGCTGAGTTGTCAATTCAACCATACCTGGAAAATTAATATCTGCAGCAAAGTATTTAGTAGCAAAGTAATATGATAGTAGTGGTAACGGTAGCAAAAGGTAACAGTAGCAAAAGTAATGTTTTTGGTATTTTTTAGTGATGATAGCAATAGCAACGGAAAAGTAAATAAGCGAAGAACAATATGTGGAAAGCTCGTAGGCAATGGATCAGTGATGGATAATTATGCCGGATGCGGTTCATCATGTAACAATCATAAACTAGGGTGACACAGAACTAGCTCCAGTTCATTGATATAATGTAGGCATGTATTCCGAATATAGTCATACGTGCTTATGGAAAAGAACTTGCATGACATATTTTGTCCTACCCTCCCGTGGCAGCGGGGTCCTTACGGAAACTAAGGGATATTAAGGCCTCCTTTTAATAGAGTACCAGAACAAATCATTAACACATAGTGAATACATGAACTCCACAAACTACGGTCATCACCGGTAAGTATCCCGATTATTGTCACTTCGGGGTTAACGAATCATAACACATAATAGGTGATTATAGACTTGCAAGATAGGATCAAGAACTCTCATATATTGATGAAAACATAATAGGTTCAGATCTGAAATCATGGCACTCGAGCCCTACTGACAAGCATTAAGCATAGCAAAGTCATAACAACATCAATCTCAGAACATAGTGGATACTAGGGATCAAACCCTAACAAAACTAACTCGATTACATGATAGATCCCATCCAACCCATCACCGTCCAGCAAGCCTACGATGGAATTACTCACGCACGGTGGTGAGCATCATGAAATTGGTGATGGAGGATGGTTGATGGTGACGATGGCGACGGATTCCCCTCTCCGGAGCCCCGAACGGACTCCAGATCAGCCCTCCCGAGAGGTTTTAGGGCTTGGCGGCGGCTCCGTATTGTAAAACGCGATGAATTCTTCTCTCTAATGTTTTTCTCCCCGAAACACAATATATAGAGTTGGAGTTGGAGTCGGAGGAGCTCCAGGGGGGCCATGAGGTAGGGGGCGCGCCCCCACCCTCGTGGACAGGAGGTGTGTCCCCTGGCCTTCATCTTTTGCAGGTATTTTTTATATTTTCCAAAAAGTTGCTTCGTGAAGTTTCAGGTCATTCCGAGAATTTTTGTTTCTGCACATAAATAACACCATGGTAATTTTGCTGAAAACAACGTCAGTCCGGGTTAGTTCCATTCAAATCATGCAAGTTAGAGTCCAAAACAAGGGCAAAAGTGTTTGGAAAAGTAGATACGACGGAGACGTATCAGCCACCTGCCTGCCGCTGGTTGGTCCGGATGAAGTGAAGGCACTGAGGGCCTGGTGATGTGACGTATGCGGCGCGTGCCACGAGCCAGAGCTCGACCACTCAGATTTGTCGGTCGTGGCAGGGACGGACCCATGCACCAACGTCGTGCCTGTGTAGAGGCCCCGAGGGAGGCGATGATCGAGCAGGTGATAGCAGTTGGCAGGTTAAGCATGAAGAGCAGGTCGACTTGGATAAATGCAGGAAGATACATGCCACTGGGCCTGGCCCGAGCGGCGTGGGGATGATGCAGCCCGAGGGGCGCCCCCAACAAGGTAAGCCAAAGGCTTAGCAAAAGGGATACATGCCATAGGGACGGACCCACATGGCCTAGGAATAATGCAGCTCGAGGGGCGCTCCCAGCTTAAATGAACTTGGAAGATGTCACCTGGTTCTGTAGACGAAGTAGAGTTGGTGCAGCCGAAGCCACGCGTTGAAGGAATTGCTCCTCATGAGCCACCGGGACCCTGAGCCTCGGGAGGCTCTGGGGGCCCGGGAGGTTCCCTGAAGACCGTCCTCATCTCCTCCGGAACGACGCGGAACCTGGCCTCCTTAGCCGTCAGGACTTGCCTCACGTTGTGCTGATAGGCCGACGCCACGCTCGGCAAGCCGAAGGGCATGCGAACGTAGCTGTGTGGTGGACCCTCACAGCGGCCTGCACGCGATGGCCAGAAGCGTTCCTGAGATGCGGCCCTGTTGAGCCCTGGGATGTTGATGCACGCGCGCAGCCCGGGATCCTCGCCTGGATGGGGGGCTGCGCCTTGTGAGCGGTCGTGGCCGCGCATGGCCCTTGCTTCTTGCAGTTCTTCGATGGTCTTGGTGATGAACTCCTGAGCGGTGGGCACTCCTTGCCCTGTGCTCTCCTGAGGAAAGTGTGCCATGAGGCATGCCTCCAAGTGGTGTCCAAGCGCCTCCCTCGTGAGGTTGGCAAGGTCTGAGGCTCTCCAGGAGAGAGCTCCCGAGCCCTGCCGGAGGAGGGCGCTGGGCGCACTTTCCTATGCGGTGGAGGGAGGCGCCCCTGGAGCGGGCGCTGATCCTGGCGAGGCTCCTGACACAACGCCGTCTTCTTGGGGTCCTGCGCGGCACAACAACTTCTTCTTGGAGATGGTCTCCGGAGGGCCTTCACTTCTGCTGTCAGGGTTGTCGGTTGCTGCAGCTTGGAAGGCGCGCTCAAGGGAGCACACCGCATCCCTTTCTTCACATGGGACTGTGATGATTCCCCCGCTTCCTGGCATCTTGAGGACGTTGTAGCTATGGTGAGTGACTGCCATGAACTTGGCCAGGGCTGGGTACCCGAGGATGGCATTGTACGGCAGGTGGATGTGCGCGACATCGAAGTCGATGATCTCAGTGCGGTAGTTCTTGCACTCCCCGAAGGTGACAGGCAGGCGGACCTTCCCTATCGGTACGGTGGAACCGTCGGTCACTCCTGAGAAAGGCTTGGTTGGCTGGAGCTGCTCATAGGGCACTTAGAGGTTGTTGAACGTGTTGACGGACATGACGTTGAGCCCTGCGCCGCCATCGATGAGAGTCTTGGTGACTTGCACATTGCTGATGACTGGCGAGCATAACATAGGCAGGGTGCCAGCGGTGGATGCGCACTTGAGCTGGTCTGCCGAGCTGAAGGTGATGGCGCACTGGGACCACCTGAGCGGGCGCGTGGCCTCGAGCTTGGGGAGCGTCGCGTTCACCTCGCAAGCGAACTGTTTGAAGATGCGCTAAGAGGCTAGGGCCTGAGCACCGCCTAAGATGCAAGCGATCGCACGCGGCTCTTGGAAGCCCCCAGCCCCATCGTCCTGGTGGTGGTCATCGTTCCTTCTCGGTGGCGGCAACGGGCGAAGACCGGCGTTGCCCTGGGGGCGATCCTCACGAGGCAGATCCCTCCAGGGGCCCTCGCGAGGTTGGTCCTGCCAGCGGTCCTCACGAGGCCGGTCGCGCCACTCCTGGCGCGGGCCACGGTCGTCCCAGCATCCGCCTCCACGTCCTCCTCCGCGGCCATAGCCCCGGTCGTTGCGCTCGGGGCGTCGACCGAAGCGTCCTTCCCGAATGGCTCTGAGCTCTTGACAGTCGCTGGTGTTGTGGGTGTTCAGGTTGTGGACGGCGCAGAACAGGCGGCCGTTCTTGGATGACTCGGGCTGATCTCTGCCTTGCTTGGTGTCGGGCTCCGCTGCGAACACTACTGCCTCTTTGCGCTTCACATCGTTGGCCTTGGCCCTCTTCTCCTCCACTCCTGCAGCTGGTAGCTCAAGGAGAGAGAGGCGCCCCTCCTCAGCTCTTGCGCACTTGATCGCCAGGTTGAACAACTCCTGAGATGTGCAAAGCTCCTTGTGGATAGCTAGTTCTACCTTCATCTTGACATCACGGACGCCGTCTGAGCACGCGGAGATGACGGCTTCGTCCGTGACCTTGGGAATCTTGAGGCGGGTGTTGTTGAAGCGTTGGATGTACTTCTGGAGGGTCTCTCCTGGCGGTTGCTTGATGCGGCGTAGATCGCCCGCGGCCGGTGGGCGGTCGCGAGTGCCCTGGAAGTTGGCGACGAAGCGGTCGCGCATCTCGTCCCAAGAGGAGATCGAGCCGTGCTGCAGGTTCAGGAGCTAGGAGCGGGCCCCATCCTTGAGAGCCATGGGAAACTAGTTCGCCATGACTTTTTCATCGCTGTTAGCCGCTTCGATGCTCAGCTCATAGAGCTGCAGGAACTCTACGGGGTCGGCGGTGCCGTCGTATCGAGGAGGTAGATCTGGCTTGAACTTGCCTGGCCAGGCGACACTGCGCAGCTCGGGGGTGAAGGCACGACAGCCAGTCGTGGTCGCTGGGGCCCGCTTCTGAGGCAGAGCTTTATCTTGGCGAGGTCCCCGGTGCGCCACTGTAGGCGGCATGTGGTCTTGACGAGGTGGCGCAGGGAGCGCCAGTGCAGCTTCTCGCGGCCGCGGGATTTCTTGGCAGCTCCTTTCTTCATGCGCGGGCGCCGAGCGCAGTGGATCACGCCGCGGAGGCGCGCGCCTTGGTGCCAAGGCACCGTCTTGGGGATGAGGCGGCAGAGGCACGCCATGAGCCCCGTTGCCCGTGGCCGGTTGAGGGGGATGCAGAGAGTGGGACGGCATCAGAGAGCCCCCTACGACACGGACGAGCTCGGCGACGCGGTCGAGCCACTCCTCATAGAGGTCGTCGACGGGGCGGTAACGCAGGAGCTCGTTCACCGCGATGAGCACGGCCCGTGCTTCCATCGGAGCGCGATGCACGTGGGACGAAGGACCAGCAGGGGTGAGAGATGGAGTAGTGGTGCGGCCGTCCTGCCGCACTGAAGGATGCAGCAAGGATGCCTGCTGCTCGTCCCCCACCGGGCCGGTGGCAGCGTTGGCAGCGGGGGACGAAGAACGACGAGGTGGCCCGCCGACGGGAGCCATATGAGCGACGCGGGCGGCGAGGGCGGCCCGACGCTCAGCTCGAGCACGGCGTGCATCCGACATGGAGACGACGGAGCGACGGACTGGCGGAAAGGAAGCTACGGCGCACCCCTACCTGGCACGCCAAATGTCGGATGTGGGGTTCTGGCTAACCCTTAAGGTTCGAACACTGGGGTGCGCGCGAAGTCTTTCCCTCCTACCAATCTACGCTCGAACTCGCTAGGATCTTGCGGACGAACTCGACGAACTCGCAACACAGAAAGACACAGGGTTTATACTGGTTCGGGCCACCGTTGTGGTGTAATACCCTACTCCAGTGTAGTGGTGGTGGATAGCCTCTTGAGCTGATGATGAATAGTACAAGGGAAGAATTGCCTCCTGAGGTTGGGGTGTTCTTGTGCGTATGAACTTGTGTGTCTCCCCTCTCTCCTTTCTACTATGGTGGCTAGTCCTATTAATAGAGGCCCTGGTCCTTCTCCCAAATATCGAGCGGGAAGGGAGCCAACAATGGCGGGCTAATTTGAAGGGGGACAACTAGTACAAGCTATCCTGAAAAAGTAGTCTTCGCCTGCACAAAGCTCTGCTGGTGACGCTGTCTTGGGCTCCACAATGACCTGCATCTTACAGTCCATGGTCTTGGTCTCATTGCACCGAAATGGCAACCTTTTCCTGAGGCCTCGGTACCCCGTGGCTGCGCTTGCCCCCTTTGCACCAAAGAGGAAACAAGGACGCTACACGCGCTGGCGCCCGCCTGGCGCCCGCCTGGTGTCGATCTTCATGGCTCACGTCACGAGAGCCTCGCGAGGTTTGCCCCGCCTTGATATCTCCGCTCCTCGTGAGCCTGCCTGGCTAGGCCGCTCCAGCGGAGGTCTTGCATCGTCCGCCTCGCGAGGCTTGGCCCCTCGCGAGGGTCTTGGGTGCCTCGTTGGTGAAGGTGGGCCGTACGGCCTGCTGGCTTAGCCACGCCATGGGCTGCAGGCAGGCAAGTCTGGGGACCCCCATTCCCAGAATGCCGACAATGGTGGAATCTGCAAGATGCAAATTTAAAGAACAATCATCAAATCCACAGAAACCCAGCACATCACACAAAGTTTTTGGAATCGTGGAAACACTAGCACCCAAATCACATAAAGTATAGCATTCATAATCTTTAATCTTAATTTCAATAGTAGGTTCCCACTCATCATAAAGTTTTCTAGGGATAGAAACTTCTAGTTGAAGCTTTTCTTCATAGGATTGCATTAAAGTGTCAACAATATGTTTAGTAAAAGCTTTATTTTGATTGTAAGCATGAGGAGAATTTAACATGGATTGCAACAAGGAAATACAATCTATCAAAGAGAAATTATCATAATTAAATTCCTTGAAATCCAAAATAGTGGGTTCATTGATATGTAAAGGTTTTGACCTCTTCAATCCCACTTTTATTAATTTTTGCATCAAGATCTAAAAACTCTAAATCATTGGGACGCCTTTTAACTAAAGTTGACTCATCTCCAGTCCCATCTTCGTCAAGATTCATATTGGAAAACAAAGATTTAATAGGAGTCACATCAATTACTTTTACATCTTCATCATTATTATCATGCAAACTAGAAGAACACGCTTTTACAAAGCAATCCTTTTTAGCACGCATCCTAGCGGTTCTTTCTTTGCACTCATCAATGGAAATTCTCATGGCTTTGAGAGACTCATTGATATCATTTTTAGGTGGAATAGATCTAAGTTTCAAAGAATCAACATCAAGAGAAATTCTATCCACGTTCCTAGCCAATTCATCAATCTTAAGCAATTTTTCTTCAACCAAAGCATTGAAATTCTTTTGTGAACTCATAAATTCTTTAACACTAATCTCAAAATCAGAGGGCATCTTATTAAAATTTCCATAAGAGTTGTCATAGGAATTACCATAATTATTAGAGGAATTACTAGGAAACGACCTAGAATTAAAATGTCCTCTATACGCGTTGTTACCAAAATTATTCGTACCAACAAAATTCACATCCATAGATTCATTATTATTCTCAGTCAAAGTGGACAAAGGCATATCATTAGGATCAGATGAAACACTTTTATTAGCAAACAATTTCATAAGGTCATCCATCCTTCCACTCAAAACATTAATCTCTTCAATCGCATGAACTTTTTTACTAGTGGATCTTTCGGTGTGCCGTTGAGAATAATTAACCATAATATTGTCTAGGAGTTTAGTAGCTTCTCATAAAGTAATTTCCATAAAAGTGCCCCCCACAGCTGAATCTAAAAGATTTCTAGAAGCAAAATTCAATCCGGCATAATTTTTTTGTATAACTATCCACAAATTCAAACCATGTGTAGGGCAATTACGTATCATTAACTTCATCCTCTCCCAAGCTTGTTCAACATGCTCATGATCAAGTTGCTTAAAATTCATACTACTGTTCCTAAGAGAGATGATCTTCGTGGGAGGAAAATACTTAGATAAAAGCATCTTTGCACTTATTCCATGAATCAATACTATTTTTAGGCAAAGAAGAGAACCAAGTTTTAGCACGATCTCTAAGCGAAAACGGAACTAGCTTCAATTTAACAATATCATTATCCACATCTTTCTTATTTTGCATATAACACAAATCAACAAAGTTGTTTAGATGGGTAGCGACATCTTCACTAGGAAGGCTAGAAAATTGATCTTTCATAACAAGATTCAACAAAGCGTATTAATTTCACAAGATTCAACATCGGTAGTAGGATCAATCGGAGTGCTAATAAAATCATTGTTGTTGGTATTGGAAAAGTAACACAATTTGGTATTATCTTGAGCCATCATGCCAAACAGTCAATCCAACACACAAGCACATAAGAAGCAAGCAAAAAGAGACGAACGGAAAAGGGGCGAATAAAAGGCAAAGGTTTTCGAAAATGTTTTAGAAGTGGGGGAGAGGAAAACGAGAGGTGAATGGCAAATAAAGTAATGTGAGGGAGAAGAGTTTATGATGGGTACTTGGTATGTCTTGACTTGGTGTAGATCTCCCCGGCAATGGTGCCAGAAATCCTTCTTACTACCTCTTGAGCATGTGTTGGTTTTCCCTTGAAGAGGAAAGGGTGATGCAGTAAAGTAGCATAAGTATTTCCCTCGGTTTTTGAGAACCAAGGTATCAATCCAGTAGGAGACAACGCACAAGTCACCTAGTACCTGCACAAACAATCAAGAACCTTGCAACCAACGCGATAAAGGGGTTGTCAATCCCTTCACGGTCACTCGCAAAAGTGAGATCTGACAAAGATAGTAAGATAAATATTTTTTATATTTTTGTTGTATAAATTGGAAAGTAAAGATTGCAAAATAGTAAACGAGATGCGATGTAAATAAAAGAGATGCAATATAATAAGAAAGAGACCTGGGGGCCATAGGTTTCACCGATGTACTACGGTGGGTGAACAAATTACTCCAGAGCAATTGATAGAAAAGTGCATAGTTATGAGAATATCTAGGCAATGATTATGAATATAGGCATCACGTCCGTGTCAAGTAGATCGAAACGATTCTGCATCTACTACTATTACTCCACACATCGACCGCTATCCAACATGCATCTAGAGTATTAAGTTCATAAGAACAGAGTAACACATTAATCAAGGTGAGATGATGTAGAGGGATAAACTCAAGCAATATGGTATAAACCCCATCATTTTATCCTCGATGGCAACAATACAATACGTGCCTTACTGCCCCTACTGTCACTTGGAAAGGACACCGCAAGATTGAACCCAAAGCTAAGCACTTCTCCCATTGCAAGAAAGATCAATCCTGTAGGCCAAACTAAACCGATAATTCGAAGAGACTTGCAAAGATATCAAATCATGCATATAATAATTCAGGGAAGAACCAAATAATATTCATAGATAATCTTTTTCATAAACCCACAATTCATCAGATATCAGCAAACACACTGCAAAAGAATATTACATCAAATAGATCTCCGAGAATATCGAGAAGAACTTTGTATTGAGAATCAAAGAGAGAGAAGAAGCCATCTAGCTAATAACTATGGACCCAAAGGTCTGTGGTAAACTAGTCACACTTCATTGGAGAGGCTATGGTGTTGATGTAGAAGCCCTCCGTGATTTGTTCCCCCTCCGGCAGATCGCTGGAAGAGGCCCCAAGATGGGATCTCACGGGTACAGAAGGTTGCGGCGGTGGAAAAGTGGTTTCGTGGCTCTCTATGATCGATCTAGGGTATAAGGGTATATATATAGGCAAAAGAAGTACGTCAGTGGAGCTTCATGGGGCCCACGAGGGTGGGGGCGCGCCTACTCCCCTTGGGCGCGCCCTCCTGCCTCGTGGCCACCTCAAGGAGTTCCAGACTTCCACTCCAAGTCTCCTAGTTTGCTTTCGGTCCAAGAAAGATCATCGCGAAGGTTTCATTCCGTTTGGATTCCGTTTAGTATTCCTTTTCTGCGAAACTCTTAAATAGGCAAAAAAGCAGAAACTGGCACTGGCTTCGGTTAATAGGTTAGTCCCAAAAATAATATAAAATAGCATATTAAAGCCCATTAAACATCCGAAACAGATAATATAATAGCATGGATGAGGGAGTCCTGGATTAGGGGGTCTCCGGACAGCCGGACTATCTCCATTGCCCGGACTGTTAGACTATGAAGATACAAGATTGAAGACTTCGTCTTGTGTCCGGATGGGACTCTACTTGGCGTGGAAGGCAAGCTAGGCAATACGTATATGGATATCTCATCCTTTGTAACCGACCTTGTGTAACCCTAACCCTCTCCGGTGTCTATATAAACTAGAGGGTTTTAGTCCGTAGGACAACAATCACAACATACAATCATACCATAGGCTAGCTTCTAGGGTTTAGCCTCTCTGATCTCATGGTAGATCTACTCTTGTACTACCCATATCATCAATATTAATCAAGTAGGACGTAGGGTTTTACCTCCATCAAGAGGGCCCGAACCTGGGTAAAACTTCGTGTCCCTGCCTCCTATTACCATCCAGCCTAGACGCACAGTTCGAGACCCCCTACCCGAGATCCACCGGTTTTGACATCGACATTGGTGCTTTCATTAAGAGTTCCTCTATGTCTTCACCGTTAGGCTTGATGGCCCCTGCTATCATCGATAGCGATGCAGTACAGGGTGAGACTTTTCTCCCCGGACAGATCTTCGTATTCGGCGACTTTGCACTGCGGGCTAATTCGCTTGGCCATCTGGAGCAGATTGAAAGCTACGCCCCTGGCCGTCAGGTCAGATTTGGAAGTTTGAACTACACGGCCAACGTCCGTGGAGACTTGATCTTCGACGGATTCGAGCCACAGCCGGGCACGCCGCACTATCTTGATGGGTATGACCTAGCTCTGCCACTGAACAGTACCCCAGAGGCTGCACCCGCATCAGCTCCGACCCTTAGTTCGGAGCCAACTGCGCCAATCGAGGACGGGTGGTTAGAAACTGCCTAGGGGCTGCAGTCTCAACGGCGATCGAGCCAAACACCAGCATAATCCTCTGCGCAGCCCATGACTCCAAGGTGCCGGACTCTTTTTCTGACTCTGAACGGCCCGCGCCCCTTCCAATCGAATCCGATTGGACGCCGGTCATGGAATTCACCGCCACGGATATCTTTCAGCACTCGCCCTTCGGCGACATTCTGAACTCACTAAGGTCTCTCTCTTTGTCAGGAGAGCCCTGGTCGGATTATGGCCAACAGGATTGGGATGCGGGCGACGAAGAAATTCGATGCCCACCCACTACCCACTTCGTAGCCACCGTCGATGATTTAACCGACATGCTCGACTTCAACTCCAAAGACATCGACGGTATGGACGACGATGTAGGGGACGAACATGAACCAGCACCTATAGGGCACTGGAAAGCCACCTCGTCATATGACATATACATGGTGGATACACCCAACGAAGGCAATGTCGATGGGATAGCGGAGGATGACCCCTCAAGAAGCAACCCAAGTGCCGACGTCAGCGGCGCCGCTCTAAGTCCCGCCAATGCGAAAGTGGTGATACCGGCACAGGAGATAATAATACTCCGGATAGTGCCGAAGACAACAACAATTCCCTCCAGCAAGATTTAGAGCAGGAGGATGAAGGAGCCAGCTCTCCCGAGAGAGCGGCAGATGGACAGGAGGAGGATGACAATTACATCCTCCCCTCCGAAGACGAGGCAAGCCTCGGCGACAATGAATTCACCGTTCCAGAGGATCCTGTCGGACAAGAGCGCTTCAAGCGCCGGCTTATGGCCACGGCAAATAGCCTGAAGAAAAAGCAGTAGCAGCTTCAAGCTGATCAAGATCTGCTAGCTGACAAATGGACTGAAGTCCTCGCGGCCGATGAATATAAACTCGAGCGCCCCTCCAAGAGTTACCCAAGGTGCAGGTCACTACCCCGACTGGAGGAAGAAGCATATGATACGGCTGATCGGCCACCTCGTGGCCGTGATAGAGAGGCATTCCAGCCAAAAGCTCAGCCTCCACCCCAACGCCATTCAAATAAAAAGGCATGGGGAGATACGCCTGACCTGCGAGACATATTGGAGGATAAGGCAAAGCATTCAAGATCGATCTACGGATCACGAGGGCGCATCACTCTGCGAGACGACAAATGTCACGCCGGATACAGAAGCAAATCCGGCTGGGCCGAACACAGCGGGCAAGACCCATTCGAGCTGCGTCGCGATATAGCCCAATACAGAGGCGCCGCACACCCCTTATGCTTCACAGACGAAGTAATGGAACATCAATTCCCAGAAGGTTTCAAACCTGTAAACATTGAATCATACGACGGCACAACAGATCCCGCAGTATGGATTGAGTGCTTCCTCCTCCACATCCACATGGCCCGCGGTGATGACTTACACGCCATCAAATATCTCCCACTAAAGCTCAAAGGACCAGCGTGGCATTGGCTTAACAGCTTGCCAGCGGACTCCATTAGCTGTTGGGAAGATCTGGAAGCCGCATTCCTCGACAACTTTCAGGGCACTTATGTGCGACCACCAGACGCCGATGACTTGAGCCACATAATTCAGCAGCAAGAAGAGTCGGCCAGGCAATTTTGGACTCGGATCCTTACAAAGAAAAATCAAATCGTCGACTGTCCGGATGTGGAGGCCTTAGCGGCTTTCAAGCACAACATCTGAGACGAGTGGCTAGCCCGGCACCTTGGTTAGGAAAAGCCGAAATCTATGGCAGCTCTCACGACGCTCATGACCCGCTTTTGTGCGGGAGAAGACAGCTGGCTGGCTCGCAGTAATAACATATCAAAGAACCATGGTACCTCAGATACCAAGGACGGCAATAGCAGGTCACGTCACAACAAGCATAAGCGCCGCATTAACAGCGAAACTACTGAGGATACGACAGTCAATGCTGGATTCAAAGGCTCTAAACCCGGTCAGTGGAAAAAGCCATTCAAACAAAGTATGCTGGGCCCATCGAGCTTGGACCGTATACTCGATCGCTCGTGTCAAATACACGGCACCCCAGACAAGACAGCCAATCACACCAACAGGGATTGTTGGGTGTTCAAGCAGGCCGGCAAGTTAATTGCCGAAAACAAGGACAAGGGGCCGCATAGCAACGACGAAGAGGAGCCCCGGCAGCCGCACACTAGAGGACAGAACAGGTTTCCCCCGCAAGTGCGGATGGTGAACATGATATATGCAACCCACATCCCCAAGAGGGAGCGGAAGCGTGCGCTCAGGGACATATATGCGTTGGAGCCAGTCGCCCCAAAGTTCAACCCTTGGTCCTCCTGTCCGATCACCTTTGATCACAGGGACCACCCCACTAGCATCCGTCATGGCGGATTCGCCGCACTGGTCCTAGACCCAATCATCGACGGATTTCACCTCACTCGAGTCCTTATGGACGGCGGCAACAGCCTGAACCTGCTTTATCAGGACACAGTGCGCAAAACGGGTATAGACCCCTCAAGGATCAAACCCACCAAAACGACCTTTAAGGGCGTCATTCCAGGTGTAGAGGCCCATTGCACAGGCTCAATTACACTGGAAGTGGTCTTCGGATGCCCGGATAACTTCCGAAGCGAAGAGTTAATCTTCGATATAGTCCCGTTCCGCAGTGGTTATCACGCGCTGCTCGGGCGAACCGCATTTGCTAGATTCAATGCGGTACCGCATTATGCATACCTCAAGCTCAAGATGCCAGGACCTCGCGGAGTTATTACAGTCAATGGAAACACAGAGCGCTCTCTCCGAACAGAGGAGCACACCGCGGCCCTCGCAGCAGAAGCGCAAAGCAGCCTCTCAAGGCGATCAACCAGTTCGGCGCTTCACAGCCCGGACACCTTCAAGCGCGCTCGGGGCAATCGACAAATAGACCGCCTGGCGTGATCTGAGCTCACGTAGCAATACGGTGGCCACCCCAATCCCAGCCCAGCAGCGAAACTTGTGTCGCGCGTACACAATTACGCATTAAAAATACCATGGGCACAGGTGGGGAGGGGGGCACAACTATGGCACGCCCCAAGACGCGGCCTAAATCGCACTAGGGGCTTCCCGTTCGGTTATTTTTCTTTTTCTTTCAGGACCTTAATCTTTGGAAACACTGTCCGGTAGCACTATTGCCGAATACATGATGCAGCAACCAAGGAGGCAGACAGCTACGTCATACCACGGAATTCCTAGGTTGATTACAGTAACGAGTGAAATATTCAATTTAATATCATTACTCAGCTTGCCCTTGGAAGGGACTTAGTCCTACTTTTTGCTTACCGCACTATCTGTATCACTCTGCTTTAACGCGGGTTTTTAATAGACAATGCATGACATTACGACTATTATTGCATTTTTGTTATATATATATGTGTGTTCATTAACGACGCCTTGCAACCATACACTTTGGTACGGCCAATACACCAGGGGCTCACGTACCCCACAATGTGGTGTGAAAAGTCCGAACACTTTCACAAGTGCGGCACCCCGAACTTATAGCATTATATGCATCAGCTCCGAATCATGTTTTGGTCAAATGTTGGGTTTGCCCGACTCCTATGTTTTGGTACCTTACGTTCCGCTCTATCGGCTAAGGTAGCATTAGGAGAACTACTGCGATTGTGCCCCGGTTCTGCCGAGCTGAGCACCTCAATAGAAAAGCTAAAACTGACTGTCATGATAAGGCGAGAGACTGGTCGCTGTTCGGCGAGGTTTTTCGAGTCCCTAAAGACTTATGCCTCTTAGGGCGAGGGGCCGGCCCTGTCCGGCTTAAAGGCATGTATCACGCCCCGAATTCGGCCTTCCGAATACCAGGGGCTTCACCGAAATTTAAAATTATAGAATTCTATGGCTAAGTGAGAGTGATAAAGCATTATTAGTCCGGTTGCCTTGTTCGTTGTGCTGAGCACCTCCCTCGAAGGACCCAAATATGGGAACAAGAGTGCTCAGGTCTATCCCGAACACCCCAGCACTCGTGGCATGGGGGTAGAAGTCGAGGACTAGCCATCTCTCAGATTGGATAAACAGCCAAACAGAAGGTAATATTTTAAATTCAAACAAGCGTTGCATAGCGCATATGAAACAAGTTTTCATAAATACAAGATAAAACGAGCAAGTTTACTCAAATATTACATCTTTCAAACACTCATCCGCGATAAGACGGGCACCCGGCAGAACACCCTCGTAGTACATCTCGGGGTGGCGGTGCTCCTTGCCCTCCGGCGGCCCCTCCTTGATCAGCTTCATGGTGTTTAGCTTGACCCACTGCAATTTCACACAGGCGAAAGCCTGGCGTGCACCTTCAATGCAGACAGATCGCTTGACGACCTCCAGCCATGGGCAGGCATCCACAAGCCGCCTCACCAGGCCGAAGAAGCTATTCGGAAGGGCGTCGCCAGGCCACAGCCGGACTATAAAGCCCTTCATGGCCTGATCGGCCGCCTTATGTAGCTCGACCATCTGCTTCAGCTGGTCGCTCATCGGCACCGGATGTTCGGCCTCAGCATACTGAGACCAGAACAGCTTCTCCGTCGAGCTTCCATCCTCGGCCTGGTAAAATTGTGCGGCATCGGACACACTGCGAGGCAAATCTGCGAATGCTCCTGAAGAGCTCCGGATCCGGGTAAGTAATCGGTAATTTACTTTTACATGCTTGCTTTGCATATAGAAAGCCTTACCCACCGCTATCTTTTTCATCGCGTCGATCTCTTGGAGGGCCTTCTGGGCCTCGGCCTTGGCGCTCTTTACGCTCTCAAGGGCCGCGGCAAGCTCAGACTCTCGCGTCTTCGAGTCAAGCTCCAATGCCTCGTGCTTCGTCACGAGAGCCTGGAGCTCTTGCTGCACCTCGCCCACCCGAGCCTCGTGCTTCTCTCGCTCGGTGCGCTCCTTGGCCGCTTTATCTTTGGCCTTGGTTAGTGCTTGCTTCAGGGTCGCCACCTCGGTCGTGGCCCCTTGCAAACATATGATGATCCTGTCATTTTGCAATCGCATACTCTTTTATATATATACATATCTATAGACAGGGTATTACTTACCCTTGTTCTCCTCGAGCTGCCTCTTGACAAGGCCGAGCTCTTCCCTGGACCCCTCAAGGTCCTGCTTCAGTACAGCGACCTCCGCAGTCAGTGCGGCGGACACCAGCAGCGAAGCCTGCATACGCATATTGACACACCTATATTAGACTCCTGCAATATTATTTGATCCTTTGTTCGGCTTTTCGTTGTGAACACCGAACAAAGCATCAGGGGCTACTGTCTATGCGGTAATATTTCTACTACATTTTAAAACACTTACCTCGAAGCCTGTTAGAAGGCTGGCACAAGCTTCAGTCAATCCGCTCTTGGCGGACTGAACCTTCTGGATCACCACACTCATGATAGTACGGTGCTCCTCGTTGATGGAAGCGCTGCGAAGCGCTTCCAGCAGATTGTCCGGTGCCTCTGGATGGACAGAGGTCACCGGCACAGGCGTCTTGCCCCTCTTAGAAGGAGGCCGCCTGCCCGAGCCCGGAACCGCTGGAGGGTCCGGCGCGGTGTTCGGCTGAGGGCCGAACTCGGAGCTCTCGGGGGCCCCGTCCTCTCGGCTCCTAGAGTCCGGGAGGTCGCCTTGAGGCGCCTCCGGGACTGTCTTCCCTCGATCCGGTGCCTATTGAGACAATACCTCAGCGTCGTTGGAAGGATGAGGGGAGGTGGCGGTCGGGACTGGATCGCTATCCATGTCCGACAAGCCCAAGGAGCCGTCCGACAATACATCGATACCGGCTCGGGGCGGCCTGCATAATTGTGTTCGGCATTATGGAAAACAGTGCGACAAAGGAATCCTATGGGTTACTTTGGTATCCGAATACTTACGATCTCCCCGGGGGCTTGGCCCCGGGCAATCACTCGTCTTCGCCTTCGTCGGCGCCGGTGGATCTATCCGGAAGGAGAGTCCTTCCCTTCTTGGACCCTCCGGCCTCCCCAGTTGGGGCGGACTTCCTTTTCTTGTCTTCCCCAGTCGGTGGGGGAGCATCTTCTTCTTCTTCCTCGTCTTCGGGGGAAGAGTGCACCGCAGAGTCATTGGATGGTGAGTCTGATGATGCCTGGCGTCGGGAACTCTTTTGAGTTCCCTTGGCCTTCTTGGTCTTCTCTGGCACCTTATAAGGGGCCGGAGTCAGCATCTTCGCCAGAAGAGCGTCTGCGGGGCCTTCGGGAAAAGGAGCTGGATAGTCGATCTGTCCGACCATCTTCTGCCAGTCTTGTCAAAGGTACGGGAGTTTAGATCCCGCATAGAGTCAATCTATATGAAAAAATAAGTATCCTGTGAAAGGTAAAGCAGCTTACTGCACTGGCTTGGTGCTCCGCGCTGAATCCGCGATCCTCAGTAATGGGGGAAGGGACCTCGGCACTTTTGAACAACACCCTCCAAGCATCTTCGTGAGTTGTGTCGAAGAGCCTGTTCAGAGTTCGGTGCTGCGCCGGATTGAACTCCCACAAGGTGAACTCCCGTTGTTGGCACGGGAGTATCCGGCGGATGAGCATAACCTGGACTATGTTGACAAGCTTGAGCTTCTTGTCCACCGTGTTTTGAATACATGTTTGGAGTCCGGTCAGCTCTTTCGAACTACCCCAGGACATGCCCTTCTCTTTCTAGGAGGTGAGCCGCATGGGGATGCCAGATCGGAACTCGGGGGCCGCTACCCATGCGGGGTTGCACGGCTCGCTGATATAGAACCACCCCGATTGCCACCCCTTTATGGTTTCCACAAAGGAGCCCTTGAGCCATGTTATGTTGGGCATCTTGCCCACCATGGCGCCTCCGCACTCCGCCTGGCGGCCGCCCACCACCTTCGGCTTGACATTGAAGGTCTTCAGCCATAAGCCGAAGTGGGGCTTGATGCGGAGGAAGGCCTTGCACACGATGATAAACGCCGAGATGTTGAGGACGAAGTTCAGGGCCAGATCGTGGAAATCCAGGCCGTAGTAGAACATGAGCCCCCGGATGAATGGATGGAGAGGGAATCCTAGTCCATGGAGGAAATGGGTGAGGAATACCACCCTCTCATGGGGCCTGGGGGCGGGGATGAGCTGCCCCTCATCAAGGAGCCGGTGTGCGATGTCGTCGGGCAGGTATCCGGCTCTCCTCAGTTTCTTGATGTCTCCCTTCGTGACGGAGGAGACCATCCACTTGCCTCCCGCTCCGGACATAGTTGGAGAGGGTTGAGGCGGAAGTGTGGACTTGGGCGCTAGAGCTTGAGTGTGCGAAAACGGATGAGCAAAGGAGGAAGAAGGCGTGGATAGAAAGGTGAATCCTTATCCCTTTATATGGGCGGACGAAACTAAGCATCCCCACTTGCCTGGTAAAACTCGCTTATCCCCCAAGTGCTGCAATTGATGGCGCGGTTGGGTTACCCACGCCCGTATTGATGAGAATCCCATAATAAGGGGCCACGATCTCTGATTTGACAAGACATGTCGAAAAACTACCTCGCGTTATGTGCGGAGCTAGTTAAAAGAAACGGTTCGAATAATCACCGGACCATGACATAACGTCATGCTGCCAAAACAAGCCAGCAAATTAGATCTGCGAAAATATTATTCTCTCTACGGTGGAATGTGGAACTTATTTTGCAGGGTCGGACACTATCCTCATTTTCAAGTTCTTCCGTGATGTATTCGGAGAAGGAACCCGCCTTGCAATGCCGAAGACAATACTGAGCACCGGACTCATCGTCATTGAAGCCTGGTTTAGGGGCTACTGAGGGAGTCCTGGATTAGGGGGTCTCCGGACAGCCAGACTATCTCCACTGGCCGGACTGTTAGACTACGAAGATACAAGATTGAAGACTTCGTCTCGTGTCCGGATGGGACTCTACTTAGTGTGGAAGGCAAGCTAGGCAATACGTATATGGATATCTCCTCCTTTGTAACCGACCTTGTGTAACCCTAACCCTCTCCGGTGTCTATATAAACCGGAGGGTTTTAGCCCGTAGGACAACAATCACAACATACAATCATACCATATGCTAGCTTCTAGGGTTTAGCCTCTCTGATCTCGTGGTAGATCTACTTTTGTACTACCCATATCATCAATATTAATCAAGCAGTACGTAGGGTTTTACCTCCATCAAGAGGGCCTGAACCTGGTTAAAACTTTGTGTCCCTGCCTCCTGTTACCATCCAGCCTAGACGCACAGTTCGGGACCCCCTACCCGAGATCCGCCGGTTTTGACACCGACAATGGAACAATCAAAAATTATAGAAACGTTGGAGACGTATCAAGCTGCTCAAGGCATGTGTAGGCTTCTAAGCCGATGGCCTTCATTTCCTCCATGCTTGCATCCCACATTTGTGTTTTTGTGCTTCTTGCACACTTCCACAGCTGGTTCTTAAGTACATCTCCTTTGTATGTTTGCTGGAAAATTTGACATATATGTCTCACACAGTGTCTATGTTCTACATCAAGAAAGTGTCGTCTCACTCCCTTGAAGAGCCCCTCTTGCTTGTTTGACATTATAGTCCATGGCTCTGTGTTAATTATTCCCAAGTCACTCTTCAAGTTTAAAAGAAACCATCTCCATGTCTCAATGTTCTCAACCTCCACAATTGCAAATGCTAGAGGGTAAATGCAGTCAGTGGGATCCATCCCAACAACACACAGTAGAACACCTCCATACTTGCTCTTTAAGTGGGAGCCATCTAAACATATGACAGGAATGCACACTTGCATGAAACCCCTTTTGTAGGCATCCAAAGAGAAATACAAACTTCCAAATATGCCATCATTGACACCCACATAGAAAGAGTTGCACGGGTTTGATCTTCTGAATTCTTGTACATAATCCCACATGCTATTGTACTGCTCTAACTCATCTCCTTCAATGAATTTATTTACTAGTCTCTTAGCCCTTCTTAGTTTACCCCTTGATGATGTCATGTTCCAATCCTTCTGAACTACCCTTGAAAACTTATCCATGTTCATGTTTTCATCTGTCTGAAAGAATCAACATACTTTTGAGCCATAAAGGGAGTAGTGAATGACTTAACATTCCATTTCTTTTTGCAGGTATGTTTTGGGTTGTATTTCTTGATCATAAAGAAATTGGTTCTGCTATCAAATGATGCACACGACGACCAAGAGGACCCATCTTCCTAGATGGCCTTTAGTCCTCTCTTATCATTTTTGGGACATCTAATGTCAACTCTTTCCTGACAGTTGTACTCTTTGATAGCTTTCCTTGGTAATTGTATAGTTCCAAAGGTCTGACCAACTTGGAAGCTTGGTGTACTCAACTTCTTTCTGAAAGATTTGAAATTCAGCTTCACTTGATCTTCATCAGAACTAGGTAAATACACGTCACCATCTTCAGTAGGATCATCGGGTTCTTCTTAGGCTGCTTGATACGTCTCCAACGTATCTATAATTTTTGGTTGTTCCATGCTATTATATTATCAATCTGGGATGTTTTATAATCATTTTATATCATTTTTGGTACTAACCTATTGACATAGTGCCAAGTGCCAGTTGATGTTTTCTGCATGTTTTTTACATCACAGGATATCAATACCAAACAGAGTCCAAATGCAGTGAAACTTTTTGTGGAGTTTTTTGGACCAGAAGACAACCAATGGGCCGAAGAAGCACCTGGGGGCTGCTCCGAGGGGAGCACAATCCACCAGGGCGCGCCTGGAGGCCCAGGCGCACTCTGGTGGGTTGTGTCCACCTCGGGTGCCCCCTGAACCGTCTCTTTACTCTATAAATACCCCAATATTCCAGAAACCCTAGGGGAGTCAACGAAAATCAATTCCAGCCACTGCAAAGTCCAGAACCACCAGATCCAATCTAGACACCATCACGGAGGGGTTCACCACTTCCATTGGCGCCTCTCCGATGATGCGTGAGTAGTTCTTTGTAGACCTTCGGATCCATAGTTATTAGCTAGATGTATTCCTCTCTCTCTCGTTTGATTCTCAATACAATGGTCTCTTGGAGATCCATATGATGTAACTCTTTTTGCGGTGTGTTTGTTGGGATCCGATGAACTTTGAGTTTATGATCAAATCTATCTTTTTATCCATGAAAGTTATTTGAGTTTCTTTGATATCTTATATGCATGATTGCTTATAGCCTCATATTTCTTCTTTGGATTTTGTTTGGCCAACTTGATCTATTTATCTTGCAACGGGAAGAGGTGCTTTGTAATGGGTTCGATCTTACGGTGCATGATCCCAGTGACAGAAGGGGAACTGACACGTATGTATCGTTGCTACTAAGGATAAAACGATAGGGTCTATTTCTACATAAATAGATCTTTTCTACATCATGTCATCATTCTTATTGCATTACTCCATTTCTCCATGAACTTAATACAATAGATGCATGCTGGATAGTGGTTGATGTGTGGAGTAATAGTAGTAGATGCAGGCAGGAGTCGGTCTACTAATCTTGGACGTGATACCTATATAATGATCATTGCTTGGATATCATCATGATTATTTGAAGTTCTATCAATTTCCCAACAGTAATTTGTTTACCCATCGTTTGCTATTTTTTCTCGAGAGAAGCCACTAGTGAAACCTACGCCCCCCCCCCCGGGTCTCTTTCTCATATTATTTGCCTTTGCGATATATTTTCCTTTGCTTTTATTTTCAGATCTATTAGACCCAAACATACAAAATTACCTTGCTGCAATTTGTTCTTATTTATTTTATTTGACGTTCGATCTATCAATCTACTACAATTTACTCACGTCCGTTTACCAATTTCTGGCGCCGTTACCCAAAGGGATTGACAACCCCTTTAATACGTTGGGTTGCGAGTATTTGTTATTTGTGTGCAGGTGCCGTTTACGTGTTGTTGCTTGGTTCTCCTACTGGTTTGATAACCTTGGTTTCATCACTGAGGAAAATACCTAACATCGATTTGCTGCATCATCCCTTCCTCTTTGGGTAAATCCGACGCAGCTTCAAGCCGCATCAAAAGGATTTTCTGGCGCCGTTGCCGGGGAGGATCTTCAACATATACCAGGTTCCTAATCACAAATCTCATCTCCTCGCAATTCACATTATTTGCCATTTGCCTCTTGTTTTCTCTCCCCCACTTCACAAAAATTTGCCGTTTTATTTCGCCCTCTTTTTCGTTCAACGTTTTCTTGCCGGATCTGTTTTGCGTGCGTTCTTGTTTGCGTAGTCATGATGCCACAAAGAAAATATTATGATGTTCTGTACCCAAATATTTTGCTTGAAGTTGAGAAAAGTACTAAGAAATATATGATTATTGATACATCTCCAACGTATCTACATTTTCTCACACTTTTCCTCTTGTTTTGGACTCTAGTTTGCATGATTTGAATGAAACTAACCCCGGACTGACGCAATTTTCAGCAGAACTACCATGGTGTTGTTTTTGTGCAGAAATAAAAGTTCTCGGAATGGAACAAAACTTTTTGAGGATTGTTTATATCAATAATAAGAATTACTTCAGCCAAGACCCACCATAGAGGGGGCCCTGGGTGGGCACAACCCACCAGGGCGCGCCCCCCTCTCCTGGCGCGCCCAGGTGGGTTGTACCCACCTGGTGGCCCCGCTGACAACTCCCCTAATACTATAAAATCACATATATCTAGAAAAAAATAAGGGAGAAAGAATTATAGCGATCCACGAGACGGAGCCGCCGCCAAGCCCTGTTCTTCCTCGGGAGGGCAGATCTGGGTCTGTTTGGGGCTCCGGAGAGGGGGATCTTCTTCGTCATCACCAACCCTCCTCCATCGCCAATTCCATGATGCTCCCCACTGGGAGTGAGTAATTCCTTCGTAGGCTCACGCACTTTGCACTTTTTATTGCCAAATGCTTGCTTGCTAGGGAGAAGGTGTGTGCACTTAGTTCACCAGACCTTATTGTTTTATGTCGTGCATTAGTAGGCGACAACACTTATAGCTTGGGAGCTATCATCGCTCGTCGCCTCCATCTTAATAAATCTAAGGGCAAAATACATGGTCGGATTTTTTCCACTCGTTTGGCAGCTCATTTCGAGGTAGCGATACACCCTCATGATTATCCTCTGACTAAGGTTTACCTAGATCGTGTAGCCATGTAACACCATCACTTTCTTGCACATGATCGTCCTGACATTGCCATTTCCTACAACTTAGACTATAGTGTTGAAGCTCGCGATGTTATTCCATTGCCTGCTCCTGCTTTGTTTGATTCTGTTGCCAGGGGCAGATACCAGATTATGCCTGTAGACATCATTGCCTACTAGGGCGCTCACGCTGCTGTAGAGGTTGCGGAGGCACCTCCGCAGTGGGATGAGTGGATGCCCGCTCCTCAGGATCCCTACTACCCTCCAAGATACTGAGATACTACCAAGTTAGGCCAAAAGCCTAAGCTTGGGGGAGTACGTGTTTTCACCGACTTTATATTCATGTCTACTAATTTCATTTGTCAGTGTTCACACTTTTTCATTGTATCATCCATGCTTAGATTTATTTTCTTGCTTTCTTCTTGTGTGTTTGAAAAACTTTAGAAAAAGCAAAAAATTAGTTGTAGTTAATTTACTTTCTATGCATGCTTAGTAGTAGTACTAAAAAGAAAATCCAAAAAGATTCCCTTGTTCTTTTTTTTCTTGTTGGGAGCTTTCCCGTGTAAATAGTTTTTCTCGTTTTTTTGCTTTCCCTTTTATTTGCTTGCTAAAGAAAACCAAAAACTCCAAAAATATTTCAGTATGTTTCTCTAAATTTCTTTTCCTTTTTATTCGAGTTGTACCGAGGAGAAGACCATGATGAAAATATTGAGTGGCTCCCATATGAATAATTGTTGAAATAATAAACAGCCCATTTTACCTTGTCTTCTCCTATTGAATAAAATGCTTGCAGATTCCAGCTTAGTCCATGGCACTCTTGCACTATTATTATTCTCATATCATTCGGTTGTGCAGGTGAAAGGCAATAATTACGACATTCGATGAATTGGCCGTGGCAAATAGAAACTGGTATGAACTCGACTTGTCTTGTCTGTGTAAATATATTTAACCTAGCATCCATGATTGAACCTGTTATGATTAAACATGTTTGCAATGACAATTAGAGATTATAGTTTCTCATGCCATGCATAAGTAGTTGTGAGTTAATAATGATTTAGCTTGGATATCAACATAGCATTAAAATGATTGTGATGTAGTATGATGATATGGTATCCACCTCTGAATGTTCAAGTGGCTTGACTTGGTACATGTTCATGCATGTAGTTAAATCAAAACTAACATAGCCTCCATAATGTTTATGTCCATGGTGTTCATATCCTACTCATGCTAGTGTCCAGTGTTACTTACGCATAATGCATGGTTATGATTGCTGTTGCTCTCTAGCTGGCCGCTTCTCAATCTTAATTGCTAGCCTTCGCCTGTACTAAGTGGGGATTCTGCTTGTACATCAAAAACCTTGAACCCAAAGTTATTCCAGATGAGTCCACCATAACTACCTATATAAGATATTACCTTGTCGTCCTAAGTAAATTTGCACGTGCCACCTTTAAAAACTTCTAAAAAATTATCCGTTTTGTGTGCCTGGATTGTTCATGGAACGACAGGAGGTGGTCGATATCTTCTATGCTAAGTGGGTTATTCTCAGGTCGAGTGTTTATTCACTCGCCATTGCACGAGAAAATGGGCGGTAATTGGGATGCCCAGTCCCAAACTGCAAACATGAAAAAGAGTTCATCTCTGACATAATTAAACAAAAACTCCCAATGGAGTCAAAACCTTTACTTTTACCGTTTGGGAATCGCCACTAGCGTGCTTATCATGGAAGATGTTGATAACTGATGGTCGTGAAGTGAATGAGAAGGGTGCATGTCTCAAAATATCATTTGTCTCTGTTTTAAAAACCGAGCTCTGGCATCTCTGCAAATCAGTGCTTCCCTCTGCAAAGGGACCTTCTATTTACTTTTATGTTGTGTCACCACCTTCTAAATCAAGCGCCAGAAACTGAGCAGAGCACAGTTGTCATGATTTATGCATTGTGTGTAGCTAATGTTGGGTGCATCATGACTGGATCTTTTCTACCATGAATTACAATGTTTAGTCGCTGCTTGAACTTTGGAGGTGCTCTGTATTTATGTTTTGCGGTCTCAGAAAGGGCAAGCGAGATACCACTATTGTCATATTATATCATGGTTGTTTTGACAACGTGTTGCCGTTTGAGATATCTTACTATTGCTCGCTAGCTGATTATGTCATTGATATGAATCATTATAATCTTCAAGTGTTATTGTTTACATGGTTAGTTATAATGTTGGCTGAAAACCTGGGTTTTGTTTAAGCTTATTTATGCAAACAAGAGCAAAATAGTTTGTAAAACTTTTTCTTTCTCACTTTTAGTTTATCAACTGAATTGCTTGAGGACAAGCAAAGGCTTAAGCTTGGGGGAGTTGATACGTCTCCAACGTTTTCTCACGCTTTTCCTCTTGTTTTGGACTCTAATTTGCATGATTTGAATGAAACTAACCCCGGACTGACACTATTTTCAGCAGAACTACCATGGTGTTGTTTTTGTGCAGAAATAAAAGTTCTCGGAATGGAACGAAACTTTTTGAGGATTTTTATATCAATAATAAGAATTACTAGAGCCAAGACCCACCAGAGAGGGGGCCCTGGCTGGGCACAACCCACCAGGGCGCACCCCCCTCTCCTGGCGCGCCCAGGTGGGTTGTACCCACCTGATGGCCCCGCTGACGACTCCGCTGATACTATAAAATCACATATTTCCAGAAAAAAATCAGGGAGAAAGAATTATCGTGATCCACGAGACAGAGGTGCCGCCAAGCCTTATTCTTCCTCGGGAGGGCAGATCTGGAGTCCGTTTGGGGCTCCGAAGAGGGGGATCTTCGTTCTTCGTCATCACCAACCCTCCTCCATCGCCAATTCCATGATGCTCCCCATTGGGAGTGAGTAATTACTTCATAGGCTCGCTGGTCGATGAGGAGTTGGATGAGATTCATCA
This sequence comes from Triticum aestivum, assembly GCF_018294505.1. NCBI lineage: Eukaryota > Viridiplantae > Streptophyta > Magnoliopsida > Poales > Poaceae > Triticum > Triticum aestivum. Next base: position 355,642,733 of record NC_057806.1, read on the forward strand.
TGTAATCGAGTTAGTTTTGTTAGGGCCTAATCCCTAGTATCCACTATGTTCTTAGATTAATGTTGCTATGACTGTGCCATGCTTAATGCTTGTCACTTTGGGCCCGGGTGCCATGATTTCAGATCTGAACCGTTTATGAATTTATCATTATATCCATGTTCTAGATCCGATCTTTCAAGTTATAGTCACCTACTACGTGTTATGATCCGGCAACCCCGGAGTGACAACAACTGGGCCCACTCCCGGTGATGACTGTAGTTTGAGGAGTTCATGTATTCACTATGTGTTAATGCTTTGTTCCGGTTCTCTATTAAAAGGAGGCCTTAATATCCCTTAGTTTCCAATATGGACCCTGCTGCCACGGGAGGGTAGGACAAAAGATGTCATGCAAGTTCTTTTAATAAAGCACGTATGACTATTTACGGAATACATGCCTACATTATATCGATGAACTGGAGCTAGTGTCGTATCGCCCTAGGTTATAACTGTCTCATGATGAATATCATCCAACAAGTCACCGACCCAATGCCTATGAACTTCTCCATATTGTTTCTGCTAAGTTACTACTGCTATCATCACTATTAATGTTACTATTACTGCTGTCACTACTATCAAAACTATCAAACTGCTTTGCTACTGATCACTTTGCTATAGATAATTAATCTCTAGGTGTGGTTGAATTGACAACTCAACTGCTAATACCTTCAAATATTCTTTGGCTCCCGTTGTGTCGAATCTATAAATTTGGGTTGAATACTCTACCCTCGAAAACTGTTGCGATCCCCTATACTTGTGGGTTATCAAGACCTTTTTCTGGCGCCGTTGCCGGGGAGCATAGCTATATTTGTTGAGTCGCTTGGGATTATTATCATATTATCACTATGAAGAATCTGAAGGATGCTAAGACTAAGATATTTCCCTCAAAGACGAGGGGAGGTAAGGAACTGCCATCCAGTTCTACTTTAGATTCACCTTCTGTTATAAGTAAACTTGCAATACCACCACATGCTATTAATTTTGATATGTCACAAGTTGTAGATGATGCTACTTCTACTATGAATGATGCTTATGATGATGCTAGTACCTTTCTTGATAATGATGATGTGCCACTTGGTGAATTTCTTGTTAAACAAATTTCTAGAGTTATACAACATGATGTTGTTGAATCTGATGATGAGCTTGAAACTGAATCTCCTGAAACACCTACTAGAACTAGCCTTCTTAGATATGAATTGCCTAAGGTACCGGAAGGTTATGTTATGAGTGATGAAACAACTAGAGATATTCTTGCTTGCAATGATAGAGATGATCTAGAGAAATTATTACACAAGTATAAAGAAAAATCTCTGAATGCTAGAATGAAATGTGATCCTAATTTTTGTCCTTCACCTATCTTTATTGATGATAAGGACTATGAATTCTCTGTCGACCCAGAGCTAATTACTCTGGTTTAATCTGATCCTTTCCATGGATATGGAACTAAAACTGTTGTGGCACATCTTACTAAGTTGAATGACATAGCCACCCTTTTTACTCATGATGAGAAAACTCGCTATTACTTTATTCTCAAATTATTTCCTTTCTCATTAAAGGGTGATGCTAAAGCTTGGTACAATACTCTTGCTCCTGGTTGTGTGCGTAGTCCCCAGGATATGACTTATTATTTCTCTGAAAAATATTTTCTTGCTCATATGAAACAAGCTGCCTTACAGGAAATATTTAACTTTGTGCAAACTAAAGAAGAGAGTCTCCCACAATCTTGGGGGAGGCTTTGCTAGTTACTTAATGCTTTTCCTGATCATCCTCTTAAGAAAAATGAAATACTTGATATCTTCTATAATGGACTAACCGATGCTTCTAGGGACTTCCTAGATAGTTGTGCTGGTTGTGTTTTCAAGGAACAAACTGTTGGACAAGCTGAAGAATTATTGAATAACATATTGAAAACTTATGATGATTGGACTATTCCTAAACCACCATCTAAACCCACTCTTAAGAAGAGGGGTATATTATATCTCAGTCCCTAAGATATGAAAGAGGCAAAGAAATCTATGAAGGAAAAAGGTATTAAAGTTGAGGATGTTAAAAATTTACCTCCTATTGAATAAATACATGGGATTTATACACCACCAATGCCTAAGGTGGTATAGGTAAATTCTCTTATGAAGTGCAATGATAATGATAATCCTCACAATACGCATCCTAGTCAATGCCTTTATGAGTTTGAAAACTACATTAGGAAACAAGATCACTTCAATGCAAATGTTATGAAACAATTGAAATATAATTTTGATATGATTGTTCGCTTGAGTGACTTGTTATTTAGAATATCAAATGATGTTAGAGGTGTTGGAAAACATGCTTCTATGGTTCAAACTCAGTTAGAACAAGTTGCTAAATCACAAAGAGAATTGCTTGATGAAATGAATCATAATATGCATGACTTTGCTGTTAGAGTTGCAACTAGAGGAGGTAAAATGATTCAGGAACCACTTTATCCTGAGGGACATCCTAAAAGAATTGAACAAGATTCACAAAGATCTAACACTAGTGCACCTAGTCCTTCTAGGAAGAAAAAGATAAAGAAAAATGATAGGACTTCACATGCTCCTAACCTGAAATAGAGAAACCTCCTAACAATGATAACGAAATTTCTATCTCTGATGCTGAAACTCTATCTGGTAATGAGCACTCACCTAATGATAATGAAAAAGATAATGATGAAGTTCATGAAGACTCTCAACAAACCAATGATAAAGAACTAATATTGATGTGGAGATAGAACCACCTGTTGATCTTGATAACCCACAAGCTAACAATAAATGATATGATAGAAGAGACTTTGTTGCTAGAAAACACGGTAAGAAAGAGAACCGTGGGTTCAAAAACCTATGCCTTTTCCACCCAATTCAACTAAAAGGAATGATGATGAAGAATTTGAACGCTTTGCTGAAATGCCGAGGCCAGTATTTTTGCGTACTCGCTTGATTGATATCTTGAAAATGCCTCCTTATGCAAAGTATATGAAAGACATCATCACAAATAAGAGAAAAATACGAGAAGCTAAAATCTCCACTATGCTTGCTAATTACACTTTTAAAGATGGAGTACCTAAAAAACTTGGAGATCCGGGAATACCAACTATACCTTGCTCTATCAAAAAGAATTATGTGAAAACTGCTTTGTGTGATTTAGGAGCTGGTGTTAGTGTTATGCCTTTCTCTTTATATAAAAGACTTGACTTGAATAAACTCACACCTACTGAAATATCTTTGCAAATGGCTGACAAATCAACTGCCATACCTATCGGTATCTGTGAGGGTGTGCCCGTTGTTGTTGCTAATGTTACTATTTTAACTGACTTTGTTATACTTGAGATGCCCGAGGACGACAACATGTCAATTATCCTTGGTAGACCCTTCTTGAATACTGCAGGCGCTTCTATTGATTGCAATAAAATCAAGGTCACTTTTCATATTAATCGTAATGAGCATACGGTGCACTTTCCAAAGAAACAATTCCATGTGAATGGTATTAATGTTATTGAAAAATCTCCGACAATCACTATTGGAAGTTTTAAAATACCTCTACCTACTGCCAAAAAGAAATATCAAATGCTTATTGTTGGGGAAATGCATATCCCCATTGAGGTAACTTAGAATTTATGAAAGTTCTCCGGTTTCATGCTAATCGAAAGTGGTTGTTAATAAGACTTGATCAACCTTATTAATGGATCATTTTTGAACGGTATGAAGTTGATGAATTTAGTAAGCACTACTATCTGTCCCTACCTTTTGTTTTCTGTTTTTATTAGTTAAATAAAATAAAATGCCATGTTTTGTGTGTTTTCTGAATTTCCTGTGCAATAAAAAATGACCTAAAAAATAAAAGTTCTCAGAATGCCCTGAAATTTAATACAATTTTTTCTGAATATTTGAGAATTTTCAGTGCAAATAACATCAGAGGGAGGTGCACCAGGCGGGCAAAACCCACCTGGGTGCGCCAGCACCCCTAGGCGTGCCCTGCTGGGTTGTGGTCCCCATGTGGGCCCCTCACTTACCTCTTCATACCACATCATCACTTACCTCCAGAAAAAATCCCCATTGCTCTCTCTCCCGTGTTCTTAAGCTCAAACCCGCAGATTTCGATCTCTTTGCTCGAAGCTCTGTTTCCGAAAATGTTTCGAGGGATTGTTGCTTGGTATGTGACTCCACCATTTGTCCAATTAGTTTTTGTTTTAGTGGCTTATACTTTGAATAATTAGCTACTCTTGGTGCTGCTGTAGATGTGCTTGCATGTTGAATTCTTAGTGTTCTAAGTAGTTTGAATGCTTGCTATGGCCTCTATGTATCCCTATGAGTAGTTGCTATCAATCTTACACAATTTTGTTGACAAATTTTTGTCACTCAATTTTTTTTATTTTCAGAAAATTCTACGCGGACATGAATATCTTCAGGAAGTTTGGCTCTAAGAAGAACTCCAAGGGTGTTATTGGGGAGTCTTCTGACAATGATCTCCACCCTCGGAGGTTGGCGGAAGTACAGCCATGCAAATGGCTGCACACCCCATTCCTACAAGAGGCTGGAATTCTTGAGTTCATGCAATCTATTTCTAATGCCGGCCTCACCGACTTCATCGCAGATGAGTGTGACCAGCACCACATCCTCACAAACATCTTTGTTCAGAGCTTTACTTTCTTGCCTAGAAATAATCCTCCTGAAGTGAGCTTTGATTTATATGCTGAAAACCATCAGATACCACTTACTGAGTTTTGTGACATATGCTTGATCCCGTCTGATGGGAGCTTGGCTAAGCCTAGGCCGGCCGAGTTTGAGACCTTTTATCGCACTCTAACAGTGGGTGCTGAGAGAGGAGTGTCAGCCATCATTGCCGCTGGCTTACATTTTCCCACTGTTCGTTACTTTGCACTTTTTATTCCCAAATGCTTGCTTGCTAGGGAGAAGGTGGGTGCACTTATTTCACCAGACCTTGTTGTTTTATGTCGTGCATTAGTAGGTGACAACACTTATAGCTTGGGAGCTATCGTGGCTTGTCGCCTCCATCTTAATAAATCTAAGGGAAAAATACATGGTGGGATTTTTGCCACTCGTTTGGCAGCTCATTTCGAGGTAGAGATACACCCTCATGATTACCCTCTGACTAAGGTTTACCTAGATTGTGCAGCCATGTAACACCATCACTTTCTTGCACATGATTGTCCTGACATTGCCATTCCCTACAACTTAGACTATAGTGTTGAAGCTCGCGATGTTATTCCATTGCTTGGTCCTGCTTTGTTTGATTCTGTTGCTAGGGGCGGATACCAGATTATGCCTGCAGACATCATTGCCTATTGGGGTGCTCACGCTGCTGCAGAGGCTGCGGAGGCACCTCCGCAGTGGGATGAGTGGATGCCCGCTCCTCAGGATCCCTACTACCCTCCAGGCCACTGATTGACTACCAAGTTAGGCCAAAAGCCTATGTTCGGGCGTGTTTCCACCGACTTTACATTCATGTCTACTTATTTCGTTTGTCGGTGTTGACACTTTTTCATTGTATCATCCATTGTCGGTGTACTAGAATAGGGGTACCCTAGTACCCCGAACTTGTGCACGGGCAGTTGCAGCACCCCGCGGCAAAGGCTTGCCGGGCGAACGCCAAGATCCCCCAAGGTTCCCTTGGAGCCATCCAAGAACAAAGTATTTAAGCTAAGGAGACAAGACCCCGGCAAGAGGAGCTTGCCGGGAAGGCCAACCAAGGCGCTCCAAGGAACTTGCCGCGACGCGCCACGCGCTCCGGCAAGGCAACAAGGCCCCGACAAGAGGAGCTTGCCGGGAAGACTAAACAAGGTACACCGAGGCCCGGTGAGCGACGAGCTTCTGGACCCGGCGAGATAACAACAGCGGCAAGGCGCTTGCCGCGGCAGGCGGCCATTCTGCGCCCACGCTCCAGCGCATCCACCAACGTGTCGCTCTGGGGGCCTCTCCGGGCGCGCGTGGCGGGAGGCTGTGCAGCCAGCGGTGCGCAGTGGCATGCGAAGCTGACAAGATCGCCGTCGTGGCGAACGGTGGCGCCCCTAACGGTCCTTTTCTGCACTGTTCGGGCGACTCAGACGGGCATTTAATGCCCTTGTCCCCTGCCCTCAGGGTTAGGTAGGGTGCACTGTACAAGCAACTGTATCAACTACCTCGCTTTTTACGTTTTTACCCTCCTCTGCGTTGCCACCTGTCGGTGACCCCTTTAGCGTATAAAAGGAGGCCCATGTGCAACGTAGAGGGGGTTCGGTTCGGAGGTTCGGACAGTTTGCTTCGATTCATTCGTAGCCCAGAAAACATCACACTCTCTTGCTCGAGAGCAAGAACACCAGATAATACAACCAGACAAGCAGCAGTAGGAGTGTTATCTCTCCAGAGAGCTCCGAAGCTGGGTAAACCGCTCGTGTGCCTCGCCTCGATCTGCTCTTCATGCGACCTCCGCCCCCCGCCGAACCGAAAGGGGCCCGGTCCGCCGGCCCCATAGGTGTTCGTGGATCAGTTTTCCCCGACATCTTTGGCGCGCCAGGTAGGGGGTGTTGAGATTGTGTGAACCAGATCCGGCGTTCACACGAGCTAGATCTTTATTCCCTTCATCAACATGCCACCGAAGAAGAAGACTTCGGCGGCAGCCGCTCCATCCACGTCACTTCTGCCACCGTTGGAGCAAACGAGTGGTGGGATGGACGCTGGCGGAAGAAAGGACGTCGACGAGGAAGCTCATGATGCCGCCAGGTCCAAGAACAAGGCTGCACAAACCTCGGCGACTGTACATGTTCCACGCCACTCTCAGGAGGCGCAAGATCAACAGCGTCATGGCACTAGCAGTGCCATACGCATGATAGCCCAAGACCAAGCTGGTGGATCTCGGGGCGCTCAAGACCAGCATGCACGCCAGCGTGCTGGCACGAGCGGGGCACGGTCGCCTGGACAGGATACTGCTCCTTCTAACATAGTTAGAAGTTCGAGCACGTCCCGCTCCTCGCGCCGTCCGCCACTGCTACCCACCACTCCAGCAGAAGCATTGGCACGAGCTCAACTTCTCCTAGATTACCCTCCGACGTCGGACAAGATCGACGAATGGAGAGCCACCATTCAGAGTCTCATCGGCTACGCCAACGGCGACACTCCATGGCGGCCGAGCGCGTCGCCGCCGCGGCAGGGCCGCCGGACGCGAGCCGGTGGCGACGAAACGGGCGGAGGTGCAACTACCATGCAATCATCGCCCCGAAGGCCAAGATCGCCGACTCGCCGGATCCACCTCGACAGGGACTCCACTGCATCGTTGGATCCACGAGCTCGTCGCGATCAGCGCCAAGTTCTTCATGATCGACAACAAGAAGATGCTCGAACCCGCATCGAGCGCCAAAGAGAAGCGCGACGTCAATCCGACAAGCGCGCTGGGCCCTCTGTTGACATGCATGCGCCAGGGGAACCAGGCAATCTGCCGTACGCGGTAGGTTATCCTGCGTTCACTCGTGAGCTGCGGCAAGTCCAGTGGCCCAGCACAAAGAACTTCAAGCCAGACGTACCAGAGAAGTACGACGGCAAGACGCATCCGTCATAGTTCCTCAGCATATACACCATTGCGGTGCAAGCTGCCGGGGGACGAGATGACAAGATCCTTGCCAACTACTTCCCGCTGGTGCTCAAGCCCAATGTCAGATCCTGGCTCATGCACTTGCCGGACAACTCCATATCCTCTTGGGCTGATCTGTGCCATCAGTTTGTTGGCGCCTTTACAGGCGGACACAAGCCTCATGGCCAGGAGAGTGATCTTCATCTGCTCGCCCAGAAGGAAGGAGAGCCCCTGCGCAAGTACATTCAGAGATTCAGTAGTGTGCAGCACAACATCCCAGACGTCCACCCTGCCGCGGTGATCAGCGTGTTCCATCAGAACGTGCGGAACCGCAGGATGCGGGAGGAAATGGAGATGTGCAAGATCAGGGACGTCAGTGAGTTATATGCACTGGCCGACAAGTGTGCGCGTGCTGAGGAAGGGAGGAGACTCGCCGGAGAAAATATAGGAGCGAGGGGATCTGACAGTGAAGATGCTGCCCCGACAAGGAAAAACCGGCGGCGGAACAATAGAAGGAGGAAAGGCAAAGAAGTGCTAGTTGTTGAGCAGTCCGGCAACGGTGGCGGCGCCAAGGAAGCCAAAGCTGGTGACTCCGGCAAGGAGGTTGCCGCGGAGGTGGCGGTCGCCGACAAGAAGGACGGCACCAACAAGCAGTATTGCAAGATTCACCGCACCAAGGGCCATGATCTTCAGAACTGTAAGAGAGTCGAGCAGCTTGTTGAGCAACAGAAAGCTGAATACGAGCGGCGCGACAAGGAGAAGGCCCAGGAAGGAGCTGGTGGATCCGGCAAGAAACGTCCCGGCCGAGGAGGACGCCGCGGCAAGGCCAAGCAGCGGCAAGGAGATAGACCTCCCCGTGGCCGCGACAAGGATGAAGATGATAACGAAGATGAAGATATGGATGATGAGGAGACTGATGAGCAGGAGTTCCAGAAAGCCACAGAGGTCCTATGCGTTGACGGTGGTGCTTCTCTGCATGCCTCGCACCGCCAGCTCAAGCAGTGGGTGCGGGAAGTTAATGCAGCAGAACCACCCGTCGAGTCACGCAAGCCTCTGAAATGGTCCGGCACGCCTATCATCTTTGATATTGAGGACCACCCGGATCGCATAACTGCGGTCGGGTGCTTGCCGATGTTGGTTTCACCAACAATCCGCAACCTCAAGGTCACTAAGATGCTAGTTGACGGCGGGGCCGGCTTGAACCTGATCTCCTCCGCGGTGCTCCAGAAACTCCAGATCCCTGACAGCGAGCTCGAAGAGACCGGCACATTTCAAGGAATCAACTCGGGAAGGAGCAAGCCAAAGGGAAAGATCACGTTGCCAGTAACATTTGGCAGTGAGCTGAACTTCAGGACTGAGAGGGTCACGTTTGACGTTGCCGACTTTCCATTACCTTACAATGGAATCCTGGCCGTCCGGCACTCGCCAAGTTCATGGCAGCCTTTCACTATGCGTACAATGTACTGAAAATGCCAGGCCCAATAAGTGTCATCTCTGTCCCTGGCGACAAGAAGGATGCTCTTATCTGTGCCGACAAGATCTACCGGGAAGCAGCAGCCGCAGCAGAACGAAGGACACTTGCCGCTGAAGCTCCCGGGGGGAAGAAGAAGACCAAGTCCGGCAAGAGCTCTGATGCCCACTCCGGCAAGCGCACCTCTTCGGAGTGCTGCGCTACCGTCGAGGACGCACCATCGAGCTCCACCGGCAAGTTTAAGAAGGCAATGGCAGCTCCACCTGAGACTAAGAAGGTGTCCGCCAAGGAGGATGGCACTGGTGGTACCTTCACCATCAGCGCCACTCTTGACCCCAAATAGGAAAGCGCGCTTGTTGCTTTCCTACGGGCGAATGTCGACGTGTTTGCGTGGCAACCGTCTGATATCCCTGGTGTTCCTAGGAAAGTAATTGAGCACCACCTTGCCGTCTATCCTCATGCGCGGCCCGTCAAGCAGAGAGTCAGGAAGCAGGCAGTAGAGCGCCAAGAATTCATCGCAGAAGAAATCAAGAAGTTGGAAGCAGCAGGCCTTGTCAGAGAAGTACTCCATCCCACGAGGTTGGCCAATCCTGTTGTTGTGCGCAAAGCTAACGGGAAATGGAGACTTTGTATTGACTTCACTGATGTTAATAAAGCTTGTCCCAAAGACCCATTTCCCTTGCCGCGTATTGACCAGATTGTTGACTCCACAGCCGGATGTGATTTGCTTTCATTTCTTGATGCATACTCAGGATACCATCAGATCTTCATGGCAGAAGAAGATGAAGAGAAAACCGCATTTATCACCCCGTGTGGCACGTACTGCTTCGTACGGATGCCTTTCGGTTTGAAGAATGCTGGTTCAACATTCGCAAGGGTAGTCCACCATGCTTTTGAGCCGCAAATGCACAGAAATGTGGAAGCTTACATGGATGACATAGTGGTCAAGAGCAAGAACAAAGCGACCTTGATTCAAGATTTAGACGAGACATTTGCAAATCTGCGCAAGATCAACCTCAAGCTTAACCCCGAGAAGTGCGTGTTTGGAGTCCCTTCCGGCAAGCTTCTCGGGTTCTTCGTGTCTCAGCGGGGAATTGAAGCCAATCCCGACAAGATCAAAGCCATTGAGCAGATCGATGCACCAAAGCACGTCAAGGATGTACGAAGGCTTGCCGGTTGCGTGGCTGCTCTTAGCAGGTTTATCTCTAGATCTGCCGAGCGCACCCTGCCATTTTTCAAAATTTTGAAAAAGGCAGGTCCAATGAAATGGACTCCGAAAACGGAGGCTGCGCTGCAGGACTTGAAGAGATACATGTCCTCCACTCCAACGCTTGTCGCACCTAAGCCGCAAGAGAAGTTGCTGCTGTATATAGCGGCAACCAATCAAGTGGTTAGTGCTGCGTTAGTGGCGGAGAGGGAGGCGGATGATGAGCCAGCAACCACGACAGATCCATCCAACGACAAGCAGGGGGCTTCGTCGACAAGCTCTGGTCCCGACAAACATGGGTTTGCGCAGGAACATGATAAGATGCCAAGGAGAATGGTGCAGCGCCCAATTTACTTTGTCAGTTCTCTTCTGTAGGGGGCTAGATCAAGGTACTCTGGTGTGCAGAAGTTTCTTTTCGGCCTCCTCATGGCCTCGAGAAAGCTGCGCCATTACTTCCAAGCACATGAGATTACAGTCGTCACTCGCTTTCCGCTGAAGAGGATACTGCAAAATCCAGAAGCAACGGGCAGGATTTTCGAGTGGGCGCTGGAACTGTCAAGCTTAGGCCTCAAGTTTGAGAGCACTTCAACTATCCAAAGCAGAGCATTGGCAGAGTACATAGCAGAGTGGACGCCAACCCCAGATGAAGAAATTTCAGAAACGAGCATCCCCGTCAAAGAGGCAAGCAAAGAGTGGCTGATGTACTTTGATGGTGCCTTCTCGCTGCAAGGCGCCGGTGCAGGCGTGCTGCTTGTCGCACCCACCGGAGAGCACCTCAAGTACGTAGTCCAGATGCACTTTCCCAAAGAGCAAGCAACCAACAATACTGCAGAGTATGAAGGATTACTTGCCGGTCTCAGAATCGCAGCAGACCTTGGGATTAAGAAGCTCATTGTCAGGGGTGACTCACAGCTTGTCGTCCGACAAGTGAACAAGAACTACCAGAGTCCGTTGATGGAAGCGTATGTCGATGAAGTGAGGAAGCTAGAAGAGCACTTTGACGGCCTACAAATGGAGCATATCCCAAGAGCTCAGAATGATATTGCTGACGGCCTGTCAAAGTGCGCCGCACTAAAGTTACCTGTGGAACCAGGGATCTTTGTGCTTAAGTTGACTCAACCATCTGTAACACCATCAACTGGACAAAGCAAGAAGAGGAAGTTGGTTTCTGGTGACTACTTTCCAGCAGAGCTCCCCGAAGCCGCCGCCAAGAAAGTCCCCAAGATCAACACCAAGGAAGCTGAGGGGCAGTCTGCTCCGGCAAGCCTTATGGTTTGTTCCATTGAAGCAGACGCTCCCGGCAAGTTTTGCTCCGGCAAGCTTGCCGGGGAACATCAAGCTCCGGCAGGACCACAAGTCCTTGCCGTGGAAGCGGATGTTCCCGCAGCAGCAGATGCGCCTTTAGTCCTTGTTGTCGAGCCACAAGCTCCAGCATGGGCACAGCAGATTGTCCACTTCCTTCAGACAGGAGAACTTCCCGAAGAACAAAAAGAAGCGGAAAGAGTAGCCCGACAGTCAAGTATGTACCAGTTTGTCGATAGCATATTGTACAGAAGAAGACTCAACGGTGTGAAATTGAAGTGTATTCGCCGGGAAGATGGACAAAAGCTGTTGGCGGAGATACATGGAGGCATATGTGGCCACCACATTGGCGCAAGAGCACTTGCCGGCAAAGCTTTTCGGCAAGGTTTCTTTTGGCCGATAGTCCTCCAAGATGCAACTGCACAAGTAACCAAGTGTGAAGCGTGCCAGTTCCACTCCAAACAGATACACCAGCCAGCTCAAGCTCTCCAGACGATCCCTTTATCCTGGCCATTTTCGGTCTGGGGGCTCGATATCCTCGGCCCCTTCCCCCGAGCTGTCGGGGGCTTTGAGTACTTGTACGTCGCAATCGACAAGTTCACAAAGTGGCCGGAAGTGCAGCCAGTGAGGAAGGTGACAACACAGTCAGCAGTCAAGTTCTTCAGGTCGATTGTTTGCCGTTTCGGGATCCCTAACAGGATCATCACCGACAACGGCACGCAATTCACGAGCCGCACCTTCATGCAGTACGTCCAAGACCTTGGCGCCAAGGTCTGCTTCGCTTCTGTTGCTCATCCGAGAAGCAACGATCAAGCAGAGAGGGCAAATGCTAAAGTGCTGCGCGGGCTCAAGACCAGAACTTTCGACAGGCTGCACAGGTGCGGAAGGAACTGGATCGAGGAGCTGCCGGTGGTTCTTTGGTCGATCAGAACGACGCCAAATCGAGCCACTGGCCAGACACCTTTCGCTCTAGTCTATAGAGCAGAGGCAGTTCTCCCCACGGAACTCGTATACGGATCACCTCGAGTGCTCGCTTATGATGAGCTTGAGCAAGAACAGCTGCGGCAAGACGACGCACTGCTCCTTGAGGAAGATCGTCTTCAGGATGCTGTACGAGCTGCTCGATACCAGCAAGCTTTGCGCCGCTATCATAGCCGCAAAGTTAAAGCCAGAAGCTTTGAGGAAGGCGACCTTGTTCTTCGGCGCGTTCAGTCCGCCAAGAATTCCAACAAGTTGACGCCGAAGTGGGAAGGCCCTTATCGGGTGAGACGAGTCACAAGGCCTGGTGTTGTCCGCCTTGAGACTGAAGATGGCATTCCGGTGAGCAACTCCTGGAACATAGAACATCTTCGTAAGTTTTTCCCATAAGGCGCGGTTGCCGGAACCCGTTCCGGCAACCACCTTTTGTACAAGTCTTGCCGCTGTTGCATGTAATCCTTTGTACAAAGCCGGGCGCAGATCCCGTGCATAAGTAAAACCCCATGTGCTCCGCACAGCTTGTCCATTTCATGCGTTAGTTCCTTTCTTGCATGCGATTATCTGACACTTTGTGCAGCACCTACATCCGGTAAGCAGTAACGAGCCGAAGAGCTCCATATTATTATTTTCTCTTCTTTCTTTTTCTTTTAAAGGAAAAGAAGGTTCTCTCGCACACAAGTTTGCCGGGGGGGGGAGGAGAAGATTGTGGTATGGGCCAGGCGTCGTTCAAGCAAAGACTTGCCTTACCGGGAAGCAAATGACAGAAAAGCTAAGTTGCCAAAGTTTGAGCAATCACTTTTTAAATTTTTGAGTTATCTTCCTCGAACGACCCTGCTTTGTATGGAAAACCTGTGTGTGGAGGAACCAACTCGTGGCTAGTTGCGGCCTTACTTTGTTTCGAGTCCGCTCAACAGCTTAAGCGTGCTGCATCTAGTCGCGACAAGGTTTCTTGTCGGAAGCGGCGCCGCCAGCAGGCTGCTGAAGTTCCGCACTCAGCGCTCGCGGCTCGGGCACCTGCGCCGACAAGTTCCCTAGAAGCGTAGGGTAATAACATACAAAGGAAGGAATCTAGTAGAGGAAATAACATTGCAATTGATAGACAGAAATAAAGTTATATTACAAGATAACTTGTCGCAGCTCTAACAGACTGTTTTCATAACATGATTAGCAGCGACAAGGGAAAAGAAGAAATGGGCGGCCTAATCTACGCGTCCGCCCTCGACTCTCTTGATCTCGCTCACCTTGTCCACAATGGGTGCGACAAGGGCCTTGAGTGCATCCAGATCGGCGTCAGGCGGCAAGGACCTGAGGACATTGGTGAAGCTGAGGCCTGGGTTGCGGAAGGCCACCTTCATCAGCACCTTCTGAAGAACCCCGGCGCAGATTCTGCGCGACTCGTCGGCCAGCTGCTTCGGGATCTTCTCCCGGAGCCGCTGGAGTGCCGTCGCCACGCCCTTGAAGAACAGGCTGAGCTTGGCGCTGGGTTGAAGACTCTCGTCGGAAGGATACCCAAAGTCCTCCATCCCTAGCTGCGCCAGCTCCTCGTTGATGACTGCGGCAATGTTCACCAGACCCTCGGTCCAGTGCTCCACTGTGTCTCTGAACGAGTTCTGGGTAACTGCAATGCTCTCCAGCAGCGCCGCATCAGCCTTGACCTTCTCCGCCAAGGTCTTCTCCCGCTCCTTGGCGGCCTCCAACGTCTGCGTCAGCGTGGCCAGCTTCAGCTCCAGGTCTGCTTTGGAATCCTTGGCGGCGCTGAGCTCCTTGCCCCTCTCAGCGAGAAGGCCTTGCAGCTCACCGTGGGCGGCAGCATCCTTCTCACGCTCACGCTTGAGCGCGGCAAGCTCCTCGCCGCTCTTCCCAATATCGGCCTCCAGCCGCGCCACCTTCTCCTCTAGCTCTTTCTTGGCGGCCTCTGCAATTGCCGCGGCGTCCTTTGCCTCCTTGAGCACCCCGCCAAGTGCTCGCTCGCGCTCGGCGAGCTCTTCCTCGTAGCTGTCGAGGTGGGCCTTCCGCTGCACTAGTTCACCTTCCCGCACGGACTGCTTCTCGGCAGCCAGCCTTTGTTCCTCCTCAGCCTCGTCCCTCTCGAGAAGAAAGGCCGTGCGCTCCTTGTCGACTCGCTCCCGCTCCTGCGCCAGGGACCGAAGAGCTTCTTGATTTTGGCCCCGGAGCTCCTCCGCGCGCTTTTCCATGTCAACTCCCGCCTTCACGACAAGTGCTTCCCGGGAAGCCATCTTGGCTTGCCGGGTGCGGTAGAGTGACAGCAGCTTCCGCAGCAGCTGCTCCTCCTCAGGCTCGCCGCTGCTGCTATCGGGCGCGTCAACCAATGACAGTCCAGCAGAGGCGAGCACCTCCCCGTCAAAAGTCTCCCCCTCGACCGGCGCCCTGGAGCTCGACGCCCAGGGTAGCTTGATGAAGATATTGTCACCGGCCTTCAAGTAGGCGCCGGGCTGGGGCTCCTCGGAGCCCGGCTCCGCAGAAGCGGCAGAGGGTTCGGCGGTCGGCGCAGCGCCTAGCGCTCCTGCGGCCTCAGGGTCATCAGTGCGATTGCCCGACCCCTCGCCGGCTTCCGCAGCAGCAGCCCCGGCGGCCTCCTCGCCGGCGGTCTCATCAGCACCGGCACCTTCCTCGCCGGCGCCCTCTGTCTCCATTGGCTCAGCCGTAGATGGGTCTGAAGAACGAAGAAGGGAGGAAAATCAATCAAAAATCCAAGAAAGGAAAAACGGAAGAAGCAGAACCCAAGGGAAAGTTTCTGGGCAAGTGGATTACCTGCGCCAAGATCTTCAGTTGCGGCCTCCGTCGCCGTAGGATCAACAGTGCCGTCCCTTGCCGGAGAGTCCCCCCTTGCCGGAGAGCGCTCCCTTGCCAGGGACTCCTCCCTTGGCGGCGCAGACGAAGCAGGTGGCACTTCGGGACCAACCTCCAGGCGCTCCTGATGAGGCTGCTCTGCTCCTGCACAAGTCAACAAGCAAGATATCAACAAAGGAAAAAGCACTCAAGCGCGCCCGGCAGCAGAAGGCTAAACTATGAACTTACGCTGGGGGCTGCGCTGGGGGCTGCTCTAAGGGGTGATTGTCGGGTCCGTCAAGGTGGTCTCGGGCCCACCTCCTGCTGACACGATGGGGTCATCCTCGATGACGATCACCGCGGCCTTGGCCCTCTTCGCCGCTCTCTAGGCCAGTGTTCTGAAAAGAAAGGAGTCCAGATTGGAGCAAGTCAGATACAAGATATAAACAGCAAGATTGAAGGATTATAAGAGCACCAAAGAAACTCACTCTTCTTCCTCCTCGCCGGCCTCGCTCGGCTCGGCTTCAGAATTGGCAGGCTCCTCCTCGCCCATGAACTCTGCGCGTTCGACAAGGTTTGCCGCCTCTGCAGCCTCCGCCTCCTCCACAGTAAACCCAAACACACCCGCAGCAGCTGCGGCCACAGCCTCTTCCGCCCTAGTAGCGATGAGCTGCAGCTCCTCGTCGGTGGTGTCACGGGTGAGGCTCTTCTGCTCGTCAGCGCGGACCGGCACTTCCTCCAAGGTGTCGAAGAATGCTCGCACAACGTCATCCGCAGGCTCTTGCCAAGTTGGGACGATGCCGTGTGAATCACACAACGGCATCATGGCGCGGATCCGGTCAAGCGAAGAGTTATTGCACAAAGGAACTACACCCCTCGATAGTGTGAATGGGTGCTGGGGGTCGCGTTTGAATAACTCCAAGAGCATTGCGTCCAACTCCAAGACGGTGAAGTTGTAGTTGAGGCCCGGCCGCAGCCTCATGATGTCCGCTGAATTCTTGAATTCCCAGGCGGGCCTCCCCCTCTCCTGCAGAGGGGCAATGCGGCGGCGGAGGAAATCTGCCCCGACAGCACCTACGGTGAGCCCGGCAAGCCTGAGGCGAAGAATCCTAGTGATGGCGATCTTCAGCCTCTCATCTTCCGGGGCCACGTTGCTCCAGTCATTGCCGCGCACTATTGGAGTTTGGCGCACGATGGTGAAGGGCTGCGGATTCTCCTCAACGATCCAGCACCACTCCGCTCTCCACTCCTCCCACTTGCTGCGGAGCTCACCCTCCAAGTACGCCTCTTTCTTGCCGACTCTCGAGACCCAGGCAATCCCTCCGGCAAGCGGCTCTCCTCTCTCTACCCGAGGTATGAAGAAGTGGCGAAAAAGGGCAACACTAGGGTGGACTCCGACAAAGTTTTCGCATAAGTGTGCGAAAACTGCCATGGTCAGGACAGCATTGGGGGTGAAGTCAAGGAGGCGGAAGCCATATGTGTTCATAATATCACAGAAGAACTCCGAGAAGGGCGGGCAGAGCCCGCAGTAGAAAATAGCGGGAAGAACGGGTACCCGTTTGAAGCAAACTCCGAGGCAGCGGCCGGGAGTACCCTCGTGCGCGGATGCGCACGCGTCTCCGTCGCCCAAAAGAGGTAGAAGTACTCCCTCAGCTCTTGCACGCCGAGCTGGGGGTGAAGATCGCCCGCTCCTTCCGCAGCGCCGCGAGCCGCTGCGCCTCGGCCGACTTCACGCCCTTTCCCTTGTCGGCTTTCGGGGCCATGGCGGAGGTGGTGGGGAAGGTCGACGGCGTGGTGATGCTGATGGCAATGGGGGGGCGGAACGCTGCTCTCTTGGCTTCGAGAAGGGGGGAGCGGCGGAGTTTGTGAAGAAGGAGTAGCAGCAACCAGCGAGGGGGAACGAACTGCCTCTGTTTCCTCTGCTTATAAAGAGGGACGGGGCGGATGTTTCGGCCTTCCAAATAAACAACCACCCACGATCTCTCCCACGATGCTGCATTCAACGCGTGCCGTTATGGGAGAGCACGGTGGATACGGAGCAAGATTTGGCGTGGCCCAGCCCGCGTGTGCCCGTGCCCTGTCTTGGGCCTGGCCCAACAGCGCTTGGCACCGTGTCTGGCCCAGGCCCGGGGGCTCCTGTCGGTGTACTAGAATAGGGGTACCCTAGTACCCCGAACTTGTGCACGGGCAGTTGCAGCACCCCGCGGCAAAGGCTTGCCGGGCGAACGCCAAGATCCCCCAAGGTTCCCTTGGAGCCATCCAAGAACAAAGTATTTAAGCTAAGGAGACAAGACCCCGGCAAGAGGAGCTTGCTGGGAAGGCCAACCAAGGCGCTCCAAGGAACTTGCCGCGACGCGCCACGCGCTCCGTCAAGGCAACAAGGCCCCGGCAAGAGGAGCTTGCCGGGAAGACTAAACAAGGTACACCGAGGCCCGGTGAGCGACGAGCTTCTGGACCCAGCGAGACAACAACAGCGGCAAGGCGCTTGCCGCGGCAGGCGGCCACTCTGCGCCCACGCTACAGCGCATCCACCAACGTGTCGCTCTGGGGGCCTCTCCGGGCGCGCGTGGCGGGAGGCTGTGCAGCCAGCGGTGCACAGTGGCATGCGAAGCTGACAAGATCGCCGTCGTGGCGAACGGTGGCGCCCCTAACGGTCCTTTTCTGCACTGTTCGGGCGACTCAGACGGGCATTTAATGCCCTTGTCCCCTGCCGTCAGGGTTAGGTAGGGTGCACTGTACAACCAACTGTATCAACTACCTCGCTTTTTACGTTTTTACCCTCCTCTGCGTTGCCACCTGTCGGTGACCCCTTTAGCGTATAAAAGGAGGCCCAAGCGCAACGTAGAGGGGGTTCGGTTCGGAGGTTCGGACAGTTTGCTTCGATTCATTCGTAGCCCAGAAAACATCACACTCTCTCGCTCGAGAGCAAGAACACCAGATAATACAACCAGACAAGCAGCAGTAGGAGTGTTATCTCTCCGGAGAGCTCCGAAGCTGGGTAAACCACTCATGTGCCTCGCCTCGATCTGCTCTTCGTGCGACCTCCGCCCCCCGCCGAACCGAAAGGGGCCCGATCCGCCGGCCCCATAGGTGTTCGTGGATCAGTTTTCCCCGACATCCATGCTTAGATTTATTTTCTTGCTTTCTTATTGTGTGTTTCAAAAACTTTAGAAAAACCAAAAAATTTAGTTGTAGTTAATTTACTTTCTATGCATGCTTAGTAGTAGTACTAAAAAGAAAATCCAAAAAAATTTCCTTGTTCTTTTTTTGCTTGTGGGAGCTTTCCCGTGTAAATAGATTTTCTCGTTTTTTTGCTTTTCCCTTTTATTTGCTTGCTAACGAAAACCAAAAATAATCCAAAAATATTTTAGTATGTTTCTATGAATTTCTTTTCTTTCTTATTCGAGTTGTACAGAGGAGAAGAACGCGATGAAAATGTTGAGGGGCTCTCATATGAATAATTGTTGAACTAATAAAGAGCCCATTTTACCTTGTCTTCTCCTATTGAATAATGTGCTTGCAGATTCCAGCTTAGTCCATGGCACTCTTGCACTATTATTATTCTCATATCATTCGGTCGTGCAAGTGAAAGGCAATAATGACGACATTCGATGAACTAGCCCTGGCAAAGAGAAACTGGTATGAACTCGACTTGTCTTGTCTGTGTAAATATGTTTAACCTAGAGTCCATGATTCATCCCGTTATGATTAAAAATGTTTGCAATGACAATTAGAGATTATAGTTTCTCATGCCATGCATAAGTAGCTTGGAGTTAATAATGATTTAGCTTGGATATCAACATAGCGTTAAAACGACTGTGATGTAGTATGATGATATGGTATCCTCCTCTGAATGTTCAAGTGGCTTGACTTGGTACATGTTCATGCATGTAGTTGAATCAAAACCAAGATAGCATCCGTAATGTTTATGTCCATGGTGTTCATTCCTACTCATGCTAGTGTCCAATGTTACTTACGCATAATAAATGGTTATGATCGTTGTTACTCTCTAGCTGGCCGCTTCTCAATCTTAATTGCTAGCCTTCGCCTGTACTAAGTGGGGATTCTGCTTGTACATCAAAAACCTTGAACCCAAAGTTATTCCAGATGAGTCCACCATAACTACCTATATAAGGTATTACCCTGCCATCCTAAGTAAATTTGCATGTGCCACCTCTAAAAACTTCTAAAAAATTATCCATTTTTTGTGCCGGGATCATTCATGGAACGATAGGAGGTGGTCGATATCTTTCGTGCTAAGCGGGTTATTCTCAAGTCGAGTGTTTATTCACTCGCCATCGCACGAGAAAATGGGCGGTAATAGGGATGCCCAGTCCCAAACTGCAAACATGAAAAAGAGTTCATCTCTGAAATAATTAAACAAAAACTCCCAATGGAGTCAAAACCTTTACTTTTACCACTTGGGAACTTCCACTAGCGTGCTTAGCATGGAAGATGTTGATAACTAATGGTCGTGAAGTGAATGAGAAGGGTGCATGTCTCAAAATATCATTTATCTCTGTTTTAAAAACTGAGCTCTGGCACTTGTGCAAATCACTGCTTCCCTCTGCGAAGGGACTTTCTATTTACTTTTCTGTTGTGCCACCACCTTCTAAAACAAGCGCCAGAAACTGAGCAGAGCACAGTTGTCATGATTTATGCATTGTGTGTAGCTAATGTTGGGTGCATCGTGATTGGATATTTTCTACCATGAATAACAATGTTTAGTCGCTGCTTGAACTTTGGAGGTGCTCTGCATTTATGTTTTGCGGTCTCAGAAAGGGCTAGCAAGATACCACTATTGTCATATTATATCATGGTTGTTTTGACAATGTGTTGCCATTTGAGATATCTTATTATTGCTCGCTAGCTGATTATGTCATTGATATGAATCATTATAATCTTTAAGTGTTATTGTTGACATGGTTAGTTATAATGTTGGCTGAAAACCTGGGTGTCGTTTAAGATTATTTATGCAAACAAGAGCAAAAGAGTTCGTAAAAGTTTTTCTTTCTCACTTTTAGTTTATCAACTGGATTGCTTGAGGGCAAGAAAAGGCTTAAGCTTGGGGGAGTTGATATGTCTCCAACGTATCTACTTTTTCTCACACTTTTCCTCTTGTTTTGGACTCTAATTTGCATGATTTGAATGAAACTAACCCCGGACTGACGCTGTTTTCAGCAGAACTACCATGGTGTTGTTTTTTGTGCAGAAATAAAAGTTCTCGGAATGGAACAAAACTTTTTGAGGAATTTTTATATAAATAATAAGAATTACTTGAGCCAAGACCCACCAGAGAGGGGCCCCTGGGTGGGCACAACCTACCAGGGCGCACCCCCCTCTCCTGGCGCGCCCAGGTGGGTTGTACCCACGTGGTGGCCCCGCTGACGACTCCCCTAATACTATAAAATCACATATTTCTAGAAAAAATTAGGGAGAAAGAATTATAGCGATCCACGAGACAGAGCCGCCGCCAAGTGCTACCTCTTGAGCATGCGTTGGTTTTCCCTTGAAGAGGAAAGGGAGATGCAGAAAAGTAGTGTAAATATTTCCCTCAGTTTTGGAGAACCAAGGTATCAATCCAGTAGGAGACTACACGCAAATCGCCTAGTACCTGCACAAACAATCAAGAACCTTGCAACCAAAGCGATAAAGGGGTTGTCAATCCCTTCACGGCCACTTGCAAAAGTGAGATCTGATAAAGATAAGAGGATAAATATTTTTGGTATTCTTGTTGTATAGATTGGAAAATAAAGGTTCCAAAATAAATAAATAGTAAACTAGAATTATAGATCGGAAACTTATATGATGTAAAGTAGACCCGGGGGCCATAGGTTTCACTAGTGGCTTCTCTCATGATAGCATATATTATGGTGGGTGAACAAATTAATGCCGAGCAATTGCTAGAAAAGCGCATAGTTATGAGAATATCTAGGCATGATCATGAACATAGGCATCACGTCCGTGTCAAGTAAACCGAAACGATTCTGCATCTACTACTATTACAACACACATAACCGCTATGCAGCATGCACCTAGAGTACTAAGTTCATAAAAACAGAGTAACACATTAAGCAAGATGACATGATGTAGAGGGATAAACTCAAGCAATATGATATAAACCTCATCTTTTTATCCTCGATGGCAACAATACAATACATGTCGATTCCCTTTTTGTCACTGGGATCAAGCACCGCAAGATTGAACCCGAAGCTAAGCACTTCTCCCATTGCAAGAAAGATCAATCTAGTAGGCCAAACCAAACTGATAATTCGACGAGACTTGCAAAGATATCAAATCATGCATATAAGAATTCAGAGAAGAATCAAATATTGTTCATAGATAATCTTGATCATAAACCCACAATTCATCGGATCTCGGCAAACACACCGCAAAAAGTATTATATCGAATAGATCTCCAAGAACATCGAGGAGAACTTTGTATTGAGAACCAAAGAGAGAGAAGAATCCATCTAGCTAATAACTATGGACCCGAAGGTCTATGGTAAACTACTCACACTTCATCAGAGAGGCTATGGTGGTGATGTAGAAGCCCTCCGTGATCGAATACCCCTCAGGTAGATCGCTGGAAAAGGCCCCAAGATGGGATCTCATGAGTACAGAAGGTTGTGACGGTGGAAAAGTGGTTTCGTGGCTCCCCTGGATGTTTTTAGGGTATAAGAGTATATATACAGGCGAAAGAAGTAGGCCGGTGGAGCTACGAGGGGCCCACAAGGGTAGGGGGCGCGCCCTCCTGCCTCATGGCCGCCTCGTTCCGTCTTTGACTTCCACTCCAAGTCTCCTGGATTGCGTTCGTTCCAAGAAAGATCCTCACGAAGGTTTCGTTCCGTTTGGATTCTGTTTGATATTCCTTTTCTGCGAAACACTGAAATCGGCAAAAAAACAGCAACTGGCACTAGGCCTCCGGTTAATAGGTTAGTCCCAAAAATAATATAAAAGAGCGTATTAAAGCCCATTAAACATCCAAAATAGATAATATAATAGCATGGAACGATCAAAAATTATAGATACGTTGGAGACGTATCACGAAGCCCTGTTCTTCCTCGGGAGGGCAGATCTGGAGTCCGTTTGGGGCTCCGGAGAGGGGGATCTTCGTTATTCGTCATCACCAACCCTCCTCCATCGCCAATTCCATGATGCTCCCCACCGGGAGTGAGTAATTCCTTGAGCCAATTCCATGATGCTCGCTGGTCGGTGAGGAGTTGGATGAGATTCATCATGTAATCGAGTTAGTTTTGTTAGGACCTGATCCCTAGTATCCACTATGTTCTTAGATTGATGTTGCAATGACTTTGCCATGCTTAATTCTTGTCACTTTGGGCCCAGGTGCCATGATTTCAGATCTGAACCATTTATGAATTTATCATTATATCCATATTCTAGATCCGATCTTGCAAGTTATAGTCACCTACTACATGTTATGATCCGGCAACCTGGGAGTGACAACAACCGGGCCCACTCCCGGTGATGACCGTAGTTTGAGGAGTTCATGTATTCACTATGTGTTAATGCTTTGTTCCGGTTCTCTATTAAAAGGAGGCATTAACATTCCTTAGTTTCCAATATGGACCCCGCTGCCACACGAGAGGGTAGGACAAAAGATGCCATGCAAGTTCTTTTAATAAAGCATGTATGACTATTTACGGAATACATGCCTACATTATATCGATGAACTGGAGCTAGTGCCATATCGCCCTATGTTATAACTGTCTCATGATGAATATCATCCAACAAGTCACCGATCCAATGCCTATGAACTTTTCCATATTGTTTCTGCTAAGTTACTACTGCTATCATCACTGTTACTGTTACTATTGCTGCTGTCACTACCAAACTGCTTCGCTACTGATCACTTTGCTGCAGATAATTAATCTCCAGGTGTGGTTGAATGGACAACTCAACTACTAATACCTTCAAATATTCTTTGCCTCCCTTTGTGTCAAATTTATAAATTTGGGTTGAATACTCTACCCTCAAAAACTGTTGCGATCCCCTATACTTGTGGGTTATCAACTACACAATTTGAGCATAATAAGTATTTTACCGAAGAACTTAAGGAGCACTCCGTTGTGCTTGATGCTATAACAAAACAACTTGATGATATTAGTAGAGAAGTTTGCAGCTCCAATCTAAGTATGCTTTTGCTGAAAGTTTGCTAGGAAAGATATCCAATGCACAAGCTACTCTAGAAAATCAAATGGCCGCTAAACCAATCTTGCTAGAGGATAAAAATGATGATCTTAAAATGATTGGTGTTTCTTCTATTGATTCCTTGTTTAGTAAAGTTAAGATTGATGAAAAGGGGACTGGAGAAGAGTCAACTTTAGTTAGAAGGCGTCCCGATAATTCGGATGGTGAAAATATTGTTGAGAAAATTGATAAAAGTGGGTTTGAAGAGGTCGAAACTTTAACCTAGTGATGCACCCACTCTTTTGGATCACAAAGACTTTAATTATGATAGTTTCTCTTTGATTGATTGTATTTCTTTGTTCCAATCCATGATAAATTCATCCCATGCTTATGAACAAAATAAAGCTTTTACTAAACATATTGTTGATGCTATGATGAAAGCTTTAGAAGAAAAGTTGGAATTAGAAGTTTCAATTCCTAGAAAATTATATGATGAATGGGAACCTACTATCAAAGTCAAGATTAAAAATTATCAGTGTCTTGCCTTGTGTGACTTTGGTGCTAGTGTTTCTACAATTCCGAAATATTTATGTGATGTGCTTGGTCTTACTGATATTGAAGAATGCTCTTTAAATTTGCACTTGGCGGATTCTGCTATTAGAAAGCCTATGGAAAGAATTAATGAACAATTAGGCCACCATATGAATCAATCATGAGGGCATCTTATGGATCTTCAAACAAAGATGGCAAAACTTAGATCCTTGCTTTATGCCTAGCTAAGGGCGTAAAACTATATCGTTTGTTGGGAGGCAACCCAATGAATAAAAATTATTGTTGCTTTTCGTTTTCTGTTCTTGAGTGTTAGCACAATTATGCTACTGTTATGATTGTGTTTTTATGTTTTAATTAGTGTTTGTGTCAAGTAAAGCCTTTAGGATCTTCTTGGGTGATAGTTGTTTGATCTTGCTGAAAAACAAAAACTTTTACACTCACGAAAACAATTATAATTTATAACCAGAGAGAGATAAAATACCAATTCTTTTTGAAGAAGATAATATACAAATTTACTAGGTCGTCCTAATTTTCCAGAGTTTTTGGAGTTACAGAAGTATTCTAAATATCCAGATTGCTACAGTCTGTTCTGTTTTTGACAGATTCTGTTTTCTTTGCGTTGTGTGCTTGTTTTGATGATTCTATTGTTTTCATTGACGAGTTTTTGCCACAGAAAAGTTGGAATACAGTAGATATAATGCAAGAACAAAATATGAATTGGTTTTCTATAGTACTTATAGTAGTGATTTGCTTTCTTATAATAACGGATCTCATGAAGGTTTTGTTGAGTTTTGTGTGATTGAAGTTTTCAAGTTTTTGGGTTATCTTACGATGGATGAAGGAATAGGGAGTAAGAAGAGCCTAAGCTTGGGGATGCCCCGGCATCCGAAGAGAGCAAGCAACTAAGCTTGGGGGTGCCTCGAGCGGCATCCCCTCTTTCTTCTAACGACCATCAGTATTTTACTCGAAGCTATATTTTATTTCGTCACATACTATGTGTTTTGCTTGGAGCGTCTTGTATGGTATGAGTCTTTGCTTGTTTTATTTTGTGTTTTAAGTCTTGATTCCTTGCTGGACACACCTATTTGAGAGAGCTAAAATTATTCCATGGCTTGTTAGAATTGCTCTCTATGCTTCACTTAAAAAAATTATGAGCTATGGATTTGCTCTAGTGCTTCACTTATATATTTTTGAGAAAGGTGTGCTTTAGTATTTTTGAGGAAATTCTCTCTTGCTTCACTTAAATTAATTTGAGACAAAGAAACATTATGCTCAAGATCTTGACTTATATTTGTGTGACCTTATCAAAAGCAACACATGGAAATTAGTCACAAAGTGATAAATATCCAAGAAGGATATAATAAAAACTTTCATGAAGATCATTGGACAAAATAAACTTGATTCTTAGTAATAGTTTTGAGGTATGATGATGTGATATGTGAGTCATCTTGATGAGTAATTATGCTTTAGTAAGAATATT
Source organism: Triticum aestivum (assembly GCF_018294505.1). Taxonomy (NCBI): domain Eukaryota; kingdom Viridiplantae; phylum Streptophyta; class Magnoliopsida; order Poales; family Poaceae; genus Triticum; species Triticum aestivum. Next base: position 355,668,275 of record NC_057806.1, read on the forward strand.
GGTGTTAAGGTTTGTGATTCCCTATGCAAGCACGAAAGTCAATAGTCATGCAATGAAATTATATCCTACTTGTGGTGCATTATTCGGTGTTAATTATGCTTAATGCTCGCTTATGAGATTATTCGTTTCTTGGTTGGTCGCTTCTCAATCTTTTGCTAGCCTTCATTTTGCACTAAGTATGATCACAACTTGTGCAACCAAAATCCTTTAAACCAGTTTTGCCACATGAGTCCACTATACCTACCTATATGCGGTATTCTTTTGCCATTCTAAGCAAATTTGTATGTGCCATCTCTAATGTTCAAAATAAATTTCTCTTTTGTGTGCTCGTACCGCTCACGAGGCGGTGAGGGGTGGCTAATATTTTCCATGCTAGATGTGTTATTCTCACGATGAGTGTTTATTCACTTGCCATTGCACGAGAGTAAGGCAAAGGTATTAGGGATGCCCGGTCCCGAAAATAAAAATGAATTTACTTTATGTTATCACATAATAAAGCACCAACTAGGAGGCACTATGATCGTACTTGAGCATTGGGTGTAGTTAATATGCGAGTGTGTTTCATGAATGGATCAATGATTGAGCATGATGGGCTAGGGATAGCTTATTTTAGCATTGATATTTTGAAAGACATGGTTGCTTGTTGATATGCTTGAGTATTTAAGTTATCATGTCAAAACTAGACTATTGCTTTGAACAATATAAAAGTCCAAATGTCCATGCTATAAAGAAAAGAATATGAGATGACATGTTAGGCAGCATTCCACATCAAAAAATTTGTTTTTATCATTTACCTACTCGAGGGCGAGCAGGAATTAAGCTTGGGGATGCTGATACGTCTCCAACGTATCTATAATTTTTGATTGTTCCATGCTGTTATATTATCAATCTTGGATGTTTTATAATCATTTTATATCATTTTTTGGTACTAACCTGTTGACATACTGCCAAGTGCCACTTGTTGTTTTCTACATGTTTTGTACATCACATGAAATCAATACCAAATGGAGTCCAAATGCAGCAAAACTTTTTGTGGATTTTTTTGGACCAGAAGACAACCAATGGGACGAAGAAGCACCTAGGGGCTGCTAATAGGGGACCACAACCCACCAGGGCGCGCTTGGAGGCCCATGCGTGCACTGGTGGGTTGTGCTCACCTCGGGGGGGCCTTGAACCGCCTCTTTACTCTATAAATACCCCAATATTCCAGAAACCCTAGGGGAGTCGATTATAATTAATTCCAGCCGCCGCAAAGTCCAGAACCACCAGAATCAATCTAGACACCATCACGGAGGGGTTCACCACTTTGATTGGTGCCTCTCCGATGATGCATGAGTAGTTCTTTGTAGACCTTCGGGTCCGTAGTTAGTAGCTAGATGGCTTCCAATCTCTATCATTTGATTCTCAATACAATGGTCTCTTGGAGATCCATATGATGTAACTCTTTTTGCGGTGTGTACGTTGGGATCTGATGAACTTCGAGTTTATGATCAGATCTATCTTTTTATCCATGGAAGTTATTTGAGTTTCTTTGATCTCTTATATGCATGATTGCTTATAGCCTCGTATTTCTTCTCCTATATTTGGGTTTTTTTTGGCCAACTTGATCTATTTATCTTGCAATGGTAAGAGGTGCTTTGTAGTGGGTTCGATCTTACGGTGCTTGATCCCAGTGATAGAAGGAGAACCGACACGTATGTATTGTTGCTACTAAGGATAAAACGACGGGGTCTATTTCTACATAATAGATCTTGTCTAGATCATGTCATCATTCTTATTGCATCATTTCGTTTCTCCATGAACTTAATACACTAGATGCATGCTGGATAGCGGTCGATGTGTGGAGTAATAGTAGTAGATGCAGGCAGGAGTGGGTCTACTAATCATGGACGTGATGCCTATATAATGATCATTGCCTGGATATCGTCATGATTATTTGAAGTTCTATCAATTGCCCAACAATAATTTGTTTACCCACCGTTTGCTATTTTTTCTCGAGAGAAGCCACTAGTGAAACCTACGGCCCCGGGTCTCTTTCTCATATTATTTGCCTTTGCGATCTATTTTCCTTTGCTTTTATTTCCTGATCTATTAAACCCAAAAATACAAAAATACCTTGCTGCAATTTATTCTTATTTATTTTATTTGGCATTCGATCTATCAATATACTACAATTTATTCACGTCCGTTTGCCAATTTCTGGCGCCGTTACCCGAAAGGGATTGACAACCCCTTTAATACGTCAGGTTGCGAGCATATGTCATTTGTGTTCATGTGCCGTTTACATGTTGTTGCTTGGTTCTCCTACTAGTTCGATAACCTTGGTTTCATCACTGAGGGAAATACCTACCGTCGTTGTGCTGCATCATCCCTTCCTCTTTGGGGAAATACCGACGTAGCTTCAAGCCGCATCACTGCTCTACCTTTCTCATAGTCAGCATTTCTGTCAAAAAAGTCATCATACCCATCTTGTAGATCAATATCTGTGTCAGAAGCTATGGATTGTAATCCTCATCTAAAGAATGGATTCTTGCATCATCAATTGCATCTGTTGCATCCATGTTCAGAACAGTACATGTTTTTCTGCCCTATACTCACACTCAAATGTATGGACATACTCTCCTGGTTGAGGTGGTCCTGGTATGTACTCCCCATCTGACTCTTCCACACTTTCTGATAGTGCATATTCAACTTGACCTTGCTCTTCCTGTTGATCTTGCTCAGCTTGCTCCTCTTGATCAGCTTGCTCCACTTGCACGTGCTCAACCTAATCCTCTTGCACTTGCTCCTGCTTTCGCCTAATGCAACTACATTTGACTGCTGGAGGTTCCTCATCATCAGAATGAACCAGAATAGGAGAACAAATGACCTCATGCTCTCATCTTGATAAAGAAATAACTGCTAGAACTGATTCCCATTAAGAGCGCAATCCTTCATGTTCTCTATAATAGTATTGTCCCCTATCTTAATCTCTCTTAATCCATTCTTATACACTTTCAATCTAGGAATACACTAGTACACCCCAATCCTTCCCTCAAATTCATACCCTATTTCCTCCACTAAGCCGCCAACAATAGTAGGTGTCCAATTATCTATGTCACACTAGTCAAACTAAGTGGAATGGCCTTTGTGGTAACCCCTATGCTTGCTTGCACAAAGGAAATAACCACATGTATGACCTCAATAGAGAAGTGGTTGCTTAGGGGTCCTGCAAAACAAGTAAAATGACAATGTTCAGACAAGCAAAATTCAGCCAGGTTCAAATAGTACTAAATTCAGACAATTTCAGAGAAATTCAGACATGCAGACAAGTATTGGACCAAAAGCATGTTTTTAGGGAATCTGGCAAGGCAATAGCCACCATGTAATTGGACCCAGAAAAGCAAAGTGACAATGTTCGGACAAGCAAAATTCAGACAGGTTTAGACATTACTAAATTCAAACAAGTTCAGACATTTATTAGACCAAAAGCACAGATTTTTGGACCTCCACCGAACAGATATAAGATCATTCATGTCAAATAGCATGGTTTTTGAGTGCATCTGATAAACACAAGGGCAAATGATCAACAAAATGCCATATGATCAACACAAGGGCACCAAACAAATAGTAAAACAAGCATTTTGGACTATTTAACAAGACATGGACTTACACTCGGATATCACCACAACACCCCTCTGATTTCACCTACAAATCCCCATCGAAAGCCCCCATGTAACCCTAATTTAGCTCTGCCACTAATTTGAACCCAACGGCTAAAACCCTACCATGCAGACCCCTCAATCCATGCCAAAACAGAGAAGCAGCCTAAACCCTAACACACCCATGCAATTGAATCCTATCCGCAGTCATTCTCAAATAAGAAATATAAGGATCAAGCATAGAAGAGGCGACGATGACGACGTACCATACAAGGGCGGCGAGGCATCCGACAGAGATTGCATGGGAGAGAGAGGAACGTCACGACGGCCCCTCCCAAACAGTGCAAATGGCAGCGACTCAGCATCCGACGAAGAGCTCATGAAGCCGTTGCCACACTTGCCCCTGCCGATGACCTCTAGGTGACCACCTCAGCGATGATGAAGAAGCAGGGTATAGGAAAGCGAGGGGATGCAGACTAGTCCAACCAGGTGGGGGTTACGGGTTTTAATTCCGGTGATTTTGCAAAAACAAAACCTCGAATCCCTGCGTATTACAACTATTGTGACGACGTGGCCAACCAACGCCAAGTGGATCCATTGGAACAACGCCAAATCAGAAGATACGTAGACAAAATCATATTTTGGGAACGTATGTGAACCCCTTTGACAAGTTGAGGGACTGTATTTCAGGTATTTCGAAATACATGTAGTAAAGTGAGTTCTGGCTCAAGCTTAGGGACCATAGGTGTCAGTGTGAAATCCAGTAGACCTCAGGGTAGGGGGTCCCGAGCTATGGATCTCGGATTGGTGGTAACAGGAACACAAGAGATGATGTTTACCCAGGTTCGGTCCCTCTTGATGGAGGTAAAATCCTACGTCCTGCTCTTGTTTATATTGATGGAGATGTATCAAGTACAAGCTTGATCTACCTCGAGATCGTAAGTTGTGTTCTAACTCTAGGGCTAGGTGAATGTAATTGTGATTCGGTCCCCTCTACGGGCTAAGCCCCATGGCTTATATACTCGCCAGGTAGGGCATTAGGGTTACATAGTCGGTATCCAAAGGAATCACATGGAGGCGGTAGGAGATGTCTTGGAGTATACGTCAAGTCTTCGGTAGAGGCAATCCTGATCACGCCCAGGCTTGCAGCTTCTGGAGTCCACCTCAAAGAGAAAGAGGGCCCACCAAACCATCCAAGGACTATGGGCCGGCTGGGTTAGTACCCCTATATCCAGGACACCGTCAGTAGCCCCTGAACTAGTCTTCGACGCCGAGGATGATATTCCTGAAATTCGGTTCTGGAGTCTTGACTCAACAAGCGAGGTCCTTCATAGTACCTTATTTAGTTCGGCTCTGAGGTCTTCAGTCTTATAGACGATTTTGCTCGAGGGTTAGTCCCACTACGCGTGGTGCAAAATCTCTAACCTCGATCGTCATGTGGTTTCGGGAAACCAAGTTGCTTTATGGTGGGACGTCGAAGCGTCAGCCTCTTTCCCTTTTATTTATGACCACACAATCTAGGGTTAAAACAGAGCGTGTCTCAACCCCGTCCTCACCAATCCTCGTGTACCTTCTCCTCCTCTCCCAGGTCCATCCTCGAGAGTCTCAACAATGGCGAGTGATGTGGGTTCCTCGAGGCAACCTCATGGTCCTGTCAAGGGTGATTGGGGGAGCTGCTCCATCCCTCGTCTCCAACTAGAGCACCTGGCCACCCAAGGCTATTTTCCAGATTTAGATCTAGCCACTACTTGCTCGGGATTGATATCCATTAACGGGCAAGCACACATAGAAAGCCATCCATCCCCACGCGGGAGCAAACGGGTATGCTTCATTTCCTTTCTTCTCTGTGGCCTGGGATCCCAATTCATCCCTTCCTTCGGGGTTTGCTCGATTTCCATGGGCTCCAACTCCACCACCTCACTCCCAACTCAATACTACATTGCTGGGTTTATTGCCCTTTGTGAGATGTACCTCGGATGTGAGGCGCATTTCGGTCTCTGGCGGAGGTATTTTTTCATAGTGCCCTGCTCCCAAACTGGGGTGTTGTATGAGGTGGGAGCTGCCGAGGTTTGCCAAATCGAAGGGACCGACTACCCTCTAGGTGCTCTTCGGGAGGATGCCGACTTCTGGTCATCTGAGTGGTTTTATATAGAAGATGTCCCACTATATGACCCAGTTCGGCCTGGGCTCCCTGCTTTCTCCTTGGAACCCCCAAAGAAGCGCTACAGTTGGAAACCACGGACTGTTGCTCAGGAGGGTGACACCAACGTAATCAACCTGGCAGCTGATACGTCCATTTTGCATCATGCTTTTATATCGATATTTATTGCATTATGGGTTGTTATTACACATTATGTCACAATACTTATGCCCATTCTCTCTTATTTTACAAGGTTTACATAAAGAGGGAGAATGCCGGCAGCTGGGATTCTGGGCTGGAAAAAGGAGAAATATTAGAGACCTATTCTGCACAGCTCCAAAAGTCCTAAAACTTCACGGAAGTCATTTTCAGAATATATAAAAATACTGAGTGCAAGAAGTTCACCAGGGGGGCCACACCCTGCCCACGAGGGTGGGGGGCGCGCCCTACCCCCCTGGGCGTGCCCCCTACCTCGTGGGCCCCCTGGTCGCCCTCTGATGCCCATCTTCCGCTATATGGAGTCTTTCGATGAGGAAAAATCATAAGCCAACTTTTGGGACGAGACTCCGCCGCCACGAGGCGGAACCTTGGCGGAACCAATCTAGGGCTCTGGCGGAGCTGTTCTGCCGGGGAAACTTCCCTCCGGGAGGGGGGAAAATCATCGCCATCGTCATCACCAATGATCCTCTCATCGGGAGGGGGTGAATCTCCATCAACATCTTCACCAGCACCATCTCCTCTCAAACCCTAGTTCATCTCTTGTATCCAATTCTTGTCTCTAAGTCTGAGATTGCTACCTGTGGGTTGCTAGTAGTGTTAATTACTCCTTGTAGTTGATGCTAGTTGGTTTATTTGGTGGAAGATCATATGTTCAGATCCTATATGCATATTAATACTCCTCTGATTATGAACATGAATATGTTTTATGAGTAGTTACGTTTGTTCCTGAGGACATGGGAGAAGTCTTGCTATTAGTAGTCATGTGAATTTGGTATTCGTTCGATATTTTGATGAGATGTATGTTGTCTCTCCTCTGGTGGTGTCATGTGAACATCTACTACATGACACTTCACCATTATTTGGGCCTATAGGAAGGCATTGGGAAGTAATAAGTAGATAATGGGTTGCTAGAGTGACAGAAGCTTAAACCCTAGTTTATGTGTTGCTTCGTAAGGGGCTGATTTGGATCCATATGTTTCATGCTATGGTTAGGTTTACCTTAATACTTTTGTTGTAGTTGAGGATGCTTGCAATAGAGGTTAATCATAAGTGGGATGCTTGTCCAAATAAGGACAGTACCCAAGCACCGGTCCACCCACATATCAGATTATCAAAGTACCGAACGCGAATCATATGATCATGATGAAAACTAGCTTGATGATATTCCCATGTGTCCTCGGGAGCGCTTTTCTCTATATAAGAGTTTGTCCATACTTGTCCTTTGCTACAAAAAGGATTGGGCCACCTTGCTGAACTTTATTTACTTTTGTTACTTGTTGCTTGTTACAAATTATCTTATCACAAAACTATCTATTACCTATAATTTCAGTGCTTGCAGAGAATACCTTGATGAAAACCTCTTATCATTTCCATCCGCTCCTCGTTGGGTTCGACACTCTTACTTATCGAAAGGACTATGATAGATCCCCTATACTTGTGGGTCATCAAGACCCTTTTCTGGTGCCGTTACCGGAGAGTGAAGCGCCTTTGGTAGGTGGAATTTGGTAAGGAAAAATTTATATAGTGTGCTGAAATTTACTGTCACTTGTTACTATGGAAAGTAATCCTCTGAGGGGCTTGTTCGGGGTATCTTCACCCCAACCATTAGAATAAAGAGTTGCTCCTCAACCTATTTAACCTACTGAAAATGAAAATGTCTAATTTGAGATTCCTTCGAGTATGATAGAAAAACTGCTAGCTAATCCTTTTGCAGGAGACGGAACAATGCATCCTTATGAGCACCTAATATATGTGGATGAAGTTTGTGGATTATTTAAGCTTGTAGGTTTGCCCGAGGATGTTATTAAGAAGAAGGTCTTCCCTTTATATTTGAAGGGAGACGCATTGACATGGTACAAGCGATGTGATGATATGGGATCATGGAACTATAAACGATTGAAATTGGAATTTCATCAGAAGTTTTATCCTATGCATCTTGTTCATCGTGATTGCAATTATATATATATATATAATTTTTGGCCTTGCGAAGGAGAAAGCATCTCTCAAGCTTGGGGGAGGCTTAAATAAATGTTATATTCATTCCCTAATCATGAGCTCTCAAGAGAAATAATTATTCAAAATTTATATGCTCGGCTTTCTGATAGCAATTGCACCATGCTCGATACTTCTTGTGTTGGCTCTTTTATGATGAAGACTATTGAATTCAAATGGGATTTATTGGAAAGAATTAAACGCAACTCTGAAGATTGGGACCTCGAAGAAGGTAAGGAGTCAGGTATGACACCTAAGTTTGATTGTGTTAAATCTTTTATGGATACCGATGTTTTCCATAAATTTAGCAGTAAATATGGACTTGACTCTGAAATAGTAGCTTCTTTCTGTGAATCTTTTGCTACTCATGTTGATCTCCCTAGGGAGAAGTGGTTTAAATATCATCCTCCCATAGAAGTAAAATTAGCTGCACCTATTAAAGTTGAAGAAAAGACTGTCATTTATAATGATCCTATTGTTCCTACTGCTTATGTTGAGAAACCACCTTTTCCTACTAGGATAAAAGATCATGCTAAAGCTTCAACTGTGGTTCGTAAAATCAATATTAGAACCTATACACCTCCTGAGCAAATTAAAGTTGAACCTAATATTGCTATTGTTAAAGATTTCTTGTCTGATAATATTGATGGGCATGTTATTCATTTCCGTGATGAAACTGCTAGAATTGCTAAACCTTGTGCTAAAGATAAACATAGACATGTGGTAGGCATGCCTGTTATTTCTGTTAAAATAGGAGATCATTGTTATCATGGCTTATGTGATATGGGTGCCAGTGCTAGTGCTATACCTCATGACTTATACAAAGAAATTATGCATGATATTGCACCTGCTGAGATAGAAGATATTGATGTCACAATTAAACTTGCCAATAGAGATACTATTTCACCAATTGGAATTGTTAGAGATGTTGAAGTCTTGTGTGGGAAAACTAAATATTCTGCTGATTTTCTTGTTCTTGGTTCTCCACAGGAAACTTTTGTCCCATTATATTTGGTAGACCCTTCTTGAACACAGTTAATGCTAAGATAGATTGCGAAAAGGATGTTGTTACTATTGGTTTAGGTGATATGTCTCATGAGTTTAATTTCTCTAAATTTCATAGACAACACAGTGAAGAGGAATTTCCTAGTAAAGATGAAATTGTTGGTCTTTCTTCTATTGTCGTGCCTCCTAGTGATCCTTTAGAACAGTATTTTCTAGACCATGAAAATGATATGTTTATGAATGAAAGAAGGGAAATAGATGAAGTATTCTTTAAATAGGAACCCATCATGAAACACAATTTTCCTATCGAAATCCTAGGGGATCCTCCTCCACCCAAGGGTGATCCCGTGTCTGAGCTCAAACCGTTACCTGATACTCTTAAATATGCTTATCTTGATGAGAAAAGGATATATCCTGTTATTATTAGTGCTAACCTTTAGAGCATAAAGAAGAGAGATTATTGAAAACTCTGAGGAAGCACCGAGCTGCTATTGGATATACTCTCGATGATCTTAAGGGCATTAGTCCCACACTATGTCAACACAAAATAAATTTGGAGAAAGATGCCAAACCAGTTCGTGATCACCAACGATGGCTGAATCCTAAAATGAAAGAAGTGGTAAGAAAGGAAATACTAAAGCTCCTTGAGGAAGGTATAATTTATCCCGTTGCTGATAGTCAGTGGGTAAGTCATGTCCATTGTGTCCCTAAAAAGGGAGGTATTACTGTCGTTCCTAATGATAAAGGTGACTTGATTTCGCAAAGAATTATTACAGGTTATAGGATGGTAATTGATTTCTGCAAATTAAATAAGGCTACTAAAAAGGATAATTACCCCTTACCTTTTATTGATCAAATGCTAGAAATATTATCCAAACATACACATTTTTGCTTTCTAGATGGTTATTCTGGCTTCTCTCAAATACCTGTGTTAGCTGATGATCAATCTAAGACCACTTTTACTTGCCTGTTCGGTACTTTTGCTTATAGACGTATGCCTTTTGGTTTATGTAATGCACCTGCTACCTTCCAAAGATGCATGATGGCTATATTCTCTGACTTCTGTGAAAAGATTTGTGAGGTTTTCATGGACGATTCCTCCGTCTATGGATCCTCTTTTGATGATTGCTTAAGCAACCTTGATCGAGTTTTGCAGAGATGTGAAGAAACTAACCTTGTCTTGAATTGGGAGAAGTGCCACTTTATGGTTAATGAAGGTATTGTCTTGGGGCATAAAGTTTTTAAAAGAGGTATTGAAGTTGATAAAGCTAAGGTTGATGCTATTGAAAAGATGCCATGTCCCAAGGACATCAAAGGTATAAGATGTTTCCTTGGTCACACCGGTTTTTATAGGAGGTTCATTAAGGACTTCTCAAAAATTTCTCGGCCTATGACTAATTTATTACAAAAAGATATACCATTTGTTTTCGATGATGATTGCGTAGAAGCATTTGAAATACTCAAGAAAGCATTAATCTCTGCACCTATTGTTCAGCCACCCGATTGGAATTTACCCTTTGAAATTATGTGTGATGCTAGTGATTATGCTATAGGTGTTGTTCTAGGGCAAAGAGTTGATAAGAAATTAAATGTTATTCAATATGCTAGTAAAACTCTAGACAATGCTCAGAGAAATTATGCTACTACTGAAAAAGAATTCTTGGCAGTTGTATTTGCTTATGGTAAGTTCAGACCTTGTATTGTGGATTCTAGAGTAACTATTCACACGGATCATGCTGTTATTAAATATCTTATGGAAAAGAAAGATGCTAAACCTAGACTTATTAGATGGGTTCTCCTCCTACATGAATTTGATCTGCATATATATTATTGATAGAAAGGGAGCTGAGAACCCCGTTGCAGACAACTTGTATTGGTTAGAAAATGTTCTTGATGACCCACTACCTATTGATGATAGCTTTCCTGATGAACAATTAAATGTCATAAATGCTTCTCACACTGCTCCATGGTATGCTGATTATGCTAACTACATTGTTGCTAAATTTATACCACCTAGTTTCACATACCAGCAAAAGAAAAAGGTTTTCTATGATTTAATACATTACTTCTGGGATGATCCACATCTTTATAAAGAAGGAGTAAATGGTGTTATTAGACGTTGTGTACCAGAGCATGAACAGGAACAGATCCTACGCAAATGTCACTCCAAAGCTTATGGAGGACACCATGCTGGAGATAGAACTGCACACAAGGTATTGTAATCCGGTTTTTATTGGCCTACTCTCTTCAAGGATGCCCGTAAGTTTGTCTTGCCTTGTGATGAATGTCAAAGAATTGGTAATATTAGTAGACGTCAAGAAATGCCTATGAATTATTCACTTGTTATTGAACCATTTGATGTTTGGGGCTTTGATTATATGGGACCTTTTCCTGCCTCTAATGGATATACACATATTTTAGTTGCTGTTGATTATGTTACTAAGTGGGTAGAAGCTATTCCAACTAGTAGTGCTGATCATAACACCTCTATTAAGATGCTTAAAGCAGTTATTTTTCCAAAGTTTGGAGTCCCTAGATATTTAATGAATGATGGTGGTTCACATTTTATTCATGGTGCTTTCCGTAAAATGCTTGCTAAATATGATGTTAATCATAGAATTGCATCTCCTTATCACCTACAGTCTAGTGGTCAAGTAGAATTGAGTAATAGAGAACTCAAATTAATTTTGCAAAAGAATGCTAATAGATCTAGACAGAATTGGTCCAAGAAACTTGATGATGCATTATGGGCCTATAGAACTGCATATAAAAATCCTATGGGTATGTCCCCGTATAAAATGGTTTATGGAAAAGCATGTCACTTACCTCTCGAACTAGAACATAAGGCTTATTGGGCCATTAAAGAGCTCAACTATGATTTCAAACTTGCCGGTGAGAAGAGGTTATTTGACATTAGCTCACTTGATGAATTGGAGAACCCAAGCCTATGAGAATGCCAAGTTGTTTAAAGAAAAAGTTAAAAGATGGCATGACAAAAGAATACAAAAGCGTGAGTTTAATGTAGGTGATTATGCATTGCTATACAACTCTCGTTTAAGATTTTTTGCAGGAAAACTTCTCTCTAAATGGGAAGGTTCTTACGTTATCGAGGAGGTCTATCATTCTGGTGCCATAAAATTCAACAATTTCGAAGGCACAAATCCGAAGGTGGTGAACGGTGAAAGAATTAAACATTATATCTCAGGTAATCCTATAAATGTTGAAACCAATGTTATTGAAACCGTAACCCTGGAGGAATACATAAGGGACACTTTTCAGAATGTTTCAGACTCCGGAAAGGAATAGGTATGTGGTACGGTAAGTAAACCGACTCCAAAACAGTTCTAATGGAAATTTTCTTCCGTTTTGGAATATTTAGAAAAATAGAAAAATAGGAAGTAGTCCGGGAAGGACACGAGGGCTCCACGAGGGTGGAGGGTGCCCCCCTACCTCGTGGGCACGTCATGTGCTCTCTGGACTCCGTTTTCTTACACGTTACGTATTTTGGTCAGTAAAAATTCATTATATAATCTCCCGAAGGTTTTGACTCCCGTATCATGCAAAAATCTCATGTTCTTGTTTCGAGCTGTTTTCTGCCAGGGTTGTCAAAGCCAAGCATCATGTCGTCTCCCTCCTCCTCCAACAATCAGGGCAACGATGCTTGGCTAATGAAGATAGAGCTGAAGAGAGAAGAACCCATGGAGATCAACAAGGATGAAGGGATCAAGAAGGCCACGGAGGACCAAGTTCCGGCAACAGAAGACATCCTTCAACTTGATCACATTCTTCTTACCCCAACTGAGATTGAAGCTTTCAAGATGATTGAGTTAACTCGTATACAAAATAAGTATCTCACACATGAAAATATTTTGTTGAAGGAGCATATCATCACACTCAAAGGCATTATCCGCAAGTTAGAAGACCTCTTACGCTCGATGTGCGACTATCCATCATCAACAACCCCACCTTTTATTCACCAACAAAGAAGAACTGAGTATCTAGTATGGGCACTCCCCTTGTGTCACACCCTCGATGCGGCTATATCTCCCACGTGTCGAAGCACGACTTAGAAGCATAACTGCATTGAAAGCAATGTCGCAAGTGAGGTAATCTTCGCAAACAACCCATGTAATACATAAGGGAAAGAGATACATAGTTGGCTTACAATCGCCACTTCACACACTTACATGAATAAAGAATTACATCATCCAGATAGAATCAAGGTCCGACTACGGAACCAAAATAAAAGAAGACTACCTCAAATGCTACACAGATCCCTGATCGTCCCGACTGGGCTCCACTACTGATCGACTAAAACGAAACAACGCAAAGGATAAGATCTTCATAGAGCTCCTCCTTGAGCTTGGTTGCATCACCTTCTCGGTAACATCGACACCTGCACACTGGTTTTGGAAGTATCTGTGAGTCACGGGGACTCAGCAATCTCACACCCTCACGATCAAGACTATTTAAGCTTAAAGGTAAGGTAAAAGGTATGAGGTGGAGCTACAGCAAGCGACTAGCATATATGGTGGCTAACATACAAAAATGAGAGCGAAAAGAGAAGGCAAAATCACGGTCGAACAACTATGATCAAGAAGTGATCCTAGAACAACCTACGTCAAGCATAACTCCAACATCGTGTTCACTTTCCGGACCCCGCCGAGAAGAGACCATCACGGTAACACACGCGATTGATGTATTTTAATTAAGGTCAACTTCAGGTTTTCTACAACCGGACATTAACAAATTCCCATCTGCCCATAACCGCGGGCACGACTTTCGGAAGTTCAGTCCCTGCAGGGGTGTCCCAACTTAGCCCATCACAAGCTCTCACGGTCAATGAAGGATATTCCTTCTAGCGGGAAGACCCGATCAGACTCGGAATCCCGATTATAAGACATTTTGACAATGGTAAAACAAGACCAACAAAGTCACCCGAATGTGCCGACAAATCCCAATAGGAGCTGCACATATCTCTTTCTCAGGGCACACCAGATTGTCCAAGGTTCCGGTAGGCCAGCCCAGAGTTGCCCCTGGTGGTCACCGGCAGCTGACAGGTTGGACCAACACTCAGAGGAGCACTGGCCCAGGGTTTAATAAAGATGACCCTTGGGCAGGCCTACCCAAGGGAAAGAAAAAGGCTAGGTGGCGAATGGTAAAACCAATGTTGGGCCTTCCTGGAAGAGGTTTATTCAAGGCGAACTGTCAAGGGGTTCCCATTATAACCCAACTGCATAAGGAATGCAAAATCCGGGAACATAACACTGATATGACGGAAACTAGGGCGGCAAGAGTGGAACAAAACACCAGGCATAAGGCCGAGCCTTCCACCCTTTACCAAGTATATATATGCATTAATTAAATAAGAGATATTGTGATATCCCAACAAGTAAACATGTTCCAACAAGGAACAACATCTCCATGTTCCAACAAGGAACAAACTTGAATCTTCACCAGCAACTAACAACGCTATAAGAGGGGCTGAGCAAAGCGGTAACATAGCCAAACAACGGTTTGCTAGGACAAGGTGGGTTAGAGGCTTGGCTTAACAATATGGGAGGCATGATAAGCAAGTGGTAGGTAACGCAGCATTGGCATAGCAAAAGAGCGAGCAACTAGCAAGCAAAGATAGAAGTGATTTCGAGGGTATGGTCATCTTGCCTGAAATCCCGCAAGGAAGAAGAACGAGTCCACGAAGAGGAAAAACGGACGTAGTCAAATGGGTCCTCACAACCACGACGTTACCGGAACCAACCCGAAGAAGCAACACCGGAAAGAAGCACACAACATAGTAAACAACCAACACATGAACATGGTATGATATGCGGGATGCGGTATGTGATGCATATGCATGATTTGGAAAGGAATGATTGAAACTGGCCTCAAATTGGAAATCCAAGAGTGCTACTGCAAAGGTGAGGTGATTTCGGTTGAAATCGATATAAGGATCACCGGAATCGGATGCACGGTTTGGAAATGGCAAGCAAAACAAATATGGCATCGGTCTGCGATAATTAGCGAGTAGCCATCTAAATGCATCAAGATAAATATGCTACAGCACTCAAACATGGCAACAAAATACATGGCAGGGATCCACTCAAGATGCTTGATAAAATATGAACAATGAGCTACGGCTAATTCATCCATTAACAGGTTCAAAACTAGCATGGCAAAAGTGCAAATGATAACAGGTTTCAGACTTAGTGAAATAACATGTCAGGAATTTATCATCAGGAAGCATACTTTGGAGCATGAAAACTATATGCTACAGGAACCTAACATGGAAAAGAAAGGCATGGCATGAATCTACTCAAAGCACTTAACAAAAGTCCCTTAGTGACCTTGAGCCAAAAGGGATCATAGAATACAAGTGCAAGCATGTGAACATGGCAAAAACATAAACATATTCAGACTTAGTGAAAAACTGGAGCATGCAAATCGGTTAACGAGTAGGCATGTTTACGACCTCGATGCACTCACTACAGAGCATGGAATGACAAACTAAGCATACATCCATCAAGAATACATGGCATAGAAGCTAGAAATGGCAAGAACAGCAACATAGCAACAACGGGTCAATAGCAACATCCTCGGCAAAATCGCTAAACATGTCAACAATCTGCCAGGATTCACTTTATAGCAAAAGTATAGCTCGATTGACTCAAGCTAGGGTGATCCATAATTGCAAACAAAGACATGGATGGATAGACCACCACAATGTTAACAAAACATCCTTACTTATCATCCTCAAAGAAGGCACGGATCACTAGGAAATAACATGAACATATGGCATAACGACAAAATCAGGACAAGGACTTACTGAAAAACTAAGTCCCTGAAATCAGCATTACCGATTATGCTACTTTGCAAGCTTGTGCTAGTCACCACAAATATCACAAAAATACATGCCAAGCACCCCTGTAAAGATGGCATCACATATAACAAAACATATGTAGAGCTCAAGATCATAACATGCACACATTAATCATGGCAAAAATGACAAAAGGCCATTTGATGAAACAGATCTGACAAATTCACCACATAGCCCTATTCCAACAGCATTTCGGGCATCAAGATGAGCTCAAATGAAAATGATGCAAGGAGAAGAAATGATGTACTCGTCGAGACGAACATTTTGATATGCTACACGCACGAATCGGAGCTACGATGAGGGAGTTATGACATGATGAAAAGAGGCATATGAATCTGAAATTTTTAGGACTTAGACGAATTTTAGCGAGCGTCAAATAGTTAAATGGCGCACATGCGGGAGATAAGGGCTGGTGGGGCGCTCACCTAGTGGGCTGCAGGCCCAGGTCGGTGGAGGAGGCGGCCTGGCAGGCCGGCTAGAGCTGGGCCCATGAGGGGGGGCGCTGAGGTGCATCGTCCCCGTCCTCTGCCCGAGCGGGAACATGGGCGGCGGTAGTCAACGCCGACACGGGAGGGCACGCCGGGGCGGCGGCGAGGCAGGGAAACTAGCGAGGTGCGTGGGATCCGACGGATCCGGAGGAGGGCGATGCCGGGGAACCCATTCCTGAGCTTGGCAGCGCCGGAGGCCGACAAGAACTTCGGCGGCGGCGGCGCCCTGCAAGGGAGAGAGAGAAGGTGAGCGGGAAAGGAGGAAGAAGGACGGGAAGGAGAGGAGCGGCGAGGCCTGGCCTAGGGTCGTCACGGCAGGGCTCCGGTCGTCGGACGCGCACGGCGGTGGCGAGGAAGATCGAGTAGTAGGCGCGTGGAGGAGCGAGCGCTCGGGCGGCGGGGGTTCGGGCCCAGGCGGGCCGGCTCTGGGCGCCGCGGGCCCGCATGGTGGAGAGAGGCGGCGGTGACAAGTGGCGGCGCCTGAGTGGAGGAGAGGGGCGACGGAGCTGACGTGGCGCCTTTTGATTGGACGGAGTGAGGTGGCGGCGGGGTGGACACGTCCGCCGGCGGGCGGACATGTCCGGCGGCGCGGAGAGAGGTGAGATCTAGGGTTTCCTCCGCGAATTTGGAAGGGTTGCACATATATATAGGTAGAGGGAGCTAGGAGAGACCAAATGAGGTGCGATTTTCGCCCACGCGATCGTGATCGAACGACCGAGATGATGGAGGGGGTTTAGGTGGGTTTTGGGCCTCTTTGGAGGGGTGTTGGGCTGCAACACACATAAGGCCTTTTTGGTCCCTCGGTTAACAGTTGGAGTATCAAACGAAGTCCAAATGGTACGAAACTTGACAGGCGGTCTACCGGTAGTAAACCAAGGCCACATGACAAGTCCCGGTACAATCCGAAAACGTTTAACACCCGCACACGAAAATAGGTAGAAATGGACATCGGGTGACATAGGAGTGCCGGAAAGCAAAACGGACAACGGGGAAAATGCTCGGATGCATGAGACGGACATGTATGCAAATGAAATTCACATGATGACATGATATGCAATGCATGACACGCAAGCAATGACAAGGCAACAACAGCGAATAACTGGAGGACACCTGGCACATCGGTCTCGGGGCATTACAACACTCCACCACTACGAGAGGATCTCGTCCCGAGATCTAGAATGACACCAGAGGGAAGACGGAAGAGAAAGAGAAGAGGTAAAACTAAGTTGCTTCTTTGACAAACGAGTGAGACCAAAGAACCTTGAAAAGGTTGAACAAATTGAAATAAAGAATGCAACGTAGAAGAATAGAGTTGAAAGCACTCCGGTAGGGAAGAGTAACAAGGAAGAACAAATTCGGACAGCACTCCGGTTGAAAAGTGATATGAAACTTGATAATATGGAAAGAACTTGAGCAGAGGACACAACACTCCGGTTAAAAAGATAGGCATGAAAAGAACACGATCCTGACAAAACGAAAAGATGGGTTGAAGAGAGCAACATCACAATGCCTCCGGAAGAAAAGAATAGAAGTTAGATCATTGAAATAAAAGAATGGAGAAGAAAATGCCATCTTCTACCACAAAAGAGCTTTAGAAGGCATCCTTAGGAGAAGGGTTGAACGGAGTTGTTGGAAACCCAACAACGAAAAGAATAAGATTGATATGGTCTTATAGAATACATCTCAAATTATGAGGTGACAACCTGCCACTCACGGGAAAAGACTTGGATTGATATCAACAAGGAGACGAGAAAGTATTTCACCGGGAGGATAAAGAAGAACTTGGGTCCTTTATAAGCACCATAGATAGCGACAAACCTTAGGGAAGGCTTTAGGTGAAATATAACCCAAGATAACTCCAATGAAGAGGTTGACGGATTTAAGATATCTCATTCTTGATATCTTGTGGATCACGAAGCACGAAGGGAAATATCAAGAATGACATAGCACCACCTCAAAAGATATGCGTGAAAGAACTGCACTCCGGATGCAAGATGAAGAAAACTTGATCTCCTCCGAAAAGAAACTTGATGAACACTTCGAGAAGGAATTAAATCCTTGATGAACCATCATGTAAAACCTCCATGAAGAACTCCGGTAACAAAAGGATGATCAAACGAAAGGAAAGAGAAGTTGAAAGCACAAGGTGAAACCTTGCAATGATTAGATGGATCTTCACGACGAGAAAGAATTGAGAGAGCTTGGAACTCCGGAAAAAAGAAAGATCAGGCACATGAAATCGAGAATTTGATTAACCTCCGGAATAAGGAATTAATTCACTTGGATGAAACACGAATAAGAATTACGTTATGCGTATCGCTCACCAATTTAATTGATGACGAGCAAAAGGATTTGGCATACTACTTATTTTCTTTGAAAAGGATTAAGATAGATATAGCATCAACTTGAGAAAGGTCTTCAAAGAACCACCGGTCGGGTTGAAACAATGAATAAATTGATATGATGAACGAAGGAAGACAAAATCTTGGAAGAACCGCCGTAAGAATTGAGAATGAACGAAAATACATGAGAGAGTTTAGATACAAGAGAACGAAGAGATCATGAACTGATTAGAGAATATACTTGAATGATGCACCGGTTAGATTTGGAGAACAAGAGGTGAAAGCTGAGAATGAAAAGTCTTCTGAAATGATGGGCTCCGGAGAATCAAACTGAAAATACCCTTGAATAGCTCCTGATGGGTGAAAAGGATTCTCACAATCGAAAATAATTATGAGAGGATGACAACAAGCTAGCACCATGAATCTTGAAGAGAATTGAACAAGATATGGAGGAAAAATTCTTCTTCGGTCTTCAAAAGTTGAGAATGACAAAGAGAAACACCACCATGAATTATAGAGGTACTCCAGAATAAAAATTGGAAAAGTTGAACCAATGATGAAAAGAATTTAACCGATCTTGGAGAAAGGCATTTGACTGATGATAAATCATTCTTACGTCAAACTTCGAAAAGAAATTTGAGGATAGCTCCGGAAAAAAAAAGTCAGGTAAGATCCTAGAAAATGACCTGTGGGTTAGGGCCCACTCAAAAGAAAACACCGTAGAACGATTTAAAAGAGAGAATGCACCGGTTGAATTAAAAGGCTTGAATGAGAGAACATCCTCGAAAGACCTTGAACGAATGCAAAGTGGAAACATGAATCTTCTGAGATATCTTGAGCACTCCGGAACAATCGAATAGTGAAAAGTGGAAGATTAAGAGGTGCACCGGCATGAGGAGGTATTGAAATGAGGAAAGGATATGATCAACAAAGTTTGAATTGAATCCACCGGAGAAGAAAAGGAATGAGGAATGATGAACTAGAAGCTCCGTTAGAATCTTCATGAGAATCACCGGGTAAGAACATTGACGGAAAAGAATGGAGAGACTTCATAATCATAAGATAGATACTTGATAAATAAATCTTAATCCTTGAAGAAAAAGGGTGGGTGGGAGGGAAAAACAAAGGCAACTTGGAGACGGATGAAACAAACACCGTTGAGAAGAACTGATACTTGATCTTGCGGATGTTGAAATGGTCGGATCCACTTGAAGAGAAACACACCGGTGAAAAGGATTGACATGACAATATCGATGATCATGAAGGATTAGTATTCACATAGGAGTATGAGAACACTGGTTCGAAAAGGTATGGAATCAACACTTGACATTGAAGCAACTCGAATACCACAACTCAAAACAAAAACAAAGGATTGGCTTGCAAAATAAGCCGGAACAAACATATGATAGAGGTTTCGTCCGAAGTTTTCATGGTGGGGCCTACACGGGCTCGATCATACAGCACCATCATGTACAAGGCAGTGCACATGACATATGAAGCGTCCCCGAGTCGGCATAGCCAAGGACTCTTTAAGACACAACGAGACCACTGTAAAACCAACCGTGGATAGGCGGACCACTAGACGTCGAACCCCAATTTCATATCATACATCTGTGGGAAAGAAATCCTAGGAGCTACTTGATTTCCCACTTATAAACTCCCGAAATTTTCCGGTTATGCAATCAGGTGTTGGGGATACAGGGGAACCATAATATCTCACTCAAAACTAACAAATCCTACATCCAGCTGTATCCATCCTTCTACACATAACCAAGAAACCTTCAGAAATCGTCTACCTCAACCTTCGAAAAGCATCCATTATACGAGTTATGGCAATACTCCCGAACTCCCGCCCCAGTACTGGGTGGCGTCGAGGTTATCTCACCAACAACTGCATAAAAGAGATTTTCGATGTTGGCGAAACTACTCTCAGGTATTCCACAACTGCAATGATAAAATTGTGACGACAACACCTCGGAGCTCAACTCCCCGGGACACTCCCACAACCCCTAAATGTCAGGAGGCACCAAGAACAATGTTCTCGTCACAAATCCATCGGAATGATTCCAAGATACCCACCTGATCTTAAAAAAAAATTTGGTGAAATTTGAGAAGAGAAGAGTCAAAACTCTACGTCAGGATGCCTCACCAGAGTGACGAAGGGACTGAGGAGTAAAAATAAATCCTAACTCTCTGATATATATAATTCCTAAATGACTCAAAACATTTCTAGACTCAATAACGCCAGCGATTCGATCAATCCGGGGGCTCCTAAGGTCGGGGAAGGCTCTGATACCAACTTGTCATACCCTTGATGCGGCTATATCTCCCACGTGTCGAAGCATGACTTAGAGGCATAACCGCATTGAAAGCAATGTCGCAAGTGAGGTAATGTTTGCAAACAACCCATGTAATACATAAGGGAAAGAGATACACAGTTGGCTTACAATCGCCACTTCACACAATTACATGAATAAAGCATTACATCATCCAGATACAATCAAGGTCCGACTACGGAACCAAAATAAAAGAAGACTACCTCAAATGCTACACAGATCCCCGATCATCCCGACTGGGCTCCACTACTGATCGACTAAAACGAAACAACACAAAGGACAATATCTTCATAGAGCTCCTCCTTGAGCTTGGTTGCGTCACCTGCTCGGTAACATCGGCACCTGCAAACTGGTTTTGGAAGTATCTGTGAGTCACGGGGACTCAGCAATCTCACACCCTCGCGATCAAGACTATTTAAGCTTAAAGGTAAGGTAAAAGGTATGAGGTGGAGCTGCAGCAAGCGACTAGCATATATGGTGGCTAACATACAAAAATGAGAGCGAGAAGAGAAGGCAAAATCACGGTCGAACAACTATGATCAAGAAGTGATCCTAGAACAACCTACGTCAAGCATAACTCCAACACCGTGTTCACTTCCCGGACCCCGCCGAGAAGAGACCATCACAGTAACACACGCAATTGATGTATTTTAATTAAGGTCAACTTCAGGTTTTCTACAACCGGACATTAACAAATTCCCATCTGCCCATAACCGCGGGCACGACTTTCGGAAGTTCAGTCCCTGCAGGGGTGTGCCAACTTAGCCCATCACAAGCTCTCACGGTCAACGAAGGATATTCCTTCTAGCGGGAAGACCCGATCAGACTCGGAATCCTGATTATAAGACATTTTGACAATGGTAAAACAAGACCAGCAAAGCCACCCGAATGTGCCGACAAATCCCAATAGGAGCCGCACATATCTCTTTCTCAGGGCACACCGGATTGTCCAAGGTTCCGGTAGGCCAGCCCAGAGTTGCCCCTGGTGGTTACCGGCAGCTGACAGGTTGGACCAACACTCAGAGGAGCACTGGCCCGGGGTTTAATAAAGATGACCCTTGGGCAGGCCTACCCAAGGGAAAGAAAAAGGCTAGGTGGCAAATGGTAAAACCAATGTTGGGCCTTGCTGGAAGAGTTTTATTCAAGGCGAACTATCAAGGGGTTCCCATTATAACCCAACTGCGTAAGGAACGCAAAATCCGGGAACATAACACTGATATGACGGAAACTAGGGCGGTAAGAGTGGAACAAAACACCAGGCATAAGGCCGAGCCTTCCACCCTTTACCAAGTATATCGATGCATTAATTAAATAAGAGATATTGTGATATCCCAACAAGTAAACATGTTCCAACAAGGAACAACATCTCCATGTTCCAACAAGGAACAAACTTCAATCTTCACCAGCAACTAACAACGCTATAAGAGGGGCTGAGCAAAGAGGTAACATAGCCAAACAACGGTTTGCTAGGACCAGGTGGGTTAGAGGCTTGGCTTAACAATATGGGAAGCATGATAAGCAAGTGGTAGGTAACGCAGCATTGGCATAGCAAAGAGCGAGCAACTAGCAAGCACAGATAGAAGTGATTTCGAGGGTATGGTCATCTTGCCTGAAATCCCACAAGGAAGAAGAACGAGTCCATGAAGAAGACAAACGGACGTAGTCGAACGGGTCCTCACAATCACGATGTTACTGGAACCAACGCGAAGAAGCAACACCGGAAAGAAGCACACAACATAGTAAACAACCAACACATGAACATGGTATGATATGCGGGATGCGATATGTGATGCATATGCATGATTTGGAAAGGAATGATTGAAACTGGCCTCAACTTGGAAATCCAAGAGTGCCACTGGAAAGGTGAGGTCATTTCGGTTGAAATCGATATAAAGATCATCGGAATCGGATGCACGGTTTGGAAATGGCAAGCAAAACAAATATGGCACCGGTCTGCGATAATCAGCGAGTAGCCATCTAAATGCATCAAGATAAATATGCTACAGCACTCAAACATGGCAACAAAATACATGGCAGGGATCCAGTCAAGATGCTTGACAAAAGATGAACATTGAGCTACGGCTAATTCATCCATTAACAGGTTCAAAACAAGCATGGCAAAAGTGCAAACGATAACAGGTTTCAGACTTAGTGAAATAACAACATGTCAGGAATTTATCATCAGGAAGCATACTTTGGAGCATGAAAACTATATGCTACAGGAACTTAACATGGCAAAGAAAGGCATGGAATGAAGCTACTCAAAGCACTTAACAAAAGTCCCTTAGTGACCTTGAGCCAAAAGGGATCATAGAATATAATTGCAAGCATGTGAACATGGCAAAAACATAAACAGATTCAGACTTAGTGAAAAACTGGAGCATGCAAATCAGTTAACGAGTAGGCATGTTTACGACCTCGATGCAATCACTACAGAGCATGGCATGACAAACTAAGCATACACCCATCCATAATACATGGCATAGAAGCTAGACATGGCAAGAACAACAACATAGCATGCACGGGTCAATAGCAACATCCTCGGCAAAATCACTAAACATGTCAACAATCTGCCAAGACTCACTTTATAGCAAAGGTAGAGCTCGATTGACTCAAGCTAGGGTACTCCATAATTGCAAACAAAGACATGGATGGATAGAGCGCCACAATGTTAACAAAACATCCTTACTGATCATCCTCAAAAGAGGCACGGATAACTAGGAAACAACATGAACATATGGCATAACGACAAAATCAGGACAAGTACTTAGTGAAAAACTAAAGTCCCTGAAATCAGCATTACCGATTATGCTACTTTGCAAGCTTGTGCTAGTCACCACAAACATCACAAAAATACATGGCAAGCAACCCTGTAAATATGGCATGGCATATAACAAAACACATGTAGAGCTCAAGATCATAACATGCACACATTAATCATGGTAAAAATGACAAAAGGCCATTTGATGAAACAGATCTGACAAATTCACCACATAGCCCTATTCCAACAGCATTTCGGCCATCAAGATGAGCTCAAATGAAAATGATGCAAGGAGATGAAATGATGTACTCGTCGAGGCGAACATTTTCATATGCTACACGCACGAATCAGAGCTACGATGAGGGAGTTATGACATGATGAAAAGAGGCATATGAATCTGAAAATTTCAGGACTTAGACGAATTTTAGCGAGCGTCAAATAGTTAAACGGCGCACATGCGGGAGATAAGGGCTGGTGGGGTGCTCACCTAGTGGGCTGCAGGCCCAGGTCGGCGTAGGAGGCGGCCTGGCAGGCCGGCTGGAGCTGGGCCCATGAGGGGGGGGGGCGCTGAGGCGCATCGTCCCCGTCCTCTGCCTGAGCGGGAACAGGGGCGGCGGCAGTCAACGCCGACACGGGAGGGCACGCCGGGGCGGCGGTGAGGCAGGGAACTAGCGAGGTGCGTGGGATCCGACGGATCCGGAGGAGGGCGACGCCGGGGAACCCATTCCCGACCTTGGCAGCGCCGGAGGCCAACAAGAACTTCGGCGGCGGTGGCGGCCTGCGAGGGAGAGAGGGAAGGTGAGCGGGCAAGGAGGAAGAAGGACGGGAAGGAGAGGAGCGGCGAGGCCTGGCCTAGGGTCGTCATGGCGGGGCTCCGGTAGTCGGACGCGCACGGCAGCGGCGAGGAAGATCGAGCAGTAGGCGCACGGAGGAGCGAGCGCTCGGGCGGCAGGGGTTCGGGCCCGGGCGGGCCGGCTCTGGGCGTCGCGGGCCCGCGCGGTGGAGAGAGGCGGCGATGACAAGTGGCGGCGCCTGAGTGGAGGAGAGGGGCGACGGAGCTAACATGGCGCCTTTTGATTGGACGGAGTGAGGTGGCCGCGGGGTGGACGCGTCCGCTGGTGGGCGGACATGTCCGGTGGCGCGGAGAGAGGTGAGATCTAGGGTTTCGTCCGCGAATTTGGAAGAGTTGCACATATATATAGGTAGAGGGAGCTAGGAGAGTCCAAATGAGGTGCGGTTTTCGGCCACGCGATCGTGATTGGACGACCGAGATGATGGATGGGGTTTAGGTGGGTTTTGGGCCTCTTTGTAGGGGTGTTGTGCTGCAACACACACAAGGCCTTTTCGGTACCTTGGTTAACCGTTGGAGTATCAAACGAAGTCCAAATGGTACGAAACTTGACATGCGGTCTACCGGTAGTAAACCAAGGCCGCATGACAAGTCTCGGTCCAATCCGAAAAAGTTTAACACCCGCACATGAAAAGAGGTAGAAATGGACACCGAGTGACATACGAGCGCCGGAAAGCAAAACGGACAATGGGGAAAATGCTCGGATGCATGAGACGAACATGTATGCAAATGAAATGCACATGATGACATGATATGCAATGCATGACACGCAAGCAATGACAAGGCAACAACAACGAATAACTGGAGGACACCTGGCACATCGGTCTCGGGGCGTTACACCTTGGCAACTGCCAAGCTTGGGGGAGTGCCCCGGTATCGTATCACCATCACTTTTATCTTTACCGTTTTTCTTAGTTCGATCCTTTTGATAATATCTTGATCTAGTAGAATAAAAGCTTTTAGTATGATCTAGTTGTGAGTTTTGCTTTATGATCCTTCTATGTAATCGAGTCCGTGAGCTATATATAATAAAGATTAGTGTTGAGTCAAGGGCTTGATTATTTTGCCATGATCTTGAGTGAATAAAAGAAAGAGAAAGAATAAAAAGAAATAAAAGAGATCATATGGATCTTATGGAGAGTAATGAGCTCACATATAAAGAGTATGATGATTAAAAGTTGTTGAGAGTTGACAAACATAGTTTTGGCCATCGTTGAAATTAATAGGAAGTAATAAAGAAAGAGAGGTCTTCACATATAAATATACTATCTTAGACATCTTTTATGATTGTGAGCACTCATTAAAATATGACATGCTAAAGAGTTGACATTGGACAAGGAAGACAATGTAAAGGGTTATGTTTTCTTGCATCTGAGATAAATTATATTGTCATGGATCATCCAACATGATTGAGCTTGCCTTTCCCCCTCATGCTAGCCAAATTCTTTGCACCAAGTAGAGATACTACTTGTGCTTCCAAACACCCTTAAACCAGTTTTCCCATGAGAGTCCACCATACCTACCTATGGATTGAGTAAGATCCCTCAAGTAAGTTGTCATCGATGCAAGCAATAAAAATTGCTCCCTAAATATGTATGACTTATTAGTGTGGGAGAAAATAAGCTTTATACGATCGTGTGATATGGAAGAAATAAAAGCGATGGACGGCATAATAAAGGTCCATATCACAAGTGGCAATATAAAGTGACGTTCTTTCACATTAAGATTTTGTGCATCCAACCATAAAAGCGCATGACAACCTTTGTTTCCCTCTGCGAAGGGCCTATCTTTTACTTTTATCTCCTACCTTGCATAAGAGTCATGGTGATCCTCACCTTTCCTTTTTACATTTTATCTTTTGGCAAGAACAACATGCTGGAAAGATCCTGGTATATATGGCTAATTGGATGTGAGTTTTCATGAACTATTATTGTTGACATTACCCTTGAGGTAAAACGTTGGGAGGCAAAACTATAAGCCCCTATCTTTCTCTGTGTCCGATTAAAACTCCTTACCCATAAGTATTGCGTGAGTGTTAGCAATTGTGAAAGACTATATGATAGTTGAGTATGTGGACTTGCTGAAAAGCTCTTATATTGACTCTTTCCTATGTTATGATAAATTGCAATTGCTCCAATGTCTGAGATTATAGTTTGTTAGTTTTCAATGAAGTTTATGATTCATACTTGAAATTGTGATTGAATTGTTACTTTAGCATAAGAGATCATATGACAAGAATTATATAAGTTGTTGTTATAAGAATGATCATGATGCACTCATGTCTGTATTTTATTTATCGACACCTCTATCTCTAAACGTGTGGACATACTTTTCGATTTCGTCTTTCGCTTGAGGACAAGCGAGGTCTAAGCTTGGGGGAGTTGATACGTCCATTTTGCATCATGCTTTTATATCGATATTTATTGCATTATGGGTTGTTATTACACATTATGTCACAATACTTATGCCCATTCTCTCTTATTTTACAAGGTTTACATAAAGAGGGAGAATGCTGGCAGTTGGGATTCTGGGCTGGAAAAGGAACAAATATTAGAGACCTATTCTGCACAGCCCCAAAAGTCCTAAAACTTCACGGAAGTCATTTTCAGAATATATAAAAAATACTGAGCGCAAGAAGTTCACCAGGGGGGCCACACCCTGCCCATGAGGGTGGGGGCGCGCCCTACCCCCTTGGGTGCGCCCCCTACCTTGTGGCCCCCCTGGTGGCCCTCCGATGCCCATCTTCTGCTATATGGAGTCTTTCGATGATGAAAAAAAATCATAAGTCAGCTTTCGGGACGAGACTCCGCCGCCACGAGGCGGAACCAATCTAGGGCTCTGGCGGAGCTGTTCTGCCGGGGAAACTTCCCTCCGGGAGGGGGGAAATCATCGCCATCGTCATCACTAACGATCCTCTCATCGGGAGGGGGTCAATCTCCATCAACATCTTCACCAGCACCATCTCCTCTCAAACCCTAGTTCATCTCTTGTATCCAATTCTTGTCTCTAAGTCTGGGATTGCTACCTATGGGTTGCTAGTAGTGTTAATTACTCCTTGTAGTTGATGCTAGTTGGTTTATTTGGTGGAAGATCATATGTTCAGATCCTATATGCATATTAATACTCCTCTGATTATGAACATGAATATGTTCTGTGAGTAGTTACGTTTGTTCCTGAGGACATGGGAGAAGTCTTGCTATTAGTAGTCATGTGAATTTGGTATTCGTTCGATATTTTGATGAGATGTATGTTGTCTCTCCTCTAGTGGTGTTATGTAAATGTTGACTACATGACACTTCACCATTATTTGGGCCTAGATGAAGGCATTGGTAAGTAATAAGTAGATGATGGATTGCTAGAGTGACAAAAGCTTAAACCCTAGTTTTGCGTTGCTTCGTAAGGGGATGATTTGGATCCATATGTTTCATGCTATGGTTAGGTTTACCTTAATACTTTTGTTGTAGTTGCGGATGCTTGCAATAGAGGTTAACCATAAGTGGGATGCTTGTCCAAGTAAGGACAGTACCCAAGCACAGGTCCACCCACATATCAGATTATCAAAGTACCGAATGCGAATCATATGATCGTGATGAAGACTAGCTTGATGATATTCCCATGTGTCCTCGGGAGCACTTTTCTCTATATAAGAGTTTGTCCAGGCTTGTCCTTTGATACAAAAAGGATTGGGACACCTTGCTGCACTTTATTTACTTTTGTTACTTGTTGCTCGCTACAAATTATCTTATCACAAAACTATCTATTACCTATAATTTCAGTGCTTGCAGAGAATACCTTGCTGAAATCCGCTTATCATTTCCTTCTGCTGCTCGTTGGGTTCGACACTCTTACTTATCGAAAGGACTACGATAGATCCCCTATACTTGTGGGTCATCAGCAGCCCAAGTAAAGCTGCTGACAAATACTGGCCTCACCATTATAGATGTAATGGCCACAACAATCAGCCAAAGAGTCCAACCACTTCAGAAATGCTTTCACCCATTGTGCATGTACAATCACTACTGCAGGATGCTGCTAATGTGACACTACGATCAGAGATCCTTCGACGAAACTGTGTGTGATGCAATAATCGCAAACGGTGGTGTAAAAGAACCGTCAAAAAGGTGCAAAACATTTACGATGGCGGAGCCATCAAACATGGTTCGGATTTTAGTTTCATGTGTGATGCAGGGCATATGGTTCAGTTCAATGACCTGTTTGCGATGAGGCAGAACAAAAGAAATAGGAAGCCAGATGAAGGCGTGCACGATATACAGCATACAGTTCACTCGGATGAACTGTTTGTGATGAGGAGGAGGAACAATAGAAATGGGCAGCTAGATAAAGGTGTGTGCGATTGAGGGCATACGCTTCAGAAGGATTAACTATTTGCGATTAGGCAACATAACAGAAATGGGTCAGCCAGATCAAAGTGTCTGCGATTGATGGCAGACACTTCACACGGATGAACTGTTTGCGATTAGCCACAAAAAACTGAAACAGTTAGATAGATCAATGTGTGTGTGCTAGATGGACACACACATTCTAATTAAAAGAAGCGTGTGCGATGGTAATAACGAGCGCGCACGGTTGTCAGAACAAGACGTGTGCTGACATTGCCTATTGCGGTGCAAATGCCACGTACGCGGCCGAGAAGGCATACGTACACATGTTACGCCTTCCGGGAATAGTGCCGCACTTATAGCCGTCGGTAAATTTTGAGCATGCGTCCCGTCACATTCCAAATTGTAAACCTGTTCACACCGATCAAAACATAAACGGTTTCTCACTTAGGAGAGTATTACTACTCAGTTATAAATATTACTACTACTACTCCAAGATGACTTCACATTCCTCCTCAACTCCTCATCCACAAAAACAAACAAGTCATTCATCATAGTTCCCTTGCGTCTGCCATGGCCAGCGTCAGTTCTGGGTCGAGAGATTGCCACCAAGGAGATGCGAGCATGGAAGCAGAAGCACGAGAGATGTCCCACCTCGCCACGAATGAGGATGGCATGTCCCGTTGCACGGCCGTAGTAGCACAGAGGTCCCACCGTGCCGCCAAAGCAGCACGCAGGTCCCGCCGCGCCGTCGATGCGGCAGACTATTCCGGCCGCGCCGCGGAAGCAGAAGAGATGCCCCGCCGTGCCGCGGCAGCCTGGGAAAATGTCTCGCGGCAGGCGAGGAGTCTTACAGGCGCATGCATGCGATCTTCCATAGCCACATGGATCAGATCTCCGGCTGGGCGAGGTTGCAGGACGACATGGAAGCCTCTTTTGCCGGCATCATCCGGCAACTAAATGAGAGAAATGCGAAGCTCCGGGCCGAGCAAGACCTGCTGAGGGTGAAGATCGTCGGAAGTGCAGAGCAGCAGGAGGAGACCACTGCCTTGTTGAAGAGGACTGGCGTCTTCATCAAGAAACTTATGGACGAGAATGACATGCTATGGATCGAGCACAGAAGGCTGGTGGAGGAATCCGTGGATGCTCTCAAGCAGCACCTTGAGTACAAGAAAGAGCTCATCGCCGCTCGCCGCGGAGACTACTTCCTGGGGCCTACAGCAATGCATCAAGAAAGTAGAGATCAGCGAGCCAGATCGTTGTCTTCCTTCTTCTTTTGCCCTTGTGTATTTCGGGCGTTGCCGCATGTGGCTTTTTTAATTATGTTCCTAAATATGTAAAACAATTATTATCCGTTGTCATCATCATTATATTCATCATGCTTGCTATAAGTCGTAGTCGATGCTATATAGGTCCGTCATATCTTACATCAAGATCCATGCAAAACTTTCGTTCCTAATTTTCATTTTTCTCTCTTAAATCTCAGTCTAGTGAGACATATAGCCACACCGTAGAATAGGGGCTCGGGCACCATTAATGGAGACGTCGGGAGGGAGGTGCGTGGCGGGTGGCGGTCAAAGGGCTCTCCTCCCGATGAGCACGCGCAGGGGTCTGATCGCACGCCTCCCATACTCAAATAGCTACCCCGCATGGTACCTCCTAGCCAATAAAAAAAGGGGGCGCGTGGCGGCACATAATTGGTAAGTAGAACGCCCACGGTT
The DNA here is from genome assembly GCF_018294505.1 of Triticum aestivum. Lineage (NCBI taxonomy): Eukaryota > Viridiplantae > Streptophyta > Magnoliopsida > Poales > Poaceae > Triticum > Triticum aestivum. Next base: position 355,698,984 of record NC_057806.1, read on the forward strand.
TCAAAAATACTTGTGTTTCTGATTTGTAACGTGACAGCACTTGTTCCAAAATGACTTTGTTGATTGTTAATGTGTGCGCCTTCGCAAATCGGACCGAAAAATTACCACGACATGTTGGTTCCATGTCATGACACCACGCCAAGTTTCATGATTTTCAGGCATGTTTTGGATTTACAGGAATTAAAAAACCAAGTTTCTCAATCTTTCCGGCCGAGCCACGATGCCCAGATGTTTGAATTTCATTCCCATTTCTTGCATCGGACCTAGAAATTCACCCAAGGACACACATGTGATTTTTCAACCAACTTTGGGGCACTTGAGCATGTGCTTGTAGTTGAAATTTGAATTATGCACATGAAATGCCCAAAAACCCAATTAATGTATAAAAAAGGTCAAACGAACCCAGAATATTTCCAAAATTTAGCATGATACTTCTATTTGGTCTAATATGCCTGTGTAAAAAAGTCAGGTGGGAGAAGGCAGTGTACGTATGTCGTTTCGCACACGGAGGTGACAAGTTCCCTCTAGGAACCACGAGCCTTCTTGAGGGAAGCTTCGGTTTGCAAGAAGCTTACACCAAAGCTTGTCCCAATTTGGCCAAAAAAATTACCGCAACATGTTGGTGCCATGTCATGACACCATGCCAAGTTTCATGATTTTCAGGCATGTTTTGGATTTACAGGAATTAAAAAACCAAGTTTCTCAATCTTTCCGGCCGAGCCACGACGCCTAGATGTTTGAATTTCATTCCCATTTCTTGCATGCGACCTAGAAATTCACCCAAGGACACACATGTGATTTTTCAACCACATTTGGTGCACTAGAGCATGTGCTTGTAGTTCAAATTTGAATTATGCACATTAAATGCCTAGAAACTCAATTAATGTATAAAAAGGTCAAACGAACCCGGAATAATTCCAAAATTTAGCATGATACTTCTATTTGGTCTAATATGCCTGTGTAATAAAATTAAGGAGGGAGAAGGCAGTGTACGTATGTCATTTCGCACATGGAGGTGACAAGTTCCCTCTCGGAACCACGAGCCTTCTTGAGGGAAGCTTCGCTTTGCAAGAAGCTTGCACCAAAGCTTGTCCCAATTTGGCCAAAAAATTACCGCGGCATGTTGGTGCCATGTCATGACACCATGCCAAGTTTCATGATTTTCAGGCGTGTTTTGGATTTATAGGAATTAAAAAACCAAGTTTCTCAATCTTTCCGGCCGAGCCATGACGCCCACATGTCTGAATTTCATTCCCATTTCTTGCATGGGACCTAGAAATCCACACAAGGACACACATGTGATTTTTCAACCAACTTTGGTGCACTGGAGCATGTGCTTCTAGTTCAAATTTGAATTAGGCACATTAAAAGCCCAGAAACTCAATTAATGTATAAAAAGGCCAAACGAACCCGGAATAATTCCAAAATTTAGCATGATACTTTTATTTGGTCCAATCTGCCTATGTAAAAAAATTAAGGCGGGAGAAGGCAATGTAGGTATGTCGTTTCACACACGGAGGTGACAAGTTCCCTCTCGGAACCACTAGCCTTCTTGAGGGAAGCTCCGGTTTGCAAGAAGCTTACACCAAAGCTTGTCCTAATTCGGCCAAACAAAATTATCGTGGCATGTTGGTGCCATGTCATGACACCATGCCAAGTTTCATGATTTTCAGGCGTGTTTTCGATTTACAGGAATTAAAAGACCAAGTTTCTCAATCTTTCCGGCCGAGCCACGACGCGCGGATGTTTGAATTTCACTCCCATTTCTTGCATGGGACCTAGAAATTCACCCAAGGACAGACATGTGATGTTTCAACCAACTTTGGTGCACTGGAGCATGTGCCTGTAGTTTAAATTTGAATTATGCACATGAAAGGCCTAGAAACTCAATTAATGTATAAAAAAGGCCAACGAACCTGGAATAATTCCAAAATTTAGCATCATACTTCTATTTGGTCTAATCTGCCTAAGTAAAAAAATTAAGGCGGGAGAAGGCAGTGTACGTATGTTGTTTCGCACACGAAGGTGACAAGTTCACTCTCGAAACCACGAGCCTTCTTGAGGGAAGCTCCGGTTTGCAAGAAGCTTACACCAAAGCTTGTCCTAATTTGGCCAAACAAAATTATCGTGGCATGTTGGTGCCATGTCATGACACCATGCCAAGTTTCATGATTTTCAGGCGTGTTTTCGATTTACAAGAATTAAAAAACCAAGTTTCTCAATCTTTCCGGCCGAGCCACGACGCGCGGATGTTTGAATTTCACTCCCATTTCTTGCATGGGACCTAGAAATTCACCCAAGGACAGACATGTGATGTTTCAACCAACTTTGGTGCACTGGAGCATGTGCCTGTAGTTTAAATTTGAATTATGCACATGAAAGGCCTAGAAACTCAATTAATGTATAAAAAAGGCCAACGAACCTGGAATAATTCCAAAATTTAGCATGATACTTCTATTTGGTCTAATCTGCCTAAGTAAAAAAACTAAGGCGGGAGAAGGCAGTGTACGTATGTTGTTTCGCACACGAAGGTGACAAGTTCACTCTCGAAACCACGAGCCTTCTTGAGGGAAGCTCCGGTTTGCAAGAAGCTTACACCAAAGCTTGTCCCAATTCGGCCAAAAAAATTGCCGCAGCATGTTGGTGCCATGTCATGATAGCATACCAAGTTTCATGATTTCCAGGCGTGTTTTTGATTTACAGGAATTAAAAAACCAAGTTTTTCCATCTTTCCGGCCGAGCCACAACGCCCACATGTTTGAATTTCATTCCCACTTCTTGTATAGGACCTAGAAATTCACCCAAGGACACACATGTGATTTTTCAACCAACTTTGATGCATTGGAGCATGTGCTTGTAGTTGAAATTTGAATTATGCACTTGAAATGCCCAAAAATCCAATTAATGTATAAAAAAGGTCAAACGAACCTAGAATAATTCCAAAATTTAGCATGATACTTCTATTTGGTATAATCTGCCTGTGTAAAAAAATTCAGGCGGGAGAAGGCAGTGTACGTATGTCGTTTCGCACACGGAGGTGACAAGTTCCCTCTAGGAACCACGAGCCTTCTTGAGGGAAGCTTCGGTTTGCAAGAAGCTTACACCAAAGCTTGTCCTAATTCGGCCAAAAAAATTACCGCAGCATGTTGGTGCCATGTCATGACACCATGCCAAGTTTCTTGATTTTCAGGCGTGTTTTGGATTTACAGGAATTAAAAAACCAAGTTTCTCAATCTTTCCGGCCGAGCCACGACGCCTAGATGTTTGAATTTCATTCTCATTTCTTGCATGGGACCTAGAAATTCACCCAAGGACACACATGTGATTTTTCAACCACATTTGGTGCACTAGAGCATGTGCTTGTAGTTCAAATTTGAATTATGCACATTAAATGCCCAGAAACCCAATTAATGTATAAAAAGGCCAAACGAACCCGGAATAATTCCAAAATTTAGCACGATACTTCTATTTGGTCTAATATGCCTGTGTAATAAAATTAAGGAGGGAGAAGGCAGTGTACGTATGGCGTTTCGCACATGGAGGTGACAAGTTCCCTCTCGGAACCACGAGCCTTCTTGAGGGAAGCTCCGCTTTGCAAGACGCTTACACCAAAGCTTGTCCCAATTCGGCCCAAAAACTTACCGCAGCATGTTGGTGCCATGTCATGACACCATGCCAAGTTTCATGATTTGCAGGCGGGTTTTGGATTGATAGGAATTAAAAAACCAAGTTTCTCAATCTTTCCGGCCGAGTCACGACGCCCACATGTTTGCACTTCATTCCCATTTCTTGCATGGGACCTAGAAATTCACCCAAGGACACACATGTGATTTTTCAACCAACTTTGGTGCACTGGAGCATGTGCTTGTAGTTCAAATTTAAATTAGGCACATTAAAAGCCCAGAAACTCAATTAATGTATAAAAAGGCCAAAGGAACCCGGAATAATTCCAAAATTTAGCACGATACTTTTATTTGGTCCAATCTGCCTGTGTAAAAAAATTAAGGCGGGAGAATGCAATGTACGCATGTCGTTTCGCACACGGAGGTGACAAGTTCCCTCTCAGAACCACTAGCCTTCTTGAGGGAAGCTCCGGTTTGCAAGAAGCTTACACCAAAGCTTGTCCTAATTCGGCCAAACAAAATTATCGTGGCATGTTGGTGCCATGTCATGACACCATGCCAAGTTTCATGATTTTCAGGCGTGTTTTGGATTTACAGGAATTAAAAAGCCAAGTTTCTCAATCTTTCCGGCCGAGCCACGACGTGCGGATGTTTGAATTTCACTCCCATTTCTTGCATGGGACCTAGAAATTCACCCAAGGACACACATGTGATGTTTCAACCAACTTTGGTGCACTGGAGCATGTGCTTGTAGTTTAAATTTTAATTATGCACATGAAAGCCCTAGAAACTCAATTAATGTATAAAAAGGCCAAACGAACCCGGAATAATTCCAAAATTCAGCACCATACTTCTATTTGGTCTAATCTGCCTAAGTAAAAAAATTAAGGCGGGAGAAGGCAGTGTACGTATGTCGTTTCGCACACGAAGGTGACAAGTTCACTGTCGGAACCATGAGCCTTCTTGAGGGAAGCTCCGGTTTGCAAGAAGCTTCGGCCAAAAAAATTGCCGCAGCATGTTGGTGCCATGTCATGACACCATGCCAAGTTTCATGATTTTTAGGCGTGTTTTTGATTTACAGGAATTAAAAAACCAAGTTTTTCCATCTTTCTGGCCGAGCCACAACGCCCACATGTTTGAATTTCATTCCCACTTCTTGTATGGGACCTAGAAATTCACCCAAGGACACACATGTGATTTTTCAACCAACTTTGGTGCGTTGGAGCATGTGCTTGTAGTTGAAATTTGAATTATGCACATTAAATGCCTAGAAACTCAATTAATGTATAAAAAGGCCAAATGAACCAGGAATAATTCCAAAGTTTAGCATGATACTTCTATTTGGTCTAATCTGCTTGTGTAAAAAAATAAAGGCGGGAGAAGGCAGTGTACATATGTCATTTCGCACACGGAGGTGACACGTTCCCTCTTGGAACCACGAGCCTTCTTGAGGGAAGCTCCGGTTTGCAAGAAGCTTACACCAAAGCTTGTCCCAATTCGGCAAAAAAAATTACCGCAGCATGTTGGTTCCATGTCATGACACCATGCCAAGTTTCATGATTTTCAGGCGTGTTTTGGATTTACAGGAATTAAAAAACCAAGTTTTCTCAATCTTTCCGGCCGAGCCACGACGCCCACATGTTTGAATTTTATTCCCATTTCTTGCACGGGACCTATAAATTCACCCAAAGACACACATGTGATTTTTCAACAAAATTTGGTGCATTGGAGCATGTGCTTGTAGTTCAAATTTGAATTATGCACATTAAATGTTCAGAAACTCAATTAATGCATAAAAATGCCAAACGAACCTGGAATAATTCGAAATTTAAACACATCACTCATGTACTAGTTGCATCTTCACTGTACGTAAACGTTCTAGCAATTCAAACACCATCCTTTCCCTCTGTAACAACATTTTGTCTTTCAAAACATAATGAAAAAATCAGGTATATCACAAACAGTTTACTAGAAAGAATCGTGTGGGATGTGATATAAAATATCTTGGTTCACCTTCTTGTCTGGCTTACGCAGGAACCTTCATCGTCTACAGTCCACCGCCCCCGCTTGAAACATACTTGCGCGCCAGTTTCTCGCGGCACCGAACGAAATTTTTTGGCCACCGTGGAAATATCTATCTCCCCGCCCCCTCCCTCCCACCAAAAGCCACATTTCCACTGTTCCTCCTTGTTTTCCATGTTCAAACCTTCACTGCTGCTTTACTGGCAGCTCAGCCTCCTCGCCGGTGACCCTTCTTCTTGTAGTGTCACCTCCTCGCCGGCTACCCTTATTCTTGCAGCGCCGCCTCCTCGCCGGCGACCCTTCTTCTTGTTGCGCGGCCTCCTCGTCGCCGACCCTTCTTCTTGCTGCACGGCCTCGTCGGTATGGCCAGGTAATCCACACCCCACTCACACCATCCTCCTCCTTTCCTGTCCCACATGCCCCGACCGACGGTGCAACACCTTCCACCAAAAACACTGCCCCCTCCTCCAATTAAGCACCACCCACATCCATTTTGCACACAGTATAACATGGAGCTCAGTAGCATGCGGCCGCACGCGTGCACGAGGTCGCTATGGCTACCATGCGTGTCGACCACTAGATCTTGGAGGAGAACCTCTTCTTCGAAGCCACCATCGACACCGCCACGCGGTTGTCTATTTTAAAATATAGTTCGTGTTGTTTTCTCGAGGCCATCGCCAGTGCCTTCTAGTGATTTGTCCTCTGTAATGTTAATATTGAATCTGATGTTCAGCTAACAGTTTGGTCCTCTGAAATGTAATGTTCACTTAACACTTTGGTCCAACAATTGCTACATTTAGTAGTACTGTTCTCAAGCATTCTTTGTTTAGTTAACTGTCTTATCTTCTAGTACATGTTTCTATTCTGCAATGTCGCGCTTAGTTAACTATTTTGGTTCATTTGGTCTGCTGTCCATTTAACTGTTTGGTTCAGTTCTGCAATTTGATTTTCATTTGTTGTGGGTACAATTTTGTATTGTTATGCATGTGACACCAATCGAATTTGGCTGTACTCAATACATATTCTACTGATAATATGACAACTCTCAGTTAACTTGGTCAAGATCTTCCTTATGTGTGCTGAAGGGAAACAATGGGAGACACTGTGGTTTACCATCGAGGTTTGTTCAAGCAGGGTCCTTTGGCTAATAGCACATTATTGTGCAGTTGCAGGAATCATTCTAATATTTAGGTTTCTTACAATTTGGTCTTGCACATGTAGGTCTTGCTGTCAGAGGCTTAGACCCACTGTTCGACCCATTTTGCATATGGGGAAATGAGATGTCCATGAATATCAGTCAAGTCAAGAAACTCAGAAGGATTGTTAGGATGAAGAAACTTGCAACGAATAACAGCAAGATCTTTGTTTGCACAATGAAGAAGCCATCAGTCAACTATAGGATGGTACTAACTCTTTTACCTTGTTTTTACCCCTTGCGCCATTTCAAAATTTATAACAACGATTTATGCATAGCTTTGTTTTCAGTACTTTTGAAAGCAGTTCACCGATGATTACCTCTTGAACCACCTGCATGGTCAAGAGGTGAGGAAGGTATTCATTCAACACCCATGGTACAATATTTAAGTCTTGCTGAAGAGGATGAAGGTTGGGCGGGCAATTATCCATAGCCACTGGCCTAAAGTTGCAAGGACATTCAACATCACTGAAGGCTCCATATTTGCCTTCCGCTTCTGCGGTTTCCCAGATGAGATTTATCTATCTATTTACCGTGTATGATGCTACTTTCCAAAGGTTTTTGATGTTGCATGTGAAACTTGGTGCTGTTGTGTAATGGCGTAACTGAGTGCCGAAGCTATCTGATGTAATTCGATTATGAAATCTTGGTTGCTGTTATACGAATATGAAATATCTGTTGTGTTTTATAAGAAATATCAGTTTGATAAGTACATGGATTATCAATAATAGGCTAATTATCCTGCTTATTGGGGTTTTCTATTGCAGAGGTTACTCAAACAACACCGTGGGCGATGAACTCAAACAACCCGCACGGTTTCTAGAAAGTAGGCGTGTTCGATCAACTAACAATCACACACGGCTTCCAGCAGCGAACTATTTGCGTTAGGCCACCTTGCACAAACATTTCCACACAAAGAACTGTGTGTGATATACATACCTATGAAAATGTTTTTCTAGGATTCACCGTGTGGGATGTACATACATACGGAAATGTTTTTCTTGGATTACCGTGTGGGATGTACATACCTACGGAAATGATTGGGTTTCGATGCCTCGCCCGATCGCACACAAGCTCAATTGGTGTCCTAGGAGGGCCTATCCCCGACGGTTTCTGGGTCATGTGGGAAGGACCCCTCTATCGCCCACACTCACTTGGCCACGGTTCCAAATGCCGTCACGGAAAGGGGTTAAAAACCGTTTTTATAGCACGTCGCTGTACCAGTGAATGGAACCGACGACACCCCCGATCTGTCCGAGCAAACCTTGATGACCCCATGGTCCTCAGGGACGCTCTAGCTGGCATTTATCAGGGATCGGCAAAGGAATTCGCAAGATGGCAGTTCTGAGATGGGCTGTCTTATTACCATCCTACAGAGATAGTAAGTTTCCTCGGCCCTTCTTATTTATCCGAGTTGTTTTATGGTTAATTCCCCTGACCGACCCTTTACTGAACCTGGGCAGAGATGGAGGCGCTAGGTCGAGACGCTAAGCATCCCTGCACCTGAACCAGAGACACATCATCGGGCCGATGACCCTCCCTTCAACGAGGATGAAGAACTATCCCTCATGTATGAAGAGGGGAAATTCTATCTGGAGAGCCTTGATGGATCAAGGGTTGCCATCACTCTGGACATGCTAGGAACACGACCTGCCTCCTCGGTAAAGCCCCCCTTGTCAGTGTCAAAACCGGTGGATCTCGGGTAGGGGGTCCCGAACTGTGCGTCTCAGGTCGATGGTAACAGGAGACGAGGGACACGATGTTTACCCAGGTTCGGGCCCTCTCTATGGAGGTAATACCCTACGTCCTGCTTGATTGATATTGATGAATATGAGTATTACAAGAGTTGATCTACCTCGAGATCGTAATGGCTAAACCCTAGAGGTCTAGCTTGTATGGCTATGATAATGAAAATCTCATCCGGACTAAGTTCTCCGGTTTATATAAGCACCAGGAGGATCTAGGGTTACACAAGGTCGGTTACAAAGAAAGGAATCTACATATCCGGTCGCCAAGCTTGCCTTCCACGCCAAGGAGGGTCCTATCCGGACGCGGGTACAGCCTTCAGTCTTCGTATCTTCATAGCCCATCAGTCCGACCCATGGCTAATAGGCCGGACGCCCGAGGACCCCTTAGTCTAGGACTCCCTCAGTAGCCCCTGAACCTGGCTTCAATGACAAGGTATCCGGCGCGTAGATCTGTCTTCGGCATTGCAAGGCGGGTTCCTCCTTCCAAACTCCCAAATAGTCTTCGGATGTGCCGATGTGTCCGGAGCTGTAACTCACACCACACACAACTGTAGAGAGAATATAATATTTCACGAATCCAATCTGCTGATAACTTTTTTATAACATGACATCACGTCTGCCCGGTCACTATATTGAACCGTTTTGTCTGCCATCCCATGTTTCGAGATGCGGTTTCCATTGGCACGTCTTGTCAAAGCAGAGATCATGTCCCCTTATTGCGGGATTCTCATTAATACGGGCATGGGTAACCCAACCGTGCCGTTTACACATTCCTTGGGAACAGGTGAGTTTTAAGGCGAGTAGGGAGGCGTTTGATATTCGCGGCCTTTATAAGGGGATAAGGATTCACCCTTACTCACCCCTGCCTTCTCCTTCCTCTGCCCATCCATTCTTGAGCTCCAGCGCCCAAGCCCTAGCTTCCCCCACCAGAGAAGACACTCCGACCATGTCTGGATCTGGAGCTGGTGGCAAGTGGATGGCTTCCTCTGTTAAGGAGAAAGACATCAAGGAGCTTCGAGAGGCCGGATACCTGGCCAAGGAGATCGTTCACCGTCTCCCGGCCGAAGGACAGATCGTCCCTACCCCAGAGCCCCATGAGAGGGTTGTGCTTCTCACACATTTAGTCCGCGGGCTGGGATTGCCTCTCCACCCGCTTGTCCGCGGACTGATGTTTTACTACGGGCTGGACTTTCATGATCTAGCCCCCAACATTATCCTCAACATCTCGGCATTTATAGTCGTTTGCGAGGCCTTTCTCCGTATCCCGCCTCACTTCAGCCTATGGCTAAAGACCTTCAATGTAAAGCCGAAGGTGGTGACAGGCCAACAAGTAGAGTGCGGAGGCGCCATGGTGGGAAAGATGCGAAAGGTTAAATGGCCCGAAGGCTCCTTTGTGGAGACGGTGAAGGGATGGCAGTCGGGGTGGTTCTACATCACCGAACCACGCAACACCAACTGGGCGGTGGCCCCCGAATTTTGATCCGGAGCTCCGCTGCGGCTCAGCTCCTAGCAAGAGAAGGGCCTCGCCTGGGGCTCTTCGAGCGAGCTTACTGGGCTCCAGACGTGCGTTCAGAACATGACAACCAAGAGGATCAAACTCGTTAACATGATCCAGGTTGTGCTCATTCGTCGGATCCTTCCGTGCCAATGTTGGACTTGCTATTTGTGAGAGTTCGATCCGACCAAGCACCAGACGCTACAAGAGCTCTTCGGCACAACGCACGAAGATATCTGGAAAGTGCTCTTCAAGGCCGGTGAGACACCACCACCCACGACCGAAGATCGTGGGCTCAGCTTAAAACGCCAGGCCAATTCGGTAGGTTTTTCATGTATTCAAGGTATAGCCTTTACTGGCATATTTTGAGGAGTATAAGCCTTCCTATCAATTTTTAGGCCTGGATCGACATAGCGGGGCGGATTAATTGTCCAGCTCCACTACCCAAAGACGAGGAAACCCCACTCCTAACGAAGATGCTATTTCCAGCGCCTTATGATGTGCCAGAGAAGAAGGCCAAGAAGACGGCCAAAGGGAGCAGGAGTGGCCTTCGCTGAAAGGATGCTTCAGACATGTCGTCCAAGATGAGACCGACTCTTCCGCCACCGAAGACGATGGCGAGGAGGAGGAAGAAGGCGGCTTCCCCCCAAAGGGGGGAAAGAAGAAAAGAGAGGCCTCCACGAATCTGGAGGCATAGGCGCCCAAGAAGGGGAAGGGCTTCCTTGGGGATAACTCCGCATGGGATGTCGAAAGCAGTCCGGAGCGAATGCCCCGGACCAAGCCTCGGGCTGCCTCGTAAGTACCAAAACCCTATGCACCTCCCAATACCTGGCCTTTCCAGTTTATAATATTGATATGTTTAAACTATGCCATTACAGTCTGGCCCACAACGGCTCCCCGCGATCCTCGATAGAGTGTTCGCTAGACTCAAAGGAGATGGCTAGCATGTCTCCGCCGCCCACTCACTCTGCCTCACCCAAGGGTGATGACGAGGTGGCATCCCAAAGGACCTTCCCAGACCAGGGGGAGAGTCCAGAAATCGTTAAGGTGGCGCCCCAGGATGACTCTTCGGCTGCCGGACACATGGGGGAAAAAGCCCCCATGGGGACTGGCAATGGGAGCCAAGTTCCCTTCGGCCCTCAGCCGGATACCATTCGGGAGACCTACACGGCTACGGATTCCAGCGAACGGCCTTCCCCGAAAGGAGGAGGTGTGCCTGTTCCACCGGTGACCTCTGTCCAACCAGAGGCATCGGATAAGCTGCTGGAAGTGTTGCAAGGCGCTTCCATTGTGGGTGAGCACCGTGTCCTTATGGGTACGGTGATCGAAAAGGTTCAGTCCACCAAAAGCGGACTGGCCGAGGCCCGCGCTAGCCTTTTAACAGGCTTTGAGGTAACAATTGTAGAAAAAATATCACAATGTGGACAGTAGCCCCTGATGCTCTGTTCGGTGTCCGAAAAGGAAAAGCCGAACATGGGATCAAAATAATTTTACAGGAGTCTAACATAAGATGTCTATGTGAATAAGCAGGCATCGCTGCTGGCTGTTGCCGCTCATACTGCGGAGGTCTCCGGACTGAAGCAGAACCTGGAGCGGGCCGAGAAAGAGCTCGGTCTCGTGAAGAAGCAGCCGGAGGATAGCAAAGGTATGCAGTAACGTGTGTGTATATTTAGGAAGGATGAATGGTTCGTGCTGAGTAAAGTGCCATGAACTTTATTAGGGGCCACGACCGAGGTGGCAGCCCTCAAGAAAGCGTTAGCGAAGGCCGAGGACAAAGCAGCCAAGGAACGCGCCGCGCAAGAAGCACGAAGCCTGGGTCAGTGAGGTTCAGCAAGAGCTCTAGGATGCCGTCAAGAGGTATGAGTCCTTGGAGCGTGATTCTAAGACGCAAGCGTTCGAACTTGCGAAGGCCCGCCGGAGCGCACAAGAGGCTCAAGCCGAAGCCCAGAGCGCCCTTCAGGAAATCCAGGTGGCCCGAAAGATCGCGGCAGGTAAGGCTTTCATTATGCAAGGCAAGTCTGTGAAGGAAGCATTCCTTTTACTTACCCGAATTTGGAGCTCTCCAGGGGCATTTACGGATTTGCCGCGCAGCATATCAAATGCTGCCAAGTTCTATCAGGCTGAGGAAGGGAGTTCTATGGAGAAGCTGTTCTGGTCTCAATATCTTGGACCTGAACAACCGGTGTCCTTCGGCGACCAGCTGAAACAGCTGGTAGAGCTGCACAAGGCGGCCGAGCTAGCCATGAAGGAGCTGATAGTCCGACTATGGCCTGCCGCGCCGATACCTAGCAGCTACTTCGGACTTGTGAAGAGGCTTGTTGATGCATGCCCTCGACTTGAGGTTATAAAGCGGTCGGTCTGTATCGAAGGTGCACGGATGGCCTTTGCCCGCGTCAAAACGCACTGTGCGAAGATGGATACCAAGAAGCTAATGACCGAGGGGCCGCCTGAGGTCAAGGAGCACCGCCGATCCGAGTTGTATTTTGATGGTGTTCTGGAGAGATCCCGCATTGTTGCGGATCACTGTGCGAAAGACGCTATCTTTGAATGAATGTATTCGAGATCCCTCTGCCTTGTATGATGAAACAAAGTGTTTATTCAATATAATGCTTGTTATGTTTTTAAATTTTTACTTCCTGTGCGGCCGTGTTGTATGAAATCTGAGGGTTAACCAGTCGTCGGCTTCTGCCCCCACATAGGTAGTACGGGGATGTTTAGGATGGAATCTAAACAATCTTGATCCAATTAGATGGTCCTTGAAGGAGTTGTTTAGCGCAATGAACCAGGCAACCAGACTATGCGTCTGTAACGCCCTCACTTAGCCATAGGAGTGCGACAATAAAAACATGGGCGCACCCCCTAATATCCGAACTAGAGTGCTATAAGCGTTTGATCGGGAAGTAGCAATCCTTTGCGTAATGCGGAAGAAATCTCCAACAATTTGCAACCTCCGAATAGCTGACCGGCTCTCGCCGCATCATGACAGTCAGTTTTTGGCTTTCTCTACTGAGGTGCTCCTTTGGATGAACCAAGGCACAATCGCAGTAGTTCTCCCTTTACTACCTTAGCCGATATAGCGGAACGTAAGGTAGAAAGCACAGGAGCCGGGCAACCCAACTATTGACCAAAGACATGATTCGGAGCCAATGCATATAATGCTAAATTCGGGGTGCCGAACTATACTTATAAGAAGTGTTGGGACATTTGTTGTCGTAATGTGGGGTGCTATGAAGCCCCTAGCAAACATCAAGCGTACTAAAGTGGGTGCTACCTGATAGGGTTATCCACAGGGGAGTTGAAAAAGAAAAAGAAAACATAAAAGGTACAAAGGTAAAAAGCTAGAGTCCTACAACTCCAGCCACAAACTGTTCTCATTGTAATTTAATTAGTACGTCAAGGCACATTGATACAGGTAGTGCGACAAGCAACAGGCTATTTGACATGCCGAAACCAAGGGAGTGCTGCATGTGGGTCCTGAAAAACAGGTAGAGTTATCGTTAACGGAATCACCTAAAAAGTCCCCCATATGTCTGCGTTTCTTGTCATCTTGGTGTGTTTATCCTTCAAGAGGACCAATGACTAGACCACCAGATGGTGCCTGTGGGATTGAGACCTGAAAAGGAAACAAGTAAAAGTGAAAGTATGTGTGTATCCGATGTCGGTTGAGTCATACTATGGACCACAACCTAGCTATGCCTTCGTCGATGCACATGGGATTTTGAGTGTGTAGTTATGTACGCGCAACACGAATGCCACCACTTGATCGGGACTGAGACGGAGGCCGGATTGCTAGTCGAGCTCCTGACGAGCCGAGCTCTCCTGCTGCAGAGTAGCTCAGACCCTCTTAACGGTGTCCGTGGGCTCGACAGCCAATTAAGGTTCTGCTTGAGAAGGCCGCTCTGTACTTCTCCTGCTAAGGCAGTTGTGTGCTCTTCTGTACGGAGGGAGCGTTTCGTATTTCCATTAACCGTTATGACGCCACGTGGACCGGGCATCTTGAGCTTGAGATAAGCATAGTGTGGTACTGCATTGAATCGAGCAAACATAGTTCGTCCGAGCAGTGTGTGACAGCCGTTGTGGAAGGGGACGATATCGAAGATTAGCTCCTCGCTTCAGAAGTTGTCCGGAGATCCAAAGACAACCTCTAGTGTGATTGAGCCTGTACAGCGGGCCTCTACACCTAGTATGACCCTTTGAAGGTAGTCCTGGTGGGCTTGATCCGAGATGGGTTAATGCCCATTTTTCGCGCTGTATCCTGATAGAGCTGATTGAGGCCGCTACCTCCGTCCATAAGGACGCGAGTCAGGTGGAACCCATCAATTATTGGGTCTAGGACCAGTGCGGTTGAGCCACCGTGACAGATACTGGTCGGATGATCCCGGCAATCAAAAGTGATCGGGCATGATGACCATGGATTAAATTTTGGGGCGACTGGCTCTATCGCGTAGACGTCCCTGAGTGCACGCTTGCGCTCCCTCTTGGGGTTGTGGGTAGCGTATATCATGTTCACCATTTTGACCTGAGGGGGAAACTTCTTCTGTCCCCCTGTGTTCGGTTGCTGGGGCTCTTCATCGTCATCCTCGCTTTGCGATCCCTTTTCCCTGTTCTCGGCGTTTAATTTGCCGGCCTGTTTAAAAACCCAGCAATCTCTATTTGTATGATTGGGTGGCCTGTCTGGGGTGCCATGAATCTGGCACGGACGATCAAGTATGCGGTCCAAGCTGGATGGGCCTGAATTGTTCTTTTGTAACAGCTTCTTCCGATGACCTGACTTAGAGCCCCTGAATCTGGCATTGAATGTCGTGTCCTCGGTGTTATCACTCTTGTTTCGACGCTTGTATTTGTTGCGTCGAGACTTGTCTTTGCTAGTTTTAGCTTCAGGGGTGCCAGCGTCGCTTGCATTGTTTTTGCTATGGGCCAAACAACTGTCCTCGGTCGCACAAAACCGGGTCATGAGTGCCGTGAGGGCTGCCGAAGATTTTGGCTTTTCTTGGCCGAGGTGGTGAGCGATCCATTCGTCGCGGATGCTGTGTTTGAAGGCTGCTAGGGCTTCGGCACCCGGACAATCGACGATTTGGTTCTTTTTAGTTAAGAACCTAGTCCAGAATTTCCTGGTGGACTCTCCGGGCTGTTGAACTATATGGCTTAAGTCATCAGCGTCCGGAGGTCCAACATATGTACCTTGGAAGTTATCGAGGAAGGCCTCTTCCAAGTCCTCCCAGCTGCCAATAGAATTTGCAGGCGGACTGTTGAGCCAGTGCCGAGCTGGCCCCTTAAGTTTTAAAGGGAGGTATTTGATGGCGTGGAGGTCATCGTCGCGGGCCATATGAATATGGAGAACGAAGTCTTCGATCCACACCGCGGGGTCCGTGGTTCCATTGTATGATTCTATATTCACGGGTTTGAACCCCTCTGGGGATTCATGATCCAGGACCTCATCAGTGAAGCAGTGAGGGTGTGCGGCGCCTCTATATCGGGTTGTATCGTGACATAGCTCTGATGGAGTTCGTCTGTGGTTTTCAGCCCACGCATGACTAAGTTTGTCACGTCCGAATAGGTGGCCGTCATCACGTGTCGAGGCACGTCCTCGCGATCCGTAGATTGATCTAGTATGTCCTGCATTATTGTTCAGGTTTTGCCGGAGGTCTATGTATGATCATGGGCTAATTTACCTCTACCTACGCGATGAGGCGGGGTTGGCTGGTGTTCGGCATGAGTTGCCGTTTGATATGTCTCAGTCGTATATACTTTTCCAAACACTTTTGCCCTTGTTTTGGACTCTAACTTGCATGATTTGAATGGAACTAACCTGGACTGACGCTGTTTTCAGCAGAATTGCCATGGTGTTATTTATGTGTGCAGAAACAAAAGTTTTCGGAATGGCCTGAAACTCCACGGAGCGTCTTTTTGTAAATAATGAAAAATACTGGCAAAAGATCAAGGCCAGAGGGCCCACACCCTAGCCACAAGGGTGGGGGGGCACGCCTGCCCCCCCTGGGCGCGCCCCCTACCTCGTGGCCCCCCTGGAGCTCCTCCGACCTCAACTCCAACTCTATATATTTTCTTTCGGGGAGAAAAAAATAGAGGAGAAGGATTCATCGCGTTTTACGATACGGAGCCGCCTTCAAGCCCTAAAACCTCTCGGGAGGGCTGGTCTGGAGTCCGTTTGGGGCTCCGGAGAGGGGAATCCGTCGCCATCGTCATCATCAACCTTCCTCCATCACCAATTTCATGATGCTCACCGCCGTGCGTGAGTAATTCCATCGTAGGCTTGCTAGACGGTGATGGGTTGGATGAGATTTATCATGTAATCGAGTTAGTTTTGTTAGGGTTTGATCCCTAGTATCCAGTATGTTCTGAGATTGATGTTGCTATGACTTTGCTATCCTTAATGCTTGTCACTAGGGCCCGAGTGCCATGATTTCAGATCTGAACCTATTATGTTTTCATGAATATATGAGTGTTCTTGATCCTATCTTGCAAGTCTATAGTCACCTACTATGTGTTATGATCCGGTAACCCCGAAGTGACAATGATCGGGACCACTCCCGGTGATGACCATAGTTTGAGGAGTTCATGTATTCACTATGTGTTAATGCTTTGGTCTGGTACTCTATTAAAAGGAGGCCTTAATATCCCTTAGTTTCCACTAGGACCTCGCTGCCAGGGGAGGGTAGGACAAAAGATGTCATGCAAGTTCTTTTCCATAAGCACGCATGACTATATTCGGAATACATGCCTACATTACATTGATAAATTGGAGCTAGTTCTGTGTCACCCTAGGTTATGACTGTTACATGATGAACCGCATTCGGCATAGTTCTCTATCACCGATCCATTGCCTATGAGCTTTCCATATATTGTTCTTCGCTTATTTACTTTTCCGTTGCTACTGTTACAATCACTACAAAATACCAAAAACATTACTTTTGCTACCGTTACCACTACTATCATATTACTTTGCTACTAAACACTTTGCTGCAAATAATAAGTTTCCAGGTGTGGTTGAATTGACAACTCAGCTGCTAATACTTGAGAATATTCTTTGGCTCCCCTTGTGTTGAATCAATAAATTTGGGTTGAATACTCTACCCTCAAAAACTGTTACGATCCCCTATACTTGTGGGTTATCACCGTTTTGTCCCGACCACGTGGTGGTCGGTCAAATGCATTGTATGATGGAGGTATGTATTCCGGCGCCTCCTCGTCAAACTGAGGTAGCAATTTGCGCTTTGGGTAGCTTTTGGTTGGGCGCTTGAGGCCGTACTCTTCGGCTGCTAGGACATTGGTCCATTTATCATTGAGCAGATTTTGGTCATCTTGAAGCTGCTGTTGCTTCTTTTTCAGGCTCCTTGCAGTGGCGATTAGCTGGCGCTTGAAGCGCTCCTGCTCAAGAGGTTCCTCAGGCACGATGAAGTCGTCGGTGCCGAGGCTCACCTCATCCTCGGAGAGCAGAAGATAACTTTCGTCCTCTGAGTCTTCATGCATGGCCTGCTTACCAGGGCTAGTCTGCCCATCTTCCCGTTCATCTTGTTCATTAGCTGTTTCAACGGGGTCTTCATTGTCTTCGGCACCTTCCGGAGTGTTATCTTCTCCTGTGACGGTGTTGTTGTCTTTACTGCGGCGTGACTTAGAGCGGAACCGGCGCTTGGATTGTATTTCGGAAGGTTTATCCTCAGTTGGATCCTCCTTGTCATTGCCGTTGTTCTCCTTTGGTGCATCCACCATGTATACATCGTACGAGGAAGTGGCCGTCTAGCGTCCGGTGAACGGAGGGTTTGCTACGTCTTGAGCTTGCGTTGATTTTCCCCGAAGAGGAAGAGATGATGCAGCAGAGTAGCGTAAGTATTTCCCTCAGTTTTTGAGAACCAAGGTATCAATCCAGTAGGAGCCCACGCTCAAGTCCCTCGTACCTGCACAAAGCGATAGCTACTCGCAATCAACGTGATTAGGGGTTGTCAAGCCCTTCACAGTCACTTACGAGAGTGAGATCTGATAGATATAATATTTTTGGTATTTTTGATAGAAAGATGCAAAGTAAAAAAGTAAAAGCAAAGTAAAAAAGCAAAACAATATTAAAGTGATGGAGATTGATATGATATGAATAGACCTGGGGGCCATAGGTTTCACTAGTGGCTTCTCTCAAGAGCATAAGTATTCTATGGTGGGTGAACAAATTACTGTTGAGCAATTGACAGAATTCAGCATAGTTATGAGAATATCTAGGCATGATCATGTATATAGGCATCACGTCCGTGACAAGTAGATCAAAACGATTCTGCATCTACTACTATTACTCCACTCAACGACCGCTATCCAGCATGCATCTAGAGTATTAAGTTAAAAACAGAGTAACGCCTTAAGCAAGATGACATGATGTAGAGAGATAAATTCATGCAATATGAAATAAACCCCATCTTGTTATCCTCGATGGCAACGATACAATACGTGCCTTGATGCCCCTTCTGTCACTGGGTAAGGACACCGCAAGATCGAACCCAAAGCTAAGCACTTCTCCCATGGCAAGAACTACCAATCTAGTTGGCCAAACCAAACGGATAATTCGAAGAGACTTGCAAAGATAACCAATCATACATAAAAGAATTCAGAGAAGATTCAAATATTATTCATAGATAGACTTGATCATAAACCCACAATTCATCGGTCTCAACAAACACCCCGCAAAAAGAAGATTACATCGAATAGATCTCCACAAGAGAGGGGGAGAACTTTGTATTGAGATTCAAAGAAAGAGAAGAAGCCATCTAGCTACTAACTATGGACCCGAAGGTCTGAGGTAAACTACTCACACTTCATCGGAGGGGCTATGATGATGTAGAAGCCCTCCGTGATGATGGCCCTCTTCCGGCGGAGCTCCGGAACAGGCCCCAAGATGCGATCTCATGGATACAGAAAGTTGCGGCGGTGGAATTAGGTTTTTGGCTCCTATTCTGATCGTTTGGGGGTATGTGTGTATATATAGGAGGAAGGAGTATGTCAGTGGAGCACCGAGGGGCCCACGAGGCAGGGGCGCGCCCCCCACCCTCGTGACCTCCTCTTTGATCCCTTGCAGTAGGGTCCAAGTCTCCTGGATCACGTTCGGTGAGAAAATCATGTTCCCGAAGATTTTATTCCGTTTGGACTCTGTTTGATATTATGTTTATCCGAAACACTGAAATAGGCAAAAAACAGCAATTCTGGGCTGGGCCTCCAGTTAATAGGTTAGTCCCAAAAATAATATAAAAGTGGAAAATAAAGCCCAATATAGTCCAAAACAGTAGATAATATAGCATGGAGCAATCAAAAATTATAGATACGTTGGAGACGTATCACGCATCCCCAAGCTTAATTCCTGCTCGTCCTCGAGTAGGTAAATGATAAAAAGAGAATTTTTGATGCGGAGTGCTACTTGGCATAATTTCAATGCAAATCTTCTTAATTGTGGTATGAATATTCAGATTAGAAAGATTCAAGACAAAAGTTTATATTGACATAGAAAATAATAATACTTCAAGAATACTAATAAAGCAATTATGTCTTCTCAAAATAACATGGCCAAAGAAAGTTACCCCTACAAAATCATATAGTCTGGCTATGCTCCATCTTCCCCACACAAAGTATTTAAATCATGCACAACCCTGATGACAAGCCAAGCAATTGTTTCATACTCTAACTTTTTCAAAAGTTTTTCAATCTTCATGCAATACATGAGCGTGAGCCATGGATATAGCACTATAGGTGGAATAGAATGGTGGTTGTGGAGAAGACAAAAAGGAGAAGATAGTCTCACATCAACTAGGCGTATCAACGGGCTATGGAGATGCCCATCAATAGATATCAATGTGAGTGAGTAGGGATTGCCATGCAACGGATGCACTAGAGCTATAAATGTATGAAAGCTCAACAAAAGAAACTAGTGGGTGTGCATCCAATTTGCTTGCTCACGAAGACCTAGGGAAATTTAAGGAAGCCCATCATTGGAATATACAAGCCAAGTTCTATAACGTAAAATTCCCACTAGTATATGAAAGTGACAACATATGAGACTCTCTATATGAAGAACATGGTGCTACTTTGAAGCACAATATATGAGACTCGCTATATCATGGTGCTACTTTGAAGCACAAGTGTGGAAAAAAGGATAGTAGCATTGCCCCTTTTTTATTTATTTATTTTTTTGGGCCTCCTTTTTTTTCTTTGGCCTTTCTCTTTTTTGGGGACAATGCTCTATTGAATGCTGATCATCACACTTCTATTTAATGATTACAACTCAATGATTACAACTCGATACTAAAAAAAGTATGACTCTATATGAATGCCTCCGGCGGTGTACCGGGATATGCAATGAATCAAGAGTGACAAGTATGAAAGAATTATGAACGGTGGCTTTGCCACAAATACTATGTCAACTACATGATCATGCTAAGCAATATGACAATGATGGATGTGTCATGATGAACTAGATGGTGGAAAGTTGCATGGCAATATATCTCGGAATGGCTATGGAAATGCCATAATAGGTAGGTATGGTGGCTGTTTTGAGGAAGGTATATGGTAGGTGTATGATACCGGCGAAAGTTGCACGGTATTAGAGAGGCCAGCAAGGGTGGAAGGGTGGGAGTGCGTATGATCCATGGACTCAACATTAGTCATGAAGAACTCATATACTTATTGCAAAAATCTAGAAGTTATCAAAGCAAAGTATTACACGCATGCTCCTAGGGGGATAGATTGGTAGGAAAAGACCATCGCTCGTCCCCGACCGCCACTCACAAGGAAGACAATCAATAAATAAATCATGCTCCGACTTCATCACATAACGGTTCACCATACGTGCATGCTACGAGAATCACAAACTTCAACACAAGTATTCTTTAAATTCACAACTACTCAACTAGCATGACTTTAATATTATCACCTCCATATCTCAAAACAATTATCATGCTTCAATATTTTCTTAGTATTCAACACACTCAAAATAAAGTTTCACAAATCTTGAATACCAAGCATATTATTATTAAGCAAATTATCATGCTATTAAGAGACTCTCAAATTAATTTAAGTGAAGCATGAGAGATCAATAGTTTCTTTAAAACGAATCCACCACCGTGCTCTAAAAGATTTAAGTGAAGCACATAGAGCAAAATTATCTAGCTCGAAAGATATAAGTGAAGCACATAGAGCAAAACTATAACGCTCAAAAGATATAAGTGAAGCACATAGAGCAAAACTACTATGCTCAAAAGATATAAGTGAAGCACATAGAGTATTCTATCAAATTTTAATTCATGTATGGCTCTCTCAAAATGTGTGTACAGCAAGGATGATTGTGGCATACTAACAAACAAAGACACAAATAATACAAGACGCTCCAAGCAAAACACATATCATGTTGGTGAATAAAAATATAGCTCCAAGTAAATTACCGATGGAAGTGGACGAAAAGAGGGGATGCCTTCCGGGGCATCCCCAAGCTTTGACTTTTTGGTGTCCTTGGATAAACTTGGGGGGTTCCATGGGCATCCACAAGCTTAGGCTCTTGCCACTCCTTGTTCCATGATCCATCAAAAGAATTCACCCAAAACTTGAAAACTTCACAACACAAAACTCAAAATAGAGAACTCGTGAGCTCCGTTAGCGAAAGAAAACAAAAGACCACTTCAAGGTACTGTAATGAACTCATTCTTTATTTATATTGGTGTTAAACCTACTGTATTCCAACTTCTCTATGGATTATAAACTATTTTACTATCCATAGATTCATCAAAATAAGCAAACAACACACGAAAAACAGAATCTGTCAAAAACAGAATAGTCTGTAGTAATCTGTAGCTAGAGCAAGATCTGGAACCCCAAAAATTCTAAAATAAATTTCTGGACGTGATGAATTTATCTATTAATCATCTGCAAAAATAATTAACTAAATAGCACTCTTCAAATAAAAATGACAACAGTTCTCTTGAGCGCTGAAGTTTCTGTTTTTTACAGCAAGTTCAACAAGACTTTCCCCAAGTCTTCCCAACGGTTCTACTTGGCACAAACACTAATTAAACACAAAAAACACAACCAAAACAGAGGCTAAATAATTTATTTATTGAATAACATAAAGGAAAAATATTGGGTTGTCTCTCAACAAGCGCTTTTCTTTAAAGCCTTTCTAGCTAGGCATTGATAATTTTAATGATGCTCACATGAAAGACAAGAATTGAAGCACAAAGAGAGCAACATAAAACATGTCACAAACACATCTAAGTCTAACATAATTCCTATGCATAGGCATATTATAGCCACACAAATTATCATGGCAAGCAAAAACTAGCATATGCATGGAAGAGGAAAGAAACAATAGTAATCTCAACATAACGAGAGGTAATTTAGTAACATGAAGATTTCTACAACCATATTTTCCTCTCTCATAGTAATTACATGTAGGATCATAAGAAAATTCAACAAAATAGCTATCACATAAAATATTTTCAACATGATCCACATGCATGCAAAGTTGACACTCTTCCAAAATAGTGGGATTAACATTAACTAAAGTCATGACTTCTCCAAACCAACTTTTATCAAGATTTTCATAAGATTGAACATTCTCCAAATATGTGGGATCTAAAGTTGACACTCTTCCAAACCCACTTTCAATAATATTGCAAACACTATTATCAATCTCATATTCATCACGGGGTTTAAATAAATTTTCAAGATCATAAGAAGAATCACCCCAATCATAATCATTACAACAAGTCATAGACATAGCAAAACTAACATCCCCAAGCTTAGGGTTTTGCATATTATTAGCACAATTGACATCAAGAGAATTTATAATAAAATCATTGCAATCATGCTTTTTATTCAAAGATCTGTCATGAGTCACTTCATAAAGCACTTCATCACGATTTTCAGATTTACGGATTTTAGGCAAAAGCTTATAAAGATAATCTAGTGCATCCAAATCACTAGGAATTGGTTCATCATAATTGGATCCCTTAAAAAGATTGGAAAGTGGATGAGGATCCATAGATCTTAAGTTCTCTGTTTAGTAATAAATAAACAACTATTCCAACCATACGAGCAAACAAGAAACGGGCAAAAAGAGGCAAATAGAAAAAGAGAGGGGGGATAGAGAGAGAGAGAGAGGGCGAATAAAACAGCAAGGATGAATTGGGGGAGAGGAAAACGAGAGGCAAATGGCAAATAATGTAATTCAGAGATAGGGATTGTGATGGGTACTTGGTATATTGACTTTTTGCGTAGACTCCCCGGCAACGGCGCCAGAAATCCTTCTTGCTACGTCTTGAGCTTGCGTTGGTTTTCCCCGAAGAGGAAGGGATGATGCAGCAGAGTAGCGTAAGTATTTCCCTCAGTTTTTGAGAACCAAGGTATCAATCCAGTAGGAGCCCATGCTCAAGTCGCTCGTACCTGCACAAAGCGATAGCTACTCGGAACCAACGCGATTAGGGGTTGTCAAGCCCTTCACGGTCACTTACGAGAGTGAGATCTGATAGATATAATATTTTTGGTATTTTTGATATAAAGATGCAAAGTAAAAAGTAAAGGCAAAGTAAAAAAGTAAAAAAATATTAAAGTGATGGAGATTGATATGATATGAATAGACCCGGGGGCCATAGGTTTCACTAGTGGCTTCTCTCAAGAGCATAAGTATTCTACGGTGGGTGAACAAATTACTGTTGAGCAATTGACAGAATTGAGCATAGTTATGAGAATATCTAGGCATGATCATGTATATAGGCATCACGTCCGTGACAAGTAGATCAAAACAATTCTGCATCTACTACTATTACTCCACTCATCGACCGCTATGCAGCATGCATCTAGAGTATTAAGTTAAAAACAGAGTAACGCCTTAAGCAAGATGACATGATGTAGAGAGATAAATTCATGCAATATGAAATAAACCCCATCTTGTTATCCTCGATGGCAACGATACAATACGTGCCTTGCTGCCCCTTCTGTCACTGGGTAAGGACACCGCAAGATCGAACCCAAAGCTAAGCACTTCTCCCATGGAAAGAACTACCAATCTAGTTGGCCAAACCAAACGGATAATTCGAAGAGACTTGCAAAGATAACTAATCATACATAAAAGAATTCAGAGAAGATTCAAATATTATTCATAGATAGACTTGATCATAAACCCGCAATTCATCGGTCTCAACAAACACACCGCAAAAAGAAGATTACATCGAATAGATCTCCACAAGAGAGGGGGAGAACTTTGTATTGAGATTCAAAGAGAGAGAAGAAGCCATCTAGCTACTAACTATGGACCCGAAGGTCTGAGGTAAACTACTCACACTTCATCGGAGGGGCTATGATGATGTAGAAGCCCTCCGTGATGACGGCCCTCTTCCGGTGGAGCTCCAGAACAGGCCCCAAGATGGGATCTCGTGGATATAGAAAGTTGCGGTGGCGGAATTAGGTTTTTGGCTCTTGTTTTGATCGTTTGGGGGTACGTGTGTATATATAGGAGGAAGGAGTACGTCGGTGGAGCACCGAGGGGCCCATGAGGCAGGGGGCATGCCCTAGGGGGGCACCCCCCACCCTCGTGACCTCCTCTTTGATCCCTTGCAGTAGGGTCCAAGTCTCCTAGATCACGTTCGGTGAGAAAATCACGTTCCCGAAGATTTTATTCCGTTTGGACTTCGTTTGATATTCTGTTTATCTGAAACACTGAAATAGGCAAAAAATAGCAATTCTGGGCTGGGCCTCTGGTTAATAGGTTAGTCCCAAAAATAATATAAAAGTGGAAAATAAAGCCCAATATAGTCCAATATAGTAGATAATATAGCATGGAGCAATCAAAAATTATAGATACGTTGGAGACGTATCAGGGTTCTGGGCCTCTTCTTCTTCGGCATCGTCGTGCATACCGTCGAAGTCCTCGGAGTTGTAATCAAGTGTGTCGGTCAAATCCTCTACCATGGCTATGAAGTGGGTGGCGGGTGGGAAGCAAAATTCTCCGCTGTCAGCCCCTAGTTAGGACCGGATATAGTTCGGTTGTGAGTCCTCTGCCAAGGACAGGTTCTTTAACGAGTTTAGCACATCGCCCAAAGGTGAGTGCTAGAAGATATCAGCGGCGCTGAACTCAAAGATCGATAAACGATCAAGTTCGGCGTCCACGGGCTCACGTGGTTCGAATCTTACGGCCGGAGACGAGTCCGGAGTTACAGTGGCGAAGATGTCGTGAGAGGTTAAGTCTATGTGCGGCTCCAACACCGTGGAATCTGTGGCCTCCGTGGTGGGGTTGATCCTCCCATCCTCGGATGGCGCAGTCTACTTCGGCTCTAAGGCCAGAGCGGTTATAGGGGTGATCTACTGGATGTAGTCTGATGACAGATTTAGGTCATGATCATCGGGGTGACCGGGGGTGGGAGCCGCGGTCTCGAATCCGGCGAAGATTGAGTCTCCATGGATGTCCGCAACGTAGTTCAAGCTCCCAAATCTGACCTGATGGCCAGGGACGTAGCAATCGATCTACTCCAGGTGGCCACATGAGTTGGCCCGTAGTGTGAAGCCGCCGAACATGAAGATCTGTCCGGGGAGGAAAGTTTCTCCTTGGACAGCGTCACTATCGACGATTGAAGGGGCCATCAAACCTTTCATCGACGGCACAGTGGAACTCTCAATGAAAGCACCAATGTTGGTGTCAAAACCGGCGGATCTTGGGTAGGGGGTACCGAACTGTGCGTCTAAGGTCGATGGTAACATGAGACGAGGGACACGATGTTTACCCATGTTCGGGCCCTCTCTATGGAGGTAATACCCTAGGTCCTGCTTGATTGATATTGATGAATATGAGTATTACAATAGTTGATCTACCTCGAGATCGTAATGGCTAAACCCTAGAGGTCTAGCTTGTATGGCTATGATAATGAAAATCTCCTCCGGACTAAGTCCTCCGGTTTATATAAGCACCGGGAGGATCTAGGGTTACACAAGGTCGGTTACAAATAAAGGAATCTACATATCCGGTCGCCAAGCTTGCCTTCCACGCCAAGGAGAGTCCTATCCGGACACGGGTACAACCTTCGGTCTTCGTATCGTCACAGCCCATCAGTCCGGCCCATGGCTAACAGGTCGGATGCCCGAGGACCCCTTAGTCCAGGACTCCCTCACCCCTCCTCTACTCAAAAGAGAGCCGCTCGTCCAGATGCCCCTGGTCCTTTGACTTCTACTCCAAAGGAACAACACGCAAAGCATCCGCGTGAAGAGTCGGCCCCTCAAAGGAGCCAATTACAGGAGATGCTTGGAGCTCGGGTGCACATGGCGACCGTGGAGGCAGGCCGAAACATTTCCTCAGCTCACATGTAATGTCACTGCATTTTTGAGAATAACTTATCAAGGATCCTAATTCTTCCAATCCAATCATAGGCGGCTCATTCCTCCTCTAACAATGGAGGGCATAAGGGTCGACAGGACGCCGGCTCCGAATAGTGGTGTGGGACCCTATCCTATCTCGGGATCTGCTCCCGAGGTACCTCAGCCAACGAATTCGAGGACCTGTTCGGTCACCACTTCTGAGGTCTAGAGCGCCATGAACCACCGACGATGGAAATCCTCTTTAAGGGATTCCGCCATTAATATCCAAGAGTTTAATGCTCTTAGCTTGGTGGATGCCTACCTCGGAGCAACCCGCTCTATCTTCGAGGAGGCGGTGGGCATTTTATCTCAGGGTCTACAGGTAAGGTTTCATCTGAAACCACATTATTTTGGTTCCCTTGTGTCGGTCACAATTTGTTTGCTTAAAGGCAAATTTAAAATGCCGAGTATGGCAGTAGCCCCTAAGGCTTGGTACGGGCACCTGTGACCGTATCAAGGCTTGACACTAAGGAAGAACAACTCCTTTTATAGGGAGCGCGAGAGAAAAACAGTCAACTAGCCGAGGTACTCGACCAGACGAAGGGGAAGCTGAACACTACTCTAGCCGAAGTGGAGCGCGTAAAAGAATTTACCCGAGAAGCACATGGTAAATCTTTCTGTTTTGCCTGACGTGCTTGTGGTGCAGTTATTCTGAAGTCGTATGAAATGGTGTACTTCAGCTGCTCAAGCCCTTGGTCACCTTGAAAGGGATCTCAAACAGGCCCGTGAAGATTTACAGTATGCAGAATCGCAGCGGCAGGCTGGCCAGCACGTGTTAACCCGAAGAAGGGGAGACACGATTGCGCTAAGAGCTGAGAATGCCCGACAAGCGCAGGAGATTGAAAATCTCAAAGATCAACTGGCCACTACCTAAGAGAAAGAGCGGCATACGAGCCAAACAATTTTTGGTAACCATTTGTATCCATTTGAAGATGTTTCTTGGTTGTGGTATCGCAAAACATAACCGATGGGCTAACGTGCATTTTCCTGTTAGTTTCCCTAGTCGGTCAACCCCTTCAGGCTAATGAACCATTGCCCGAGGACGCCATGACACATTTGGCCATGGTGCATGACGATGCTCAGAAGTGTGGTGCGCCAAGATGGGCACGGAGTTCAAGGAGGTCAAAGTGTGCCCCCAATGAGAACCTGGTCGATGATGAATGGCCCATACCATTTAGGTGAGAGCTTGTGACTCTGCTTCTCTCGATGTAGTCTCATGACCAGATCTCCTATGCCGAATTCCTTTGCGCGGACCTCCCTGCTATGATAACGTCTTGCTTGTTGTTGATAAATTGCAGAACGTGCCCGGGCTACATTATGTTCCTCCTCCAAGGCGTCCAAGGCATACTGCCGATCTAGCTCGGCCTCCCGTTCCTCGTACATACGTACCCGAGGTGCGTCATGGATTATGTCGCAAGGGAGTACTGCCTCGGCACCGTATACCATAAAGAATGGAGTACATTCACTAGATCGATTAGGCCTAGTGCGGAGCCCCCGTAGGATGGAATCTAGTTCCTCTACCCATTTGCAGTCTGCTTCTTTAAGGGAGCGTACTAGCCTTGGTTTGATACCACTGAGTATTAGTCCATAGGCGCATTCTACCTGTCCATTTGACTGTGGGTGATAGACAGACGCTTAGTCGAGCTTTATGCCCATCTTGGCGCACCACACTTTGACCTCATTGGCCGTGAAGTTTGTCCCATTGTCTATTATGAGATTGTGGGGGATACCATAATAGTGTACTACCCTGAAGATGAACTCGATTACTGGGACTGTTTTGGCCGTGGTAACTGGTTTTTCCTCGATCCATTTAGTAAACTTGTCTACCGTGACAAGTAGATATTTATTTTTACGTGACCCGCCTTTAAGTGGGCCAACCATGTCCAGCCCCGGACTATGAAAGGCCAGGTAATCATGATGGTGCGGACGGCTGTGGGGGGCATGTGGCTTTGTTTGGCAAACACCTGGCAGCCAGGGCAATGTTGTACTAACACTGTTGCATCAGCCCCTGCTATCGGCTAGTAAAATCCATCTCGGAAAGCCTTGCCGACCAAGGTACGAGCAGCGGAGTGCTGTCCGCTCATGCTAGCGTGTATTTATTGAAGCAACACTCTTCCTTCCTCTTCGGATATGCATCACTAGAGGACCCCCGTGGTGCTTAGCTTATAGAGCTAGCCCTCATGAACCTTATAGGACTTAGACTACCTTATGATCCGACGTGCGTCGGTTTGGTCTTCGGGGAGATCCTTGCGGAGTAAGTATGCTAGGAGTGGCTCGTTCTAGGGTGCAATGACTGCCATGACCTCGTGAGCCGAGGTTGTTTCTTGGATGGCCGATCCGCCCACTATGTCTTCCTTCGAGTCATCCTTGGGTCGGGCAAATTGCCTTACATAATTTGACTCTGATGTTTATCTGTCCTCATGCTAGACTACAGATAACTTAAAGATCCATTCAAGGAAGATGTTTTCGGGGACTTTGTCCCGTTTGGCACCCATCCGGGCGAGGATATCAGCGACCCGGTTGCTATCTCGGGTGATATGATGAAATGCAAGCCCCTCAAACCTGGCCGAGATTTTAAGACGACATTCCTGTAAGCTTTCATCTTCGGGTACTTTGCGTCGAACTCGTCGTTTACCTGGGAGATGACGAGGTTGGAATCTCCTCGAACCTCAAGGCATTTGAGCCCATTGAGACTGCAATCCGGAGTCCGTGTAAGAGAGCTTCGTATTCGTCCGCATTGTTGGAGTCCGTGTACATGATTTGTAACACATATAGAATGCTATTGCCAGTTGGCGATGTAAGCACTACTCTAGCCCCTAGCCCAGCAAGCATTTTTGAACTATCGAAATACATGGTCCAATGTGAGTATGTTCTGTATTCTCTGGGAGTTTGGCCTTTGTCCATTCGGCTACGAAGTCTGCCAGCACTTGAGATTTAATAGCTCGACATGGCCGGTAGGTTATTTCAAAGGGTAGGAGCTCTATGGCCCACTTGGCTATACACCCCATCGCACCCCGATTATTAATTATCTCGCTTAAGGGGATGTCAGATGCCACGGTTACCGAGCACTCTTGGAAGTAGTGCTGAAGTTTTCGTGATGCCATGTAAACGGCGTAGGCTATCTTTTGATAGTGAGGGTAGCATGTCTTGCATGGGGTTAAGACCTCGAAGATGTAATAAACAGGCTTTTGGACTTGGAACTTGTGGCCCTCCATGTCTCGTTCGACCATGAGTACTGCGTTGACCACGTGGGTTGTGGATGAGATGTACAATATCACTAGCTCGTAGATGCCTGGTGCTGCCAAGATGGGGTTTGTGGTAAGGAGGGCTTTAATTTCTTCTAGGCCGCCGCTTCCTCCTAGGTCCATTTCAAAGTCTTTGTTTGTTTCAGGAGCCTATACGGAGGTAAGGCTTTTTGCCCAAGTCTTGAGATGAAGCGACTTAGTGTCGCCATGCAGCCTGCTAGGCTTTGAACATGCTTGAGCTCGGTTGGAACCTCTAATCGGTCCAAGGCTCGTATTGTTTCCGGATTGGCCTCAATTCCTCGGCTAGATACGATGAAGCCGAGGAGCATGCTAGTTGGTACCCTGAAGACACATTTCTCCGAGTTGAGTTTAATTTGATATTCCTGCAGGCTGGCAAATGTATAGCGGAGGTTGTCAACCAATCGCCCGACGTGTTTGGTTTTGACAACCACATCGTCGACATAGGCCTTGACAGTTTTTCCGATATGTTTTTCCATGCATGATTGAATCAAGTGCTGGTATGTAGCGCCAACATTCTTCAACCAAAAATGCATTGTGTTGAAGTAGAATAGCCCATATGGCATGATAAATGCTATTGCAGCCTGGTCGGAGCCCTTGATCTTTATTTGATGATATCCTGAATATGCATCATGAAAGCACAGCGAATCGTGTGCAGCTATGGCGTCCACGAACCCATCAATGTGTGGTAATGGGAAGGGGTCCTTGGGGCAAGCCTTATTGAGGTCTTTGAAATTGACGCACAGGCACCAGGACCTATCATTCTTTGGTACCATGACCAGATTGGCAAGCCAGTCAGGGTGTTTGATGTCTCTTAGCAATCCGGCCTCGAGGAGTTTGGTCAGTTCCTCGCCCCTCGCTTGACGCTTGGGCTCGGAGAAATGCTGAAGTGCTTGCTTGATGGGCTTATAGCCCTTTAAGATATTCAAGTTGTGCTCAGCAAGCCTGCGGGGTATTCCTGGCATATCCGAAAGATGTCAGGTGAATATATCCCAATTTTCCCAAAGGAAATCGCGTAGGGCCTCGCCAATCTCTGGCTCGTGGTTAGCACCAATTGATGCTATTTTATTTGGATCTGTGGGGTGTACTTGAAATTTGACTATGTTGTCGGCCGGCTTGAATGAGGTTGACTTTGGCTGTTTGTCGAGGATGACATCGTCCCGATCAACTTCGGGGCGTAATGACATAAGTTCCTCGGCCACGAAGGCTTTGGATAGGGATTCCAGGGCGAGTGACGTCATTTCGTTTTCGGCTTTCAGTGCTCTGTCAGGGTTGCTGAAGATGGTGATGATCCCGTTGGGGTTCGGCATTTTGAGCTTCATGTAGCTGTAGTGTGGGACTGCTTGGAACCTTGAAAAGGCGTCCCGCCCCAGGAGGGCATGATACCCGCTCTTGAAATGATTAATATGGAACATAACTCCTTTAGATCGGTAATTATCTATGTTTCGAAGACCACATCCAAGGTGATTTTTCCGCTGCAACACGCTTCTCGTCCCATTATTATACCTTTAAAGGTGGTTTGTCTCTGCTCGATGCGCGATTTATCGATTTGCATCTTCTCCAGAGTATCCACGTATACCAGGTTTAGGCTGCTGCCTTCATCCATGAGTATCTTTCAAAGGCGGTAGCTGCCCATGATTGGGCCGAGGACCAACGCGACGGGGCACCTATTTGGGGTAGACCTCGACTAATCTTTATGATCAAAGGTGATTGGCGTATCTATCCACGTGTCCCGAGCTTGTATCTGTCGAATGGAATTTATTTCTCGGAGGGCCCGCTTGCGTTAGTTATTGGACGTAGAGGTTTCATAAATACCAGGACCTCATCGTCGCTCGAGGACTCTTCTGCATGCTAGGTTGTGCTAGTGAGGAGGGTTAGGCCTCCTTTAGCCACTTGCCTCATCACCCAGCAGCCGTGAAGGCTATGAGTGAGGTAGGAATTTAGCAAGACGTAGTGTATTGGGCATGGCTTATCCAAGAAACCATCTATGGTTATCCCAGAGCAGCTAGCGCTTTTTCTTCTTTTTTACGAGGTTGATCAAATGTAAGTGCATCTAGTGCCACGCCTAGTTGGTTTTGGAGTATTGACGACAAACTTGGTTGAGGGACTACTGTGTTTGTGGGATTCACAGGAGGACACATGTAAAAGTCCCCATTGATTCGGTTTACCCATCGATGATGAACCCTAAAAATGTATGAAGACATTGAAGACAATGGTGGTTCGTGAAGACATTCGTGTCGAAGATAATGACACGTGAAGACATTCGCTTGAAGATAATGGAGCGCGAAGACATAGTTTCTTTAGTAGTTCCATTTTTTTCATTCTTGAGTCATAGGAACCACCAAACTATTAAGTGGGGTTGAGGTAAACAAAGTCAGAAAACTAAAGTGACGCTCAACTAAAATCCTATGTCTTTGAGCGAAGACTAATGGGAGAAAATCTTATCCTGTGTTGGATAAGTCAGCTTTGCTTGGAGCCCAAGTCAAACTGTCGCGTGTGTTTGAAATCCAACTATTGGACACGTGTTGGTTGTCCATTGACCTAGGATCATCTCAGACATATCATGCCGGGTTGCCTCTTGGCTATAAATAGCCCACCCCCTCTACCATAAATCGGTGGCTGCTCCGAGTTAAGAGTACGGCTTTTGTCGTTTGAGAGCAACCCACCTCCGGAGCCTTTGAGAGAGAATCCTTGCAAGTACAAACCCAAAACACCCAGAGCCCAAAGAGTGTTAAGCATCACTGAAGCCTTTCTGTTCCGAGTGAACCGAAGACTTATTACACTTGAAGACTGTGATCTTCTACTCGGTTAGGCGTCATGTTCTGAGCATCCAAGAGTCATTGTGGATTGCCGGTGAACAAAGTCTTTGAAGGTTTGAAAGTCTACCTTGAAGACTTACCCGAGTGATTGGGCGATGTCTATGCGACCTTAGCTCAAGGGGAATAAGGTGAAGACGTGGTCTTCTGAGTTCAATCTTAGCCTCCCTAACCAGACATACAGTTGTCACAGCAACTGGAACTGGTCTACCAAATCCTTGTCTTCATTGAGCAACTGGTTCTATCACTTCACTCCTTCACTTATTGTTTAGCTTCATGAAGTCTTTGCTTGCCTATTCTGTTCGAAGACATTGTGTGAAGACATTCCCTATAGTTGCATATTTGTCTTCATACTAGCTTCCAAATCTGATATGTCCTACCTAGCTACTACTTATCTTTGTTCATCACTTGTATTCATACATGGCTAGTGTAGTTTATCTTCCGTTGTATTCTGTTTAGTTACTGTTATTATTGTTTGTCTTCGAATACATTGCTTGTTTCGAAGCCCTTCATAAAAATAGCCTATTCACCCCCCTCTAGTCGATAATTAACACTTTCATCAACCGAGTGTGCCGCGTGCGGGGATCGTACCAAGGTACGAGCCTATCAAGTTGCAGTTTGTTGCCACATATTGAATCTGTCTTTTTCGGTCCCAGCCAGGCGTCTTCGATGTTAAATTTTTTTGACACTAGATCAGATAGCTCTGGAGGTGTTTGAACATATCGGCGGGTAAGAGCGTTCGAAACGCCTGTATCCTTGCATCCCCATGGAAAGGCCGCTATTATATCTGAGTCCTGGTAGTCCGGTATATTGTCTTTCACGGACGAAAACATGTCCCAAAACTGCCTGATCGATTCGTCAGGTAGTTGCTTCACGTAGATGAGATCCCAGACATCGATTGGGCCCTAATTACCAGGGAAATACTCGATGTGGGAGGTGGGTGGGGGATTAATTTCAATCTTTATGGACCGTGGGCTTGACGCCCTGTCTCTTTGAGTTCGTGAAGGGCGCATAGCCGCCAGACCGGCCGTGCTGATTTGAAGATCAGACTCATCGGCTGTTTCTGGCGGGCCGTTGTCAGAGTCACTTTCTAGGAAGTACCTCAACCCTTCGCCTTTTACGAGAAGTTTGGCCGGGGTCGAGGAAAGGTCGTGGATCGCTCCTTGCTCATGAAGGAGAAGGGGCATCTCTGCGATGGGGGTTTCGAGCACGGGGATCGTGTCTTGGAGATTGGAGTCGTTGACCAACGAGCCCATCGATCCTTTGTTGATCTTCACAATGGAACTCTCAATGAAAGCACCAGTGTCCGTGTGAAATCCGACAAACATCTGGGTAGCGGGTCCCGAGCTGTGGATCTCAGATCGGTGGTAACAGGAACACATGAGACGATGTTTACCCAGGTTCGGGCCCTCTTGATGGAGGTAAAACCCTACGTCCTATTCTTGTTTATATTGATGGAGATGTATCGAGTACAAGCTTGATCTACCTCGAGATCGTAAGTTGTGTTCTGACTGTAGGGCTAGGTGAATGTAATTGTGATTCGGTCCCCTCTAGGGGCTAAATCCCTTGGCTTATATACTCACCGGGTAGGGCATCTGGGGTTACATAGTCGGTATCCAGAGGAATCGCATGGAGGCGGCAGGAGATGTCTTGGAGTATACGTCAAGTTTTGGCAGAGGCAATCATGATCATGCCCAGACACGCGACTTCTGGAGTCCACCTCGAATAGAAAGAGGGCCCACCGACCCATCCGAAGACTACGGCCCGGCTGGGTCAGTACGGCTGGGTTAGTACGCCTATATTCAGGACACCGGCAGTAGGTGAATTTTTCTCTTTACAATTTTCTGATGGTATGAAAAGAAACAACGCGGCCTTGGACGTCTATTAAGACTGGTTGCTTTGTTATCACACTTGTTGTCCCTAAACTCCAGCTCTGTTAATGGCGGGTGAACAAGAGGGAGATAATTTTGTGCAACGCGCAACTTTGCTGCTTTTTGTTCTCTATTTATTCTGCTAGGAAACAAACTTGCTGTGGTGCTGCCCCATCTACCGGATCGTGCCAACTCCCACGCTCATGACCACACAGTGCACAAGCGTACATCTATGCCTCAGGATCGCACAAGACCGTGTCCGCATGCCTAAGCTAACAGAAAGAGCTAAAAAATAGCTAACTACCAAAGCGTTGCCATGGCAGTAGGAAACACTGCCATGGAAGCCGAAAACCCCTGCCATGGCATGAAAACGAGACTGGTGTTGTCACGCTAAATTATTTGCTAACAAATTCCCCTAAGCTAGTTGCGATGGCTTATTTGACCTCGATCATACCAATGCGGGCACGCAACTCTTGGAACCGAGTGCTCCGAGAGATTAGGTGAGGATGTGCGCGAGCTAGTCACCGATGGCGATGTAGTCCACGTTGATATTCCAACCTTCAATGCACTCACGAATGAGGTCCTACCACACTTCAGTGTGTTTGCTCCGGTCTTGAAACACCGGTTTCTTTCACAACTGTATTGCGGATTTCGCGTCAACGAAGATCGTGGCGGCGCCAACGTCCTTCTCGAGATGTCGCTAAGAAACCTGCTCAGCAACACCACCTAGCATGTTGTAGTGGTTGCATTGATATACTCAGACTCGAACGAACACAAGGCCATAACCTTCTGCTTCTAGGACTGCCAAGTGACTGGGCTGCCACCCAGGATAAACAAGATGTTGAACGTGCTCTGCAAAGTAGTTTTGCACACCAAGCATTAAGATTTCTGTAGCATTTTGTGATGATGGGTTGGCAAACTGAGGCCGGTAGTTTGTAAGGTGAGCGTGGTAAACATAGGTAAGTACGTGGGAAGGATAATATGCCACGTCGCAGCGATAGGGCAATTGAGCTGGCATGTTGTCCAATGTGAGGAGAGGGCGGAAACTGTTTTGTGTTTATGCAGGAGATAATGTGTTGAAAGGAGTTGTCAGGGTTGGAGTAAGCCTCTATGGTAAGTTGCTATAGAAGATCAACGATGATGACGATAACATTTCTGCAGGTAATCAAACCCCCAGGGCCACCATTTAGCAGGACATATGTTTTACCTAAGGCAAGGATATCTTCAATCCAAGAGCCACATAAGCTCCTGGGCAGCCACACTGTTTAAGGATTGGAAGTAGGGGGTCCCAAGAGAGAGAGAATCAAAGCCCATAAGATAGAAGGGAGAAGATTGGGGCAAACTTTTTCTTAACAACAAGCTGGTCTATTTGACTTAGTTTGCTGCACAGCGGTCAATCAAGCTGTTAGTGTTTTTGGCAAAAGGATTAGTGAAAGCTATTTGTTTTTTGCCAAAAAAACAGAAATTCGGTATTTTTTCTCTATAACGTGGTCACTGTTATTTTTTTTAGAAAAGAAGGATGACCCCTGGCCTCTGCATCTGGGCGATGCATACGACCACTTTATTAATTATTCTCACAAGACCTTACAAAGTAATACAACAGTAAGACTAAAGCCGCCGTCTAAGCAACAAACTGTCGCTACACCTATCCAGTTGATGAAAGGGCGCAGATAGTCTGGGCCTAATACCAAACAGACATCGCAGCCAAACCTAACATCTAAGACCTAAGAACCCATCCAGGACGCGTGCCGGGCATGGGTCTCGCCGGTCCGGCGTGCTCTCAGAGGCCGCCGCTGCCAACTGCCACCGCTCCATCTTCAGAACTGTACTGATGCATCAACCTTGCTCGGTCTAGCTATCGTCGACGCCACCACAGCGCCCAACGGTACCTTCTCCCTGCGCGCAAACAGCTGAGCACGTCGCGGTCGCCGCTGATACACCTCAGCACCATGCTGCCAAGTACCACCAGCCGACACAGCTTGAAGTCTGTGGAAGATCTGTCGTGCGTAGCACCTGCCGACCAGGCATGACTCAGCGTAGCACCTGTCGGCCAGGCATGACTTGACAGCTCCACCGAAGCTCCGTGCAAGACGAAGCCGCTCCACCTCCCGCCTTTGTCTTCCAGCGCTGCTCCACAATAGATGCTCCCAAGAGAGAGACGGCACCGTAGTACCGCCATCGTTCGATCTGGAAGACCAGATCCTAGGGTTTCCCCCGAAGCAGCACGAGTGGGTTGACAACAGTTACACGACGATGCCTTCATCAAGGTAACGACGCAAAACGCTGCCATCGCCCGCCAACGGCTCGGTTGTCACCGGCAACTATGTCTCCCCGACTCGTAGCCGGGACTAGCTGACGGATCTCGAGATCCGATCACCCAGCCGCAGGCCGATCACCTCTGGCGGAAGAGATGACCACCACCGCCGACTGCACCGGTGAGGACAAATCTGGCGGAGGTGCCGCCTACGCGACCACCAGGCCCTCCACGCCGCCGCCGCCGATCCAAAGGCAGATGGCGCGCCGCCGCCGCCCGAACAGGGCTGGTCGCTGCGCCCGCAGCCCGCGCCGCCTCCGACGCCGCCGCGCCACAGCCATCACCGTTGCCGATCGGATCTGAGGCGCCTCCACATGATTCGGGGATCCGCACAACCCCAGATCCACGGGAGATAGGTGATGTCCTCCGCCACCGCTGTCGGCCTCCGGGCTTAGACCGGCGACGTCCCCCAACGGCGGCGGAGGGTGGGGAGGAAGGAGTATGCGCCCCGGCGGCTGGGTAGGGAGCCGCCCGAGCCGCCCTAGCGGGGACGACGCGGGGGCTGGGACCTTTGTTGAGCCAGCCGGCTAGTCTCTTATTAAAATGGGGGAGAATTTCACTTCCCCGGCCTCTGCACCAACTAGGGATGCATACGACCATTTTAGTATGAGCACCAAGATAAACATGGTCCTCAGAATTTTTTAAATGAGTATCAAGATATTTTTGATGAGTGGTTCCACCACACACCAAACTTGATCCTCAATAAATGGGGGGAAACCTCTGTGCATCACCCGTCAATTCTAGAAATTGAACTCGGGTCGTTAGGCTGCACAACCGCATGCCCAACCACTGAACCAAGGCTTTCTTTGCAATGGTTTTATACAATGACCCCTCGATTTAGGGTCAGTCTTTTTGGCGGCTGAAAAAAATATGCCACCTCTTCTTCAACTTTTTTCATAAGCCGACTCTCTCATTCATTAGAAGCCTCGCCAAATTTACGAAGCGACTTGTTTTTTTAATCTGGATAGAAGCAACTTATTATTTAAGCCGCCCAAAAAAACGGACACTTAGTTGCTTCATGTGCCCCCCTCTCTCTTCTGGATCATTGTCTTGGCAACCCGGCCAAAAGAGAAAGTATCCATTTTGCAGTCAAATCAAAGTACCGACCCATGAACTTGTTTGATTTTTAATTTTTTTTGAAAGACAGCGGGAGTGAACTTGATTGAATGAACCCTCGCTTGTTGGGATTGCATGTGGAGGAGCAGTACGACAGGCCAACACTTTGGATGAGAACTTGTGTATGTCCACCTATCGTTTGGTACGCTCATTTCCAGACGCGGGACATGTCGACAAGGAAAAAAGAGTTGAATGGCGATTCAGACAAATATAAATATGTGGTCATGTCAAGCAGCAAGGAACCACACAAAAACCCGTGTACAGAAACGTTATCTTCTCGAAGAATTTTGCCACCCAGCTCTCGTCGTAACGCCGCCCGTGAAGCGTCATGACAAACCAAAAAAAAAACCCAAGGGACGGGGACGGCCGACGGCACATGCATGCATGCCGTCTCGTCTCTGACAACGAAGCGGCGGCGGCAGAGCCCACCCCCGAGACGTCCCGACCCTCTCCTTCTCAACCTCCTGTCCTTTCATAAATACGAGTACCAAGTTAAGCAGACGACGTTCAAATCAGAGCCGCTTCCATCATCTCTCGAGAATGCGCGGCTCGCACCTGCTCCTGCTACTGGTGGCGTTCTCTTCATTCCACGGCCACCTCGCCGCCCGCCATGGCCGGAGGCACGCGCCTGCAGCCGTCCCCGTCGTAGGCTCCGTCCGCTCTGGCGGAGCGGCCACGGATGCTGCTTCCTCAGGTGCGCTATGTACCACGTAGATCATGCTGCAAAGAGTCATCAGCTAGCTTGTGTTGCCGGCCGGCCGGGCGAAAGTACTAACATCTGGACACGATTCTTGTACCGTGTCGTCGATTCCAGGCGGGGCGACAGCCGTCCGGTGCCACGACGGGGCCGTCTGCAGCGAGAAGGGCCTGTTTTTCCCGCCGATTCCGCTCGTGCCGGAGCCGCCGAACATCGGGGGCGTGCCCATCCCGCCGAACCCGATCACGCCAGCGCCGCCGTCGCTCATCCCGCCGGTGTTCCCCGCGCCATCTCCGCCGTCCATCCTGCCGCCGCTCGTCCCGCAGCCGCCGCCAGCTTCGCTCATACCGCCGGTGCTGCCGTTGCCGTTCCTTCACCCACCGCCTCCGCCGCCACCGCCGCCGTCCATCCTACCGCCGGTGCCCTTCCTCCCGCCGTTGATCCCTGGCGTGCCGCCAGCTTCCTCCTCGAACAACGGACGACCGGTGAAACCATGAGAAAGATGCTGGTCTTCCTGCCCTATGAGTTATCTATATATTGTGAAATCTTGTACCGGAAATACTCCACTTTATGGCTGTGCACTGTGCATGTGTCGTGGTTTTTGGTTTGTGTCCACCGATTATTATTTGGAGATATTATCACGATTCATAGAACATATTTTTTATGTTCAGTTTGTTGTTAGAATTTTAAAGTTACGAATTTATGATTACTTATGTTCTCGTGCAAATACGATCACATGTACGCAGGCGTATCCATCCCTTGCAGGGACGTTACACCATTTTTGCAGGAACAACCCTTACCTTATTTATAATTATGTCTGTATAAATCATTCACACATAATAAATACTGGTAATTAAGTCTGTGGCCCCACTTGACAGTCGGCCTACTCTTTCTACCTGTGTGGGACCCACTTGCCAGTGGATGCGAGAAATATTTGAAGATCTAGAATTAACTGCGCCGCGAGGATTGGAACCAGGAACCTCTTCATTCCTACCCTCACTACCCTCACCAAAAACCTCTTCGCTCTCGTCGCCCGTGCTAACCACCACAATGGACATTTTTTCTGTCTAGAACTATATGTTGTTAATTGTTATATTGTTCAACATGACAAATAAATTCTTTTTTGTGGCTGGGACAACCATAAATTCAACCATATACAAAGACAATGACTATGTTAGCAATAAGCTTGCTATAATATAGAGTTATCTGAATGAATTTAGAGGGTGCGTGGGTTTTTTCATTCCGCACAAGAAAACTTTGGTTGGTTTGAATTCCTATGTCAAAATGGACTTGGATCACTTAAAATTAAAATCCAGTTTTGTACTGCTGCGATAGGTCAGTTTTCTTCACACCTCTAGGTCTAGAGTTCAAATCATGAGGCACAAACATTTTGATCATTTTTGTACCAAATATGTTTTTTGCAAAAATATAACCTACACAAGATTCAAACCTTGGCCAATTGCCAGGTAATTAATGGACTAACCATCAGGATAGAAATGATATATTCATGCACTATATTTTCTTTTATCTAGATTTTTAAATTTAAAATTATTTAAATTAAAAATTTGTTATTTTGTCTGAAAGAATTTTTGACCAAATCGAGGGTGGGCAATTTTATTTGCCATTTCGAAATTAATACTTGTTCATGTGTCTAAGGAGAAGCACATAATTTTATATGTTTTGGCAACGGTGACTACTCGAGGATGAGCGGATTTTTCTTCCCAAAATTTATTCAAATGGATTTTGAATTCAAAAAAATTGGCACTAAAATATATAAAATTGAAACTAGAAAAGAACAAAGCTTGGGCACGTTCCAACGGTTAGTACTGCACATCCGCTAGGTGACCCCAGCTTGCGAGTTCGAGTCTCTCCCCATTGCACCTTTTTGCGTGTAAATATCTGCTAAAACTGAAGAAGAAAAAATGATGGAGACCATTGATATTGATGTGAAAATATCACCTAAACCCTGCTTTCACTATAAAGTAAAATAAGATTTTTTTTTTCGAGAGTACGCCAATGGCATACCATATTTTTATAGAAGGGAGCAAAGACATTTACAAGAAGTGACACCCAAATGCGAACATTCAGGTATCCACACACCCACTCCAACACCAAACATAGAAAAAACTAGGCTATTCTCACGAAACGTTGTAAACCTCCTACACCTCCCGCCGCAAGTTTCCACTCTGCCAACTCATCTAGAATCCACCTCGCTGCCTCCCTAGGTCGCATTTGTTGGTTAACTCTGTTAAAAACCCTTGCGTTCCGTTGCTTCCACAAAGTCCAGATGGTCCCAATAAACAAAGTATCGAAACCCCTCTTCTCCGCCTTCTGGAAGCTGACCCTGATTCTCATTCACCAGTGAAAGGTGGGTTCCCCTGCCTCCCGATCTCCGATGTTGATATGAAGTGTGTCCCAAAGTGTGCACCAGACCTCCTTGGCATACGTACAGCTGGATAGGATGTGATCAGTGTCATCCTGATCCCGCAGGCAGAAAAAGCACGGGGAAGGCTCGTCCTGCAGGCCGTGTCGTGCTATCCGGTCCGAAGTCCAAATCATGTACTGCATGGCCAGCCACGCGAAAATCTTACACTTCAGAGGCGCCCAGCTCCTCCAAATGCCACTAGCCAAAGGTGGTCGTGGCAGGTCAGAGCAAAGGCTACTATAGATCGCCTTCGCCGAATAGGCACCCGTGGTGGAGCAAGACCAAGCAAAACTGTCAGGCACATCCGGGTTCCTAGCCACCGAGGCCACCGCCTGACATAAATGCATGCACTTGAGTTGAGCCATGAAAGAGGCCTCGGGTTGACAGTCCAGAACCCATCTACCATCCGTCAAGCCCTCCTGCACCGTTCTGGACTTAATAGTTCTTGGCTGCACCGTGTCAAGGATCAGGGGTGCGATGTCTATGACCGCCATTCCATTCATCCACCGGTCTTTCCAGAACAAGATCTTCTCGCCTGAACCAACCTCAATCCGCACCAGGCTGTCAAACACTTCTCTCGCATCATGGTCATCCATCATTGGTAGCCCTTGCCACGGCCTAGAAGGCTCGGTCCTTCGAAGCCACTCCCAACGAGCTCTCAGCGCCAAAGATTGTAACTTCAGGTTTTTGATTCCAAGCCCTCCATTACACTTGGGTCTGCAGATATTATCCCAAGCGACTAGGCACTGCCCACCATTCACCTTGTCCTTACCAGCCTAGAAGAAAGATCGCATCCACTTGTTAATCTCCTCCAACACCCAGGCACGAGCGTCCGCAATCATGAGATGATGTATCGGCCTAGCCGAAATGACTGATTGCACTAAGATGAGTCTGCCCGGGCGTTGAATCAATCCCCTCTGCCAAGCCGGGACGAGATGCCTAACTTGATCCAGCAAGGGCTGCCAATCTGCTTTGGTGAGGCACTTGACTGCCAACTGCAGGCCTAGGTATTTGCACGGGAACTCTGCTATTGTGCACTGCAGCAGGGCAGCTACCCTTGCCTTATCCTCCTCCTCCCCTCGGATCACCACCACAGATGACTTCCTGTAGTTAACGTGCAGTCCCGAAGCCACTCCAAAAGCATCAAGTGCAGCTCTAACAAAACTTAGCTCCTGGGTAGTCGGCTTGATGAACAAAGCCACATCGTCGGCGTAGATCGAGATCCTCTGGACAGCCGCAATCCCCACCATATCAGTAATCACTCCCAACTCCAGGGCTTTCCTGACAATAGCCGTGAGCGCATCCATAGCCAATATGAAAAGAAGAGGGGAGACGGGATCCCCTTGCCGCAGACCGCACGCCAGTGCAATGCTTTTGCCCGGAACCCCATTTACGATCACCTTAGTGCTAGCCGTTCTAAGAAGTATAGCCATCCAGGATCTCCATCTCACCCCAAAACCCTTCGCTGCCATAACCTCGAAAAGGAAGGGCCATGAAAGCGAGTCAAAAGCCCGAGA
The DNA here is from genome assembly GCF_018294505.1 of Triticum aestivum. Classification (NCBI taxonomy): domain Eukaryota; kingdom Viridiplantae; phylum Streptophyta; class Magnoliopsida; order Poales; family Poaceae; genus Triticum; species Triticum aestivum. The sequence continues at coordinate 355,741,469 of NC_057806.1, forward strand.
TATATCCAGCTTTAGAAACACTCCTGGTTTCTTCCTAGCATATATCTTCCTGGCCACCTGCCTGACCAACATGCAATTATCATGAAGGTGTCGGCCCTTGATGAAGGCCGACTGGTTTGCCTCCACAATCGTTGGCATGCGCTTCCTGAGGCGATTCACAAGGACTTTGGCAATCAACTTTGGCACACTATGTGTCAGACTAATTGGCCTGAAGTCCCCAACCTCCTCAGCGTCGGACCTCTTGGGGATGAGCACGATGTGAGCCTTATTCAATTTTGCCATCCCTCTGCCATCTCCAACATAGAACTTCATGATAGCCGCCATGATGTCTCCCTTGATGGTAGCCCATGCTCTCTGGTAAAAAGCTACAATAAACCCATCCGGGCCAGGGGCGCGGTCCGGTGGCATTTCTTTAATCACCTTCCACACTTCATCCTCAGTAATCATATCCTCAAGCTCCGACAAATCATACTGTTGCATGCCTAGGTACTGCAAGTCCAGAGAGAACTCCCGTGCACTATCCCTGCCGATGAGATTCTCATACACCCGGCCAAAGAGATCCTCCTTCTGCTTTTGCTCCGTAATGACCACCCCATTACTCTTAATGTGTGGGATGAAGTTTTTAGATCTGCGCCCATTCGCGACCGCTTGGAAAAGTTTGGTATTAGCGTCACCTTCCTTCAACCATTTCATCCTTGATCTCTGACGATCAATCGTACGTTACATAGCAGCCAGCCCCAATAAAGTATGCTTGAGTGTTTTCCTGAGCCAAACCTCCTGTCTGTCAAGAGGTCGCATCTCCTGGGCAATATCCAGTCTATGGATGACCCATGTAGCCACTCGCATAAGTACCTTTACGTTGCCCATCCTCCTCTGCCCCCATGCTTGGAGATACACGGCCGCGTTACGCAATAGCGCATCCAACCTCTTATAGGGATCAACAATCTCAGGGTCGCAAACCCACGCTTCCTTGACCGCTTCATCGAAACCATCCAGCTTTGTCCAAAACATCTCGAACCAAAATCTCTTCTTAGCACAGAAACCCGCACTGGTAGTGAGGAGTAGGGGTGCGTGGTCAGACACACCAGTTGACAACGCTTGTAGCAGGTAATCATTGTTATCAAGCTCCCACTCCACTGTAGTAAGGACGCGGTCAATCTTGGTCAAAGTGGGGGAGTCCCTCTCATTTGACCAAGTGTACCTCCTGCCGTGCATGTATATTTCCTTCAACTCGTGGTCGTCCACAAAGTCCCTAAACATCCCCATCACCCTTCTATTAACATTAGTGTTGCTTTTATCGGCAACGCTCAAGATCATATTAAAATCACCCAAGATCATCCACGGTCCATGACAAGTCATGCGTCTTCTTCTCAACTCCTCCAAGAATTAGCATTTGGCCTCCACCTCTTGCGGACCATACACCACCGAGATCCACCATGGATCTCCCACCTTAGTATGCACCATGCCCGTGAGAAAATAGGTGTCTAGCGCGAAGCTATCCACCATGAGCACCATACTATCCCAAGCCAACAAAATACCTCCCCTAGTCTCCACGGCCGGCAAATACACATGACCATCAAACGATGGCCCAAGACATTGCATAACTAAAAATTGATCCAGTACATCCAGCTTGGTCTCTTGGAAGCACACCAAGTTCACCCTAACCGAGCTAACAAACTCCCTAACCGCCTTCCTCTTGGCCGGGTTGTTGAGACCCCGGACATTCCAACATAGCACTTGTGGTTGTATATCCATAAGGGATACGAGAACTCCACTACCCGCACACAGCCTCTCACTACGCGCTCAGCATCACCACATTATCTCCTTCCATCATATGTGGCTCCGGCACGACCTTACCAAATAGGCCAGCGATGATACGGACATGCTGCTCCCTTAGAGGTGAGTCGAAGAGAGCTTGGAGCTCTCTGACCATGCCATCATCAGCCACAATCTCTTCAGGCGCAATCCCCAAAGCATGAAGAAGCACATTTTCTGCTGGGTTTCCCTTAGCACTGCTTGAGGAGGCGCCCTTCTTGTTCGCCCTAGTCACACGCTTCGGAGTGAACGGTATCACCTCTGGCCTTAACATGGCCGCTTGGACCTCCTTGAGAAGAGGTGGGGCCAAATTCTTGATTATATTTGAGCAGAAGCTCTTCAGCTTGTTGTATGCCATGGCCTCCTGTGTTGTCATGCCCATAGTATCCTCCCCAGCACCACACAATGCGAGCGCACCAACCTCCCCAGTGCCCGCTGGCTCAGGCTGTGGTACGTGCACGTCGTCGTTGCATGCATGGTTCACATCCGGTGCAGCTTCCAACGGGTCCCCAATTGGCTCACCAATCCCCACCAAATTAGCTTGATTCCCCTCTGGAGGGTCCCGCCTCGCACTCTCCTCAATCACCATCAAAGTCCTCATGCCCAACCTCGAAGTCGACCCATCATTGGTGGCGTGCGGCCCAAGCTCTGGCCCTTCCACCACATCACACCGCCTGCTCTTGTCCTGACCTGGGGCGGCCATATGTCCCTCCTGGGTGTCTCGAGATCCATCCCTGTCCTTATCCACACGTGCCGCGTCGTTCCAAACTGAGTAGCCGTCCACGTTCCTTCCTGGGTGGGGCTGAGAATCTGTCCCTACCTCCTCAGCATTTGTCGCCATCCTTCCTGTCCCCCCTGACTCCACAACGAGCAGAGGATGGGGCGTGTCCGTAGTGAGGACCGGCCCCACTGACCCATCCTGTCGGCCAGTCACGGCCAGGATCACCTGCGCAGCTGGCGACCCGTCCACTTGTCGATCCACCAATTGTGGTGCCCCTCCCGCCCAACTCCAGAATCTTCCTCCCCGCCAACTTGTCCTGCCTGAGGATTTGAAATCCCAACTGCCCTACCGCATATCCCGTCAAAAGCAGACTGTCTGACCATGATTCTGTCCCACACCGTCGTCATCGGCCCCACCGTAGTGGGCGCCACCTCGTGCACCACCTCCATCGGGAGGAGCCGCCAAGGCGTCGCTCCGCCATCTTCTCCACCTCCGGCCACGCGCCGGCGAGAACCCCCAAATAAGATTTTCTTCAAAGACATTCTTGGTGTAGTGTTTGGCACACGACATGTGTGTGCATGTCGTCATGAGTGCGAGCCCCGTATGTCCTTTTTATTTCTCATTTCACTCACACCACCACTTGCGACAAATAGAACCCATATGTCAAGGAGAGATTTATTCATCTAGCATGTTGTCAAGCGGGACCCACACGTGCTGATGAGGGGCTTATGCGTATTAAATACAAAGCATTAGTGTTTTTTCTAAACGAGCATGTCGCCCCATGCTGTTTCGACCATTGAGAGTGGGCCATAGCACGCTGGCATATGCGTAGGATACATCTAGATACAGATAAAGTGAACATATTTGCACGACAATACAAGTTGGTTGACGACAAAGCCGTATTTTTAAAGTTCTAGCCCCAAACTAAACATTCAGAGCAAGTTCTATGACTCATGGTGATATTTTTAAAGTTCTATCACCAAACTAAACATTTAATACATCGAACGAATTTGAATGTACAAGTTGTCTTCAAATAAAAAGTAAACACTGGGACACTAGCTGAAAACTAAGAATTACATGGAGAAACCAGGCTCCCAAATGAAGCTAAACTAGGTAGAAGTCCCCGCCGGCCGCCGCGGAGCTGCTGGTGAGCGGAAGTCTGCTAATGGAGTGAATGTGTCTCTAGATCATGCAAAATGCTCCCGACCCGCAAAATTATGGCTAATATGCGGTTCCGGGCCATTTTATTGCTCGGACTGAAACCACATATCGGCTTGGCATGGATAAAATTCCATGGGCTGCTCTAAATCCACCCCCTCCACCGCTATATCATTGGTTCTGCACCCGATTTAGGGTTAGCCCCCGGATCACTCCTTCGCCGCGAATCGAACAACTCGGACAAGCGATTCCTCCCTTTCTCCGCCTCCATGGTTGACATCTCTAGTAGATCCATGGCTGAATCATTTAGGTGCGACCCTGGAGACCCTAGAAGGAGCGGCGGATCCACAAAGGTCATGGCAGCGACGCGGAGGAGCACCGCCTCCGCAGCTCGACCGCTGTGAGCAAGCGCGCCCGCCTTTGAGGGAGCCGTTGGGCTGCTTGTGTGCGCCGCTCACCCACTCGCACGACGTGCAGGAGGGAAGCTTCCACGTGTGCCGGGTGTGGTGGTGGTCAGCGATGATGAGAACTAGGTGGGGAACATATTGGTGCAATTCCTTGCCCCTTTGTGTTTTGGAGATTGTTGACACAAACAGTAAGGGATTGGTTTGTTTGCTTGTACACACAGAGAGAAATAATCTCTAGAGTACTTAGAAGAATGCTATATTCTTCCCTGAAGTTTAACTTCACCGAGGAACATTTCTATTGCAGACAAGAAAGAGATACATTTCGAGAAGAGAGTATACCAAGAAGATTGTGTGAAAGAGTTGACATCTTAAAATTATTGCGGATGCGAAGCAAATTTTATTCTGTGTGTACAAAGAAGAATGATTATAGTCGAGAAGATTGAAGGCGACACGAAGATGTAGGATTCGTTTCATTGTTCGTTTTCTCTCTTTTGAGTCATAGGACCTTTATACTATTGAGAGGGGTACGGGTTCTCGAAGCTTAAGTCTGTTGTGTTGCTTAGCTGAAACCTATGCAAGACTAAGAGAAATCTCTTCGTCCACCAAAATTTTACTTGTCAGCCAGAGACGATCTTCCTTTGAGCTGTGAGGGATAACTTTTGGACCAATGAGTTAATATTAATTGTTCCTCAAGTAATGTTACTGTTGTGCTTGAAATTTGACCATTAGAAACATGCCGGATGGCCATTGGTTAGGCTTTCTGTCTTAAATTGTCATTTCCCACCACGGAAGGTTGCAACTATAAATAGCCACCACGCTCCAACATTTTTTGTTGGCTGCTCCGCTTGAAATGCTGAGAAGTTGATTTAGCACCCCTCTCGAGAGATTTGAGTGTAAGATCCAGTGAGGGAAAATCAAGAGCCAAAACGTAGATAGTGGTTGAGCATCATAGTAGATATCTGAGTTAGAACACTTGTACATATTACTCTTAAGAGTTGCACACTCTCTAGACAGATAGGTGATGGCTTGAGTGTAGAAGAGTAATTGTCTTCACCAAGCAAAGTCTTAACCAACCAAGAGTAATTGTGGTTCATGAAGAAGTCTGTCGAAGGTTTGTAGATTGTTGATAAGAATCTACCCCGAGTGAGTTCAACTAAAGTCTGGTAAGCTTTGGGTTGAAGGAGAACAGGACAGACAGAGGTTTTCTCTTGTGTTCAGTCACAAGTCCCTCCAACCAGACGTAGCTCTTTTGTAGAAGAGTGAACTGGTCTACAAATCATCTATCACAATCGAGCACCACTGGTTCACTCTACTCTACTTCATTTCTTTAGTAGTTTATTTTCTATGTTGTGTGTCTCGATAGATGTCACTAATTTTAAGTGCATCTAGTGCCACCCCTAGTTGGTTTTGGAGTACTGATGACAAACTTGGTTGAGGGACTAATGTGTTTGTGAGAATTGTAGGATAACATAGGTAGTGGTCCCTTATTGATTCGGTTTACCTACTGGAGATGGCCCTAAAAATGTGTGAAGACATTGAAGACAATGGTGCTCTGTGAAGATATTCACAGTGAAGATTATGACACGAGAAGACATGCATGTGAAGACTATGGAGTGCGAAGACGTAGTTGTTTCATAGTTTTCTTTTCTTCTTTGTTGAGTCATAGGAACCACTGTACTGTTAAGTGGGGTTCAAGTGAACAAAGTCAGAGTGACTGAAGTGATGCTCAACCAAAATCCTATGTCTTCGAGCGAAGACACTGAGAGCAAATCTCATCCAGAGCTGGATGAGTCAGCTTTACTTGTAGCCCAAGTCAAGATGCCGCGTGTGTTTGAAATTCGACTGTTGGACACATGTCGGTTCCTTAGTAATCCAGGGTCATTTCGGACATATCATGTCAGGTTGCCTTCGGGCTATAAATAGCCCACCATAAATTGGTGGCTACTCAGGGTTAGTGCACGGCTTTTGTTGTTTGACAGCAACCCACCTCCGAAGCATTTGAGAGAGAGATCCTTGCGAGGACAAAGCCCAAAACATCCAGAGCCAAAGAGTGTTAGGCATCACTGAAGTCTTTCTGTCCGCGTGACCTGAAGACTTGTTACACTTGAGGACTGTGAATCCTCCAGCCGGTTAGGCGTCGCGTTCTGAGCATCCAAGAGCCATTGTGGATTTCTAGTGAATGAAGTCTGTGAAGGTTTGGAAGTCTACCTTGAAGACTTACCAGAGTGATTGGGTGAGGACTGGGTGTCCTTAGCTCAAGGGGAATAAGGTGAAGACGCGGTCTTCTGAGTTAAATATCAGCCTCCCTAACCAGATGTACAGTTGTCACAGCAACTAGAACTGGTCTACCAAATCCTTGTCTTCACCAAGCAACTAGTTCTATCCTTCACTTCCCTTTACTTTAGAGTTTGTCTTCATGAAGTCATTGTCTGCCTGTCTGATCTGATTGACTTCAGTGAGTGAAGTCTATCAATTGTTTGGCTTCATACTGTCTTCCATCCTGATCCATACTACCTAGCTGTCGATAGTCTTCGTGCTTTCACTTCATTGCTTACTTGACTATGGCTTGTCTACTGTAGTCTACCTTCCACTGCATATCGATAGGTTCATTTCTACTGTTTGTCTTCAAAGACCTCATGTTTTGAAGACTTTCGTAAAAATCACCTATTCACCCCCCTCTAGTCAATAACTAGCACTTTCAATTGGTAACAAAGCAAGGTGCTCCCTTGTTCTGTGTGATTCGGTTTAACCACCTGGACTTTTAGCTATGTCGACTGCAGGGATAATCAAGGTCTCTGCTGCATGCCCAGTCTTCGATGGCACTGATTACCCCTACTAGAAGAATAAGATGCGCATGCATCTTGAAGCCATTGATGTCGACCTCTGGTATGTCGTCAAGAATAGCGTTCCCAAGGTCGGTGAAGGTGTCACCACTGCTGATGTCAAGCAGTTCATTCAACTGGATTCAACTGCCAAGAACATCATCTGTGGTCATCTGACCAAAGGACAGTATGGCCGTGTGAGTGCATTGGAAACTGCGAAGCTGGTCTGGGACTGGCTCTCGAAGGTCAACGAAGGCATCTCAACTCAGAGAGATTCAAGGATTGATGTTCTTCGCAACCTCTTCAACCGCTTCAAGAGAAACGACAATGAGAATGTCCAGCTGACATTTGATCGCCTCACTGATATCACAAATGAGCTTCGAGCACTTGGCGCCACTGAGATCACCAAGCACGAAATCATCAAGAAGCTCCTGAGATCACTTGACAGCTCATTCGACACACTGGCCCTGATGATTCAAGAACGTCCTTGATACGTCTCCAACGTATCTATAATTTTTAATTGTTCCATGCTATTATATTATCTGTTTTGGATGTTTAATGGGCTTTAATATGCTCTTTTATATTATTTTTGGGACTAACCTATTAACCGGAGGCCCAGTGCCAGCTTCTGTTTTTTTGCCTATTTTAGAGTTTCGCAGAAAAGGAATACCAAACGGAATTCAAATGGAATGAAACCTTCGCGATGATCTTTCTTGGACTGAAAGCAAACCAGAAGACTTGGAGTGGAAGTCTGGAACTCTGTGAGGCGGCCATGAGGCAGGAGGGCGCACCTAGGGGGTAGGCGCGCCCCCGCCCTCATGGGCCCCACGTGGCTCCACCGACGTACTTCTTTCGCCTATATATACTCTTATACCCTAGAAACATCAGGGGGAGCCACGAAACCACTTTTCCACCGCCGCAACCTTCTGTACCCATGAGATCCCATCTTGGGGCCTTTTCCGGTGATCTGCCGGATGGGAAATCGATCACGGAGGGCTTCTACATCAACACCATAGCCTCTTCGATGAAGCGTGAGTAGTTTACCACAGACCTTCAGGTCCATCGTTATTAGCTAGATGGCTTCTTCTCTCTCTCTTTAATCTTCAATACAAAGTTCTCCTTGATGTTCTTGGAGATCTATTCGATGTAATACTTTTTTGCGGTGTGTTTGCCGAGATCTGATGAATTGTGGATTTATGAACTCGATTATCTATGAATATTATTTGGTTCTTCTCTGAATTCTTATATGCATGATTTGATATCTTTGCAAGTCTCTTTGAATTATCGGTTTACTTTGGCCTACTAGATTGATCTTTCTTGCAATGGGAGAAGTGCTTAGCTTTGGGTTCAATCTTGCGGTGTCCTTTCCCAGTGACAGTAGGGGCAGCAAGGCACATATTGTATTGTTTCCATCGAGGATAAAAAGGTGGGGTTTATATCATATTGCTTGAGTTTATCCCTCTACATCATGTCATCTTGCTTAATGTGTTACTCTATTCTTATGGACTTAATACTCTAGATGCATGCTGGATAGCGGTCGATGTGTGGAGTAATAGTAGTAGATGCAGAATCATTTCGGTCTACTTGACACAGACGTGATGCCTATATTCATGATCATTGCCTTAAATATCTTCATAACTATGCGCTTTTCTATCAATTGCTCGGCAGTAATTTGTTCACTCACTATAATACATGCTATCTTGAGAGAAGCCACTAGTGAAACCTATGGCCCCTGGGTCTCCTTCTTATTATATTTCGTCTCTTTTATTTACATCGCATCTCGTTTACTATTTTGCAATCTTTACTTTCCAATCTATGCAACAAAAATACCAAAAAATATTTACTTTACTATCTTTATCAGATCTCACTTTTGCGAGTGACCATGAAGGGATTGACAACCCCTTTATCACGTTGGTTGCAAGGTTCTTGATTGTTTGTGCAGGTACTAGGTGACTTGTGTGTTGTCTCCTACTGGATTGATACCTTGGTTCTCAAAAACTAAGGGAAATACTTACACTACTTTGCTGCATTACCCTTTCCTCTTCAAGGGAAAACCAACACATGCTCAAGAGGTAGCAGTCCTGACTTCAAGACTCTCGATTCGTCTGAAATACTTGAGAGGTTCAACACACATGAGTTCCAGTTATCTGAGAAGAGAGATGTCTATGGCCCCAACTATGGCCGAACCCGGGCTTTGAAGGCAAAGGTTGTGTGCTCATCTGAAGAAGAATCTGACTGCAGGTCTGGGGATCCTAAAGACATTGGAAAGGAGCTAGCTATGCTCATGAAGAAGTTCCAGAAGTTCTCCAAGAAGAAAGGATTCAGAAAGTCTTCAAGATCCAGCTCATGAAATGATGAAGCCTCCTCTCGTGACCACAAGAAGAGAACATGCGACAAGTGCAAGAAACCTATTCACTACATCTCTGAATGTCCTCAATGGGACAATGAGACCAAGAAGAAGAAGAAGAAGAAGAAGAAGAAGAAGAAGAAGAAGAAGAAGAAGAAGAAGAAGAAGAAGAACAAGAGCAAGGAATATGATTCTGATGACAAGAAGAAGAAGAAATCCTCAAAGTCTTCTTCAAAGTCTTCATCAAAGCCTTCATCATACAAGAAGAGCTCATCAAGCAGGGCTCGTGCGTTTGTTCGCAAGGAGATGGATTCATAGGAGGAGTCTGCTTCTGAGTAGGCGGAGGAGGAGTCCGATTCAGGCGTGGCAAGCCTGGCTCTAGCTTCAGCTTATGTCGCCAAGTCCATCTTCAACAATGAAGACAATGGCCTCATCGCTGACGCCGATGCTGATGATGAGTGAAAGGGCATTTCCCTACTTTATGTTTTGGATGATGATGACAACCCTTTGTGGTCTAATCGTATGCTATATGTTCCAGGTTCTCAATGCTTAGGCTTACATCGGATTGCTATTGCCTCTCGAAGGAAAAGATCGAAGACGTGTCCTCTACGCTTTTATTTTCTTTGGTCGTAGAGTACCCGTACTATCAAGAGGGAATCCTCATTAGGAAGCTCTGGGGGAATCAGTTCACGTACACTTTCCTCACCCCTTCCTTGTCTTCCTCAGTTGTGAGAGAGAGAGAGAGTTCCCCTGTCTTTCCCTCTTGTTTCTGCTCTTCCCAGCGGTTGTACCGCTCCCTGGAGCGGTTGTACCGCTGGACCTTGACGCTCTCCAGCTTTGACCGAGCGGTTGTCCCGCTGCCTCCGGGCGGTGGTACCGCCACCTTGCTCAACAAAGGCTAGGACGGTGGTTCCGGCCATGCACCGCTCAAGTACCGCTCAAGGCTCTGTTCTGATGCGGTTCTCGGGCGGTGGTGGCCCGGTTGATCCGGTCGATCCTCGTTGACCGGTACCACCGGTGGTCTGAGCGGTTCTTCCGCTCAGAACTTCGCCGTCCAAGAGCTCAGAGCCATGCGGTTGTTCTGGTCTTGCACCGCTCAAGTACCGGTCTCGTCTCTGTTTCGAGGCGGTAGTTGTGCGGTGGCTGGGCGGTTGGTCCGGTCATTCTCTTAACCGGTACCACCGCCTAGTGGCCCGGTTGTACCGCCTGGTAGGGTTCTGCAGCTACACCGTGAGTCCCGGTTGTACCGGGACAAGGACCGGTTGTACCGCTGCGGGGCTGAAAGCGCAGCAATGGCTGGATATTTAGGGTTGGTATTTAAGAGAGCTTCTCCCACCTACCACACTCACCTTTGACCCCTCTCACTCCACCATTAATGCACCTCAAGCTCTCTTGCCCGATCTCTCTCTCTATCCACCCAAACTTGTTGATTTGCTAGGGATTGAAGGAGGATACCTAGATCTACACTTCCACCAAAGGATATTTGCTTCCCCCATACTTTCTTGTGTGGATTTTGTTACTCTTGGGTGTTTGAGCACCCTAGACAGTTGAGGTCACCTCGGAGCCATATTCCATTATGGTGAAGCTTCGTGGTTTTGTTGGGAGCCTCCAATTAAGTTGTGGAGAGAGCCCCAACCTTGTTTGTAAAGGTTCGGTCGCCACCTTCAAGGGCACCAATAGTGGAATCACGTCATATCGCATTGTGTGAGGGCGTGAGGAGAATACGGTGGCCCTAGTGGCTTCTTGGGGAGCATTGTGCCTCCACACCGCTCCAACGGAGACGTACTTCCTCTCAAAGGGAAGGAACTTCGGCAACACATCCTCGTCTCCACCGTCTCCACTCTTGGTTATCTTGTGCCCTTACTTGAGAAAGCTTATTTGTTTCATATCTCTTGCTTGCTTGTGTTCCTATCCTTGTTGCATCATATAGGTTGCTCACTTAGTTGCATATACTTTGATGCAAAGTTTAAATTGTTAAAGAAAAGCTAAAAATTGTTAGTTGCCTATTCACCCCCCTCTAGTCAACCATATCGATCCTTTCAATTGGTATCAGAGCCTCGTCTCTTTATTAAGGACTTTACCATCCAAAGAGTATGGTTGATACCGTAGACGGTGTGGAGGAACACTCCGGTGTGAATCCGGTCTCGTCTACGGGCGATGGGGGAACCTCGATCTCTTGTAGGAGTTCAATGTGGCCTTGGAGACATTGAAAACCTCCATGACGACCGAAGTTGAGAGCATGTTTACTAAATTTCTTGAGGGGCTTAAACTATCCACCGCACCGTTGAAAGTGGGTGATCCCGCCAACAAGGTGACGGATGCTATCCCCGACAAGGGGGAAGCTAGTAGTGAAAAGGCTCCTTCTTCTAGTGGTAAGAATGGCACCGGCATCTTTGCCCATGTGGAACCACCACTTGTTTATGGTGGACCGATTCCTTCCACTCATTTGAATCATGCTGGTCCTCCTCCTAAGATTGTGAAAAATGAGGACTTTGGTTCTTGGGTTTACCGCTTTAAACGTCATTTAAATCATGTGAACACTAACCTTTGGAGAATCATTGAAGAAGGTTTCTATCCAGATGATCCAAGCAACTTCACTCCTCGAGAAGCCGCAGACAATCAATTCAACGAGAATGCTCTCTTCATCATTCAAGATGCAATTCCACCCGAAGACCTACCTCATCTTCGTCCCTTCGCCTTGGCCAAGGATGCATGGCATTGTGTTGTCTCTCTCTACCGGGGAAGTGCAAGCATTCAATGCTCCAACTATGAAGTGGTACAAGATGAGGCCGATGAGTTTGCAATGAAAGAAGATGAAGAACCTCGTGAGCTTTATCGGAGAGTAACCAAACTCGCGGTCTCACTACGAGATCACGGGAGCAAGGACACGGGTGAAAATTGGATCAAGCGCAAATTCCTCAAGGCAATGATGCCCTATCACAAGGCCATGTCCTCCGTCATTCGTCAAAGACCGGACTTCCACACTTTGACCTCAAGCGAAGTGTTGGATGAGTTTGTGGCCATGAACATTCTGGACAAGACCGCCGATAATGCGGTGCTTCGTTACCAAAGGGCAAAGAGGCCTAATCTTGCATTGAAGGCCAAGCTCACCGTTGAAGAAGAAGAGGAAGAAGAGGAGAGCAACCCCAATGATACGAAGTCTGCATATCATGAACACATGGCACTTGCTTCAAGGCAATTTTGGAGCAAGAAAAACTCGAGGCCAAACTTTAGCAAAAACAACTCGAGTGGCACAAGGGGCAAGCAACGTGTAAGGACTTGCTACAATTGCGGAAACGTGAGTCATTTCGTTGCGGAATGCCCGTATGAGAAGAGGGAAGACAATGGTGGCAAGCTCATCCGAAAGGACAAGGCCAAGTCGTTCCCCAACAAGAACAACTTCACCAAGAAGACTCCTCCCAAGGCTTTGGTTGTGCAAGAAGAGTACAATGAGGATGATGACGATGATGAAGATGATGAGTCGGTTGCCATGGCCTCCGTTGCCATTGCAACAACGTCACGGGTGTCTCTCTTCGACTCACCCAATGAGAGCATCACCGCCAAGGGCCTCATGGCTAAAGCCACCAACAAGGTAACCTCCAACATCAAAACTACCATCATTAATCATCCTTCGCCGACGGATAGCATTAATGAACTTGAGGGAGCTAATTTGAGGCTAACGAGTTTGAGGCCTTTATGGGCAAACTCAAGGGAAAATCCAAGAAGCACTTTGTTGCTCTCTATGAACATCTTGGTGAAGCCAATGACATGATCGAGGCTCATGAAGACACCATCTCTAAGATGGAAGGGCATAGTCGTGACTATGCCGATGAGATTTTGGATCTTTCCAATGCTCTTGAGGAAGAGTGTGGTCTTCGTTTGGCTCTTGAGGAGTCACACAACATTGATCATGCTAAGTTAAAGAAAGATTATGATCATGTCCTCATTGTTTCTCGTGTGCTAAATTTCGAGAAGGCCAAACTCGGGGTTGATCTTGCTAGACTCAAAGAGGAGTTTGATATACTTGACAAGGCCCACAATGCCTTGAAGGGTATTCACGCTAGTCTCAAGGAGTCTCATGATCAACTCCAAGTGAAGCTAACTAAGGAGAAAGCAACTTTTCCTCATATGGTTTTAATTGATAATGCAAATGCTACTAACCCGTGTTGTGAGCATATACATCTTGTTGAGGAAAATGCAAAGTTGAAGGAGCAACTTGAGAGAGGTCTTGTGACTTGCATACAAGGAAAGAAGAACCTCAACAATCTCTTGATCAACCAAAAGGGAGGTGTGGCCAAGGAAGGGGTTGGGTACGTGCCCGACTCCAAGAACAAGAAGAAGAATGACAAGACCAAACGACCTCCTCCCCTCATGCAAACCTTTGTGAGGGAGGGAGAGAGTGCTCCAAGGAGAAGAAGAAGAACAATGTCAAGAAGGGCAATGTCACCCCTCTCAACAAAGCCGGCGATTTTAACCCTTCTTATGTGTTATGCCGTGCTAGTGATGGGCATGTTTATGCCAAATTTGTTGGTTCTCTTCATGAGTACATTGAATGGTCTACTTGGGTTCCTAAGACCCTTGTTACTAACATCAAAGGACCCATTACAAAATGGGTACCTAAAACCAAGCATTGATCTCTCGTGGGTGTTTGCTTCCGGTGGTGGATCATGGTTGCTCGATAGAGCTACAAATCATATGACCAGAAGCAAGGACTTGGTGGTGGACGTGCACAAAGTTCCATCTATGCCCACCAATGTCGAGTGGGGTGACGCCTCATCTTCTAAGGTATTGGGACTTGGCAAGGTGGTCATCTCTCATGATCTCACGATCGAGAAGGTCATTCTTGTTGAGTCCCTTTCATACAATTTACTTTCCGTTCGTCAACTTGCAATCATGGGCTTTGCCACGTTCTTTGATATCGATATCGTGGCCCTCTTGTGGAGCAAGACTCTTAAAGTAGCTTTTGTTGGGCATGTCGAGAACGGTCTATATGCGATTAACTTTTCGGAGCGACCCACTAAGACCGCGACATGCCTAATGGCTAAAGTTGATATGGGATGGCTTTGGCATCGCCGTTTAGCCCATGTCAATATGAGATCTTTGCAAAGTCTCCTCAAGGGGGACCATGTCCGTGGACTAACGAATGTTAGTTTTGCTAAAGATCGTGCTTGCAGTGCCTCTATCGAAGGAAAGCTACATGAGAAGGCTCACCCTCCCACAACTATCATTTATTCAAAGAGGCCCTTGGAGCTCCTTCACATGGATCTCTTTGGGGCCCCATCCTTCGATAGTCTTGGAGGTAGGAAGTATTGCTTGGTGATTGTGGATGACTACTCAAGGTACATGTGGGTGTATTTCTTCAAGAGGAAGAGCGAGACCCAACAAACCGTCATTGACTTTGCAAATGAAGCACAACGTCAACACAATGCAAAGATCTTGACAATAAGAAGTGACAATGGCACCGAGTTCAAGAACTACACCTTGGATGAATTTCTTAGTGATGAGGGAATCAAGCATCAATATTCCGCACCATACACCCCTCAACAAAACGGTGTTGTGGAGAGGAAGAACCAGACGTTGATGGATGCGGCAAGGACCATGATGGCGGAGTTCAAGTCTCCGTACAACTTTTGGGCCGAAGCCATCAACACCGCATGTCATGCATCCAATCGGCTCTACCTTCGCAAGGGCTTGAACAAGACTCCATACGAGATACTCACCGGTAACAAGCCCAACCTCAAGTACTTCCGGGTATTCGGGTGTAAGTGTTTCATTCTCAAGAAAGGTGTTCGGTTGTCTAAATTTGAGGCTAGAGCTTATGAGGGCATATTTGTTGGCTATGCTACAAACTCTCATGCTTACCGTGTCCTCAATAAATCCACGGGACTTATTGAGGAGACGTGTAACATGGAGTTTGATGAGAATAACGACTCCCAAGTGGAGCAAAGTGGCACTTGTGATGTAGGTGATGAAATTCCTCCCCAAGCCATAAGAAGAATGGGTGTTGGCTTTATCCTACCCATTGAGGAACCCCTTGTGGCCGAAGGAGAAGGACAAAGCTCCACTTAAGTGGAGCCATCACCAACCCAAGGCCCACACGCTTCCAAAGAACAACATGAAGGCTCTCATCCTCAAGAACATGACCAAGGGCAAGATCATGCTCAAAACGGTGTTGACACATCAAGTGATGTCCAAGGTCAAGTTCTCTCCTCCGAGCAAGTTCAAGAACAAGAACAAGCCCAAGACGACGCTCAAGATGATCAAGTGACCACTCCTCGTCTCACCCCCGAGGAGGAATTAGAGCGTCGTGCCGCCAAGGTTGCTTCCAAGCTCTCCACCAAGGATCATCTCATGACGAATGTGCTTGGAAGCTTAAGAAAGGGGGTAAGCACTCGTAGACAGTTAGCAAATTATTGTGAGCATCACGCGTTTGTCTCTTGTGTGGAACCCCACAAGGTCTATGAAGTGCTAGAAGATCCGGATTGGCTCAATGCCATGCATGAAGAACTCAACAACTTCGAGCGCAACAAAGTGTGGAGATTGGTGCCAAGACCGACTAGGAATCACAATGTCATAGGAACCAAGTGGATATTTAAGAACAAGCAAGATGCCCATGGGATTATCATTCGCAACAAGGCTCGTTTGGTAGCACAAGGCTACTCCCAAGTCGAGGGTATCGACTACGGTGAAACCTTTGCTCCCGTTGCTCGTCTTGAATCCATTCGCATGTTGATTGCAAATGCTTCTCATCATAACTTTAAGTTACAACAAATGGATGTGAAGAGTGCTTTTTTTAATGGTCCTATTAATGAATTGGTTTACGTCAAGCAACCTCCCGGGTTCGAGGATCCCTTGTCGGAGTAAGTGACCACGGGTAGCCTAGCCAGCTCCCCCTGGCCTTTTTGAAAAAATTACGAGCCGATCCGGCTCTCAAGAATCCAAGACATGGGGCCGCCTTCCCCTGGCCGGCTGTCTCCCAGGCCGGCTATTGGAAGGCGGTCCGACTTCAGCCCTCATGAAGAAAGCCGCGGGAGGGCCGGCTCCGAGGAGCTGGCTGCGAGAAGGCCGACTCCAAGGAGCCGGCTCCCATAAAGCGGTCAAGACTGTACCCCCGAAGTCTGCATCCACATAACGACGATGTGACAGGGCGTGGCTACAGTGAAGCCTGCCACCCCCGAATCCCGGAGCGTCCCTGGCATAGTGCGCCGTACGGGTGGCCATGACCCGTCCGGCGCGGCACTGTTGCCACACTGACCCTGATGTCATCCACGAAGGGCTACCAGTACGGCCCATGGGCGGTGGGCCCCTTCAGGCAGAGAGACACCTGAAGGCGGCCTGGCCTCCCCCAGTCGGCCCGAGACGGAGCCGGCTTTCTCCAGCCGGCTTGCCACCCCCTAGAAGGAGACGCCCCATTAAGGAGACAAGACGCGGTGAGGCTACAGTGGTCACCCGCCGGACGGCAGCACTGTAGCCATGCTTACCTCGGCGAAGCCCTCGTCACCAAGATTGAGCAACAGTAACCAGCCACCGACAAGGCCCTGGACAGTGGGGCCTGCCTGTCGACCAAGGAGCCGGCAGCCGGCGGGACCCACCAGCCGGCGGGCCCCAGCAGCCGGTGCAGAATCCGGAGAGCGAAGACACAGACGGCTGGGCCCCACGCCCAGCTGGATTACCATTGTACCCCCGGGGGGTAGGCCTATATTAACCCCCCGGGACACCCATGCAAAGGGTGGAGCCCTGCTAGTTTTAGACACCACGTAGGGAGGAGAAGAGAGCAAGCAAAGCCCTTCTTCCTCCTCACGCCAAATAGCTCAAGGAGTATCGTGTAGCTACTTGTTCATCTAGTGATCATGCGGAGACCCCGCAGAGCAGCAGTAGGGGTGTTATCTCCACGGAGAGCCCCGAAGCTGGGTAAGATTCGCCGGCGCGCATGTCTTCGCCTCATCCTGTTTCAGGCACCGGTGATGTTTTACTGGCTCCCACAATGATAAGCCACCCGCTGGCATATGTCGCACCTACCACCCGACATTTGGCGCCCACCGTGGGGCCAGGTGCACCGTCGTCCGGAAACCTGTTCTGGACGGGAACCCTCTTCCTCCCCCGCGAGCGTAGCCAGCCCGGCATGCCTGATGGCGCTTGCCACGACGCACTGCAAGGCGTCACCAACGCCTGCGCAGCGAGCAGCCTCGCTGATCTCCTCGACAAGACCCTCATCTCTGACGAGCTCGCCTCCGACGCGGGCACCAACCACCTCATCAACCTCCTCGGCCGGCTCCATGTCTCCGGCGAGCCTGCTGTGGACTTGGAGTCAGTTGGCTCCACCGATCCGATGCCTGTCGACTCCGACACGGCCTCGTTCGACACCTTCCCCACCAACGTCATGATCTACAACGACCCGCTTCCCCGAGCCGATGGCTGCGACGCTGTCACCACCAAGGTGATGGTCATCGGCCACGACGGCGCTGCTGACGAGAGCGCCCACGACGCCCCGCACGCGGCGGTCCATGACTTGTCCATCCCCCTCCCGGCCGACACCAACGCTGAAGCACTGGAGGTTCGCCACCTCGCCCTCCTCGCGGAAGGCCGGAAATTGGTTTCCATGAGACGCCTCGCTGAGGCCCACCGACGCGAGGCCGACCGCGCCGCCTTTGGCACGCCGACCCTAGGCGGGCCCAGCCGGGTCGGCGTTGTCAGACAGCGCGGCGCTGTCGTTGCCGACACGTTAGGAGTCGACCGCCCAGTCTACGCCACTCCACTCAAGAACCTGCGCGCCGCCCAGGCGGCCGTAGACGAGCTAGACGGACTGGGGGCCGAAGAACTCCCCCACATGACCCGACGCATCCAGCAGCTGATCGATGTAGCCGCGCAGCGGCACGAAGCCGACGCCCGCGCGGAAAGCCCTCCCCTGCGCCGAGATCACGGCGCGATGTCCCGGACGCCGACTGCGGGTAGAGACCGCGCGCGGCGCGAGAAAGAGCCGGCTGCCAGCCGAAGCCAAACCCGGATCTCCATCGAGCGAGACGCAGAAGGCCACCCTCGGGCCGTGGAGTGGCAGGGCAACCCGCCTCCGCCTCGGCCCCGTGGAGAGAGATATCCCACCCCTCCGTCGGTGGCGCATCCGACTCTCAGCGGCCGGCTAGGTCGCCACGAAGGAGTCGGCGAAAACGACGCCCGCCATCGGATCGACCGCCCGGCGCGATCCCTGGCGCTGGAAGAAGACGATGTCGGTCCGCCTTGCTTCGGCCCCCGCATCCGCGACGAGCCCTTCCCCAAAGGGTTCTCGCTCCCAAGAGACACGCCCAAGTACAACGGCTCCGTGAAGCCGGAAGATTGGCTGATCGACTACTCCACAGCGGTTAGCATAGCCAACGGCAACCGGCGCGTTGCCGTGAAGTACGTGCCCCTCATGCTGCAAGGCACGACACGGACCTGGCTCAACAGCCTCAAACCACGCAGCATCAACAGCTGGCTAGACTTCACAGAAGCCTTCATCCGCAACTTCACCAGCACCTACAAGCGGGCTCCCAAGCCCAGACAGCTCTCCTTGTGCGTACAAGGCCCCGCCGAGTCAACTCGCGACTACCTCACGCGTTGGGCCGAGCTCCGCAACTCTTGCGGAGGGGTGCACGAGGTGCAAGCCATAGAATACTTCATAGCCGGGTGCCAAGAAGGCACCCTCCTCAAGCACAAGCTTCTCCGCGACGAGCCGACTACCCTCGACGAGCTTCTGGACATAGCGGACAAGTACGCCACTGCCGACTCCTCAATGAAGACCGAGGTCCGGGTAGACGCGTCCAGAAAAGTACTCAACCCGGCGCCCAAGACGCCGGCTGGGGATTCCGGCCGACGCCCACACTCGAACGACCACAAGCGCAAGGGCCCCGCGCCGCCTCCCGCCAGTCGGCAGGTGGCCATAGTTGAAGACGTGCCGCCCGAAGGGCGGCCCGCGCCCAAGAAACCCAAGGGCGGCAGGGCGGCTTGGCAGCCGGCCTTCTCCTACGAGCAAACTCTCGACGCCCCGTGCAAGTTCCACAGCGGCGCAAAGCCGTCCAACCACACAACCCGGAAGTGCCATTGGCTCACTCGAATCTCCAAAGGTGAAGGGCTCGCGCCGCCTCCGCCTGCCGGCCCGCCGCCTCCGGTTCCGCCGGCGCCGGCCGCTCGGCCCGCAGTCGGAGCCGTGCATGATGAGTTCCCCGACGAGCATGCCGCCTATATCGTCTTTACAAGCCAGCCCGAAGACCGGCGCAACAAACGCCGAGAGAACCAGGAAGTCAGCATGGTTGCTGCCAACCCCGCCGAGCACATGCACTAGTCAGAAAAACCTATCAGCTGGAGCCGGGCCGATCACCCAGAGGTGATGCCATCTCCCGGCTCTTATGCGTTGGTTCTGGATGCCACCCTTGCCACGGACAGACGTGCCGCCCGCTTCTCCCATGTGTTGATAGACGGCGGGAGCAGCATCAACATCTTGTACCGCGACACCCTGGAGAAGCTGAACGTCAAGACAAAGCAACTCATGCCTACTCGAACAGTGTTCCATGGCATCGTACCCGGCCTGTCCTGCGCCCCCATTGGCAAGATCAAGATTGATGTACTTTTTGGGGACAAGGAGCATTTCTGCCGGGAAGCGATCTGGTTTGAAGTGGTGGACCTGGAGAGCCCTTACCATGCATTGCTTGGCCGACCTGCCTTGGCCAAATTCATGGCAGTTTCCCACTATGCATACCTCAAGATGAAGATACCAAGGACCAAAGGCGTCATCACCGTAGCCGGCGATTACAAGAAGTCCTCTGAGTGTGCAGCAGCCAGCAGCCGGCTGGCCGAGTCCCTTGTGATTGCCGAAGAAAAGAAGATGTTGGACCGAGTCGTGGCCATAGCCGGCAAGCAGTCGGCCTTGTCCCCCGATCCCAAGGAGCATGATGCTCAAGGATCTTTCCAGCCGGCCAAGGAGACGAAGAAGATACCTCTTGACCCCGAGCACCCGGAGAGGTTTACCGTCATCGGGGCAAACCTAAACAGCAAATAGGAAGGCGAGCTCGCCGATTTCCTCCGTGAGAATCGGGACATCTTTGCATGGTCCCCCAAGGACATGCCGGGCGTCCCGAAGGAATTCGCCGAGCACAAACTACACGTCCGAGAAGATGCAAAGCTAGTCAAACAACCCCTCCGCCGACTGTCGAAGGAGAAACGCGGGATTGTGGGAGAGGAGATAGCCCGGCTTCTGGCAGCCGGCTTCATTATGGAAGTTTTCTTTCCAGAGTGGCTCGCCAACCCGGTCCTCGTGCTAAAGAAGAACAACAAGTGGCGCATGTGTATAGACTACACGAGCCTCAACAAGGCCTGCCCCAAAGATCCCTTTGCCCTGCCGAGGATTGACCAAGTGATAGACTCCACGGCCGGATGCAAGCTGTTGAGTTTCTTGGATGCTTACTCAGGGTATCACCAGATAAAGTTGGACCCGGCAGACCGCCTGAAGACCGCCTTCATCACGCCATTCGGAGCCTTCTGCTACCTGACTATGACATTCGGCTTGAGAAATGTTGGTGCCACTTTTCAGCGTTGCATACAGAAGTGCCTCCTCAAGCAACTCGGCAGAAATGCCCACGTCTACGTAGACGACATTGTGGTGAAGACGGAGAAGCGTGGCACCTTGCTGGAAGACCTCAAGGAAACATTTGAGAACCTACGCCGGTTCCAAATCAAGCTTAACCCCATGAAATGCGTGTTCGGAGTGCCAGCCGGCCAGCTCCTAGGTTTCCTGGTCTCCGAATGCGGCATCGAATGCAACCCAGTAAAGATCAAGGCCATTGAGAGAATGGCAATTCCCACCAAACTTCGAGACGTCCCGAAGTTTGCCGGATGCTTGGCCTCCCTAAACCGCTTCATCAGCCGGCTCGGAGAGAAAGCTCTCCCCCTCTACCGCCTCATGAAGAAGACCACTCACTTCGAGTGGAATGACCAAGCTGACCAAGCTTTCCACGAGCTGAAGAAGATGCTGGCCACACCGCCAGTCCTAGCGGCACCGACTGAGAAAGAGCCCATGCTCCTCTACATTGCCGCAACCAGCCGGGTGGTCAGCACCGTCATCGTAGTCCAACGCCCAGAAGAAGGCCGAGCCCAGCCGGTCCAGAGGCCGGTGTACTATTTGAGCGAGGTGTTGTCTACCTTGAAGCAGAACTACCCACACTACCAGAAGATGTGCTATGGCGTGTACTTCGCCGCCAAGAAGCTGAAGCCCTACTTCCAAGAGTATCCCATCACGGTCGTATGCACCGCCCCGCTGGCCGAGATCATAGGCAGCCGGGATGCATCCGGCCTGGTGGCGAAATGGGCCATCGAGCTGGCCCCTTACATGATCTTCTACCAGCCTCGCACTGCCATCAAGTCCCAAGCATTGGCCGACTTCCTCGTCGACTGGGCCAAGACCCAGTACCTACCGCCGGCTCCCGACTCCACTCATTGGCGCATGCACTTCGATGGGTCCAAGATGCGCACCGGCTTGGGAGCCGACATCATCCTCACCTCTCCCAAAGGCGACAAGCTCAGATACACGCTGCAAATTCACTTTGCCGCCTCCAACAACATAGCCGAGTATGAGGCGCTCATACACGGGCTCCGGCTTGCCAAAGAACTCGGCATTCTCCGGATCCTATGTTATGGCGACTCGGACTTGGTGGTCCAGCAATCATCCGGCGACTGGAATGCCAAGGATGCAAATATGGCAAGCTACCACTTCCTCGTTCAGCAGATCAGCGGGTATTTTGAAGGATGCGAATTCCTCCATGTACCGCGAGCCGACAACGAGCCAGCTGATGCTCTGGCTCGAATAGGCTCCACCCGGCAAGCAATACCAACCGGCGTCTCTCTACAACGCCTCCTCAAGCCGTCTCCGAAGTCCGATTCCATCTTCATGCCGCCTGACCCCGACGCGGCCGGGTCTGACTCGAAGAACCAAGCAGGTGGCCCGGGGACTTCGATAGTCGTCCAGGGGGTATCAGCAGGCGGCTCGGGGACTTCTGTAGTTATGCCCGACCCGGGGACTGCCTCACCCGGCTCGGGGACTGCGGTAGTCGGCCCGGAGACTACACCAACACAACAGGCAGCGGCCGACTCCAGCATTTCACCGCCCAGCCCGCCGGCCCTGGTCACAGTAGCAGTTTTGGCAATAGAAGAAGTCGCAGCTCCATCATGGGCTCAATCCATCCTCAACTTCCTAATAAACCACGATCTGCCGGCTGACGAAGTAGAGGCAAGACAAGTCCAACGCCGAGCCGGAGCATACACAATCGTCAACAGAGAGCTCGTCAAGCGCAGTGTCACTGGAGTCCTCCAGCGATGCGTCGAGCAAGAGAAGGGCATTGCAATCCTCAGAGACATCCACCAAGGAGAATGCGGCCACCATGCGGCCTCAACATCACTCGTCGCCAAAGCCTTCCGCCATGGTTTCTTTTGGCCGACTGCTTTGGATGACGCCAAGGATTTAGTTAAACATTGCAAAGGGTGCCAACTCTTCAGCTCCAAGCAACACATGCCGGCTTCAGCACTCAAGACCATTCCCCTCACCTAGCCCTTCGCCGTTTGGGGACTGGACATGGTGGGGCCATTCAAGACGGCGCGCGGCGGCATGACACATCTGCTTGTCGCCGTGGACAAATTCACCAAATGGATTGAAGCAAAGCCGATCAAGAAGCTGAATGGGCCTACTACCATCACATTTATCACAGATATAACAACTCGGTACGGCGTGCCACATAGCATCATCACCGACAATGGCACAAATTTCGCCAAGGGAGCCTTGGCACGTTTCTGCGCGACGCAAGGCATCCGGTTGGATCTAGCATCCGTCGCCCACCCGCAGTCAAACGGCCAGGTCGAGCGAGCCAACGGCCTCATCCTTTCCGGCATCAAGCCCCGACTGATCGTACCACTGGAGCGTTCAGCCGGCTGTTGGCTCGATGAGCTGCCGGCTGTCCTCTGGAGTCTGCGGACTACACCAAACAAGTCAACCGGCTTCACCCCTTTCTTCCTCGTGTATGGTGCCGAGGCGGTCATCCCAACTGACATCGAGTTCGACTCGCCTCGAGTAACCATGTACACGGAAGCGGAGGCCAAGGAAGCACGAGAAGATGGCGTCGACCTGCTGGAAGAAAGCCGGCTGTTAGCCCTCAGCCGGTCCACCATCTATCAGCAGGGCCTGCGCCGCTACCACAGCCGGAAGGTCAAGCCAAGATCCTTCCAAGAGGGTGATCTTGTGCTCCGGCTGATCCAGCGAACAGCTGGCCAGCACAAGCTCTCGGCCCCTTGGGAGGGCCCCTTCGTCATCAGCAGAGCCTTAGGCAACGACTCCTACTACCTGATCGACACGCAGAAGCCGAAGGCACGAAAGAGAGACGACTCCGGCAAGGAGTCGGAACGACCATGGAACGCCAACCTCCTCCGAAGGTTTTACAGCTGAAATGCAGTATGTGTCACGCTAACTTTTGTACTAAGTATGAGACAATAGGGACCCCGAGGAGAGCTCGGGGACTGCCATATTTTGTCTATAAATGAAAAGTATCATGCTTATGGCCTTGTCATTGCATTCACTTTTTTCCGTCCGGCACCGGGTTCGACTAGTCGGCCCGGGGACTGGCCGCCTGGAGTTATATTAGAAGTCCTACCCGCAGTCAGACAAGTAGTGTGCCGTCTCCCAAGCCTTCTCTTGCCAAAAGTCGCAGTTCGAAGAACTGGCTGTCCGGCTGGCAAGAGTTAAGGGTAGGAACGGGTGCCCACACGAAAAACGGCTAGGGACTAACGGACTAATATAACAAAAGCCGGTTTTTCTCCCACCGCCGACCG
Organism: Triticum aestivum; assembly: GCF_018294505.1. Taxonomy (NCBI): domain Eukaryota; kingdom Viridiplantae; phylum Streptophyta; class Magnoliopsida; order Poales; family Poaceae; genus Triticum; species Triticum aestivum. The sequence continues at coordinate 355,765,580 of NC_057806.1, forward strand.
GCTACCAAAGTAGCCGGCCGGCCGGCTTCCATTCACCTCGCTCCAATCTAAGAAAGCTCGAGTACTTGCCTTCCTAGAAGGGGAAGACGGCAAAGGAAACAGCCTAAGGATAAAAAGCATACGTGAATGGAAACCAAACATGCACACGATAATATTTACATAAAAGACCTTCAAAAGGCCAGCATTCAACATAGTTTGGATACACCCCAATGGGTGGAACTGCGGAAGCTTAATAAAATTGTTCAGAAGGCAACAAGCAGGAAAAAACAAGGACGGAAGATTAAGCCGGCGGAGCAACCGAAGAGCCGGGCAGGTCGGTGGAGACGGCAGTGTCGGCTGGAGGAGCGGCCGGCTGGCGAACCTCGGCATGATCACTGCCTCCCGCAGAGGGCGCACTTGCACGCGCCTCGTTGCTGGAGGCACAGTCAGGCTGAGGCTGGCTGGCTGTTCCACCGGCCGGTTTGACGTCTTCGTCTTCCTCTACTTCTCGTCTTCGCCTTCGTCGCTGGAGGCGATTTCTTCTGCCGAGTCTTCACCCGCCGCCGGATCCAGCCCGAACCACTCCTCCGGCTGGGCAACACCGTCATCATTAATCTCGGGAGCGAAGATGCTGATGTCAGTACACTCGGCGATTGTCGATGCACGCTGAGCGATAGCCGGCCGCACCTCCGCTAGCTCCTCGTCGGCCTCCAGCCGCCAGGTGCGTAGCTGGTCCAGGTTCAGCCCTGGATACCAAGCTCGGACGAACTCCAGCGCCCGCCCAGCTCCAAGACGGGCTGCCGACACCTTCCAGGCCTCGAAGCGGCCAACCGCAACCTCTAGCCAGTCGGCAGTCCGACTCGGGGTGCGGGGAATCACCTCGCTTGGCCAGAGGGCGGCCAACACTTGCGCTCCGGCGCACTGGAGGCGGCGGAGCATACGATGAGCCGGCTGCAGCCGCGCTTGGACCGCCAAGAGTTGCTCGTCGAGCGACCGACTCGCGTCCGGCGCGACTTCAGCCCCCGCCTGCCGGCGCGCTTCGCGATGGGCCTCGATGGTTTGGGCGGCGAGGATGGAGTAGCCAGGAAAGTAGTCTGCACAGAGAATAAAAAGCAGCTCAAGTCAGAACACAAGTCAGGCGGCAAGGGGCAGGCAAGGAGCGAGGAAGGCGGCTTACCGTCGATCAAATCCTCAATACGGCTGAAGCCTTCATTCAATGCTTGCCTAGTCTCAGCCCAGCCCGCCGCTTCAGTCTCGAACTCGGCCTTCAGGGCGGCTTCGTTATCCTGCGCCTTCTTCAGAGCCGCCTTGTGGCTCTCCTCCTGGTCAGCCAGCTTCTTGGCCAGGAGGTCACGCTCCAGGACCAAGGCGTTGTACTCGGTTTCCTTGGCACAAAGGGCGGCCTGCGCCTTGCTGAGCTGCCCCCTTAAGTCGGCGTTGGCTTCTGCGAGCACGAGAGACAAAAGAAAAACCAGTAAGGTGAAGTCATCAGGAAAGATCCGACCCGACTGCTCAGCAGTCAGCCCGAATCTCGGGGACTACACCCAGTGGGTGCGCTGACGTGCCCCCACAGGAGATGAACGAAACCAAGTACGTACTCCGGCTGCTGATCAGGTCTTCGGTTCTCCGATCCAGCTCCTGAGCCCGGGAGTTGAAGGCGGTGGCGCGGAGGTTATGATACTCCTGGAAGATTAGACAGGAGGCGAGAATAAGGTAGTCGTCAAGGAAGATCCGACCCGACTGCTCAGCAGTCGGCCCGAATCTCGGGGACTACACCCAGTGGGTGCGCTGACGCGCCCCCACGGAAGAAATCAAGAGAGCAAAGCAACCAAAGATAGAAGACTCACCCGGATGACGGCCCGCGTCGCAAGGAACTCCTGGGTGTATTGCTGCAGCGAGGCGGCTTGGGCCTGAAGTCGGTTCCGAACCTCTTGGGACGCCACATTCAGCTCGCCCGTCCCGCCGCTGGGAGTCCACTCGGATGTGCCGGTGCTGGCCGCCTCCAAGGCCTCCGCCGTCCGGCGGGCACCCGAAGCTCGGTGCGGCTCCGGCGCAGCGGTGCCTCCCCCTGCGCGCTGGCGCACTGTCGGCTGCACCTCGAGGCCGGATCCCGCTTCCGGCTCACCTCCAGCTGGCTGCTCTAGCGCCGCAGCTGACTAGCCGCCTTGGCCCGCTCCGGTTGGCGCTGCCGGCGGCGCCCTCTCCACGAAGATCACGGAGTCCTCCCTCCGCTCCATCACCGGTGGTTCTTGGTCGACCTCCTCCAGCGGAGGCACAGGAATGTTGGGGGCCACGGCGCGGAGGGGAATGGCTAGCAGCGGAGGCTGGTTGTGCGAAGCCTCCGCCTCTGTCTCCGCAGCTGCCGCCTCCGTCCGGGCCTTGGCTGCTGCGTCGGCCTGCTCCTTTGTCGCCTGGGCGGCCCTTCGCTCCGCCGCCTCCCGCTCCTCCCGCGCCTCTCGTGCGTTCCGCTCAGTGGCCTCCCTGAGGTCGGCGCGGGGATCCACGCGGCGGGAGCCTGAAGACCCTCCAGTCGGCCCGACTACGGAGCCGCCCGGACCCCGCTCAAGGGAAAGCGGCGCCCTGTCCGACAAGCAAAGAAAGGTTTAGAAGAGTTTTCAATCGAAAAGAAGAACAACAAAAAATATATCCAAGCATTCAACGACTTACGCTGAGATCGCCTGCGGCTGCTTCACCGCCTTGCGGAAGCGGGCCGCCTTCGCGGCCGTCTCATCTCACTTGGTCGCCCCTGTGGAAGCCTCGGACTTCTTCGGACGGCTGCCGAAGAGGATCGACACGGCCCGGCGCTTCTGGGCGCCGCCGCCAGCAGCCGGCGCGGCGGACGAGCTCGCACTTTGATGATCAGGCACCGGCTGGCGGCGCGGGGCGACTTCAACCTCGGCATCATCTGGCCAGTCCTCGAAGCCGGCCGTGAGCCCCGCGCCTCCGGCCCCGTCGCTTTCCCCCATGATGGCGTCTTCCATAGTGGCCGCTCCCAAGTTCGGGTCGTCGGCGTCGTCCATCGTGCGGTCGGGGAGGAGCTGGCGCTCTACCCCCGCGGCCCCGGCTGTCGGCGAGAGAAGAGGGTTCTGCAAAAGGAAAACGAACTAATCAAGAGTCGGCTATCATGAGGCCGGCTACAAAAGGAAGAAAAGAAGAAAAAACTTACGACGGGCGGAGGGTTGGCGCGAGAGTACGGCCCCTTGCCGTATCGCCAATCCTCGGCGAGCTTGCAGTTGGAGATATAGTTCACCATGTAGGAGACCTCCGCATGAGGCATCTCCCTGGTGCTCAGCCGGCATGGGTCGAAGCGGCCGCTCATCTGACAAACCATGTGAGGCCGGCTTTGGAGGGGAAGAACCCGGCGCTCCATGAAGGCGGCCACCAAGTCGGCTCCGGTCAGGCCCTCCGACTGGATCATCACCCGAAGCCGGGAGACGGCTGCGTTCCCGGCCTGAGACAGCGACCTGGCCCGGTAGCTCCACGAAGGCTGCCTCCCAGCCGGCGGGCCGGCTACGTAATCCGGCAGGTTGATGTAGTCACTTTGCTGGGCGACATTCCTCACGTAGAAATAATACTTCTACCAAAGCTTCACCGACTGGATCAGTGAAATGGACGGGAACGGATTGTTCTCGCTCGCCCGCCTCATGGCGATGAAGGCTCCACAGGGGGCGGGCACGCCCGCGAAAACGGTGCCGAGTTTGCTCTGGAAGAATTCCGCCCAGACCTCGAGCGTGGGAAGGACCCCAAGGAAGCCCTCGCACAGCGTGACAAAGGCCGACAGCAGCATCACCGTGTTGGGCGTGAGGTGATGCGGCTAGAGGTTGTAGAATTCGAGGAAGGCGCCGGAAGGTCGAAGCCGCGCAGGCAGCGCGAGCGGAAGATCACCCGCTCGCCTTCCTCCGGTGCCGGCGAAATCTCCTTCTCCGGCGCTAGATGAACCCGAACGAAGTTCTCGCCGCGTAGGCATCGCGTCTGGCGGAGGAACGCGACGTGGTCCTCATGGACATTGGAGCCATCCCATGAGCTTGACAGCGCCATGGGGCAGCGCGGCGAGAAGCAAGACAATGCGGCGGCGGAACGGCGCGGCAAAGAGCTGCTGCGGGGAAGAGAAGAAGAAGGAGGGCGAGAAGGGGGCGGAGTGAGGGAGAGTGCGCGAGCCTCTTCCGCTCCCCCTCCTCCTACTACTTATAGACCACGTGGCGGAGCCGAGGAGGCGCGGCGTGGGGGAACATGGGGATCAACTGCGCCCACTCCCCCACATCCCGCGATTACTGTGCCTTGATGGCAGAATAAAACCGCCGCGGGAAGGCGAGCGGTCCATGTGGGCCGCGGAAGATCCGCGCTCGGACCGAGGCCTGCGAGTGGCGGGCCCGGGCCTGCGGCGGCGTCCCGTCGCGCGCGTGCGTTGGCAGGATTTCCTCGCCGCGTGGCCCGCGTTCCCGCCTACGAGAAACGGAGCTCTCCGAAGTCGGCGCGCATAAGCAAAGCCGGCCCCTCAGGATAGGAAGCTGACCAAGCTTCTCGTCCCTTTATCAGCCTCGAAGCTCGCTCAGCTTCAGGGACTACTGTCAGAGTAAGTGACCATGGGTAGCCTAGCCGGCTTCCCCTGGCCTTTCTGAAAAATTACGAGCCGATCCGGCTCTCAAGAATCCAAGACATGGGGCCGCCTTCCCCTGGCCGGCTGTCTCCCAGGCCGGCTATTGGAAGGCGGCCCGACTTCAGCCCTCATGAAGAAAGTCGCGGGAGGGCCGGCTCCGAGGAGCCGGCTGCGAGAAGGCCGACTCCAAGGAGCCGGCTCCCATAAAGTGGTCAAGACCGTACCCCCGAAGTCTGCATCCACATAACGGCGATGTGACGGGGCGTGGCTACAGTGAAGCCTGCCACCCCCGAATCCCGGAGCGCGCCTGGCACAGTGCGCCGTACGGGTGGCCAAGACCCGTCCGGCGCGGCACTGTTGCCACACTGACCCTGATGTCATCCACGATGGGCTACCAGTACGGCCCACGGGCGGTGGGCCCCTTCAGGCAGAGAGACACCTGAAGGCGGCCTGGCCTCCCCCAGTCGGCCCGAGACGGAGCCGGCTCTCTCCAGCCGGCTTGCCACCCCCTCGAAGGAGACGCCTAAACCCGGGCATGGGCAGCCCGGCCCGACGACCCGGCCCGAGCCCGGCCCGAAAAACCCGGGCCGGGCTGGGCCGGGCTTGACACTCGGGCCGGGCTCGGGCTTTGTTTTGCAGCCTGAAAGGTAGTTCGGGCCGGGCTCGGGCTTCTCTTTTTCTCTT